>NC_090265.1:405252260-405874760 GCF_040414725.1 Anabrus simplex | reverse complement strand
GCTTTTGATGAGCTGGACAACCTCACGGTGCTGTATGCGGCCCACAATCCGCATCTCAGCAACATTGACGAGGCTGCCTTCCGCCAACTCAGGACTCTCAAGGCGGTAAGAACAGAAACTCGAATACCTCCATATTCTCGATCGGCAACTAGTCTATATATCTTTTGAAGTAATAATAATAATAATAATAATAATAATAATAATAATAATAATAATAATAATAATAATAATAATAATAATAATAATAATATACATTTCAATACTTAAGTGAAATAATGACTATACTCCGCGCGGCTTTACTTCTAAATTGACGTTTCGCAAAACAAATGAACATCGCCTTACCTCTGTTGCCAGCGCGCTACTGCCGCGAGAACAGCTGAAGCAATCAACACCTCCTAGATAATTATTATCTGGGAGGTGTTGATGCAATACTACCGCGGTAAGCAGTTCCCGTAAAATGTAATACCGTACTTAGAAAAGCTAATGAAAATGACTTGAAAACAAATTCACAAAAGCTTCACTTATTAACAACACTATAAAGAGAATCCTCCCGAAGGTATCACCACCTTGACGAAGGCAAAATATATTTTGCCGGGTGTTTATTGGAGGCTTGCGTGGTCAAATGATCCTTAGAGCTATGCCGGCGGGAGCATCTGCTCCTGGTAGGGCCACCCAAGCCGGACAGGTCTAAGGTGATGATCCAGACTAAGAGTGATACCCTGGTCCTCCAGGTTGGGGGTTGAGCGTAGGGTTAACTCCCCTACCTCGTAAAAAAACCAACTGTTACGGATACCTTAAGAATGAATAATGCAGGACTGGAAAACTTGGTGACGAACCGGCGAGAAAAACGGCTAAAGAGAAGGAAAAATGATATTATATTAGCAACGTGGAATGTTAAGACATTGAAGAGACCTGGCAAGTTAAAAGTATTAAGGAATGAAATGGATAAGTATGGAGTGAAAATAGCAGCTCTACAGGAACTAAGATGGAAAGGGCAAGGGATGATGATGTCTGGACAACATATTTTGATGTACAGTGGAGAAAAAGCAGGCAGTAATGGCACAGGATTCCTCATACATAAGTCAGTAAAGCAAAGCGAGATCAACTTTACTCCAATCAATGATAGGATGTGCTCTGTGAGAATTAGGGCAAAATTCTTCAACGTAACTGTGTTTTGTGTGTACGCCCCTACTGAGGAGGCAGAAGATGAGAAGAAAGATGCATTTTATACCAAATTGGAGGAAGAAATTAATAAAGTTCAAAGGCATGATGTAAAAATTATCCTTGGAGATTTAAATGCAAAAATTGGAAGAGAAGAAGTGTACAAACACTTAGTAGGGAAAGAAAGCCTGCATGAAGTAAGTAATGATAACGGATTGAGATTGATTGATTTTGTGAGTGGAAAGCAGATGATAATTAAAAGTACTTGGCATCCTAGGAAAAACATTCACAAGGAGACCTGGATTTCACCAGATGGTGTGACAAGAAATCAAATAGACCATGTTATCATAGACAGGCGACATGCATCAGATATTATGGATGTTAGAAGCTGCAGAGGTGCTGATGCAGATACAGACCACTATCTTGTTAGAGTCAAGTACAGACAAAAAATAGATTTGGCAAGAACGGAAAAAGTAACATGAAAGGCAAAGCACAATATTGAAGGACTAAAAAATGAGGAATTGCAAGAGAAATACAAAAAGAAAATAGCTGAATCTTTGGCAATAAAAAGGGAATTATGGGAGAAAGGAGAAGTGGAAGATAAATGGGAGATACTGAAAACAACTATCAGTGAAGTTGCAGATAGTACCTTGGGAAAGAAGAAATTGGTAAAGAGAGCAGAATGGTTTGATGAGGAATGTTCAACATTAATCCAAGAGAGGAATGATGCTAGGAACAGAATGCTTCAAAGGAGAACAAGACAAACAGTAGAAGAGTATAGAGAGAAACGAAGAAGAGCAGATAAGATATGTAGATATAAGAAAAGAGCTTTTGAAAGAAAGAGAATCGAAGAACTGGATGAAATGAAGGATAGAAACGAGGTACGAAAGTTCTATGAAAGAACAAAAGACATTAAGAGAGGGTTTCAACCAAGAGCTGTTTTCTTCAAGGATAAAGATGGAAACCTTCTGGGTGATAAAAGCAAAGTGCTTGGAAGATGGCAGGAGTATTTTTACGAGTTACTCAATGGAAATAATGAAGATGATAGAGAGGAGGAAAATATAAATGTTGATGGGGAAGAAAGAGAATTGGAAGAGGAATCAGTAAAAGAGCCAGACTTAGAAGAGGTCAAAGCTGCAATTAATGCATTAAAGAATAATAGAGCCCCAGGTGAAGATGGAATGGAGTCAGAGCTGTTGAGATATGGGGGAGAGGGAATAGAAATGGCTGTTTATGAATTGATTAAGGAGGTTTGGACAAAGGAGGAAATACCCAAGGATTGGACATTGGGTATAATTTACCCATTACATAAAAAGGGAGATAAGGCAGTATGTGGAAATTATCGAGGGATCACCTTGCTGGATGGAACGTACAAGGTTTTTGGTAAGGTACTAGCCTTAAGATTGGAATTATGGATGGAAAGAATATTAGGGGATTACCAAGCAGGTTTTAGAAAACATCGCTCTACTCTGGATCAGATATTTATATTACGACAAGTGCTAGAGAAATTTTATGAATATGACAAACAGCTACATCAGCTGTATGTTGATTTTAAACAGGCATATGACAGTCTAGATAGGGGTAAAATTTACAAGATTATGAAAGAATTTGGAATCCCAAGGAAATTGATTAGATTAACAGAAATGACTTTGAAAACAACGGTATGCAAGGTGAGAGTGGAGCAAGATCTGTCAGAGGAGTTTTTAGTGGAGAGAGGACTAAGACAGGGAGATGTACTTTCCACACTTCTTTTTAACCTAGCATTGGAAAAAGTAATCCGTGAATTGCCCATCAACCCAGGGGGAACCATTTTGAACAGATTAGTACAAGTGATAGCATATGCTGATGATGTAGCAATAATTGCAAGAAATGAAAGAGCTCTTGAAGAGAGCTACTCAGTATTAGAAGGGAAAGCACGGGACCTAGGACTAGAAGTGAATATAAACAAAACAAAATATATGAAGATGGGAGATACAGAGGGAGTAAGAGGAAGGACCCCAGTAAGATTAAATGGGAAGGAATATCAAAGAGTCACATCTTTCAAATATCTAGGCTCTATAATAACAGAGGACAATAAAACCTCCGTGGAAATACAGGAGAGGATAACAAGTGGAAACCGATGCTTTTACGCCTTGCAAAATATGTTTAAATCCAGGAATGTCAGCAGGAATACAAAAATTAAAATATACACAACAGTACTAAGACCAATAGTTATGTATGGCTCAGAATGCTGGGTAATGACCTCCAGAGAAGAACAGTGGCTGTTACGGTGGGAAAGGAAGATATTGAGAAAGATATTCGGTGCAGTAAGAGAGCAGGATGGGTGGAGAATGAGGACAAATGTAGAGCTGCAAGGACTGTTTGGCCAGCCAGATATTGTTGCTAAAATTAAGCAGGGAAGAATTAGGTGGGCCGGTCATGTTCAGAGAATGGTAGAAACCTGCACCGTAAAAAAGGTGTTTATAGGGAAACTTGATGGAAGGAGGAGAAGAGGAAGACCCAGGAAAAGGTGGATTGATGATGTTGAGGATGACCTTAGAAAGTTAGGAGTTAAACGTTGGAGAAGAAAAGCTGAGGACCGAGATGAATGGAGGCAGGTGATAAAGGAGGCCAAGGACCTACAAGGACTGTAGCGCCGACCAGTAAGTAAGTAAGTATAAAGAGAATACATTATTAAGAATAAAAGAAAATGAGAAAATAACACATCACTCGCCGCTAATAGCTGACACAGGAAGGAGGTTATAGCCTACAAAGTGAACACTCCACTGATCTCAGTCACTTGCTTGCCACTTGTCTTTTCCGAACTACACTAACGAGGGAACACGTACATGTGTTACACTCGGATTCAGTTGAAATTTGGTAGGAATATTCGTGGGAGGCAGTAGAATGCTAAAGTGAAAACTGCATGTGCCCAGCGCAAGTTTAAACGTAAAAATTGAACAATTAAATAGTCGTAAAATTAGAAGTGCCGCGGGAGTATTGGGGTGTGGCGGAGAGGTAGGGAGGAGCGAAGCAGCGGGCGTGAACCAACCGGGCTGCGTTGAGCTGCGCCAGCAGACAGGCAACGTATAGTTAGCGCGTTCCCCTTAACTTCCCGATCAGATGTGCAAAACGTAAGTATGAAAACAGCACATGAAACAAGTGAAGAAAAATGCAAAAGATTGCGAACCGTACCGGTACCATACATGCTGAGCGAGATACGTTAACCAGTGAATGTAAATATTAGAGTTGGCAACAGCATGGGATTGGTTGGATGTCTATGTTTCAGCGTATAACCACCAGACAGAGACAAAATCGGCCAAAACGTCAATTTAGAAGTAAAGCAGTGCGGAGTATAGCTTCTCAACTAGGTGACCATAATTACCCGGCCAATGCTTGCAGACTCTTTGGAACTGATTATAGGTAGCCTGAAGTTGTCGGTATCCTACTGTGGTTCATGATAACAGTCACATAAACGTGCAAGCTTGCTTGAAATATATTAATGAAGCCTATTGGTATTACAAACTGTCGAACATATGCTGAGATACTCATCATTGATAGGGAGGGACAGATTTCCACACAACATAGCTGACATGGATTTGCATTTAGAGCATGTGATATAGATGCTGAAGGTAAGAAACAGCCCTCTCACTGAAGACTCCCCGAATGGGTGGACTCTTAACGCCAGTCAGAATATTATCCGTCCCACCCACGAGTGTTTCGTGGATCAACCCTCATGAGTACCGTTTTTTCCGACTTGTTGGCTGAATGGTCAGCGTACTGGCCTTCGGTTCAGAGGGTCCCGGGTTCGATTCCCGGCCGGGTCGGGGATTTTAACCTTCATTTGTTAATTCCAATGGTCCGGGGGCTGGGTGTTTGTGCTGTCCCCAACATCCCTGCAACACACACACCACACATAACACTATCCTCCCCCACAATAACACGCAGATACCTACACATGGCAGATGCCGCCCACCCTCATCGGAGGGTTTGCCTTACAAGGGCTGCACTCGGATAGAAATAGCCACACGAAATTATTATAATTATTAGTACCGTTTTAAACATCATTTGTCTTCCGTATACGGCGAGCGCCACTTCAGACACCACCATGGCCCAAGTACGATGCGACTTTTAACTAAGCTGGAAAGCTCTGTGTCATAACTACACAGCGAATTTTAGGCAAATGCCTATTTTTTCCATAACATATACATGCGTTACCTATTAAATTTACATGTTTCATGAACGTTTATTTCTATTTAAAGCAGTTCTATAATGCCTGAAAATGCCTATTTTGACGTTAGCACCTATTTTCCATTCCAAGTCTATTTTTAGTGCCAATTTTCCAGTTTGACTAGTTTTTCCTTTGTTAGATTTGAATTTCCGTTTTAATTTTGATATTTTACACTATTCATAATAATGGTCTACTGTGTCATTATTTTAAAAGTGCATGTAACTTAAAGGTCAACTGTGATTCTTACGAGCCTGTATAAAACACTGCAAGGAGAGTTAGCTACACCTTCCTCCTTCCCAGATTAGGAAAGCCCAGCAATTAGTGACATAATGCGAACGTCCCAATCTCTTTACCTTTATAAATATAACCTTATCAAATCTTGGAATTTCATCTTTCACTAGAACAACAGCTGCACATCTGGTACGTGTGTATTGTTGGTCTTTAGAGCTTGACATGTCCATTTGAAGAAAACGTAATGCCGAAATTAAAACCATCTAAAGTATCATTAATTCGACAGTGGCTCCTTGAATTCCCCGATTACTCGACAGAGTTTTAATGTTTTCTTGATATCTGCTCAGTTCTTTATATATATTGCGACCGTTCGTGGATGCGCCTGGTTCGAAATAATAAACTTCTTTAATGTGCCTCAGCTAGAATTCAGTGGTTGCAAAAACTCCACTCAAAGGCATGGCCCTTCGAGAAGAAAGCGGTCACATCCTCTCAATAAATAGTTAAATAATGATCCAACATCTATCTCAATATACTAGGTTCTCATATAAACTAGGCAAGAAATGATAATCACAATAAAAATTTGGAAGGACATCAGCTTTAATAAAACAATGCTAATTGAATATAATCATAATAAACTGAATAAGCAACATGTATGAAATAAATATACTTATGCACACCCTACCATGCTCTGTTAAAATCCAGTCCTTCTTGAAAAATTATCCACTATTAAATTCAAACATTATCATCACTCACTACATCCTTTTGATACTTCATTTAAATAAAAAATTATTAAACACATTGGAAAATCAGTTAACTAAGTCTTTCGTTTCCTTGTAACTTGTTTGTTCGTTCATTGAATCTCACTTGTCATTCGTACGCTGTCTTCCTTGTTTTACCTGTTTCTATCTGTTTCATCTCATAAGACACATAGCTAGCTAACAATAACTTGAATTCCCTAACGGTCTTTCAACAAACGTAGAATCATCTCAAATAAATAATTATCATGTCATCGTCCCATAATTGAATGACCACATGCCATCATCAACTGGATGCTCCGCGTAGCCGCATCTGAAAATTAAATACTAACTACTGACATATTAAATGATCTACTACCAGAAGGTCTGCGCCGCGTCTACACCTCTCCATCATGCTGAAATAATGCTACTGCACAAAATATCTACTTCAAGCAATGCTACAAGTATCACATACACTTACAGGTGACATCGATCTCAATAATTCTGTCTACAGTTCGAGTATAGTTGTCAAAGATCCTACTCACATGTCCGCTCGACTATTCCGTCATTTATGTTATATCAGAACTTAAACCATGACAATACATATGCTCAACAAAAATCTCTTCGAAATGCTTTCAATCCCAGCATTAAATGCATCGCTCGTTTATCTGACACTCAAAATACGCGGCGAACATACCGTCCAATAACACCATCCTATCATATTGATCATCTCGAAGAATCAACTTACCAATACAATAAATCATTCAATAAATCTCATTCACTAATTATATCACACCAAATTATAACTTCAGATGATCCTACATTCCTTATACCATCACAATATGCACCGCATAAAAGAATCATTTCCTAAATAAACAAGCATATGCAGTCGAAGAACCTTAATATCATACATCCGAACACTACATCGTTTCTACTGAATGAACACGTAACAACACTCCGCGGAACCACTTATATAAAAGGATCACAACATTGATTACATCACACACACGAACATCAGGGAAAACTTACGTGTAACACTCAAGATATCAAACATTCACCTTCACAATTATTCTATTAGCACAGGAGCAACGCAGGGAAAAGATCGCACCTAACCCTAATATTTACAGACGGCGAACGAAATTCTAACATATACGCGGTCGGTTAACACATCATTAAATTAATACCATTGACCCGTTAGGTTATTCAAGTTATTTCCTTTTAAATCACCTGTGTGACATTAATATCTACAACTACTATAAGCATCTACAAGTAAAGCAAGGAAGGAAAAAATACGTCAAATCATTAGAAGATCCAGTTTTCATTCCATCACGAGGTAGTGGTGGTCAGGTCATTTGTTCATGTCATCTCGTCTATTTCAGTAGAGCTCGGATCCATCAGGGACCATGCCAATTTAAGTACACATTTCCTCCTTATCTCTTTCTTGATTCATAACTGTGGATAACATTGCCGGCTCCAACCCTGAAACTTGTACAAGAGATATTAAAAAAATTCACACAGATTTTATAATTCTACCTTCATGAGTTGACACTCGCCTGCATAAATCAATGATATATGACGTTTGTTAACTTATTAAATGCTATTTAGCCTTTCAATTTAGCAAGTTTTCTCAACTTTTATGCGTATACCAGAGCTATGCTCACTATTTGCTTCCTAACTGATTCCTTCATGCAAGTATTGTCAGAAAAACAAAATTCTATCTCCATTATTTTAAAATAATAAACGATTCGCTCTTTACGATCCACAGAGCTACCATATTACACCTTCACTACACCTGATTTTGACATCTGAGGAACTTGTCACCGCCAACACTCCTTCTCAACCATAGAAATTCATAAAGGAACACATCCTACAATTGTTTATTCTTGTAAACATGTAGTACGACACACCATACGCCTTCTGGATGGTCAACCGAGTATGATTCCAAGTTATTCCATGGCCTCCTTTGATGTCTTCCGGGCTAAATACAATGTCTGGCCTTTCCTCTTTACAGCTGTTGATGTAATTATTCTTTATCAATATCTGCTTGTACCTGAACTGTTCTTCGTTCGATCTACTGAATACCACGGGTTTCTGAGCTTAATCTTCCGATTTCCGACCACAAGATTACCATAGATTTGCGAGTTGTATCGGCTCTCGTATATTATGAACAGATAAATTAGCCGTACATCAACGATTTACATTACTTCCATGCTGTTCACATGAATCTGTTTAACTTATGACCTTCAATGACTCCTTGACATGCGATTACCTGTCATTGAAAGGTCATAATATATATGCCTATTATTCATTTTAGTGCCTAAATATAGCAGTTACGGAGCCTAGGCGCCTAAAACGTTATCTTTTAGAGCTGTCTATTCATAACCTTTTACTGACAATTCAGTGACTATGATCTTATAAATGTCGGCAATCAGTATTTTACCCTAGAACCGTAAATTTACACGTAAACTACGCATCTGAAACTAAACTGAGGACATAAAACTAACAGATGTCCAAATATTTGTCCTTTGGTTAATGAGTCCAAGAGCTTTCAATATCAGGTGAAATACACGAAATATAATGACGTGAAGATCATTGGGTGACTGGCCGTTTTAAATGGCATTTCTTCTCACTTTGGGTTCATCGTAACTATAATAGAAAGATCACAACCCGAACATACTGGTTTCATTCATGTATATATCGAGGTCCTCCGGAGAAACTGCTTGAAAAGAAAGCTCCCTCGTCCTGACTCAGGATATATTTAAGGTGAAGGTAGATCTCATCTCTTTTGGTGAGTTCCTTTATTGCTATCTTCGCAAACGTGTCTTCCAAGGATTGATGAGGCAGTTGACGACATAATTGCCAGTAGTTAATCTGGCCTTGAGTTATCACAATCCGGTAAGAATAAATAAGGAAATACATTTTCTTTAAAAGAGTCTTTTGTTCTCTGGAAGTCCTCGCTTGTCACATTCCTTCCACTACAAGCAACACGAACACCGTGTCTGTTGTCGACTGGTTGCAGTGGCCTCAATGATAGTCTCGTCGAAGTCACCATCTGGCATGGCTCCTAGTTGCTTCATATGTTGGCAACTAGTGATTTGGTATGTACAGTTGTAGGATCTCACTGATTGAAGCAAATGACCAGAGTTGCCACAGTATCCCGTTTGATAGAGAAATGTGCTATTTCTGTTGATGAGCTACAGGACCCAATTCAAAGTATAGCAAATTCCTTCTGGTTCGTGCTCTCATTTGAGATCAGTTTTAAGGTGCCGAGAGTAATCGGTCGGTAGACTTCGCTGCTTTTCACTTCATAAAATCATGAAACAACTAGCTTCAGTTGAGGTCGTTGAGCTTATTTTTCTAACAATTGCAAGTTTTACTCTGTCTGCTTCTAATCTCCTGTGATCTTCAGTGGTTTATGATCTGCGTTACTCAGCTCGTCGCTTTTCCTGTTCCTGTTGATCATTTTACATTTCTTTTGATGACGTAGGCCTATAGCTATTTCATCGCTCTTCTAAGACCTGCGGATATTTCTCATTGCTTTGGTTTTCGCGTCTGAGTGAAAGGAGCTCTCTACCAATTTCCACTGGAGCCATTTGCATAACATCACTCAAATTACCATCTAATTTTAGTCTCGAATCCAGATGCTTTGGTTCAGAGCAGGAATCTTTCTGCATTGTGATTAAAATAATATACATGAAGTAATAGGTGTGAAGGCGGAGTAGAGGAAATTCATAGCATACAACTTCTAGTCTTGTGAAGTTTGATAAATAACTGAGCTCACAGACCAATTTATTTTTATATCATTGTTGTCAAACACATGTTTCTGTACAAAATGCAAGTTTTAATGACGGTGAGCGTAAATGCAGTAATTGTAGGAATACATTTATAATTAAGGTAAGAAGACGAGCGTGGATATGTTGGATGACCACCACATGGTGGGAGAATGTGATGCGAATGGCAGAGAGACTCAAGTTACAGTTTTGTTATCTCCTCTTGATTATCATCGGAATTCTTTCACCAAAACAAAATTGCGTACTTTCGGAAACATTGTCTCAGGTGTCTACGGACAAAGGTACAGAAGGAGATCTTGGTGAATGATTTGATTGTGCAGTTAATGATTTCATACTTCTCCACCATTGCAACTCTGCAGTTGATCTCCTTTTCATTGTTTCCGTTGCTAGTAAAACAGTAGATATACTGTAGTCTTGAATCAGTTACTACCATCTTATTTCATTACGGTATTATTCTTATTTTTTATCCAGTCACAAATTGTCGTTTACTATTTAAGTTAATCATCACTTACATTGAGCCGAGCGGATTACATTGCTGTACAAAAATGAATGATTTTAAAGTCCGTCACGCCATTCCTTGTGAGCAGTTTTTATCAAATATTCTTCACTTGTTACAAAATGCACTCTTTACCAAGTGTTATTCAAACTTTGTTGTCTTGAGATACTTACTTCTAGCGATGTTCATCTGGTATATGTTTTAAATAAGCCATAATTTATGTTACGCAGTTTGTTTTTCCGTTGTTCTCGTTCCACGCAGTTTAATAGGCTTTTTATAGCATAAGAAGGAGACGGGTTGTTCGTTGTAATACTAAAAATATATACCTGAGTGCCTCAGAATTTCGCAAATTCAACGTTGTTCAGAAAGAACTGTAAACTCTTAGTACCAAACATCAGAACCCATAACTTTTCGAGTACATTAAAGATCATTTATTGCAAAATACTGTCTTAATCAAGAGAATTGACATGCATTTGTAACCATTATTGTTAAGTTAGATATTGGAACTATGGACATTCATCTTATTTAGAGGTACTAACACTAATGCACATTTTCCAGATATATTTAATATAGTGAATGTAGTATGCAGTTGAAGTATCACTAGCATGTTCATTAAAATGTATACGGTACGCCATACGTATACGTTTCTAATAATTGGGTTTATACCTGTAAATAAATAAATAAATAAATAAATAAATAAATAAATAAATAAATAAATAAATAAATAAATAAATAAATAAATAAATAAATAAATAAATAAATATTTTTTTGCCAGGGGCTTTACGTCGCACCGACACAGATAGATCTTATGGCGACGATGGGAGAGGAAAGGCTTAGGAGTAGGAAGGAAGCGGCCGTGGCCTTAATTAAGGTACAGCCCCAGCATTTGCCTGGTGTGAAAATGGGAAACCACGGAAAACCATTTTCAGGGCTGCCGATAGTGGGATTCGAACCTACTATCTCCCGGATGCAAGCTCACAGCCGCGTGCCTCTACGCGCACGGCCAACTCGCCCGGTAATAAATAAATAAATAAATAAATAAATAAATAAATAAATAAATAAATAAATAAATAAATAAATAAATAAATAAATAAATAAATAAATAAATACCCCTTAGTCCTGTTTCCCGATGCGGGATGGGAGATGAAGTAAGATGATGTTTTATTGCACGTTTGTACGGGCGGATGCCCTGTCTGGATGCCAACCTCAGTTGAGGAACTAATGAAGGTGAAATGAATGGTGGTAAATGAAAATGAGTAAGGAGGTGAAAGGAATCGGCTGTGACCTACGCATAGGAACTGCCCCGGCATTTTCCTGGAAGTGAAAATGGGAAACCATAGAACACCATTTTCAGTGCAGCCGACGGTGGGTTTGGAACCCACTTGCCTAGGGAATGCAGAGCTTAGCTCCATAGCCGTAGTGCGTTAACACGCGCGGCTACTCCGCTCGGTATATAAATAAATAAATAAATACATAAATAAATAAATAAATAAATAAATAAATAAATAAATAAATAAATAAATAAATAAATAAATAAATAAATAAATAAATAAATAAATAAATAAATAAAATTCCCATTAAATTACAGAATGATAGATGACTATAGCCAGCTCCTTCTATAAGCAAGCGATGCAGAACCTTACCTTCCCCGTCCCTGGTTGTTGCAGTTACATCTAGAGCACTGTGCCCTGGACTGGCTGCCAGAGAAGCTGCTGCCCTGGGAGGATCTGGAGGTAGTCGACATCCAGAGCAATCCCTGGCTGTGTGATTGCGACTTGAATTGGATGACCACCAAGCTCGTGCCGCTCCTCGCGACCGAAGACCCTGAGCACGTCGTAGACCTGCAGTAAGTATAACGTGACACGAAAAACACCTACATCCATAAATATACCAGTAAACTGATCAGTTAATAATGGAATTTTGGATTAATGCTTCACCTTGATCTCTGAGGGTACCTAGACGGGAAACCTGCTTGTTTTAAGACCCATCTTGTAGGTTCATAAATGAGAAACCACGTGTTCCTAGACTAACACATTTTGTTCACTTTTAACCAAGGCGAAATACATGCATGGTATCAGTTATCTTCCTTAGTTCATCAACAGATGCAAATAGCAACAAATCACACTTTACATTCAAATGTCTGCCACAACTTTAGGTGCAATTTTCACATGAGTCATAATTCCTTTTATGCAAGTTAATAACACTAGTAGGCCTATCTGGAATACTTTCAAACGTATCCAAAAAGAAACTTACCTATCAAACAAGGTTCTTAAAAACACACTTTACCGAACTCGATAGCTGCAGTAGCTTAAATGCGGCCAGTATCCAGTATTCGGGAGATAGTAGGTTCGAACCCCACTGTCGGCAGCCCTGAAAATGGTTTTCCGTGGTTTCCCATTTTCACACCTGGCAAATGCTGGGGCTGTGCCTTAATTAAGGCCACGGCCGCTTCCTTCCCACTCCTAGCCCTTTCCTGTCCCCTCGTCGCCGTAAGACCTATCTGTGTCAGTGCGACGTAAAACAACTAGCAAAAAAAAACACACTTTCCCCCTCAAAGTATACAGCACTATGAAATTACAAGCACATTGCACGATTCTGTGAAGCACAGTGGGTCAGCTGTAGGTTACACAATTCACAGATACCATGACAGCTAAGGTTAAAATACCGGTGTGAGCGATGTTTTCTTTTTGTTCCCAAATGAATATTGCGTGGTGACGCCAGGTAACGAACACATCAAGTTTGTCCGAGCTAACTCTGATGCTAAATTCTTCACTCCGCTCTGACATGGCACATTATTCACATGCGTCAACAGAGCAAGTACTGGCTCTCGTCCAACAGGACAATATTAGCATTCGTGAGGCAGCGATTCGGTGTGGCGTTTCGTCTAGGATGATTCAGAGAAAGATGCAGCAGTAGCGGGTGTCGGGCGACATTGGACGTCTATCGGGCACGGATTTAAAGCGGGTTTCTTTCTAGTGAAGAAGACAACAGGTTAGTTGAAAGTTCACATGAGAAACTATTCTCTACGAAGCTAATGCAGGCGAACAGTTTTCCTGCATGTCCGTATACGGGCCATATAACGATTACGAGAAACCGGACTCCATTGCAGAAAAGCTGGCACCAGAAGACTCTCTCTGATGAACACATGGTCGATCGGTGCACCTTTGCCGATATGGAATTAATTTGTAATTGTGATCATGTGATCTTCCCCGACAAGACTCCCCCGTGTTCGCATGATACTTTGTGGGGCGTAATGTTGGACGCATGGGAGGAGATCGCCCTCGACGAGGAACCTTGTTGAGTCAATACCAGGACGGCTCCGAAAAGGTGTTCAAGCCGATGGTTACTGGACCAGGTATTAAGTCAATTCTAAAAGAGTCCTTTTCAGGACTAACATAAATAAAAACACAATGTCATATTTCGTAATGAATAAAAATACACACGTATTTGGTTAACGCAGCACTCAAAAATTTAACAAGAAGGGATGCGTGGAGTAGGACTCGAACCCTTCTTCTCACCTTGACAGGTGGGCATCCTTCCTCTAAACTAACTGGCAGGTGCGAGAAGCACGCTTAATGTTGTAAGTATATTGCCCACTTTACATAGCACGTAACATAAATGATTTTAATACTTTACAGTAGTCCTTCGAGGGGCCAGTGATAATAAACTACGCGCTGGAAAGGCAAAGACTGCCAGTTTGGTGCAGTTACAGAATACAGTAACTGAGTAAAAAAATATAAATAAATGCGGATACCACTATTCGAAACCTGCATCTCCTGATTGACGTTCAAGGACCTTTCCCGTACACTAACAATGACACGCCGTACAGTGCTTCACATCGAACTTCACTTGCCAGGCGTGTTCTTTTATGATATTCTGATACGTGGACAGTTGCATCATGCATTGACAGTTGTATTTCGTCAGGAACATGTTTAACAATAAGCGAGTTACATCTCTTTTTGTTGGAGCTGTATTGCCTCACCCGATGACGATGATACCCGGTATAGGACTTTTAAATGTTCCAAGCGTCAATTCTTGATTGTACGACTGTACACACGCTATATGGTATGACGGGTTTTTCAGAGTTTTTCAGCTGGACGCCCGTTGAGGCTAGCCCAGAGCGGCCGGACTCGCATGTCTAAACTGCGAGCAGCTTACGTACCAAGCGTACGCCACAGCCAAGCCAGAGAGCGGGGACACTCGGCACGGGGCAGGAGCAGTGATGTTCGAATATGACTACGAAACTCTCCTAGCACGACTCAACGAAATTTTGAAAGAAAGACACTATAATTGCAACAAAAGGTATTCGTGTTTGATTCATACTACACTCGATATTAGACAGAGTTTTGTTCTATATTTGCACATTCAAAGACAACTGACAAGTTACAGGTTTCGCGATACAATGTACAAATATACAGGGTTGAAGCGTAAAAGCCACTGTTTACAATTTCTTGGATGGAAATGGCAGAATTTCTACTAAGAAAAGCAAAATTCATATTTTTCATTCAGTAAAGTGTAATTTATTGACACATCAACAAGTTAGTGCTTAATTTTGCACAGAGTTGTAATGCTATGCGAGTTTCTCTGTTCATTGAGTTTCTGAAAACAGTATTTAAAACTTATCATGCGACTCCATTGATAATAGCCAATATATAAATAGCGAGTAAGTTTCAGCACTAGTAAAAACACAGATATTTACTATCCAAGTACAATAACACTGCAAATGCAATAATAAATAGGTATACAGTATATCATCAAATAAATAATGTAACTAATGTTATTCTCGGTAAACATTAATGGGTTGTTGATGAGTTTTTCAGATCATTTAAACTCAAGCAGCAACATGCAATGAGTTACACAAAAGCAACGGAAACGCAACAAAAGCTCAAAGTTAGTAATGTGGGATTTTGAACACTAAATTACCTTCATTGTGTCGCACATCAATACCGTGTAACTTACAGCCGTCTTGGGCACTGAGGCATACTCAGTACCAAAGAATCAAACTTTTCTGCGGCAGATTATCCCACTCTTGGATTACAGATTCAGTAATTTACTGAATGTCAGCAGGAGGATTTAGAACGATGGACAATTGCTCTTTTCAGTTCACACCATACATGTTCAATACAGTTCATGTCCGTAGAATCTACCAGCCACACTATTCACTGTATGCATGCGTTTCGAGGAACCACTCTGCTCAATGGACACGACCATTATTATCCACAAGTGTAAAGCCCTTGCCCACAGTGGTAGAAAATCCTGTAACTACAGACTGGAGGATGCTTTCTCTGTTCATCAGACCAGTCATGTTTCCCTGGATAGTAATTAAAAGCGTACGTCGACCAAACATGACTGCACCCCAAACTAGAACGGAATCTCCTCGCCTCTTGTCACCTGTTGTCCAAAAGCCTAATGTAGACAATTTACAAATTTTTAATGTTACATCCTTCAGGAGCTGAGAGCTGTTTTCTGTACAGGTTAACGGCCCTATAATTCTGCGTGCTTGTAATTTTCTGGTGGATTTCTGGAGTAATCGCACCACAGTAGCGCAGCCAGGATCGGCCGATTTAGGGGAAGGAGGGTCGGGGGGTTGTAATTACAAAACGATGGTAGAGCACATTGAAGGTGCATGAATGACTTGCTTGTCGTTATAAGGACACTAATACATTACAGATATGTTGGTTCTTTGCATATGTTTGATTGTTTATTTATTTCATTGTTTATTGTCAGTTTCTGTATATTTTCTTTCTGTGAAAGTTCCATGGGGGCGGGTCTACCCCCAGTACCAAACCCAACACTAAAACCTGGCGGGGAGCTTCTTTTAATGTTTCAGGTGTAGCAGTACTGAATTTACCAGTGCAGCATTGCTAGCAGCCTGATGTTGATAAAATCTAAGCCACTTTACTGTATTTGTTTTAGCTGTGCATCACCTCAGTGGCTGGCTGGTGTGAATCTACTGTCCTTGTCCCAGCATCCTGATGGAGGTCGTGGTCCGCTCTGTGCGCCAGAGCCGCGGGAACCTGTCAAACGACATCTTCGTCCCAGGTCTATAGCGGCTACCCTCATGCTTGCTATTGCAGTGTGTATTTGTAGTGTGGCTGCTATCACAGCCTGCTTCATCTGTTACCGGCGCCTGCGAGTCTTCAGGCCGGTGGTGCTCGGGACAGTGGTCTACGTGCCAGTCAGAGAGGAGGCGAAATACTGATCTTAGTGCCACTAGAGGAATGGGTCATCTTAGTAATGTAGGTAATAGGAAAATAGATTAATCAATTTTACATCAGAAGTAAGAAGCAAGTCCTTTACCTAGTTGATGAGGCACGATTTGGACGAAATTTCCGCCTGCTTAATCTTGTATGACCGGCACGTCAGAATTCTTTCATTTGCATTGAAAAGGCAAGAGTGACGAAGAAAAATGCCGAGTTTGATTCGAACTAACTACGGTTAATTAATAAGCCAAGTTCTAGTCTTGACAGACAACAGGCGTCGTTTACATGTGCTGTAACTACACAGATGTCCACGATAAATATCCACGTTGGCTTTGAACTATGAGTATGAGATTATGAGAGAAACAAGTCATTAGTAGTGTCTTTTGTAAAACTGAGAACGTCTTTGTTAAATTGTTTTGATTTACGGATGTATTCATTAATGCTTTGAAAACTCTGATTCTATGATGTTACAGTTCTTTAAGGTACGTCTTAGGTTGGCACCTCGAAAAGTTATGTCAGTTACTACTACTACTACTATTTTTTCTTGTCGAATCCAAACTATAAGCTCAGGTTATTGTGCTTATGTTTTTGGCTTTACTGATCTTACATGATACTACCTTTTACACTTTGTATGCCTTTAACCAGAAGTTCAAAACACAAAACTTCCATACTGGAAACTTTATCTGACCAACAACACAAATTATGCATAATTCTACTCTACGGTGCTTCTTAGACCTAACGTACGTGTTAAATCATAGTATTAATAATATCATGACTCCATTCGATCTCTCTTTCTCTGTAACGTTTATTTTCAGTATTTCCTCACTTTACTGGAATAAGTGTGGAATTTACTTCTTGCTCTCTTCGCTAGCCATATACTAAACGCTATTGTTCATTCCATGAACATTGTTTGTTTGACTACTTTGATGTAGGCCAATGGGACATTTCATGTGAAACCGGACAGAAAAAGCAGTATTTTTTAAAGTTTGTAGTAATATCTTAGAAAGCTTGATACGTGTTGTTTAAAGGGGCCTAACATCTAGGTCATCGGGCCAATATCTTAGAAAGATAAAATGGTTGAAAGATATTCATTTCTGCACAATGCCAGCTTCTTCTGCTCAATAGTCTTCATTGTATAAAGTGTAATAATAGTAGTGCATTTGTTTTACGCCCCACTAACTATTCCTTATGGTTTTAGGAGGTATCGAGATGTCGGCAGGAGTTATTTTACGATCCGGCAAATCTAAATACACGAGGTTGACGTATGTGAGAACCTTTAAGTAGGCCTATCACCTGTCTGAGCCAGGATCGAGCCTGACAAGGTGGGCTCTACCGTCCAAGCTACTCAGATACATTAAATGTTGAATATAGTTAATTTTTTCCTACAGCCAACATTTTACAGATATATTATGAACAAAATCTTAAAATAGGCCTTCATATGTTTGTAGCTGTAAAGATAATACGACATAGATTACAATAATAACTGTCTTAAGAATTTAATTATTTATTAACATGCTCTGAAAGCATATTTATTCAATTTCACTAACTTCCCCATATTAATTTTCTTTTGTGAAAGTCACTTCGGTTTCCTCGACTAAGAAGGAGACAGATTGCGTTCATAAAACTTTGGGGGTCTTCCTGTAATTGTATGTAGGGTCTAAGTGAGTTTATTTGATCAGTTTTCGAAACTCGCGCCTAACTTCATGCAACCCTTCACGAACCGCAACTGACAGGAGATTCCAATGTATGCAACCTTCAGTTGAAACCGCACATCGTTGCAGCTCCCTTCACGAGTAGCTGCGTGCGTTCTGCTGCAGACCAGTCTCACCATACAAATCATTGTAATATAATAAACATATTTATCATTGTAATATAATAAACTTTGTTGGTTCCGAGAGAATCCAAATCTTTTCAAATGAGTAAATGGTCATCAGACCTTTTTCAGTCGCAGTTCTTTATTCGTGTATCATTCACAGCACCATATACTTCACAACGCAGAGTTATTAAGCTGACGGAATTAAATGCATTCATATATTTAGATATTATTTTCCATTTTGTAATAAAAATAAATTAACTTTGTTTTTACAATTTGTTTTACATTGTACCGACACAGATAGGTCTTATGGTGTCTATGGGATAGGAAAGGTCTAGGAGTGGGAAGGAAGTGACCTTGGCCTTAATTAAGGTACAGCCCCCTGGCGTGAAAATGGTAAATCACGGAAGACCATCTTCAGGGCTGCCGGCAGTGGGGTTCGAACCCACTATCTCCCGAATGCAAGCTCACAGCAGCGCGACCCTAACAGCACGGCCACTTGCTCAGAAAATTACCAGTTTAATGATAGTCTAAGTAATACCGGGAACAACCCACATGATTTTCAGAGGCTATAATTTAAGAAAGCATATTATATAATGTGTGTAAATAAAACCTTAATCAGTTTTCTATCTCTTGAGGAAACTGAAATATGGGCCCCGGAAGTTATGAAAATTGATATTGTGTGATAATGTTACCGACTTTTTCAGTAAGTCCTATTACAGTTCAGAAAATATGTTTACCGTAATCTAGATGCTGACGCTTTCTACAGCTATTTTAACATTTTCAACATTGAAAAGTTCATTTTGTGCAATTTTTTCGACTTGACCTAAAATGTTCCCTATCTTTGACGTTTTTAAACATTTTACATTATAATCGGAAGCCTCACTTGCTTACTTCAAAATATTACATAATTCAAAATGAGCTCTCTTTGAAACGGATATAATGACCGTGTATATACGTACACTGTATAAGTCTCAGATGTGAAATTTCACCACGTTTTCCTGTAGATTGAATATTCACTGTTTATTGTATTTTAAATTAGAATAACCCTGAAAATAATATTAAAAGTGATACCAAAAATTAATTTATGTTTCTGGAACTGTTGTGAGCAAGAAAGTTTCGAATACGCTACAAAATGTAAATGTGATTATACTTTGTTTAGAATATAAGCACATGATTGTTACAGTTTTATATAGTTCTTGTAATACAGTAATAGGCTACGAGGTTTTATTCATAGCTTGGTGTACGTTATGAGCAAAAATTTGTAAAATAAATGTTGATATGATTATAGCTATATTATTTTGTGAATATTGTGGTTCGGTATATGTATTTTTATTTAAGCACAATATTTCAATAAATGGAATTTTAAAATGATAATAAAGTGGGCGTCCTCTTAACCGGCCTACACGGTGAAAAAAATGTAAATGTGGTATATAGACGTTATGTTTATTAAGAAATGGCGTGACTTCACCTTCAAAAATTATTGGACATAAAAATAAAATAAAATAAAAATACTGATTACTTTAAATAAATTCAGTTTCATGTGTTAATTTTATAGGTATTATAATTGTTAATAGTTTAATGATAGAAACTTGATTTCTTTCAGAAGTTACTGTAGTGACTAAGTGATTGTGTTGTGAAGTGCAAATACAGATGTTGGACGAAGAAATGGATCGAACATTGTGTATCATGGCAGACAATGACATTGGTATATATAGTACACACTTGACCGGAAATGTCCCCTATCTTTGACGATTTTAAACATTTTGCATTATAACCGGAAGCCTCACTTGCTTACTTCAAAATACTACATATTCAAAATTAGCTCTCTTTAAAACGGATGTAATGACCATGTGTACACGTATACTGTACAAGTCTCAGATGTGAAGTTACACCATGTTTTCCTGTAGTTAAAATGTTCACTTTTTGTTGTGTTTTAAATTAGAATGACCCCATTAATTAATTCATCTCCTACTTATATGTTTTTCATGTTTAAACGTGATAGATAGCTCTGGGTTCGATACTGCACTCCCACCGATTTCTCCACAAACACAGCAACAAATATACACAGAAATAGCACGTGGCTGTCATGCATTAGTTAAGGGATAAAAAGAGAAGTGTGAAGTACCTCGCTATCTCTGTCTTGGGTTTAAGTCCCGGTCTTTATTGTAGTGTAGAAGACAATATTTTCCCACAAATACAACTCATATTCCCCCTATGGCAACATTTCGGGATATCCTATTCCACAAAGACAAAAAATACCAATTTTCCCATCGTGAGGCACTTGGTTTACTATGAAACCCACAAAGAAATATAAAAGCAAACATCGGTCCCATTCCTAAATAATACTGCGGGTATTCCACGTCTAACTATTTCCTGCTATTTACATACTTACATTGACGAGTTTATTAAGTGTTTGTTGTTGTTGCTGTTTAAAGGGGCTTGACGGCTAGGTCATCGGACCCTTTATTCAGTGTTCACACGGTTAGGTTTCAAAGGGTTACTTATCCGACACCTGAGCGATCACTCGGGAGCCATCACTTCTCAACACGATGTTTTCTGAACAGAGCGTAGTCATGCTGACGCAAGCAGCCCCTCTGTCCCCTGCGGAAGATGGCATAAACCACCAAGCACGGCTATAGTAGAGAGTAGCTGCGACTGGAAAATATCGTCCATGCGAGTACGTTCGAAAGTTGACTCTGCATGGTGCGGAAATAGCTGCCTCTGAATAGGGAGGAAGTCCAACCTCGGCTGTCTGGGTGTAAAGCCAGCTGCTACGTCACTGTGCTTATCACGCCCCCTGCACCAATAGTTCAATACTGTTACGAAAAATGAGTTATGATATTTTAAAGACAAAACAACTTGAGTTTTAGGAGAAAGGTATATAAAAGCGACAGAAGTGGGATATTTTAATTACTCAAAAAGATAAGTTTGAGAGAGCTATGTCATCAGGAGTGAGAACAATGATGGATGAAGAGATCAAATTCAACCCGAAAATGGTAGGGGCACGTCAGAAGAATATCACATAATCCTTTACATTGAAAACATAATGTAAAATTATATTAAAAGAAGAGTTACAGGACAATAACTTAGTGCCTTTTAGCCGGCCGACATACCTTGCACTGACTGCACCGATCGCCAGATTTCCTTTCGACTACGATAGAGGAAGACGTGTCGGAACGAAGAGCAAACCTGTCAGTTTGTGTGACATCAGGCGAGAGCTGAGTAATGTAATGTTTCCTAGACAAACGGCGCTGTGAGGAGGAGTCAGTTAGCTGTAGCGCTATGGATGACTAACGTGCGTGGTTCTGATATTAGTTTCTTCGAAGAATTCTACAAAATTTTCTTCATCAGTTTGAGTTCAGGTTTCAAGATGTAGACACATTTTGTACTACGTTTCCGCTCTTTGCAAGCCCATATTTAGTGGTGGCGTGCCAGATGCGACCGTGCAGCATGCGACCCGTGCCACTAGCGGTATATAATCTGTAACCGTGCCGGATGCGACAGGCGTTGACAAGCAAATTGTCATTTGATAAGTTGTGTCATCACTAGGGCCCGGATTTTTAGGTGGCATAAACATTCACTTTAGGTTTTTTGAATTCTTAAAATAGGTTATTTTAGGTTTTTTTGGTTTTCGTAGTTCTGTAAAATTTATTTATGTACTTATTTCACAAAAGTTTACATTGTCATATTCATAAAAATACACTGTACTGTTTCCTTTGTAAGTTATTTTTTGGCATTGCAGTAAATAACAACGTACATACCCAAATTGTCTGGCGTAAATTATTTCCCGTTGTCACGCAACACATTCTTATATAACGAAAAATTTCTTTCAACGGGACATGACGTCATTGGAGCGTAGTACATAGATGCTAATGAATTAGGTTGTAGGGGTAATTTTCCTGAATACTTTTCACCCTGTAATACTGAATTGATGACTTTCATATCTTCAAAACCAGGACTGCGTTGAAGAATCTTCTGCAGCTTCGAAGAACATGCCACTCCCAATGGCCCAGGTACTTCTCTTCTGAAAACACTGCCAATGATATCCAGGGAATCTTTGAGTGGTAAGGTTGCACCATCCAACTGGAGAATAGCTTCTGGTATAAAACAAAAATGTGTCTTAATATATGCTAGGGAAGCGACGAGGTCGGGCACTCGAGCGATTTCTTGGCCTTTGTGATGCAGGAAGCTTCTCTTTCATCCAAGTCATTGACGACATTTTTAATTTCTTCTTGGTGCTCAGCTTTGCAAATGGCAGCAGACAGCCAAGTTCCCCAGCGGGTAAGTATCGGCTCTGGTGGAAGAGGTGTTGTTGGTAGTTTCTCTTTGAACACCTGTATACATGTTGGGGCTTTGAGGAAAACTTTCTTGCCTGAAGAAACCACGCTGTTGACGTCACTGAAGTTGCTTCTAATCTCCTCCGCAAGGCGGTGCAGGCCGTGGGCCAAGCACATAACGTGTAGCATGCTCGGGTAGAAGGATTGTAGAACCTGCCCTGCCTTCAACATGTAGGCAGCACTGTCTGTCACTAACAAAACGAACTTACTATCTTGATTCTCTGCTGGCCACAATATGCGTAAAGCATCCCTCACAGCGCAGGCTATTGTGCTGTTGTTAGTTTGTTCTATTTCTTTACAAAGAATTAGATAAACGTTACCTGGTTCATTTTGATCCAGTTTACCTACTACCACATTCACAATGAAGCGACCGCAACTGTCAGATGTTTCATCGACAGAACACCAAATATAGTGATTGCCTATATCTTCTCTTATTTAATCTAATGTCTTCTGGTAAACAGGATGCAAATAATTCTTCCTTAAAGTGGATTCATTACGTATACTGCGGCCACTGATGTCTCCTAAGAATATTTTCATGGTCAGGTTACTTAGCACATTCCATGGGACGTTTGCAGACACCAACGCCTGACATAGGCGAAAGTTAAAGTATCTTCAGGCTTGCCAACTGTGGAAGAAATAAACATTTGCTTACTGTTGTTGCTGGACTTATTTCTCCTCGCGACGCTAGCCATGTGAGGAGCTGCAGATTTATGCTGCTCAAGATGGGATTTCTGCTCACATTTAACCTGAAATGAAGAATCCAAATCCTAAGTACTCTTCAGTAAGCGAGCTAGGGTATTGCAATGCAGGTTTTAGATCAGTTACGGGATACTTACTTCTTTGGAGCATACCTGACAGAAGACTACTCGACCGTCTGTAGTGAAGTGTCAATCTGTAGCAATCCATTTTCTCAATAAGTGCAGTTTAGGCATTGTTTCGCTATACAGCAATTACAGTTAGAAAATACTGCAAGAACCAGGCAGCACACACTCTGCCAGCAGTACTCTATGGACGACTTGAGGCGAAACTGTTTACTTTCCTCCTGACCTATCAGATGCATCAAGGAGCCACCAGATGTCACATATGTAGTGGGAAGCATGGGATGTGCTGCATTTAACGGTAGTAACATGAACTACCTCCATCCTACTGCTTGTAATTGCGGTGGGAATAATTTTACAATGCAGGGAAAATAACATTCTTTATTTGAACAAGGTAAAACAGCTATTTAGGTTATTTTAGGTGTCAACCCCTCATTTAGGTTTCTTTAGGTGCAATGAAATTCACATATTCTGCTCCAGAAAGTGTGAAACGAACAAATATATCAAAATCTGTGAATTAGATAGCGAGGAAAAAAATAGTTTAAAACCTAAAAATCCGGGCCTTGTCATCACCCACGGTAAGGTAAGCTAAACGAAGTGCAATGCCATTTCAATAAGTCCTATAAGCAGCTACTGCCCCCACTTTACATAACACTTCTGGGGAAAACTCTTTTTACAACACGAAACATGGTGATCCGTTTACGTCTTTTCCCACCAGGCGAGTTGGCCATACGATTAGAGGCGCGCGGCCCTGAGCTTGCATCCGGGAGATAGTGGGTTCGAATCCCACTATCGGCAGCCCTGAAGATGGTTTTCCGTGATTTCCCATTTTCACACCAGGCAAATGCTGGGGCTGTACTTTAATTAAGACCAGGGTCGCGTCCTTCCCATTCCTAGCCCTTTCCTATCCCATAGTCGCCTTAAGACCTGTATGTTTCGGTGCGACGTAATGCCACTACAAAAAATCCTTGTTCTATGAAATTATTTACGACTTAGACCTACTTACTTATCGTGTCCTATTAGTACCAGGAGTGTCCGAGGACGTGTTCGACTTGCCTGGTGCAGGTCTTTCTACCTGACTCCCGTGGGCGGCCTGCGCGTCTGAATGTGAGATTATGATAATGAAGCAGGGAGAGATGAAACCCGGTTTCGGCACGTAGCCTACTCCTCTCGAATAATACCAAGGGGTCTGCTCAATGCTTTACGTCGCCATCCGACGGCCGTATCACCACCAACAGCATCATATTCCTTCACTCCATTTGAACATTGCGAAAAGGTTTGCATTTGAACCCAGGCTTTTGGCATGCAATCTAGTAATTAGAAACTGTCTACCACCAACTTTCCTACCCTGCCGGCCAACATTCTGATGGCGATTTTTTTTTTTCTCCAGGCTAAGTGGCTCAGACGACTCAGACGGTTGAGATGCTGGTCTTCCGACTCCAACTTGACAGATTCGATCCTGGCTCAGTCCGGTGGTATTTGAACGTGCTCAAATACGTCAGCTTTGTGTCGGTGGATTTACTGGCACGTAAAATAAGTCCTGCGGGACTAAATTCCGGCACCTCGGCGTCTCCTGAAACCATAAAAGTAGTTACTGGGACGTAAAGCCAGCAACATTATTATATTTTTCTTTCGACTAACGGCACTCGAACCTGCCAACCACGGTGTCAGAGCTTTATTTTAGAAAAGACCAAGTTAGCTACTTATAAGCAATCTGTCACTTGGTGACAGCCCTTAATGCGAATCAATTGTAAGTGATTGATGGGTCGTATGCGGCACGATGCTTATCAACTCGGTCGCTATTGGCACGATAAAGGCCTGGTCGCATCCGGCACGGTCGCATTTGGCACGTAACCTATTCAGTGAATGTCAACAATGTTCCTAGCAGGTACCAAATGGAAGTGTTAAGTTTACGATGTGACGATTTGTTGAAAGGTTTGGAAGGAGGAAAGCTTGGCACATTTTTACAAGAATATCTCCCAAACCAGATTTACGAGGTTGCATTGCTGCACGGATATTATGTATGTTCGGTTCGACATACAGTTTGTGTGCGATCACTTCTTTTCTTTTATGAAACTTTGCAAAGTCCAAATCCCGAAGTCCAATGTCAGGTCACAAGCCATCATGCAGTTTTCTATTGCAAATTGCCCAGATATTATGCCCCAACACGGGTAATTAGTTAAAGAAAAACGAAACAGAAAATGCAGGAAAATGTCCACGAAATTGTTCGGTATAGCTTTCTTCAAAATTGCAGAGAAAATTATATTATGATATATTCTTTTTACGTTATAAAATGGCTATCCTTCACATAAACTAAAATTTTTACACTGTTTTTCATAACATTGTGCCCTATAATGACTTAGTCCCCGTCAAGCCAATGCTGAGATCGGACCAAGTGCATTATAGTGAACAATACATTCACCGTCAAGTGAATCAATCTGGCACATAGCTTACCTTGCATGACTATCCTCTCCATCAGCTCCGGCATAACAGCATCTTCAGGGGTAAGGGGTATGGAAAGGGTTACCGTAATAAAATAAATAAATGAAGAAGAATAAAAATGTGCAAGGTGTTAACTAACAATAGCTAAAAAAAATAACGGTTGAGCTGCATATCCGATTTTAACAAATTTGTTTATTACAATAATCTAAAAATGTTGATAATTAACAAAGATCAAAAATATATATGACTGACATGATAGTCCATAAACAAATTAATCCGTTCTTTACAAAACGGGTATCTTGCGTCACATATAAACGTTGTGGAAGATATGTAGGCCTCATGTAAAGGTTAAGCGCTGCAACAACACCATAATAGTTACGTTAATTAAAATGAATTTAAATATAAATCTACTCGTAGGCCTGCTAAAAATCTACCTTATTTCTAACGTGAATCGATGCCTCAGTGCTCCTAATTATCCTACAAGTTCTAAACAAGCATCCAATATACACACACCTATCTGGGAATCGATCGCGAGACTCTCCCAAGTACCACTCTTTGACAACACACACATGAGAAGAACATATATTTACTACATGCAAATACGTCTACGAGTTATGTGCTTCTATGAATGACATCAGCTAGCGTGTATAAAATTTCATCTTCCAGACCAATATAAAAAGGGCACTGCTCTCCTGAATTCTTGGCAGACAAACCTACAGTTTCAACATTCCAACTTTAGTGTCCTGACGTCAGAAACGACCTATATTTGACTCTCACAACCTCGTTTTTGTACCAACTGAGCCACCATTGCTTTAGGCCATAAATATCTCCCTCAGCTGACAGCACGTAAACAGAGACAAGGGCGTGCGATCCTCCCTTCTTCCCGGCCCATGAGTCTAACATACATATTGCCCTCATTATAATATACACTGACTGACAGAGCAAATGCAACACCAAGAAGGAGTGGTTCGAAAGGGATGAAAGTTGGGGAAAAAACAGAGACGGCACGGACGAATAATTGATGTTTATTTCAAACCGATATGCAGGTTACACAATGCGCACGGCATCGACTCAGTAGGATGTAGGACCACCGCGAGCGGCGATGTACGCAGAAACACGTCGAGGTACAGAGTCAATAAGAGTGCGGATGGTGTCCTGAGGGATGGTTCTCCATTCCCTGTCAACCATTTGCCACAGTTGGTCGTCCGTACGAGGCTGGGGCAGAGTTTGCAAACGGCGTCCAATGAGATCCCACACGTGTTCGATTGGTGAGAGATCCGGAGAGTACGCTGGCCACGGAAGCATCTGTACACCTCGTAGAGCCTGTTGGGAGATGCGAGCAGTGTGTGGGCGGGCATTATCCTGCTGAAACAGAGCATTAGGCAGCCCCTGAAGGTACGGGAGTGCCACCGGCCGCGGCACATGCTGCATGTAGCGGTGGGCATTTAACGTGCCTTGAATACGCACTAGAGGTGACGTGGAATCATACGCAATAGCGCCCCAAACCATGATGCCGCGTTGTCTAGCGGTAGGGCGCTCCACAGTTACTGCCGGATTTGACCTTTCTCCACGCCGACGCCACACTCGTCTGCGGTGACTATCACTGACAGAACAGAAGCGTGACTCATCGGAGAACACGACGTTCCGCCATTCCCTCATTCAAGTCGCTCTAGCCCGGCACCATGCCAGGCGTGCACGTCTATGCTGTGGAGTCAATGATAGTCTTCTGAGCGGACGCCGGGAGTGCAGGCCTCCTTCAACCAATCGACGGGAAATTGTTCTGGTCGATATTGGAACAGCCAGGGTGTCTTGCACATGCTGAAGAATGGCGGTTGACGTGGCGTGCGGGGCTGCCACCGCTTGGCGGCGGATGCGCCGATCCTCGCGTGCTGACGTCACTCGGGCTGCGCCTGGACCCCTCGCACGTGCCACATGTCCCTGCGCCAACCATCTTCGCCACAGGCGCTGCACCGTGGACACATCCCTATGGGTATCGGCTGCGATTTGACGAAGCGACCAACCTGCCCTTCTCAGCCCGATCACCATACCCCTCGTAAAGTCGTCTGTCTGCTGGAAATGCCTCCGCTGACGGCGGCCTGGCATTCTTAGCTATACACGTGTCCTGTGGCACACGACAACACGTTCTACAATGACTGTCGGCTGAGAAATCACGGTACGAAGTAGGCCATTCGCCAACGCCGTGTCCCATTTATCGTTCGTTACGTGCGCAGCACAGCGGCGCATTTCACATCATGAGCGTACCTCAGTGACGTCAGTCTACCCTGCAATTGGCATAAAGTTCTGACCACTCCTTCTTGGTGTTGCATTTGCTCTGTCAGTCAGTGTAATTACTACAGGCCATTTTATTCCTTATATCACCACTTCAACACTCCGTCACAGATAAAATCAAATACAACAGGCCCGATCATTATTTAGCATTAGTGCTCTCAGCGGCACATCTTATATATATATATATATATATCGGCCTTCTTATGGACAAATACATTCACAAATTATCACTTGATTATTATTCTTATTCTCTTTAGGGCCTCGACTCAATACTCTGGACAAACTGACGTTATTTCTCAATTCTTATAGGCTTCTTACGATATGACTTGCTCAGCTTGATACCCCAACCCGAGTGTGTTTAGGATGTATAGAAGATCTTCGGTTTTCTTCATATGACAACTAACATTACAGTCTACACTGCACATGCACCTGGGTAGTACCTAAACTGATTGCCTTGGTTACACTCATATAAGACCTGGTGAGATGAAATACACGGAATCAATTTCCCTACCCTGAATAGAATATCTGCAATAATGACACTCACGAAATATCTAAGACTAAAACATGCAAATTAATAAACTAACCAAACTTGCGTCTTGAAGCATAAATTCTATATACACGGCCATTAATAGCCTAACCTATTTACATATTGGCAGAGAGCCAACTCTATCTATAATTTTACTATTATTGCGGTGCTGCATGCTTAAACAATGGAATTATCTGACCTGTGTCAGATTATATAACTGCACAGCTCTCCTAGTGAACATTGCGAATTTACGCCATCATGTCGGCGTTAGAAGCTGGTGACAACACTCGTGGTTCGATGACTGGTGACATCCTGGTCGGCTATGATGTTCTCTGCAGCTCGTTCAGGTGACGTGGTGATCGCCTTCTCGATGTCGTTATGATTGGACGTCGCCAACGGTCTTGGTGCGCACCTCGATGCCGTGAAGAATCCTCGACAGCTTGGTCCCAATTACCGCTTCACCGTGATGTATGAGCAGTGTCTAGTCCACTGGTGATGTAGGAGAAACTGTAAGGAAAATCACATTAAATTGTGTCCTCCGTTCGATGCCTATATCTCCCCTCTAACCTTTTCCTTTAATCTCGCAATATCAGGTCACATTCCTGAGCGTTAGCCTAGCCGTATAGATATACAATTCTCAACTGCACTGCATTTTACTCTTGACTGCTCTCTCTACTGACCGAACTACATTCATTTCAATCTTCTGAGCCTACACTAGTATGTGTCATTCATAGGACAATATGAACCTCAGATTATGTGATGTGACTATGAACGAACAGCATTACTAACAGCAGAATATTCTCATAAGGAAACAGGTCAACACTTGCTGTATAATATTCTGATCTCTATTATCAATGTTGTTACTTACATCTCCCAAGTATAAGGTGAAATCTGACTGCGTTGCTTGTAGATAAAGGCGGTCTTCTCTGCGCTGAGCAGCGGAGTGACAGACAGCGATGCACACAGTGAAATGATTCGAGCGCGCTCGTCAGTCGTATATATTAGCAGTCTAGCATCCACCCTACCAAGCTCTGCGTGGGTGGGCTTCCAAGGTGCGCCCGCGGTATGGAAAATTTCTTCCGCGAGATGCATATTAAGTACTCACACTTTTATTATGATTATAACTATAGGCATGCCGCATATCAAAATTTTCGGAAAAATGTCCCGAGTGTGGTTCTGGTATCCGATCCTCTGTAGTCATCTTGTAATCGAAGATATTAAATAAATTCCTTTCCCTCCAATGTAAAAATTCCCGCGATATCTCTCAGAGTTGCGTGCTTCCAAAGCTTCAGTGAAGAGGTTCTCTGGGGTAATAAATTTTAATGAGCATCTAGAAACTTCAGCTCGCGTCTGATGCTACATTCTCACGAAAAGCGCGCAATCTTAGATACTCTGACACAATAAAATGCCACCCAAGGCGCTTTCTTTGTGGTCTCATATAATTCCCATAAGAATTATAAAATCAACATTCTTCGACCATGAACAGAATGGTTCAACATAGAGCCGAAATTAGTTGTTTATAACCTGTGATCAATTGTGTATTTCATTTGCTATTTGCTTTACGTCGCACCGACACAGATATGTCTTATGGCGACGAGGGGATAGGAAATGACGAGGAAGTGGAAGGAAGCGGCCGTGGCCTTAATTAAGGTACAGCCCCGGCATTCGCCTGGTGTGAGAATGGGAAACCACGGAAAACCATCTTCAGGGCTGCCGACAGTGGGGCTCGAACCCACTATCTCCCGACTGCTGGATACTGGCCGCACTTAAGCGACTGCAGCTATCGAGCTCGGTAATTACGCATTTCAAACAACCAACATTAACATTACTATGCCCAAGACGTCAGTCGTGTTATTGACACGAGATCTATTTTTCTCTTTAACCTACATCGTAGTATCCAAAATTTACTCTTCCCTGAGGCTTCGAGAAAGCAGTGCAGAACGCGTGACGTCACACGACTGTACTCTTCTTTACTGGAAGCATATACAGTGGAGTGAGGTGACGTCACACCCGCGCTTCGTGTCGTCCACTAGGCTAGACTGTAGCTAACGTGACCACCAGAATAGAAATACTATATTCTGTAATTATTCTTTCCAGTTATGCCACTCGATGGATGATAACAGTCCTGTGAAGATTTATCAAGGGTAGCTTTCAAAAAGGACGAAATGTAAGCAAGCAGAAGACTTAAGATGACGTACTACTGTTCCCGATTACTGTTCTAACGTACCAGATGAAATAGAATGTTTTCTCACTGACATTACCCATGCAATCTTGATTTGTAAACGTTGCACGTGTTGAAAATTCCAAGTAATTATAGTAATTAAACGGTAAGTAAAGTTGGTGATGGTGGTGGTTGCTCATGTAAGCATTTCAGAGATCGTGTTCGAGAGTCCCGTGTACTTATTATATACTAGCGAATGTACCCGTGCTTCGCTACGGTATTCTACATTGTATTCGAATATCGAAGTAAATAGTGTGCATGCAGTAAATAAGATTGTTTTAAAATTGCATGTCTCTTAGCGTTATCCGAGAAAGAGCATGGGGAGGTCCCCGTACGTTGTTTCCAATGTAAAGTGTTTGTTATGGATTTGTGATATAACGGCAGGCTCACTTGCCTACTGCCATTCACAATCGAGTTGGGAAGTTTACATTATAATTGCAGGCCCCATTGCCTACTATGCGGAGAGAATCGATTTGGGGAGTTTTCGTTAAAATGGCAGCCCCCCTTTCCTACTTCCACACAGATTACAGTTTTTATTATAATGGCAGGCAATTACCCTACTATCACTCGAAATTGAGTTGTGCAGTTATCATTATAATACCAGGCCCATTTTCCTACTTCCAGCCAGCTTATTGCCAGTCACACCAAGTTGGTGAGTTTACATCAAAATAGCAGGCCACTATGCTTAATGCCAGTCATATTTTAGATGAGGACATTTCTTTATAATGGCGGACACCCTTGCCTACTGCCAAACACAATCGGGTAGGGGAGTTTTAAACAAAACTGCATGCTCACTTGCCTTCTGCAAGTCAAATCGAGAAGTGAACTATTCATTACAATTGTAGACCTTCCTTACTAATGACAGTTACACAGGAGTTGGAGAAGGAACCCTTTCATACTGCCAGTCAAAGTCGGTGTGGGGAGTACTGATTACAATAGCAGACCCACCCTTTCTCGATCGCTACAAATCGACATCAGTGAATATATATAGATCGACATACGAAAGTATATGCGTGTTTACAATATTGAATATTGAAGACCTTCATTTACAGATTAACTGCTACTAAACGTACGTCATATCGACAAAGGATTATACCATAAGACACGCCGGATTTAGTGGCCTAAATGGCTGGTCCTATGATATGTCATCTATTCTTGGGTCAGATTGAGTTAGAAACGTGGAACAGGGTAACGTTCTTGTAAGATTATCTCACATTACATTACTTTTCGGATACATACATAGCATTTGGCTCATATATGGCTACTGGGTGGGCCAATTTTCGTGAAGAGTTTGATGATTCTGTATTTCATATAAGTAATCGAAGGTATGAATTATGCATGTGAAAATTCCAAATTGACTTAACATCCATTAATAGAGAAAAATCAAACGTAAAAGGGATACAGATACGGCAAAAAGTCATAAGACCAAGGTTGTAGATCATTCCAAATTGAACGGAGATTGTGCAATCTGTTATGTGATAGGAATTTCCGAAGGTCTGCACCATCATTAAAATTGCCTGCACATTTCGATATTCTTCGGGGATAAAAAGTGAAAAATTTAATGATCTTGGGTATTTTCCGTTCGATACAGGCTAAAACGTACAATTTTGTCAAATTTCAATTATCTTCTTTTTCTTCTGGCAGATTATGCCGCAATGTGGATTTTGGGCGAGGCGGGTAAAAATTAGGACATTCAGGAAACTAAACCAAAAATTATGCAGATGGTCATTATTACCCCTTAAACGGAAAGCTGTACGAAAATTTCGCCAAAATAGTCAGTGTAGAGGCGCACAGTCGTTACGATTTGATTTATATAGATAAGGAATCTGCTCCATGTAAAACACCTTTTTGGCTATGTCCGCTGGACTTAACCTGCAAAACTGACCATTCATGCTATCTCCCTTATTAATCCTCCTGACGAAACAATGCACATGAAAAAAAGGTTTAGAGGTGGAATTCCATCACGTTTGGTCGATTTCCAGTCAGGTTGGTCTTGTTCTGTATATATTGTGGAAGAGTAAAATCACCATTTGTTTTCCCTATAAACCGCCAGTCCATTGTTCTTATGCTGAGCCCAAAATTTGAGCCCCCCAGCGTGCCCCCTTCAGGGAATTTTGAGAATTTCCGATTTTTCTAGGGATCCTGGGGTCATCAGTTTCCCTCGTACCAAGTTTCAAATTTCTGAGATTTCTGGAAGTGCCTCATTAATTCACGTCTTTTTTCATTTTTAAATATTTATATATACATCGCTCCAGCCCGACTTGCTTTTATATATATAGATGACGGATAAGCATGAGCACGTTGAAAATTGCAGACTTCCACTTCGAGATTCATATCTCCTAAACGGTTTATGATATTAAGAAACGGTTTGCGCCATCAGACGCCTCATTTATCGCTCGACATGTTTGTTTCTAAACCATTTCCTAGTATCTCCCATATTAAGGGGGTAAATTGAGTTCAAATTTTGAATAGGGTGAAATTTGGGTGCATTTTTAACATTTTACATTATATTTTGCCTACTTATGCATACGCTAGAATCATGAAATTTGGTACACATATGTCCCTTAATCGTGCCAATGTGCGCACACAACGTGATGATCCTATCATTCTTATAAGTGTGTCAAACAATAAAATATACTTGTAAAAATCACCAAATTTACGAACAATCCAGAAATACGGCCAAATTTAACGTATAAGGGAGAGAGATACGACAAAATGTCACAGGACCAAAGTTGTAGATCATTCCGAATTGAAGCGACATTGTGCCATCCGTTTTGTGATATGACTTACCGTTTACCCAAAAAATAGCTCAAAAGGAATGTCTGCACAGTCATTAAAATTGCCTCCATATTTCGATATCTTTGGGTTAAAAAGTGAAAAATTTGAACACATTGGAATTTTCCCGTCGGTTAGGGACCAAAAGCTATAATTTCACCAAATTTCAATTGTCTACCTCGTCTCGCAGGTTGTGCCGCCATCTTGATTTGGGGGGATGGGGGATAAAAATGAGGATATTCCCGAAAATTTTTAAGCCCACGAAACCTATAGGTTATCGTTTTGGATATACTATACGACTGTGTTCTTATGCTGAGCCCAAAATTTGAGCCCCAACAGCGTGCCCCCTTCAGGGCATTTTGAGAATTTCCGATTTTTCTACGGATCCTGGGGTCATCAGTTTCCCTCGTACCAAGTTTCAAATTTCTGAGATTTCTGGAAGTGCCTCATTAATTCACGTCATTTTTCATTTTTAAATATTTATATATACATCGCTCCAGCCCGACTTGCTTTTATATATATAGATAGATGACGGATAAGCATGAGCACGTTGAAAATTGCAGACTTCCACTTCGAGATTCATATCTCCTAAACGGTTTATGATATTAAGAAACGGTTTGCGCCATCAGACGCCTCATTTATCGCTCTACATGTTTGTTTCTAAACCATTTCCTAGTATTTCCTATATTAAGGGGGTAAATTGAGTTCAAATTTTGAACAGGGTGAAATTTGGGTGCATTTTTAACATTTTACATTACATTTTGCCTACTTATGTATAAGCTAGAATCATGAAATTTGGTACACATATGTTCCTTAATCGTGCCAATGTGCGCACACAACGTGATGATCCTATCATTCTTATAAGTGAGTCAATCAATAAAATATACTTGTAAAAATCACCAAATTTACGAACAATCCAGAAATACGGCCAAATTTAACGTATAAGGGAGAGAGATACAACAAAATGTCACAGGACCAAAGTTGTAGAGCACTCCGAATTGAAGCGACATTGTGCCATCCGTTTTGTGATATGACTTACCGTTTAGCCAAAAAATAGCTCAAAAGGAATGTCTGCCAGTCATTAAAATTGCCTCCATATTTCGATATCTTTGGGTTTAAAAGTGAAAAATTTGAACACATTGGAATTTTCCCGTCGGTTAGGGACCAAAAGCTATAATTTCACCAAATTTCAATTGTCTACCTCGTCTCGCAGGTTGTGCCGCCATCTTGATTTGGGGGGATGGGGGATATAAAATGAGGATATTCCCGAAAATTTTTAAGCCCACGAAACCTATAGGTTATCGTTTTGGATATACTATACGACTGTGTTCTTATGCTGAGCCCAAAATTTGAGCCCCAACAGCGTGCCCCCTTCAGGGAATTTTGAGAATTTCCGATTTTTCTAGGGATCCTTGGGTCATCAGTTTCCCTCGTACCAAGTTTCAAATTTCTGAGATTTCTGGAAGTGCCTCAAAATTCACGTCTTTTTTCATTTTTAAATATTTATATATACATCGCTCCAACCCGACTTGCTTTTATATATATAGATGACGGATAAGCATGAGCACGTTGAAAATTGCAGACTTCCACTTCGAGATTCATATCTCCTAAACGGTTTATGATATTAAGAAACGGTTTGCGCCATCAGACGCCTCATTTATCGCTCGACATGTTTGTTTCTAAACCATTTCCTAGTGTCTCCCATATTAAGGGGGTAAATTGAGTTCAAATTTTGAATAGGGTGAAATTTGTGTGCATTTTTAACATTTTACATTACATTTTGCCTACTTATGTATAAGCTAGAATCATGAAATTTGGTACACATATGTCCATTAATCGTGCCAATGTGTGCACACAACGTGATGATCCTATCATTCTTATAAGTGTGTCGAACAATAAAATGTACTTGTAAAAATCACCAAATTTACGAACAATCCAGAAATACGGCCAAATTTAACGTATAAGGGAGAGAGATACGACAAAATGTCACAGGACCAAAGTTGTAGATCACTCCGAATTGAAGCGACATTGTGCCATCCATTTTGTGATACGACTTACCGTTTAGCCAAAAAATAGCTCAAAAGGAATGTCTGCACAGTCATTAAAATTGCCTCCATATTTCGATATCTTTGGGGTTAAAAAGTGAAAAATTTGAACACATTGGAATTTTCCCAGCGGTTAGGGACCAAAAGCTATAATTTCACCAAAGTTCAATTGTCTACCTCGTCTCGCAGGTTGTGCCGCCATCTTGATTTGGGGGGATGGGGGATAAAAATGACGATATTCCCGAAAATTTTTAAACCCTCGAAACCTATAGGTTATCGTTTTGGATATACTATACGACTGTGTTCTTATGCTGAGCCCAAAATTTGAGCCCCCCCAGCGTGCCCCCTTCAGGGAATTTTGAGAATTTCCGATTTTTCTAGGGATCCTTGGGTCATCAGTTTCCCTCGTACCAAGTTTCAAATTTCTGAGATTTCTGGAAGTGCCTCATTAATTCACGTCTTTTTTCATTTTTAAATATTTATATATACATCGCTCCAGCCCGACTTGCTTTTATATATATAGATGACGGATAAGCATGAGCACGTTGAAAAGTGCAGACTTCCACTTCGAGATTCATATCTCCTAAACGGTTTATGATATTAAGAAACGGTTTGCGCCATCAGACGCCTCATTTATCGCTCTACATGTTTGTATCTAAACCATTTCCTCGTATCTCCCATATTAAGGGGGTAAATTGAGTTCCAATTTTGAATAGGGTGAAATTTGGGTGCATTTTTAACATTTTACATTACATTTTGCCTACTTATGTATAAGCTAGAATCATGAAATTTGGTACACATATGTCCCTTAATCGTGCCAATGTGCGCACACAACGTGATGATCCTATCATTCTTATAAGTGTGTCAAACAATAAAATATACTTGTAAAAATCACCAAATTTACGAACAATCCAGAAATACGGCCAAATTTAACGTATAAGGGAGAGAGATACGACAAAATGTCACAGGACCAAAGTTGTAGATCACTCCGAATTGAAGGGACATTGTGCCATCCGTTTTGTGATACGACTTACCGTTTAGCCAAAAAATAGCTCAAAAGGAATGTCTGCACAGTCATTAAAATTGCCTCCATATTTCGATATCCTTGGGGGTAAAAAGTGAAAAATTTGAACATCTTGGAATTTTCCCGTCGGTTAGAGACCAAAAGCTATAATTTCACCAAATTTCAATTGTCTACCTCGTCTCGCAGGTTGTGCCGCCATCTTGATTTGGGGGGATGGGGGATAAAAATGAGGAAATTCCCGAAAATTTTTAAGCCCACGAAACCTATAGGTTATCGTTTTGGATATACTATACGACTGTGTTCTTATACTGAGCCCAAAATTTGAGCCCCCCTGCATGCCCCCTTCAGGGAATTTTGAGAATTTCCGATTTTTCTAGGGATCCTGGGGTCATCAGTTTCCCTCGTACCAAGTTTCAAATTTCTGAGATTTCTGGAAGTGCCTCATTAATTCACGTCTTTTTTCATTTTTAAATATTTATATATACATCGCTCCAGCCCGACTTGCTTTTATATATATAGATGACGGATAAGCATGAGCACGTTGAAAAGTGCAGACTTCCACTTCGAGATTCATATCTCCTAAACGGTTCATGGTATTAAGAAACGGTTTGCGCCATCAGACGCCTCATTTATCGCTCTACATGTTTGTATCTAAACCATTTCCTCGTATCTCCCATATTAAGGGGGTAAATTGAGTTCAAATTTTGAATAGGGTGAAATTTGGGTGCATTTTTAACATTTTACATTACATTTTGCCTACTTATGTATAAGCTAGAATCATGAAATTTGGTACACATATGTCCCTTAATCGTGCCAATGTGCGCACACAACGTGATGATCCTATCATTCTTATAAGTGTGTCAAACAATAAAATATACTTGTAAAAATCACCAAATTTACGAACAATCCAGAAATACGGCCAAATTTAACGTATAAGGCAGAGAGATACGACAAAATGTCACAGGACCAAAGTTGTAGATCACTCCGAATTGAAGGGACATTGTGCCATCCGTTTTGTGATACGACTTACCGTTTAGCCAAAAAATAGCTCAAAAGGAATGTCTGCACAGTCATTAAAATTGCCTCCATATTTCGATATCCTTGGGGGTAAAAAGTGAAAAATTTGAACATCTTGGAATTTTCCCGTCGGTTAGAGACCAAAAGCTATAATTTCACCAAATTTCAATTGTCTACCTCGTCTCGCAGGTTGTGCCGCCATCTTGATTTGGGGGGATGGGGGATAAAAATGAGGAAATTCCCGAAAATTTTTAAGCCCACGAAACCTATAGGTTATCGTTTTGGATATACTATACGACTGTGTTCTTATACTGAGCCCAAAATTTGAGCCCCCCCAGCGTGCCCCCTTCAGGGAATTTTGAGAATTTCCGATTTTTCTAGGGATCCTGGGGTCATCAGTTTCCCTCGTACCAAGTTTCAAATTTCTGAGATTTCTGGAAGTGCCTCATTAATTCACGTCTTTTTTCATTTTTAAATATTTATATATACATCGCTCCAGCCCGACTTGCTTTTATATATATAGATAGATAGATGACAATTAAGCATGAGCACGTTGAAAAGTGCAGACTTCCACTTCGAGATTCATATCTCCTAAACGGTTTATGATATTAAGAAACGGTTTGCGCCATCAGACGCCTCATTTATCGCTCTACATGTTTGTATCTAAACCATTTCCTCGTATCTCCCATATTAAGGGGGTAAATTGAGTTCCAATTTTGAATAGGGTGAAATTTGGGTGCATTTTTAACATTTTACATTACATTTTGCCTACTTATGTATAAGCTAGAATCATGAAATTTGGTACACATATGTCCCTTAATCGTGCCAATGTGCGCACACAACGTGATGATCCTATCATTCTTATAAGTGTGTCAAACAATAAAATATACTTGTAAAAATCACCAAATTTACGAACAATCCAGAAATACGGCCAAATTTAACGTATAAGGCAGAGAGATACGACAAAATGTCACAGGACCAAAGTTGTAGATCACTCCGAATTGAAGGGACATTGTGCCATCCGTTTTGTGATACGACTTACCGTTTATCCAAAAAATAGCTCAAAAGGAATGTCTGCACAGTCATTAAAATTGCCTCCATATTTCGATATCCTTGGGGGTAAAAAGTGAAAAATTTGAACATCTTGGAATTTTCCCGTCGGTTAGAGACCAAAAGCTATAATTTCACCAAATTTCAATTGTCTACCTCGTCTCGCAGGTTGTGCCGCCATCTTGATTTGGGGGGATGGGGGATAAAAATGAGGATATTCCCGAAAATTTTTAAGCCCACGAAACCTATAGGTTATCGTTTTGGATATACTATACGACTGTGTTCTTATGCTGAGCCCAAAATTTGAGCCCCAACAGCGTGCCCCCTTCAGGGCATTTTGAGAATTTCCGATTTTTCTACGGATCCTGGGGTCATCAGTTTCCCTCGTACCAAGTTTCAAATTTCTGAGATTTCTGGAAGTGCCTCATTAATTCACGTCATTTTTCATTTTTAAATATTTATATATACATCGCTCCAGCCCGACTTGCTTTTATATATATAGATAGATGACGGATAAGCATGAGCACGTTGAAAATTGCAGACTTCCACTTCGAGATTCATATCTCCTAAACGGTTTATGATATTAAGAAACGGTTTGCGCCATCAGACGCCTCATTTATCGCTCTACATGTTTGTTTCTAAACCATTTCCTAGTATTTCCTATATTAAGGGGGTAAATTGAGTTCAAATTTTGAACAGGGTGAAATTTGGGTGCATTTTTAACATTTTACATTACATTTTGCCTACTTATGTATAAGCTAGAATCATGAAATTTGGTACACATATGTTCCTTAATCGTGCCAATGTGCGCACACAACGTGATGATCCTATCATTCTTATAAGTGAGTCAATCAATAAAATATACTTGTAAAAATCACCAAATTTACGAACAATCCAGAAATACGGCCAAATTTAACGTATAAGGGAGAGAGATACAACAAAATGTCACAGGACCAAAGTTGTAGAGCACTCCGAATTGAAGCGACATTGTGCCATCCGTTTTGTGATATGACTTACCGTTTAGCCAAAAAATAGCTCAAAAGGAATGTCTGCCAGTCATTAAAATTGCCTCCATATTTCGATATCTTTGGGTTTAAAAGTGAAAAATTTGAACACATTGGAATTTTCCCGTCGGTTAGGGACCAAAAGCTATAATTTCACCAAATTTCAATTGTCTACCTCGTCTCGCAGGTTGTGCCGCCATCTTGATTTGGGGGGATGGGGGATATAAAATGAGGATATTCCCGAAAATTTTTAAGCCCACGAAACCTATAGGTTATCGTTTTGGATATACTATACGACTGTGTTCTTATGCTGAGCCCAAAATTTGAGCCCCAACAGCGTGCCCCCTTCAGGGAATTTTGAGAATTTCCGATTTTTCTAGGGATCCTTGGGTCATCAGTTTCCCTCGTACCAAGTTTCAAATTTCTGAGATTTCTGGAAGTGCCTCAAAATTCACGTCTTTTTTCATTTTTAAATATTTATATATACATCGCTCCAACCCGACTTGCTTTTATATATATAGATGACGGATAAGCATGAGCACGTTGAAAATTGCAGACTTCCACTTCGAGATTCATATCTCCTAAACGGTTTATGATATTAAGAAACGGTTTGCGCCATCAGACGCCTCATTTATCGCTCGACATGTTTGTTTCTAAACCATTTCCTAGTGTCTCCCATATTAAGGGGGTAAATTGAGTTCAAATTTTGAATAGGGTGAAATTTGTGTGCATTTTTAACATTTTACATTACATTTTGCCTACTTATGTATAAGCTAGAATCATGAAATTTGGTACACATATGTCCATTAATCGTGCCAATGTGTGCACACAACGTGATGATCCTATCATTCTTATAAGTGTGTCGAACAATAAAATGTACTTGTAAAAATCACCAAATTTACGAACAATCCAGAAATACGGCCAAATTTAACGTATAAGGGAGAGAGATACGACAAAATGTCACAGGACCAAAGTTGTAGATCACTCCGAATTGAAGCGACATTGTGCCATCCATTTTGTGATACGACTTACCGTTTAGCCAAAAAATAGCTCAAAAGGAATGTCTGCACAGTCATTAAAATTGCCTCCATATTTCGATATCTTTGGGGTTAAAAAGTGAAAAATTTGAACACATTGGAATTTTCCCAGCGGTTAGGGACCAAAAGCTATAATTTCACCAAAGTTCAATTGTCTACCTCGTCTCGCAGGTTGTGCCGCCATCTTGATTTGGGGGGATGGGGGATAAAAATGACGATATTCCCGAAAATTTTTAAACCCTCGAAACCTATAGGTTATCGTTTTGGATATACTATACGACTGTGTTCTTATGCTGAGCCCAAAATTTGAGCCCCCCCAGCGTGCCCCCTTCAGGGAATTTTGAGAATTTCCGATTTTTCTAGGGATCCTTGGGTCATCAGTTTCCCTCGTACCAAGTTTCAAATTTCTGAGATTTCTGGAAGTGCCTCATTAATTCACGTCTTTTTTCATTTTTAAATATTTATATATACATCGCTCCAGCCCGACTTGCTTTTATATATATAGATAGATAGATGACGGATAAGCATGAGCACGTTGAAAAGTGCAGACTTCCACTTCGAGATTCATATCTCCTAAACGGTTTATGATATTAAGAAACGGTTTGCGCCATCAGACGCCTCATTTATCGCTCTACATGTTTGTATCTAAACCATTTCCTCGTATCTCCCATATTAAGGGGGTAAATTGAGTTCCAATTTTGAATAGGGTGAAATTTGGGTGCATTTTTAACATTTTACATTACATTTTGCCTACTTATGTATAAGCTAGAATCATGAAATTTGGTACACATATGTCCCTTAATCGTGCCAATGTGCGCACACAACGTGATGATCCTATCATTCTTATAAGTGTGTCAAACAATAAAATATACTTGTAAAAATCACCAAATTTACGAACAATCCAGAAATACGGCCAAATTTAACGTATAAGGGAGAGAGATACGACAAAATGTCACAGGACCAAAGTTGTAGATCACTCCGAATTGAAGGGACATTGTGCCATCCGTTTTGTGATACGACTTACCGTTTATCCAAAAAATAGCTCAAAAGGAATGTCTGCACAGTCATTAAAATTGCCTCCATATTTCGATATCCTTGGGGGTAAAAAGTGAAAAATTTGAACATCTTGGAATTTTCCCGTCGGTTAGAGACCAAAAGCTATAATTTCACCAAATTTCAATTGTCTACCTCGTCTCGCAGGTTGTGCCGCCATCTTGATTTGGGGGGATGGGGGATAAAAATGAGGAAATTCCCGAAAATTTTTAAGCCCACGAAACCTATAGGTTATCGTTTTGGATATACTATACGACTGTGTTCTTATACTGAGCCCAAAATTTGAGCCCCCCTGCATGCCCCCTTCAGGGAATTTTGAGAATTTCCGATTTTTCTAGGGATCCTGGGGTCATCAGTTTCCCTCGTACCAAGTTTCAAATTTCTGAGATTTCTGGAAGTGCCTCATTAATTCACGTCTTTTTTCATTTTTAAATATTTATATATACATCGCTCCAGCCCGACTTGCTTTTATATATATAGATGACGGATAAGCATGAGCACGTTGAAAAGTGCAGACTTCCACTTCGAGATTCATATCTCCTAAACGGTTCATGGTATTAAGAAACGGTTTGCGCCATCAGACGCCTCATTTATCGCTCTACATGTTTGTATCTAAACCATTTCCTCGTATCTCCCATATTAAGGGGGTAAATTGAGTTCAAATTTTGAATAGGGTGAAATTTGGGTGCATTTTTAACATTTTACATTACATTTTGCCTACTTATGTATAAGCTAGAATCATGAAATTTGGTACACATATGTCCCTTAATCGTGCCAATGTGCGCACACAACGTGATGATCCTATCATTCTTATAAGTGTGTCAAACAATAAAATATACTTGTAAAAATCACCAAATTTACGAACAATCCAGAAATACGGCCAAATTTAACGTATAAGGCAGAGAGATACGACAAAATGTCACAGGACCAAAGTTGTAGATCACTCCGAATTGAAGGGACATTGTGCCATCCGTTTTGTGATACGACTTACCGTTTAGCCAAAAAATAGCTCAAAAGGAATGTCTGCACAGTCATTAAAATTGCCTCCATATTTCGATATCCTTGGGGGTAAAAAGTGAAAAATTTGAACATCTTGGAATTTTCCCGTCGGTTAGAGACCAAAAGCTATAATTTCACCAAATTTCAATTGTCTACCTCGTCTCGCAGGTTGTGCCGCCATCTTGATTTGGGGGGATGGGGGATAAAAATGAGGAAATTCCCGAAAATTTTTAAGCCCACGAAACCTATAGGTTATCGTTTTGGATATACTATACGACTGTGTTCTTATACTGAGCCCAAAATTTGAGCCCCCCCAGCGTGCCCCCTTCAGGGAATTTTGAGAATTTCCGATTTTTCTAGGGATCCTGGGGTCATCAGTTTCCCTCGTACCAAGTTTCAAATTTCTGAGATTTCTGGAAGTGCCTCATTAATTCACGTCTTTTTTCATTTTTAAATATTTATATATACATCGCTCCAGCCCGACTTGCTTTTATATATATAGATGACGGATAAGCATGAGCACGTTGAAAAGTGCAGACTTCCACTTCGAGATTCATATCTCCTAAACGGTTTATGATATTAAGAAACGGTTTGCGCCATCAGACGCCTCATTTATCGCTCTACATGTTTGTATCTAAACCATTTCCTCGTATCTCCCATATTAAGGGGGTAAATTGAGTTCCAATTTTGAATAGGGTGAAATTTGGGTGCATTTTTAACATTTTACATTACATTTTGCCTACTTATGTATAAGCTAGAATCATGAAATTTGGTACACATATGTCCCTTAATCGTGCCAATGTGCGCACACAACGTGATGATCCTATCATTCTTATAAGTGTGTCAAACAATAAAATATACTTGTAAAAATCACCAAATTTACGAACAATCCAGAAATACGGCCAAATTTAACGTATAAGGGAGAGAGATACGACAAAATGTCACAGGACCAAAGTTGTAGATCATTCCGAATTGAAGCGACATTGTGCCATCCGTTTTGTGATATGACTTACCGTTTACCCAAAAAATAGCTCAAAAGGAATGTCTGCACAGTCATTAAAATTGCCTCCATATTTCGATATCTTTGGGTTAAAAAGTGAAAAATTTGAACACATTGGAATTTTCCCGTCGGTTAGGGACCAAAAGCTATAATTTCACCAAATTTCAATTGTCTACCTCGTCTCGCAGGTTGTGCCGCCATCTTGATTTGGGGGGATGGGGGATAAAAATGAGGATATTCCCGAAAATTTTTAAGCCCACGAAACCTATAGGTTATCGTTTTGGATATACTATACGACTGTGTTCTTATGCTGAGCCCAAAATTTGAGCCCCAACAGCGTGCCCCCTTCAGGGCATTTTGAGAATTTCCGATTTTTCTACGGATCCTGGGGTCATCAGTTTCCCTCGTACCAAGTTTCAAATTTCTGAGATTTCTGGAAGTGCCTCATTAATTCACGTCATTTTTCATTTTTAAATATTTATATATACATCGCTCCAGCCCGACTTGCTTTTATATATATAGATAGATGACGGATAAGCATGAGCACGTTGAAAATTGCAGACTTCCACTTCGAGATTCATATCTCCTAAACGGTTTATGATATTAAGAAACGGTTTGCGCCATCAGACGCCTCATTTATCGCTCTACATGTTTGTTTCTAAACCATTTCCTAGTATTTCCTATATTAAGGGGGTAAATTGAGTTCAAATTTTGAACAGGGTGAAATTTGGGTGCATTTTTAACATTTTACATTACATTTTGCCTACTTATGTATAAGCTAGAATCATGAAATTTGGTACACATATGTTCCTTAATCGTGCCAATGTGCGCACACAACGTGATGATCCTATCATTCTTATAAGTGAGTCAATCAATAAAATATACTTGTAAAAATCACCAAATTTACGAACAATCCAGAAATACGGCCAAATTTAACGTATAAGGGAGAGAGATACAACAAAATGTCACAGGACCAAAGTTGTAGAGCACTCCGAATTGAAGCGACATTGTGCCATCCGTTTTGTGATATGACTTACCGTTTAGCCAAAAAATAGCTCAAAAGGAATGTCTGCCAGTCATTAAAATTGCCTCCATATTTCGATATCTTTGGGTTTAAAAGTGAAAAATTTGAACACATTGGAATTTTCCCGTCGGTTAGGGACCAAAAGCTATAATTTCACCAAATTTCAATTGTCTACCTCGTCTCGCAGGTTGTGCCGCCATCTTGATTTGGGGGGATGGGGGATATAAAATGAGGATATTCCCGAAAATTTTTAAGCCCACGAAACCTATAGGTTATCGTTTTGGATATACTATACGACTGTGTTCTTATGCTGAGCCCAAAATTTGAGCCCCAACAGCGTGCCCCCTTCAGGGAATTTTGAGAATTTCCGATTTTTCTAGGGATCCTTGGGTCATCAGTTTCCCTCGTACCAAGTTTCAAATTTCTGAGATTTCTGGAAGTGCCTCAAAATTCACGTCTTTTTTCATTTTTAAATATTTATATATACATCGCTCCAACCCGACTTGCTTTTATATATATAGATAGATGACGGATAAGCATGAGCACGTTGAAAATTGCAGACTTCCACTTCGAGATTCATATCTCCTAAACGGTTTATGATATTAAGAAACGGTTTGCGCCATCAGACGCCTCATTTATCGCTCGACATGTTTGTTTCTAAACCATTTCCTAGTGTCTCCCATATTAAGGGGGTAAATTGAGTTCAAATTTTGAATAGGGTGAAATTTGTGTGCATTTTTAACATTTTACATTACATTTTGCCTACTTATGTATAAGCTAGAATCATGAAATTTGGTACACATATGTCCATTAATCGTGCCAATGTGTGCACACAACGTGATGATCCTATCATTCTTATAAGTGTGTCGAACAATAAAATGTACTTGTAAAAATCACCAAATTTACGAACAATCCAGAAATACGGCCAAATTTAACGTATAAGGGAGAGAGATACGACAAAATGTCACAGGACCAAAGTTGTAGATCACTCCGAATTGAAGCGACATTGTGCCATCCATTTTGTGATACGACTTACCGTTTAGCCAAAAAATAGCTCAAAAGGAATGTCTGCACAGTCATTAAAATTGCCTCCATATTTCGATATCTTTGGGGTTAAAAAGTGAAAAATTTGAACACATTGGAATTTTCCCAGCGGTTAGGGACCAAAAGCTATAATTTCACCAAAGTTCAATTGTCTACCTCGTCTCGCAGGTTGTGCCGCCATCTTGATTTGGGGGGATGGGGGATAAAAATGACGATATTCCCGAAAATTTTTAAACCCTCGAAACCTATAGGTTATCGTTTTGGATATACTATACGACTGTGTTCTTATGCTGAGCCCAAAATTTGAGCCCCCCCAGCGTGCCCCCTTCAGGGAATTTTGAGAATTTCCGATTTTTCTAGGGATCCTTGGGTCATCAGTTTCCCTCGTACCAAGTTTCAAATTTCTGAGATTTCTGGAAGTGCCTCATTAATTCACGTCTTTTTTCATTTTTAAATATTTATATATACATCGCTCCAGCCCGACTTGCTTTTATATATATAGATAGATAGATGACGGATAAGCATGAGCACGTTGAAAAGTGCAGACTTCCACTTCGAGATTCATATCTCCTAAACGGTTTATGATATTAAGAAACGGTTTGCGCCATCAGACGCCTCATTTATCGCTCTACATGTTTGTATCTAAACCATTTCCTCGTATCTCCCATATTAAGGGGGTAAATTGAGTTCCAATTTTGAATAGGGTGAAATTTGGGTGCATTTTTAACATTTTACATTACATTTTGCCTACTTATGTATAAGCTAGAATCATGAAATTTGGTACACATATGTCCCTTAATCGTGCCAATGTGCGCACACAACGTGATGATCCTATCATTCTTATAAGTGTGTCAAACAATAAAATATACTTGTAAAAATCACCAAATTTACGAACAATCCAGAAATACGGCCAAATTTAACGTATAAGGCAGAGAGATACGACAAAATGTCACAGGACCAAAGTTGTAGATCACTCCGAATTGAAGGGACATTGTGCCATCCGTTTTGTGATACGACTTACCGTTTATCCAAAAAATAGCTCAAAAGGAATGTCTGCACAGTCATTAAAATTGCCTCCATATTTCGATATCCTTGGGGGTAAAAAGTGAAAAATTTGAACATCTTGGAATTTTCCCGTCGGTTAGAGACCAAAAGCTATAATTTCACCAAATTTCAATTGTCTACCTCGTCTCGCAGGTTGTGCCGCCATCTTGATTTGGGGGGATGGGGGATAAAAATGAGGAAATTCCCGAAAATTTTTAAGCCCACGAAACCTATAGGTTATCGTTTTGGATATACTATACGACTGTGTTCTTATACTGAGCCCAAAATTTGAGCCCCCCCAGCGTGCCCCCTTCAGGGAATTTTGAGAATTTCCGATTTTTCTAGGGATCCTGGGGTCATCAGTTTCCCTCGTACCAAGTTTCAAATTTCTGAGATTTCTGGAAGTGCCTCATTAATTCACGTCTTTTTTCATTTTTAAATATTTATATATACATCGCTCCAGCCCGACTTGCTTTTATATATATAGATCTGTCAACCTGTGCCGTGGTAAATATGTTAAGTACCACCCCGGATTCACTTACTGTGTTTTCATGACCAACACTGCCTGATGAAAACTATCCGGACACCTATCTGAAAGTGCACTTAGACTTTACCCCTGTCACGTTCTCTGTTATTGGACATTAATATGGGGTGGGTCCAAACTTCGCCTTTACGACAGTTTTAACTCTGCTGGGGACACTTTGAATGAGGTGTCCAAATGTCTGTGGAGAAATGGCAGCCCATTCTTCTTCACGAGCTGAAACTAGAGAAGGACGCTGGGGTCTGGAACGAAGTCGACGTTCTAACTCATCCCAAAGGGGTTCTATTGGTTCAGGTCATGCCCCTGGCCAGGCCAGTTAGTTTCGGGAATGTTATGCCCACAAACCACTGCCTCACAAATGCGGCATTATGACGGTATATTGTCAAGTTGATACAAACAATTATCGTCTCCGAACCGGTGAGCTAATATACGCAGTTTACAATGGTTTAAAATGTGTTCATAATCGAAATGTATTCACGTCTCAAGCACAATAAGGGGACAAAAACATTCCCATATTATAACACCACCTCCTCCGTACTTCACTTTTCGCTCTACGAATGATTGCAGGTCGCTCTAGGCATTCACCAAATCTCAACCCTTTCATCGGATTGCCGCAAGGTATAGTGTGATTCATCACTCCAAATCACTCGTTTCAAGTCATCCAGTGTCTAGTGGCGTCGCTCTTTACAGCAGATGAAGCGTCACTTAGCACTGACTACAGAAATATCTGGCTTATGGGCAGCAGCTCGACCATTGTACCCAATTCTTTTTAACTCCCCACGCACATTCATTGTGCTGGCTGGAGTGCTGGTAGCATTTTGGAACTCGTGAATGATTCCTTCCGCAGATACGTTGCGATATTTTTACAACCACTCTCCGTAATGCTCGACGGCTCCTGTCCACCATTAAATGAGGTCTGCTTGGTCTTGGTTTAACTACAGCTGTTATTCCGCTTTTCCACTTCACAATCACATCACCAACAGTTGACTCGGGCAGCTTTAGTAGCGTTGAAATGTATCTGATGGATTTGTTACTTATGTGGCATCCAGTGACTAGTCCACGTTCGAAGTCACTGAGCTCTCCTGACCGACCCATTCTGCTGTTACTGCTTCTCTACTGACAACATATTTCTCCCAACCTCCTTTTATACTGGCGGGTGCGCCTCTCGTAAAATCTAGGGTTCAGTTCCACTTTAAATAAGGGTGTACGGATACTTTTGATCAGGTGAGTCTACTTTCTTATATTTGTGGAGAACTGTAAATCTATAAGAATATCATTTAAATTCCTTATGCGCTGCTGTATATGCTGACCGCACAGAAACATCTGTCTCCTATGCTAATTTCGGCATTGATTTAGTGCGGTTTCTCAACATTACATCAAAATTTTCGTCCAATTTTGCCCCCGTTAAAATTTTAGGCTTACCTCTTCTCGGAGCGTCATGTACAGATCTGTTTTCACGAAGTGTGTTGATTAAATCCTTCACTGTATCACGAGTAGGACTTACCGAATTTGGAAACCGTTCAGGAATTTTTGTTTTACATTTTCCGAAAACTAATCACCTTCACGGAAGAAGTACTCCACTAAAAATATTCCCATTTCAATTGTTAACACACTGACTCCAAAAGTACAACCACTTATTAAAAGCACAATTTTCACACTAAGTTGGATTATATTCAGTCCATGGATAGAACCTGCTCGAGGTACAAGGTCAGTGCTCCGCTGTCTCGTTGTTGCCAACATACGCGCACCTGCTGCGACTCCGAGCTCACTGCGGAGATATTTTTGCCATGTACTGCATAATAGATAGCTGCCTCGATGGATCAGTGTTGGTGTGTCCGATTCATGAACATAAGTGGTTCGATTGAGGCTGAGATAGTCGTTTTTTGAAGGGCAGTCAAAAATTTTAGCAGTTTTTGTCATAGTTGTTGGTATGTTATCAAGATCTCTGGTGGCGCACTCAGTATCAACTGATGAAATTACACAAACTCAGCCATAGGAACTGTCCAGTAGAATTCCACTTGCATTGCTAGACAGCAGCACATGGGCGTGATTAGCTCAGTTGCCTAGCTACTGGCTTCTCACATGGAAGGATGAGGTTCGAATCCCAGTCAACACTGGATTCAGATTTTCATCTCAAAAAGTAACGTGGCATCAGGAGCAGCATTCGACATTAAGCCCACAGCAAAAACCAAGATGAGCTACGGCTCCAGTGACCCCAGAAATAACCGGATTAAGCTCAAGAAAATTTAATGCTAGACAGCAACGCAATCAGTAATTCGATACTGATAGGCATTACTTGACATCTGCAACTCGGTAGCCGAGTCTTTAAAAAAATCTTATTATTATTATTATTATTGTAAGTAAGCAAACTCGTGTCCTCATCCCGAGATGGTGCATCTCTTTTTAGGCACACCCCCAATGGAGGTGAGGTGCATGTACCGTTTCAACCAAATAACAGCCCTCCTGCCATTCTTAAATTTCTGGGAATCGAACCCGGGCTTACGAGGACAGCAACTAATAACACTAACCGTTACGCTACGGAGGCGTACATTACTATTATTATTATTATTATTATTATTATTATTATTATTATTATTATTATTATTATTATTATTATTATTATTATTCTAAAATGGGAAGTGGACTTTAACGTACATCTGTTAGCAGTTGTACCAGCCCCTCGGTACAGGAGTAGTGTTGTTGCGTGTTATCCGAAGTAGTGATGAGATATTCGATTCATTTTACCAAATCGATTCATTTGATTCTGTTCACGTTACTGAACTGATGCAGTCAGCCTATACACGGCACATCTGAGTCACTGTTCTTATTACGTCTATGTGTACTGGTAGGTAGCAGCGACAACATTCAATGCTCACTTCTCGTCTGGTCTTCATTCTATTAACTGCTTTCGTATGCATGTCATCCAGCTTTCAAATGTAACTTAGATTTCTCCTTCGCATCGGGTTTTGTTGTTGTAAAGCATTTTCCCTACAGTGACAACATCGTTAAATAAGTATGCAAGATTAAATGTAAAAATATCTGTCCACGTGCAACCGGTGATCTCGTGATTCAATGATTGATGTCTTGTGCAATGATGCCATATACGAACTGAGAGAATGTTGAACATATTCTTTCCATTATAACAACGATATTTATGAGCAGTTATGAGGATGACTCATAGTCGTAGTGTAGGCAAGAGAGTTGAGTTGAATCAGCTCACGAATGTCAGATTCATTAAACTGATAAATTGGCCTATCCACTTACGATCTACTTTGGAATTATACTTTAACTACTTTGTGTAACAATGCAAATGAATCCAACTATTATTCAAACATCTCTGTTACTGGAAATGCAAGTGAGTGTATTATTTTCATATGAGCTGTGAGCGAGAGTCCGTTATAAAGCCACAAGCGTACGATTCTTTCAGCGAGCCACGGCTCTTAACGTTCCGCTTGCAGCGGAAGTTCGACTCCCGCCAATGTCCAGTGTTCCGATAATGAACCGCGTGTGTGTTGACAATCGATGACCCGTGTACCGTGAGCTCGCCGCTGCTATGATTCGATTCACTAGGACAGTTGAATGAATCGATACTGAACCCATGACCTTTGCGTCATAAGGAACCAGAGTCCTAAAATCATTACACGAGGTTCCATAAATTACAAGTCAGAAGCTCTACCTACATTTTTCATCTCTGACCAGAGACGGTACGTGGAGGACAGGTGTTAGTTCTCATTCTCACGCTAAAGAAATTACGTCACCCGCACGGGGTAAAAGGAGCATGGCTATGTTGGACTATTTGTTCCAATAAAAAGTACATTTTAAGAAGAATTGGCGACGAAACTACCGTAGTAAATGTTAAGAAATTGTAAGTGAAACAATTTGGTCATTAACGATACAGATTTCAGACCGCTAAATAGCTCCAGAAGGAAATTTGTCAAAAGACGCGCCTGTTCGTTCGAACTCTGTTACATCGACCATACATAGTGCCTTTCTTATGAGGTAATTTAACAATTTAGTGGGTTAAGAGAATTTCTTAAATGCTTATCAATAACAAGCTACTAAACTAAACAACTATGTGTTACATTGAGACCTGCATTTTTAGGGGGTAGGAAAAGTGTCTGTAAAATTTTTGGCGGTAAATGAAAATGGCATGAGAGTGGGAGAAAATTTGTATAAAAAATGATGCGCCATCTTGCAAACTCACATTGTTTCCATTGAATTCGAGGTGAGTCCACGTATTTCAGAGTAACTTTATAGACCAACGTTTGAAAGACTGAGTCCCAAGGGAAGATAGGTTTTGGCTGAAGGTGGTTGTAACATCATCTCCAAGTGGAGATAGGTTTTAAAAGTACGGAAATGTACGGAATCGTAAACATTCTACGAACTACAAACTACGATTTAAACTGTTGTGTTATAGGGTTGAAGTCGGCAATTGCCGAAAGTTGCATAACATAAAATCAGTCACTCAAAGTATTCTTCCGATAAAAATTTCCAAGTGAGGGATCATCACGTCATATTTCAGGGGCAGGTAACAGACGGTCATTCTAATGCCGCGATCCTGTAAATTCCCGCTATTGAAGTTGTAAATATAATTGTGTTATTCTAAAATATTGCGTGTGCAGATCGGTGTTCGACAGACGTGTTCGGTCCGTGCAAGGAAGAGAACGTGTGAAGGGCATTTTTGTTTATGTCATTATTTTCAGGTGAATAAAAATAAAAGGGAAATATGTTTTGTAAATCCACTATCTGCCGAGAAAGCTAAATAAAAGATTGAGAGGCTGGTGAATCTGTAATGATGGGAGAAGACGTACAAATACGGGTATGTGAATTACCACCTTTCTAAATTGCATTTATTTATTTCATGATGTCACTGTTTTTCTTGTGTGTGTATCTGTGACGCATTTTGGTCACCCTTTCATTTCGTAAAAATGTCAGAAGAATATGAAAAAGGTCATTAGTTTTATGTTTCTTGAATAATCGGGAAAGTCGCGAAAATAGCGTGTGAAGTGTTATAGAGTACTAGATTTTGATGGTTGAGTAACGAATAAAATGCCGAAAGTTAAGTATCATTTCCGTACGTTTATTTCTATATTTGTAGTTTGTCAAAGTTAAGATATTAATTTGTCATAAAATTATGTGCGATGTAAAGATGACATTCATGTAAGCGTAATCCGTGGTTATTCAATTAAAGCTGGCGTGAAGGCACACTGTTTTCTTGAGCGACGTAGATTTTATGAAGGAAAGTTACGATGCGAGATCGATAAAAAGTCTGTTGAAATCTGTGTAGAGTTGATGAGAGGACATAACAGTAAAAATTGTGTAAGTCAAGTTGTGAGTTTCGGTTTAGGAAATATTAACTCAGATATGCGGGGAGAGATGGTTAGTTGTCACGGAGTGTTTGTGTAACAGCAATGTGGGTCACCCAAGAGAGATATTCCATATTATTGTCGAGTCGAGAATTTGTGTTAATCGAGTGTTTCAAGTCTTGCGAAATGGGGGAGGAATAAAGGATTGTGGATCAGGTTATTGAAATCCTGTAGTGTTGATGCCGGGATGTTCAGTGTAGTGTGACCGTTCACAACGTCACCTATAGTATGTCATGATACTGTACCATTACGTTACATTTGAGGCAGTAACTATTGTGGAAATACAGCGGACAAATATGGCGCGGAGCAGCTTCAGGCGGCGTAAGTGCGAACGGAATATAATATTACAGTAAATCGATCTTGATCAGTAGGCGGAGGTCGATATTGACCGGCAAAAGAGAAAAGAGTTTCCAAGATTGAACAACTATGGACCATGAAATAATTGAATTGATTCGATTCTTAAGAAGAAAAACTGCGTGAAGGAAGAACTGTACGTCTTACTACGAGATAGCAAAAGAAAATCAACGAATTATAAATACTAAAGTAATTTATCTATTTATCTATATATATAAAATAAGAGTTTTGTCTGTACATTGCTCGGAATTTGAAAATAATGGTATTTCTGTATCAGTCATGTCCACAGTAAAAAGGAAATGCATTTTTTACTTTTCCGTAATTTCTGTCTGTCTGTCTGTCTGTCTGTCTGTATGTATGTATGTATGTATGTATGTATGTACACGCATCACGAGAAAACGGCAAAAGAGGACTTCATGAAAATCGGTATGTAAAGTCGGGGGATGAGCCACTACAATCTAGGCTTTAATTATTTTATTCACGCTGAGTGAAATGGTAGTTTAGGGGAAGGCCTAAAATTCAATTCTCAAATATTTATATTATTAGTGGTCCTATCGATAAATACTACATAACTAAAGTTACATAGAATTAAATTTCCGACCATTTATGTCTTATACATTTTTACCGTACCAGTTACGATAACCGAGATATTCATGAATTTCGATTATTGTTGCCAAGTCCGCAGCAACGCGAGCCACGGAAAAATGGGTGAACAGAATTTAATGAAAATCGGTATATAGAGTTGAGAAAGAAGAAACTATAGTCTAAGCTATAAACAATTTTACTGACCCTGGATTAAATTGTAGTTTAGGGGCAGCAACTAAAACTTAATTTTTAAATACCCTACCTCTGTTATTGGTCGTATAGAAAAGTACTACATAACAAAAGTTATAGAGAATACAATTTCCGATCATTAAGGTTTTATTCAGTTTTACTGTACCGACTATGATAAGAGTAGTACATCAGAGTCGGAAGAAAACTAAATGTGAAGGCCTACAATATCGAAAGCGCATAACATTGATCAACAATAACATTACCTTGACCATTGTTTGTTGTGATGTTCTTTGTTTGTTATGCTGCCACTCAACTCCGATAGATGGGATTACTGTTGCGTACCGAGTATAACAGCCTGATTGAACATTGGCGGGAAATAGCTGGGGGGTTAGGAAACTTTTTTCTTTAGCATGCCATTCCTCTGCATCATACATTGTCTGATACTGCCGGTACGTAACACACAGGTTCATCATAGTATTCCAGCTATTCGATCCCTACTCGGACGCGGTGTTTTGAATGAGCAGCGTGCACATTTGGCAGAGGCTCACTTAGTAATAGTAGTATGACCTGGTCAAGAATTACAATTTAGGCCTATTCCAAATTATAGCACTACAATTCACTGAATAATTCAAAATTCAACCCTGAAAAGAGCCGCTTCTTAAGAAAAGCGACTTCCTCTTCACTTTTATTAAATTCTACATTCATTTTATTCCAAATTAGCAGCGAACAGGGGCTTTCTCTTCTGGCTTGGAGGAAAAATTTGCCTCCAAGTCAGATCTTTCCGCCGCCAGTGTAGTGAAATGAGATTTTTCCGACTCATCTGGTACTCCTAGGAAACAGATTAGTGAAAGGACATAGATTTGCACTGAGACTCTCCACTATTCGACCCCCAACCCCAAGCCGAAAAAAGGCGAAGAGTTTCACGGATCACGGCTGTCTGCAGCTTGGTCTTTCCAGCTCTGGAACTTTGGACTGGTAGATCGGCAGCGTACTACTGTTCGATAAAAGTGAGAAAATGCGTTGTTTTTCATTTGATCGAGTATTTCATATTGCTTTAAATCTCGCCATTTCTACCGACGTCTTTGTAATGACCTATGTTCATTTCACTTACGAAAACCACTATGACAGTCTTTCTGAGGATGTAAAAAAAGGTGGAGAGTGAGTGTCTGCCATTATAATGATAACTTCCCAACCTGATTGTGACTGATGGTAGGCAAGCGGGTCTACCATTACAATGAAAATTCCCTAATCCTATCCTCAAATGAGAAAAGACGTTTGGTGACTTCCCCGTCGCGTTTCTAAGATAACGTTAAGAGCTATACAATATAATACAATCTTGCTCACAACGTGTACACTACCTAACCTAGAATTCTGTATACAATGTAGAATTCCGTAGCGAAGCACGGGTACATCAGCTAGTATATAATAAATCGAAGGAATATACTTCCAATATCTGCAGGATACTTTAGGAATCAAAGAAAAACGCCAAGATATTGAAATAAAGTGTGACTGCAGCCGAGTCAGATATCGACGTAAAAAAAAAGGCCGGAATAGCATAATAAAGTGGCCAATCTATATTAAGAAACGCAGAAATAACTATCTCAAGTTATAAGCAGTACTTGTTTAGGCGACATAGTTAACGAAAGGCAGACTAAAATTGAGGAAATATATACAATTTAAGAGAAATATTTCTGACAGTTATAAAATATATAAACTCAAGTTCACGTATTGGAAAACCTGCAATTCATCATAGAAATATGTATTCTACAAAATATTTGCTGTCTTTTCGTTGCATAATCCCTGGTGACGTAATGAAGCTCGCGTAAACGGATGGAGAGAGTGCGCAAGACGAACTCAGCTCAAGACAAGATGCCCAATTGAACCAAGCCGTGACGTGATCCTGGGGCATGATTGACTACTCCGAGATGTCCTAGTCGAGGAAGGAGCCAACAACGGGAAAGTCGACACGAGATAAGTAAGATGGTTTCGAAATTTGCATTATAAAATTTTAATTATTTGCTAGGATATATTTATTTGAGTGCAGAAGTGCCTACAGAAATATATAAAGTGCCAATAAGTGGATACTATTGTGAGGATTTAAATAATTAACCGCTAACATGTGCAATTTTAAGTAATACAAATGCAGTGCTCCTGAGATATTTTTAGGTTGTTATAAACAAGATCAAAATGAGCATATCCATATTTTAAATGCCAATCTACTTGAGAAGACCAATTAATATCGAACTATTTGTGGTTAAGAGGAATGTATGCGATGTACGTAATGTAACCTAGTTTTTATGAGCATTTAATCGGCAGGCATGGCCAGTATGATGATTGTATTGAAAGGAAATGATTAAATATTAGGAAGTTGCAGTTTATGAATGGAAACTCAGGCTATTGGACTGTTTTTACCGTAACACAGAGGTTATTGAAATGAAGTTGACTGTGTATTTTTATATATGAAGGTATCGGGAAGAATTGAAATATGAGGATTGCATAATGTTGTTAGTCTGAGGAAATATGTATTGTTCTCGGCGTAAGCAAAGCCTAGATGAGGTTATTGCGAGTTTCTGTGTCGGTTACGGTTTTTAATATAGAGGTTAACAATGCAAGAGATGGAATTAGGTCATGTTTATGTGAATGTATGTTCCAGTCCAAGCGTTGTGTGGTCGACAAATAGCATTGATGCCAGACATATCGCTAGGTTATTTGAGTATTACATGCAATATAATCTGAATATACGTACAGATGAAGGAACATCGCATAACTAAAGATACGTCTTAATATGTGAATGTAGATCGGTAGAGTAGATTTTTAACCTAATTTTGGCACAGCGGTGAATGACTTGAGAGTTGGTTTTATATGCAATGGCACGTATTTATGAATACATTTGGCACGACTTTCGCGTTTACAACTGATTGATTATCTTAATGGTGGCACTCAGCAGTATGAATACTTGAATTATTCTTGCACATATGAAAGTATATAATTATTATAAGCTTGATATCAGTATCGATATGTACATTTATAGTTACATTGATATTTTTTTTGAAACCATAATTAAGAAACATATTACTTATCTCTTGTCGTGAAGAAGTTGTAATGAAAATCCAAACCAAAAATTTCAAATGAGAATCCAATGGATGTCCCAAAGCTAGGCCAAATAATACTAACAGGAAGATATACCACTCCCTCCATGTTAAATAAAGAATTATCCCTCTCTTACCCCATGAAACATATTAAAATAATGAATATGGTTATAAGACCAGATGATATTCAGTTTAATGAATATAATATGATGAATTCAATTATGTTTACCATGAAGATTACGAGTTCAAGAATGATATTATAATATGAATCCAATTTCTTTTCACTATTGCTGATAATTTAACTCCTATTTATAATTATGAAATATTAGCATGCTAATAAATTAGATCTAGGCTTATTTATGTGTTTCTTTTCTCAAAGTAACTTATAATACGTAGTAATAGGATAGTATTAGAGCTATTTAGGGTTAGATATGCTGAATAATGAACATGATATTGGGTTTTTACCTACATGCGGGGGAATTGAATGATTGATTAGAATCATGACTACTCTTCAACGGAACCTACGACTGTTTTATATAATTTGAGAGTTTAATGAGATGTTTTACCCTGAGAACCGAATGTGTACCTCCGACCATCGTACTTATTCATGCGAGAGACCCCCGTTTACATAATGGTTATCCTAATTTTGGGTCATTTGCAGCCGAGGCATGATAATATGATCACCCAACGAGAGTTATATGAGTAGATAGGTGCCGATGACAGGAGAGTAGATGGTTGGAAAGGTGAAATACCCAGGAGATGAAATATGCCGTTATCCGCGTCATTCTGCGGTAAAAACTGTCCAAGTTAGGATTTTTCCACCCACTCCGGGATGCGATTGGCAGTATGCCGACTCGCGTGACCCAACTCTAGTTGTCGGTAATTAGCAGCGAGGCATTGCAGGAGCACTGGTACTTGAAGTTTTCTCACTCCAACCTCGAGCGAGATGGAAAGAGACGCGTTATCACTTGACAGAGAACCTAGGTCACTAGCAGAGCTCATGGGGTACATCCAATGTGAGAAGAAACATTATACCGTATTTCTCTCATTCATTCACCACTGCCAACTGATCGAGTTCAATTGTTTTCCCCCTGATAATTAATATAAATCGCGAAATACTCAACGGAGAGTCACGTGCAAACATCCATTTGAATCAGAGAATTTTACACATAATTATGAGGCCGAGAAGTGCTCTACATAATTGAAAGAACGGTAGCTACGCCGTAATAAGGGCGCGTCTTAATGGTTACCAGATGTTGGGCCCCAACCATGGCAACGAGCTCAAGGATTCCCCTAGTGTTCGTCATCATTCTCCGACAGAGACAAAAGGACGCTTTTAAGATTGCTTGAGAATCCACGAAGCTATTTTAATGATATTCATTCAGTGAAAATGGGAATACAGGAGCTACAATTTGATATCCTGTTCGTCACTCTACGTTGCGTATTACCGGAGCACATTTTGCGAAGGGGTTGAGTTTTTCCCCCACTGCCAGCTCCAGGGCATCTCACCTATATAGTTGGGAGCTGAGGAAAGGACACCACCAGTTCATTTTCAGTTCAACGTCAGTTCGTTACCAGTTCGTCGTGATTTGTGTGTGAGTCTTTTGTGAAGAAATCATTCTGTAATGTGAGCAGTGTTATGCAGTGATTTATTAAAGTCTGTAAATGTATGTGGAAATAAGCACAATCTGAGTAAGCTGTTTGCGCGTACAGTGTGCCGCTAACAAATATAGTAGGAACGGTACGAAACCGTGATGATCGCTGTCCGTGTGCCGAAGAGGTCGTGCATCGATCCTCATATATGCCTAAACTAAGACGGCTCAATTAACATGAATAGGCACGTGTTTAACTAAGTGCGTGAAGCGAGTGTATTCGATATGAATGTGAAATATAAGGAAAGTGACTGAACGGCTCATTGTCGGCATGGTTAAGGGCAGTGCCACGTTAGGTCAATCCCTAACGCAGTAGAGAGCTCGACTTACGTATGACTAAGTGCAATAGAGTATGCCTGAATTACTGTTGTGTAATACGAGAGTGCTAACACATTATTGGCCTAACCAGTGACGTTTCTAAGTGAACCAGTGGAGTTTCAGGACCTAGAGTAGTTGTCAATAAGAAGGATAGGTAGATGTGAAGGGAATAATGTCGGGCTTCAGGGACACAACCGGCATTGGGTTGGGGTGCTTGTGTCACTGAGCAGACCCAACCGTATATTTAATCTGTGATGTGTAATATAAACTAACCCATTCACATGAGATAACTTCCCCTCATTTACATAAGGAGTCTACAAGAACGTCGGAGTGAACGAGATATCTAGCTGCCTGCCGGAATTTCGCCCTGCGTAGCAGAGAGAATGAGACATCTAGCTGCCTGCCGGAATTTCGCCTGATGTAGCAAAGATCGTCTGGAACTTTGCACGAGATCAAGCCGTCATATTCGTGACTTGCCAGTTGGTCACCAGAGGACTTCAAATCGCTAAAGGCATCATGCAGACCGAATAAACACATGGGTGTGCCCTCCTCTAAAGCTGTGTTCGTGGTTTCCTGAAGGATGAGTACATTTCCAACTATTTGTAGTTTTGAAAGTCGTCTCATATTGTAAATATAGAGTAAATTTTATGTAGATGTAACGTAGATCGCCAATATGCTATTTCAGCGGGATAACAGCATTTTATTTCATGGGTTTTTATAGGAAATATTTCTTCAATGATTGGGGCAACCATATTTCATTTCTGTTTATTTACAAGGGGTTATAGTGCATGACGTAGATTTAACAACCCTAGATTAACTAAGTACGAAGAGTCGTAAAATAACAGGGCGTAAATATTCTGTATAAATGACTTATATCATCACCGCTTCACTAGATAACAGCAGTCATCACAAGTGCCTCAATATGTTAATTGGACGCTTCGCATAATTATATAGGAAAGTCCCATTTAGAATTTAAGACATTGGAGAGAGCGACTGAGACATGAAATTGGAATATGCATTGTGTACTTATTTAATTCGGGATTTGCTTGAAATAAATTGACCCTTGTAGTAATTTATCTCCAAAAAGCTTGTATTGGCGTCTCGAGTGGGTAGGAGATAGCTTACTGTCCAGACTATAGTTTGATATGATATTGCGAATGTAGATGAAGCCCCTTTCGAGTTAAATTGATCAGTGCGTGGAATATGCCACACTATAGATAAAATAATTAATGCCGGAAGTAGATACGAGATGTAAATAACAGGAAAGGAATGATGTATTCGGCTGTGAAAGGATAGATTTAAAGGGACCCAGAAAAGGTGCCCCGTTGTGTGTTCAAAGTGAACCAGGCCATGTCTGGAGTTATGATGCTCAGCAAAAGGGGATGGAGACAGGCCGAGCGCTCGCTCTGTCTGCGAAGAGTAGAGAAGTATTGTCTGTCGTATTCCCCTGGAGACAATGACTCAAGCTATTATTTGTTATTGACACCGTTACCGTGGTTCATAAATATGATATTAGAATGGAGCACCTCCGGTGAGCTTCAACAAAGTGTCAATATCATGCAGCGGCTTCAAATCCAAAATGATTAATTGAGAAATGGCATATTAAATGTCGTAATAAGCAGATTAATAGGAATGTAGTTCCAAAGCCCGGTCATCGAAGTCTCACCCTCCCCTACTAGAATGATTCGCCAGCTCAGTCGGTATAGCATTTTCGGGTCTGGCTGGACCGTCCGATGGGGCGATAATCTTCTAATAATCTCTATAGTAGGGGAAAATTAATTATGAGAGGAACACCAATTCATTACTAATGAGAAGAGTAACTATATCTTATATAACAACTTTACTATACTAGTGAAACACATCTTATTCACATGGATATGCCATACAAACACTTTAGATATGGTATTTAAGGTGATCTTGACGTTTAAATGTTCGGTAGTCTCTCTCTACACCTCATTCTACGTTCAATTATTTCAAACTTAAGACGCGTTCCCTCTCGAACTATTTACACTATTTCAGACTTAGGCTTTTCCTCTCGAATTATTTGCACTCTACACTTACACTTGTCACTTTGCGCACACGTTTAATTAGTACGGGCATATCCTGCTATAATTATGTTTACCTGTCAAGAATTAATATATTCAAATTATATCAAGTTACGATATCCTATGATCGGATGAACTGAAGTAAATGTATGTTTCTTATGTATACATTCCCAAGTCTTTGAAAGTCGTATCACAACATTTCCCTAAATTAATCATTCCCGAATATGCAACATAATACACACTCTCGTTTCATTAGGATTCCAGCAAATATACCCAAATGACATTATGTACAACGCTGCAATCGTGTGTACAAAAAAAGAACACGGAACGACTTCAACATCCAATATCTCATTAATATACAATTAGCACTTCCTGCAATAAAATATACAAACACATATGCCCTTTAAATACACTAGATGAAGTTGGAGGAAATTCAATCCATCTGTCGGTAGCAACAGTGAACACAAACTTTCACTGAATCCAAGGAGCGAACCTGGTTCTCCTGAGACATGAATATTCTAATCTGAAACCCTAGTCGCTTTAAATGGTTAAAGAACAAATTGATGTGCATCGTCCATCTAAGAATAATGGAGCTCAATCGACGGTAACTTGGACAGGTACAGTAGGAAACCCGAGGAGTTATTTTGTGTAAGTTATTGAGATGGGAATAGTGTCAGTCCTTAATTAGGATTCCACGTGAAACCATAGGACCGTGATGGATAAGAATATTTGAGTGATGCCTTAAATTAAATCTCTTCGCATAATCTATGTGGGTCAAGAATTATATTTCATGTGAATTGCCAGCGAGGCAAATTTTTTACTTGACGCAGGTTAAAATACGAGTAACATGCGTTTCGTTTCAAGATAAAGTGGGGAGAATCGTGTCCCGTTACTCTAGTCAGCTGTTAGGTAGTCGATTCAGTTCGCTACTAGAATCGACTAACTGTAACTGAGATTTGTCGTTTGTAGTAAAATGTTTGGAATTAGATTTTGTTCTTTAGAAGAGACTCGTTTTAATACAGATTTGAATTCATTTTTGAAGCGACAGAAATGTGACGAAGGTTGGAGATAACCATTTTCAGGGATGTCTAAATTTGAGAATCGTTGGTAATGTTGTCTGACATTATTGGAGGGTTGTGCAAAGTCTTATTTTGAATGTCATGAAGCGATGTGACATGGATGGTTAATTTGCGTTGTGTGTTAATTTATGCAGATTGTAGGATTTAATGTTAGGATTATCCAAGCTAGTTTCTTAATAATTGTTAGTGTTATAACGTAAACTTGCTGAGTGATGTCATGAAATAAATAAATAAATAAATAAATAAATAAATAAATAAATAAATAAATAAATAAATAAATAAATAAATAAATAAATAAATAGTAGTGGTGACTATAAAATGCATTAGATTTTCAGCAGCGATGAAGAAGGTACGCGCAATAAACAAAATACCTTTATTAAAAAATTAGGGATTTTAAAGAAACCATTTGTCCGGGCAGATAAAATTTGTTGTTAATTAGAATTACGAGATTACTTCAATTTCTTAAATTATTAAATTCAATGAAATTGTATTTTGAGAATGAGCTTAAAACCAAGTGACTAACTTGAAAATGTTCTGTAAATCTTAGTTTTATTTGCTGGGAAATCTCAACTTATTAAAATAACGATTAAGGGGACATGTCCGATGGCAAAGGACTTTACTGTCACAAGTGTTGTGAGTGTCTGTTGTTGTTGTTGTTGTTATTATTTTTGATTTTGGTTTGTTGAGCATCAGATGTGCTAGGGATTTATTAATGTGGAAACCTTGGCCATCAACTACTGTAACTTAATTGTGTTCAGCCTTCAGCTTAGAAATTTGGATTGCCATGGGGTCATCAACCTCAGTGATTTAGGTTAGGGCCATTTGTCATTATAACATAATTTTCCTTGCGGTCATCATCCACAATGACTTTAACGTAAATCACAAAGTGAGATGTCGGTCCATGACGTAGTTGCAGGTCACATCGATTCAATTAAGGGCCCATGCCGTACAACCACTGTGTGGCACATATCTATTGGACTGCCTTAATTATACCAAGAGTCCACAGCTCGTGCTACGGGGGCTGGATCATCACGAATCACTATGATGGTACATGCAGTCTCACATGGAAGCCGACCTTAGGGATCTCCAGAATTTCTTTATTTCACTCTTAACTTAAGATAGTGGTTTCTAGTAAGAATGCCCCTCAGGCGGTTGAGTTAAGGTCTCCAAAGCCAGTATCTCTCATCATCGTTACTATTGTTATTATTTCTTTATTACGAACAAGACTAAGTTCGTTGTTAAAGTGATGTTAAAATGTCATGTGAGTCTTCGACTTCATTGTCAATGGTTAATAAACAACCATTTCTTTGACTCGATTCCTCTCATTTAGTAGATAGTTTAAGTTACCTAACCAAGTGACGAAGAACTCGTAGATGACCCGAGAGAAGGATCTCATGCCTATTTGCTAATAGTTAAGGAAGGTAGGTATCCTGCGAAGGCTTTTAAAGCGTTCAATACACTGCTTCGAAGCGTACAACAGGAGCCAATCCGAAAGCCCTGGATTCGATTTCCGGGCCGTCCAGGTATTTTACATCTGGGCTGAGGGATGGAACTGGATTTTCTTAGTCTCGTGAGTCCAACTGAGGAGCTGTTTGATATGAGACGCGGCTGACGCGATCTCGAAAGCCAAGCAATATGCTTGAGAATGTCCTTACTCTGGCCACTCCCGTGTAAGTACCGCCCCAAGAAATAGGGAAAAGGCCAAGAATGATTTTAGGTCCCACTGATTACCGTTAAGATTTTCGGAGTAGCCGAGTGTGTTACATTGCAGTATTAATCTTCACGTGCTCCCTTAACCATAAGGTCAAAGCGAGTACTATACTGTATTTTGTTTACTACTATGCTTTGAATCCTAGAGGCCATTAGAGAAGATAGTAAAAATGTTGTCCGAACTTCTAAGAGGCTGCTACCCAACCAGAGGGCTTGCAGATAATGTCCTTAGTGTGATGACATCCTGAGCTATACTGCTTGGCCTTCGAGACCGGATACGCTGCCTCTCATATCAGTGAGCTCTAGAGATGGGCAGTCTGAGACGGGGTCTCGAGATTTTTCGAGAGTAGCGCAGACAACGTTTCTCGCGAGAAATTTCGAGCGATCTCGAGAGCGTTGTCCCCGCATTGTGTGGCGAGCAACGTGTCGTAGGCCTACAGGTAGACAGAGCTGAATGTTGTTTGTGTCGTGTGTGCGAATAGAAAACCACGCGCCTTCTCAATTCCGTAAATACGTTTCAACAAACGACTAAGGCGTTCATTTCTTCATTTCTACCGAGGTCTATTTTGACGCAGTATAAGATAATTATAAAGTATACGCATTCTGTGTTGTATACAGCGGTAAGTACACGAATGAGTAGGCTAAGTCCAGAAAATGGCGGTTACTGTAGGTACACCTACCTGGATACTAGAGGCGTGCATTATTCGAACTCGTTACGGGACAGACGCTCCTTGCTGCATATGCAACCAACATTAAGCACGAATGGAACGTGTAATCTACAATGCTTCAGTTTGCTCCAGTCCTTTCGACATGTAGGTGTACATCGTTATCAGACCCTACATTCAAAATCATACGACCATTGCTTGTGTTTACCGATATTTTGGTGACAAAGGAAATAATTCCTTACAATGTTATAGAGAATTAACGTCGTAATTAGGTACTTCGGCATAAATTATGACGGTGCAATGTGTAATTGTGTCTAATTGTTCGCGACAACTTTACAGTAAGACGATGTCCTAAACGCAACATACTGTAAGTCGTGGATGTAGGTTATTTTGAAGAGATGCCACATAGTAGAGTCCGCTGTGTTGTTTATTAAAAAAATAAAATACGTCAACAGAAATACTTCTGGCATGATCCGGCACTTAAAAACACATAATATCTCAGCAGGGGAATCGTCACTGAGAACACCTCCGCCCCGGCCTGCATCACAAGAAGCTACCCTGTCGACAACAATTGCGAGGTATCCAGGTATGTTCACATCTTATCTATAGTTGTTAACAAATTATGCAGGGTTTTACAGCTAAGAAGTCCACCTCAAATAACTCTCGAACCGTTTAAAATATTGGCATTCTGTTTTCACTTTCGTTAATGGGATTAAGGGTTTCACAGTTGAACATGCAGGACTTTTCCAGGTTTTTGACAACATTTATCGGCACACACGTTTCCATATGAGAACATTATTTCACGCAATAAAGAGACTAAGAAGGAGGTGCAGATTGTTAAGAAATAGAGTTAGAAATGGCTGTGGAAGTAAGGATAAATTGAAGGAACTTGCTAGGAAATTGAATCTAACAAAGAAGGCAGCTAAGGATAACATGATGGCAAGCATAATTGGCAGTGATACAAATTTTAGTGAAAAATGGAAGTATATGTATAGGTATTTTAAGGCGAAAACTGGTTCCAAGAAGGACATTCCAGGAATAATTAATGAACAAGGAGAGTGTGTATGTGAGGATCTTCAAAAGGCAGAAGTATTCAGTCAGCAGTATGTAAATATTGTTGGTTACAAGGAAAATGTCCAGATAGAGGAGGTGACTAATGCTAAAGAAGTATTAAAATTTACATATGATAACAATGATATTTACAACAAGATACAAAAGTTGAAAACTATAAAAAGGGCTGGAATTGATAAGATTTCTGGGGATATACTAAAGACAATGGGTTGGGATAGAGTACCATATCTGAAGTACTTATTTGATTATTGTTTGGTTGAAGGAGCTATACCAAATGAATGGAGATTTGCTATAGTAGCCCCTGTATATAAAGGAAAGGGTGATAGACATAAAGCTGAAAATTACAGGCCGGTAAGTTTTACATGCGTTGCATCTAAGCTTTGGGAAGGCATTCCTTCTGATTATATTAGACATGTTTGCGATATTAATAACTGGTTCGATAGAAGGCGGTTCGGTTTTAGGAAAGGTTATTCCACTGAAGCTCATCTTGTAGGATTCCAGCAAGATATAGCAGATATTTTGGATTCTGGAGGTCAAATGGACTGTATCGCGATTGACCTGTCTAAATCATTTGATAGGGTGGATCATGGGAGACTACTGGCAAAAATGAGTGCAATTGGACTAGGCAAAAGAGTGAATGAATGGGTTGCTATATTTCTAGAAAATAGATCTCAGAGAATTAGAGTAGGTGAAGCTTTATCTGACCCTGTAATAATTAAGAGGGGAATTCCTCAAGGCAGTATTTTTCGACCTTTATGTTTTCTTACATATATAAATGATTTGAGTAAAGGAGTGGAATCAGAGGTAAGGCTTTTTTGCGGATGATGTTATTCTCTATAGAGTAATAAATAAGTTATAAGATTGTGAGTAACTGCAAAATGACCCCGAAAATGTTGTGAGATGGACAGAAGGCAAAGGCATGATGATAAACGGGGTTAAAAGTCAGGTTGTGAGTTTCACAAATAGGAAAATTCCTCTCAGTTTTAATTACTGCGTTGATGGGGTGAAAGTTTCTTTTGGAGATCATTGTAAGTATCTGGGTGTTAATACAAGGAAAGACCTTCATTGGGGTAATCACATAAATGAGATTGTAAATAAAGGATACAGATCTCAGCACATGGTTATGAGGGTGTTTAGGGGTTGTAGTAAGGATGTAAAGGAGAGGGCTTATAAGTCTCTGGTAAGCCCTCAACTAGAGTATGGTTCCAGTGTATGGGACCCTCACGAGGATTACTTGATTCAAGAACTGGAAAAAATCCAAAGAAAAGCAGCTCGATTTGTTTTGGGTGATTTCCGACAAAAGAGTAGCGTTACAAAAATGTTGCAAAGTTTGGGCTGGGAAGAACTGGGAGAAAGGAGACGAGCTGCTCGACTGAGTGATATGTTCCGTGCTGTCAGCGGAGAAATGGCGTGGAATGACATTAGTAGACGAATACGTTTGAGTGGCGTCTTTAAAAAGCAGGAAAGATCACAATATGGAGATAAAGTTGGAATACAAGAGGACAAATTGGAGCAAATATTCATTTATAGGAAGGGGAGTTAGGGATTGGCATAACTTACCAAGGGAGATGTTCAATAAATATCCAATGTCATTGAAATCATTCAAGAAAAGGCTAGGAAAATAACAGATAGAGAATCTGCTACCTGGGCGACTGCCCTAAATGCAGATCAGTATTGATTGATTTATTGATTTATTATATACTATCATGCTTACACTCGCACTTACTGCGACGTCGCACAGATCGCAGCACAGGAGAATCGGTCTAGAGAGCGTTACCCATTCCTACCCCGTCGAAAGAATTGGAGCAAACTCAGGCATATTTTTTTGCTAGTTGCTTTACGTCGCACCGACACAGATAGGTCTTATGGCCTTAATTAAGGTACAGCCTGGTGTGCCTGGTGTGAAAATGGGAAACCACGGAAAGCCATCTTCAGAGCTGCCGACAGTGGGGTTCGAACCCACTATCTCCCGGATGCGAGCTCATTGCTGCGCGCTCCTAACCCCACGGCCAACTCGCCCGTTCTCAGGCATATTAGATCACACGTTCGACTCATGCATAATGATGATTGCACATGCAGCAAGGCACATTTTGCCCCGTCTGAATTTCGAATAATGCACTCCTCCAGCACAACCTATCTACTGTACAGTTATTCAAAAAATTATCCAGGGTTATTCAGCTAAGATATACACCTCAAATGAGTCGTCAACAGTTTAAGATAGTGGCATTCTGTTTTTTCTTTCGTCAGTGGTATTAAGGGGTTCAGAGTTGAACATGCAGTACTCTTGCAGGTTTTGAACAACATTTATCGCCATACACGTTTCCATATGAGAACGTTATTTCATGCAATAACTGCTTATGATACGCGATCATGCTTACACTCGTAGTTACTGGGACGTCGCATAGATCGTGGCACAGGACAATCGGTCTCGAAATCTGTGACATCACTCTCGAGAGTCTCGAGCGAGAGCATTGTGCGTCACTAGAGAGCTCCATAGTTGATCTAATAATATACATCCCTGGATTGCCTGGGAATTGAGCCAGAGTAAGAGACAGGCACGCTACCACTACAAAACATATTCCGTTTGTTTCTTCCACCACTTTTTCTGCACTCTGAAGGTATTGCGGGTTCGAACTGTATCACACATGTGAACATGGCCCAGTTTTACGGACGGACGTCCTTCCTAACACCACTCCTACATGGAGAGATGTATTCATTATTGCGTATTTCTCAGGTGGTTGATAGATGTGTATTGGAACAAATCCAAACACCAGTCTCCGACTCAGGGGATTTAACTAGACATTGTTAGAATAATCGGCTATGCCTGGAATCGAACCCGGGACACTCTGAACCAAAACTCGCCGGCTGAATGTCTCAGCTGGTTGAGGCGCTTACCTTCTGACCCCAACTAGGTAGGTTCGATCCTGGCTCAGTCCGGTGGTATTTGGAGGTGCTCAAATACGTCAGACTCGTGTCGGTAGATTTACCGGCACGGAAAAGGACTCTTGCGGGACTAAATTCTGGCACCTCGGCGTCTCCGAAAACCGTAAATTTAGTTAGTGGGACGTAAAGTAAATAACATTATTATAATCGAAACTCTCGACGCTGATCATTCAGCGAAGGAACCGGACTCCACACCTATTTATTATTAGTATTAATGTTATTATTATATTTGACACGAGATTCCGGCTCTTTAGATGAATGGTTGCTGACCGTCGGCTCAGAAGGCCTCAAATTCGATTCCTGGCCGAAGTGGGGATTTTAATTGCGTTTAGTTAATTCCTCCAGCTTCGGGGCTGGGTGTTTGTGTTTCTTTTAAAATTTATGTTCAAATGTATACAGCATATCACATGTAATGAAATGGCGTATGGCTTTTAGTGCCGGGATATCCCAGGACGGGTTCGGCTCGCCAGGTGCAGGTCTTTTGATTTGACTCCCGTAGGCGACCTGCGCGTCGTGATGAGGAAGAAATGATGATGAAGACGACGACACATACACCCAGTCCGTGTGCCAGGGGAATGAACCAATTATGGTTAAAATTCCCAACCCTGCCGGGAATCGAACCCGGGACCCCTATGACCAAAGGCCAGCACGCTAACCATTTAGCCATGGAGCCGGACAGCACATCACATGAAAAACCACCATAGTAACATGATATAGTGAATACATCCCTCCACGTAGAGTTGGCGTCAGGAAGGGCTTCTGGCCGCAATACTGGGTTACGGCAATACAAATTGCCGACCCTTGTTAATGGAATCAGTCACCATTCATATGTATTTGGATTCCCTACCAGTTGTTCACCTAGCCTGTTCTTAACACGAGGTATATTTAAAAAGAAATTGGAATTGCATCAAATATAGTCTTTGAAAAATTATTCCAGCCTTGATAAATTATTTCAGTCCCAAATTCTTCTTCCTATAAACGAATATTTGCCCCAGTTTGTTACCTTGAATTCCAGTTTTATCCTACTGTTATGATCGTTCCTTTTTTTTCTTCTTGTTTTTGTGTTTTGCTATTTGTTCGGGCAGTCGACCCATATGGATCTTTTGCCCCTACTGGTACCATATTGTATGGAGCTGCGTGTAATTGGAATGGCGGTAGTGTGGAATGTTGTGTCTGAGGAAAGGAATATTAAGGACGTCACAAACACCCAGTCCCCAGGCCAGGGATATAATCATTACAATTAAAAACCCCTGACCCGGCCGGGTCCGAGCCATTTCTCCACTTACAGTTCGAAACATACTACTTAGTCGAGCAGCTCGTCTCTTTACTCCAAAGTCTTCCCAGCACAAAGTTTGCAACATTTCCATAACACTACTCTTTTGTCGGAAATCACCCAGAACAATTTGTGCTGCTTTCCTTTGAACCTTTTCCAGCTATCGTAATCCTGATGAGGGTCCCACACACTAGAACCAGTTGGGTCCTTCCGATGACTTATGCGCCCTCTCCTTTACATTCTTACAACAACTCCCTAAATACCCTCATGGCCATTGTTTTTTAAAGTTGCTTTACGTCGAAGTGACAAAAATAGGTCTTACGGTGACGATGCGATAGGAAAGGGCTGGGAGTGGGAAAGGAAAGGATCATGGCCTTAATTGAGGTACAACCCCAGCTTTTGCTTGGAGTGAAAATGGAGAATCACGAAAAGCCATCTTCACGGCTGCCAACAGTGGGGTTCGAACCCACTATCTCCCGAATGCAAGCTCATAGCTGCGCGCCCCTAACTGCATGGCCAATTTGCTCGGTCATAACCATATAAAGAGGTATGTAAATCTTATTTACAGTCCCGTTTATGGAATTCTCTCAGTGAAGATACAATTCCTTATATTAACACAGGTAATTACAGTGATCCCAATGAATTTGTGTCATCCCAACAACAAAGTAATTAAAACTGAGAGGACTTCCTTTCTTTTGACCCCGCTAATCATCATACCATTGGAAATGGGCCGCAGTGAGAAGAGAGATTTGACACGATAGCTTTACAGGCATGATACATGAGAGGAGTGTCTCAACACTTGAAATGACTCACTCACGTGTGATTAAGTTTTATCAGTGAGTCTGCACAATACAGCCTAAAGAGCATCAGTTCCTTGAGACGCAATAAGAGACATTTCTGAGAAGTTGGCCACCTCCTACTTTTTCCTTTACAGCGTAACTTCCGATAAAGAAAGTGACTTGTTCACAGCCATAATGAGTCCATTTGTTTTATTTTTTGTTATATAGCTGTTATAAATTTTAAAGAAAATATGTCCTGGTCACTGCCATAGCGAACGAAGTCATTAGTGGCTGCGTGGTTTGGGTCACGTAGCTGCCAGCTTGCATTCCGGAGATAGAGGGATTGAATCCCCGCTACCGGCAGTCCTGAAGATGGTTTTCCGTGGTTTCCCATTTCCACACAAGGCCACGCCCACGACCGCTTCCTTCCCACTCCTAGCCCTTGTAATCCCATCGTCGCTATGAGACCTATCTGTGTCGGTGCGACGTAAAGCAAATAGTTAAAAAGAAGTCACAAAACTCGATATTTAAGGATTAGGAATAGTTGAATATTGCTACACAAATTCAGCATTTGTAAGGTTAACTGAAGTGAATTGTTTTAAGACATTTATTTTTCTGATTGTTGGTGTATTAATAATTTTTTATTATACGCTATTTTGCTTTACGTCGCACCGACACAGATAGGTCTGTTACCTGCGTAACAATTTTTTCCCCCTTGGGAAATATTTTTGAACTAGCCTAAAGGCTGTGGAAAAACTGTGTCTTAAGAAGTGGTTCGCCGCTTCTTTATTTCTTCCTTTCAAACCTTATAATTGACTGTATGCACGTTCTTCGGTGCCTGACTGTATTCTCCTGCACTCTAGTGGCGTAGGTATGTACTACCTCGCGAGCTACGTTTCCACTCAGGCGCTTTGCCTCTGCGCACATGTGATCGTTGGTGCCGGGACTGCTGAATCTTGGGAAATCGCCATTGCTGTTTGGTGACATGGAAGAGATGGACGTGTGTGGTTTCTCTCTCCCTAAGGAGATAATTTCACCGAAAATGTTCGAGCCTGGCTAAGTTAAATATACGGGGCTTTGGCCCTGTAGATTTCTGCAAGTTTCTGGTTAATTTTTTTCCTCGTCTGGAATTTACATGTTATGTTTTTGAAGTAAGTAAGTAGTGTACGCTACTGAAGCCGTCCTCACAACTTTCATCTGGAAGAAACTGTAAGTGTTGTTACAATTAAACCTTTACTGATTTTTGGTGAAAGACCTGAAAATTTTCCTATGTGAAGAAAGTGCGCGCGGAACCATGTAACTGGCGTCATCAAAAAAAAAAAAACTAAGTCTTGCCTTGTGGAAATTTAAACTTTCGGCTTGTTAATTGGAAATTATACCATATGTAATTATGTCTGTTAATTTGGGGCTTGCGTACCGTGTGAAAGTAATTTTTGGATTCTTCAATAATGTAATTGGGTAACCTAGGGTTTATTGATGACTTTTCTTGGCTTAAAAGTTTTGCGCTAAAAAGGTATTATTTAACCTGAAAAATTTAACAAGCGAGTCGCTTCAGGGGTGTGGGTGTTACGTGTACATTGTGTCCCGGTTCCTTGCTTTCGTGTTTCTCGGGTTGATTTTATTTTAATTTAACTTAATTTAATTTAATTTACCGGTTTCTGGGTTATTTTCTGCGTCTGTTTTCTTGGTCCTTTGTTGCTTTACGCCTATTGTTGTTTGCGGCCTGGGATTGGTCCGTTCCTTCCCTTGACTCATTGTTGGTCGTTGCCATGGGAATGCTAATGTTGTTGATGTTGGTTGTGATGATTGATGATTGGTATTTTGATGTGCCGGTGATGTATTCTACCTTCTCCGCGGATTTTCTTGGTCCATTTCATTTTTCTTGGTGATTTTAATTTTACCTTCTGGTCATTTTCCCTCCCGGTGTTTCGGTGCTTATTATTATTATTATTTTGATTTCTTGAAAAGTGCACGTAATACCTACCCATCCTTGCAGGGGGTCGTTTGACACATCCTAAAAGGTGGTTTTCTGTTTAAAGGAGGTTAAAAGGATGTTAAAAAAAATAACTTTGGTACTGTACTAAGAAATCTTTTAGTCGTAAGAAATCTTCAGAGTTGAGGTGTGGTTTCACAAATCTGCATTATCTTAAAAAGGTCCTTTAAGAACTAAATTATCATTTTCTTAATAAACGGTCGACCGTAGGGTTTTGCTTTGAGTTTAAGTATTTTCCAATTTTTAATTTTATTATTTTCCAGCGAGGATATTACTTTCTTGTTTACTTTTTTATTATTTTGATTAAATATCTTTGTTCCCCAAGGTGTTTGTGTTTTCCTTTTAAAAGGGGTGAAAATTTGGGATGACCAGGTGTATTTTATTCGCTCCTTTGGGGCCCTGTTTAATTCTCTAATGGTAAGTGCCTTTGTTTTTCCTTCATTGGTTTTTGTCTAGCACGTTTCCACCTATCTGAACCGTGCCTTTCGTACACGGTCAGACACTTGGTGCTGTCACTTGGGGTAGTTATGCTATTAATTGCTCTAAGTGCGACAGTTTCGTGGTAGCAGCTCTGTGGTTAATTTGTTTGGGTGTTGTGGGATTAATGTAGGCTTGTTGTATCCTCACTTTTGTAATCTGGTCTGTTCCCCCCAACAGACCTACAGTTTCGTGGCAGCAGAGCTTTAGTTAATTGACTTGTGTGCCTCTTACTTGGATCTACCTGTAGGTCTGTTGCATCCTCATTAAATTTATTTTGGCACTGTGTACTATATGCTTTATCTCCCTTTCATTAAGCTTTTCTATTTCGTTGGTGCCAACCACCTGAGTTTTTTTTGCATTGTCCCTTTAAAAAACCTGGTCATTGGGGAACTTTAAATTATTTGAGGTTTCAAAGAGTGTAGAAAACTGAAACTTGTAAAGTATCTTACTGTGAAAGGAACGCTTTTATTTGGATTAATTATTTTTGATTTATTGTTTCATGTACATCAACTATGGCGAGGGCTGTGCTGTTCCCTTTCCAACTCAGGAAGTCAGAGCTAGTTTATGAGCTCACTATCAGGGGTATCAATCCTGCTAACACTGTTGCCGAGTGCGCTGCTTTGCTGACATCGCATGTCCAGGTTCCTATTAATCTTGACTCTGTAAAGATGTGCTGCAACTTTGGTGAGTCCTTAAATTTAATTACTGACTCCCTTACTGAAATTGAAGTTGTCAGACAAGAATTCATTGAAACTTCCCCCTCTAAGGGGCAGATTAACAGACTTAAGGCTAGGGTGTGGCATTATTTAGGCCGCATCCAAGATTTGATTACTATGTGTCCCCAACCTAGTCTTGTTTCTGAAAGCACTAAGCTGTTGACTATTGCTTCTAGTATTTCTGCTGAACTAGATATTATGCTAGCAAGTAAGGATATGGAGAATTTATCAGTTGTTGAGAGGGAAACCTCATTGCCTTCTAGTCATGCTGATGCCTCACTTAATAATCAACCTTCATGTTGTGCTGCCTCCCCAGTTCTTGAAAATTTGTTAGCCCGTTTAAATTGTGCTCCCTCTCACTCTTCACTGAAGGATCTTTTCAACGGAGTTAAAAATTTCTCCGTCAATTCTATTGAAGAAAGTACCAGGTTTCTGAGGTTCCTGGTAGAAATGACAGAGTCAGGTAGCGTGTATTCTGTTGATGACTTGGGAATTTTCCGAGCCCTATTCTCTCATTGTGAGGGAATTTTGAAACGTGAGATTTCTGAAGCAATTTCGAATAATTTAACCATTATGGAATTTCATGAACTGGTATTGTCAAAATTTATTCCTTCTTTGGCATTGCAGAGTTTGATTCCTCAGTATTGCTTTCGGACTCAATTGCTCCATGAAAACCTTTTGAACTATGTACTAGACTTGCAGTTTTATTGCAAGGTATTTAGAATTTCGGTGCCAGAAGAGGAAATGGTGGCCCGTATTCTGAAGGGTATTTCCCCTGCCTATCGTTCATACCTCTCCCTCACCAAGAGTCCGACTAATTTTCTTGAATTGGAAGCTGCGTGTACATTTGCTGAAGATGTAAAGCACGGGGATGCTGCAAGACCTATCTGCCACCCTCCTCCTACTGTGACCCCTGTTTTGCCTCAAACTAGGGATAGTGGGTCTTCTAAAAAATGTTATAATTGCGGGTCACGTGATCACCTTAGGAACGCTTGCCCCTCAGTCAAGCGTGGCTCTGGTCCTTGTTGTTATTTGTGTGGCTCGAGGCAGCACCTTAAAAATAATTGCCCTACTTCGTTCCGAAAACGCAGTCAATGACTAAGGCCTAAAGGTAATTCTGGTGAATCGCCTGCGCCCGAATTTTTCGTGGATTCCGAAAAGGTTATTTGCCCGCGGGAATGCAATAAGATTTCTGCTTTGGTTGGGTCTAAAAGTACCTTCGCGAAGGTGGAACTGAATAATGAACCCATTGTTGCTCTTATGGACTCGGGTAGCGTCGTCACCTTAATTGATGCTAATTGGTATGATGAAATGAGGTCCCCTTGTAAACTGCCTGAGTTGAAGAAGGTCAATGTTGCATGTGTCACGGCTAATAAGCATAATATGAAAATTTTGGGGTCCGTTGATGTGAAATTGCGTATTGGTAATTTTACTTGGAAGGTTCTTTGCTTGGTGACTCCAAAGCTAGCGTGTAGCATGATTTTAGGTACGGACTTCTTGTCAAGAACTGGATTAATTTTGGACCTCCAGGCTAGGAAATTTCACTTTAAATTTTCTCCAAATTGTAAATTCGATATTATTGATGCTCCTTTGGGTACCTTCAGGGTTTCTTGTGTAGGTAGGGCGCTACCTAGGGAGAACAACGAAATAGATCAGTTGGATCTTAGTCATTTGGATTATCAGCAGGCTAATAGTGTGCGTGACTTGTGCCACCAATTTCCCGATGTCTTCACTAGCAAGTTAGGAGTTACTGATGTTCTTGAGTATCAGATTGAGCTATCTGATAACACACCTGTTAGATCTCCTCCTTACCGTCTTTCACCACCTAAGATGTTAGAACTCAAAAAGATTATTGATCAGATGCTTGCCGATGGGGTCATCAGACCGTCCACTTCTCCCTATGCATCTCCTGTTTTCCTAGTACCTAAACCCTCTGGGGGCTATCGTGCTGTAATTGACTACAGGGCTTTGAACCGCAAGATCATCTTGCAATCTATCCCCTTACCGGATTTGCACACTTGTTTTGGGTGGTTCTCTGGAGCCAAGTTTTTCACTGTGTTAGATCTCAATCAAGCGTATTACCAAGTCCCGTTGTCTAAGTCATCTATTCCACTGACTGCTTTCATTACTGATTGGAACCTTTACGAGTTTCTGAGACTTCCGTTCGGGATCTCTTGTGGGGCGGCCGTTCTTACAAGGCTGTTAGATTCGATACTTTCGGGGATTAAATTCAAGTTCGTTTTTCATTACCTGGACGACCTCGTAATTTTCTCAAATTCCTTTGATGAACATGTCGAACACGTTAGAGAAGTCCTGCATCGCTTGAGAAAAGCTGGACTAACTGTTAAGTTGTCTAAAGTAGCGTTTGCTAAGCCGAGTATGTCTTTCCTTGGACACGTGGTTTCCTCTGATGGTGTCTCCATCGACCATTCTAGGACCCAGGCTATTAGGGACTTTCAACCCCCTAAAGATGCCAAAGGCATCGCACGTTTCGTGGGCATGGTGAACTTCTTCAGGAAGTTCATTCCAAATTTTGCAGAGATAGCAGCTCCTCTAAATCATCTCAGACGTAAGGATGTCAAGTTCATCTGGGGCCCCTCCCAGCAAGAAGCCTTTGAGACCCTGAAGCTTGCCTTGTCAAATGCTCCTGTGTTGGCTATACCCGACTTTAGTAAACGCTTTATTGTACAAACCGATGCCTCTGGAAAAGCAGTTGCTGGTGTACTCTTACAGGAATATGAGGATGGTCGTAGACCGGTTGCCTATGTGTCTAGGATCCTCAATGATCTGGAGAGTAAGTACTCCATCTATGAATTAGAATGTTTGGCCGTGCTGTTTGCTCTTGAAAAATTCAGACCTTTCATTGAACATGTAAATTTTGATCTGGAAACAGATAATCAGGCTCTGTCGTGGGTCTTGAACCGTCCCAAAAGAACGGGCAGAATCACTAGATGGGCGCTTAGGATCTCAGCCTTCAGTTTTCAAGTAAAGCATATTAGGGGGTCGGAAAATGTCATCGCTGACAGCCTTAGTAGAATGTTTGACGGGAGTTTTGGTCTTGATGAAAAATTTAAGGCTGAAGAATATGATGAAACTAATGTTGCTAGCGTGGGTGCCATTCTTTCGGACCTACCTCTGTTGTACCATGAGTATGCAGATCATCAAAAGGCTGATCCTGATTTGAGAGAAATCATCAACAAAATTAGTGATGGTATTGTGGTTAAGCCTTATTCTCTGGTGAAGGGTGTTTTATGCTGCAAAGGTCGAAGGGACACTAATTTCAAAATTGTTGTACCCAAGGTTTTAGTGCCAATCATCTTCAAGTACTATCACTCTTGTCCCATTGGTGGCCATTTAGGCACCTTTAAAACTAGACAGAAAATTCGACAGTTCTTCGTTTGGAAAAGAATGGATGGTGATATCCGAAACATGATTAGGTCCTGTAAAATTTGTTCTATCAGCAAGCCTAGTTTGAACAACCGTGTAGGTCTATTATCTTCTTCACAAGCTTCTCGCCCCATGGAACGGTTATTCATCGATTTCGTTGGTCCGCTCCCTCGCTCTACCTTGGGAAACACTCATATCTTCGTTGCTATTGATGCGTTTTCTAGATTCTCTTGGATTTTCCCCACTAGATCTACTACTGCTCGTACCACTATAAGTTGCCTTAATTCTATTTTCGCATCCTTTGGCCCTCCCAAGTTTCTGGTTTCTGATAATGCCAGTGCTTTCACTGGTCACTTGTTTAAGAAGTACCTTTTTGAGCTAAGCATTTCTCATGTCACCACTACCCCATACTATCCTAACCCTTCTTACGCCGAGAGGATGAACAGGAACCTCAAATCTGCTTTAATTGCATATCATCACAATAACCAAACCAAGTGGGACTCTTGCCTGCACTGGTTGGCTCATGCCTTCAATTCTGCCACACATGAAACTCATGGTAAAACCCCCATGTCACTTATGTTCTGCTACACCCCGTACTCCCCTATATCCAATGTTCTGGGTATTGATGATCTTCTTCCAGACTTGTCTAAACCAAATGACGTTCAGAAAATCTGGGATGAAGCAAAGAAGAAGTTGTCTGTATCCTATGAGAAAGGTAGGGTTAAGTATAATAAGGGTAGAAAGTCACCTAGGTTGAAGGTTGGAGATCAAGTTTTTGTGAAGACCTATCCTATTAGCAAGGCTATTAACAAGTTTTCTGCCAAACTTGCTCCTCGGTATCATGGTCCCTGTACTATTTTACAGTTCTTATCTCCGGTGTCGGTACTGGTGAGTGACCCCATCGCCAAGAGGATTAGACGGGTTCATTTGTCCCAGTTAAAAACAGGTTAACGCATGTTTGGACTTGTGGATGAGAGCTACCTTTCAGTGAGCAAATTTAATTGGTCTCCGTGGGTTATTATGTAATTATTCTGGTCTAGTGTGAAGTTAATCATGTAATATTTTTCTCCCTTTTCTCATGTACTGTATTTGTTTTGAGGAGTTTTGGTATTCCTTGTCGTACTTAACTTCTTTTCCTGTCAACCATGGTTGCTTAGTTGGGTGAGAATTTTTACCACGTGTTTAAGCTTTGGTGCCTTATCTGCTGTGTTCACGCCTCCGGTGATTCTTGGCATGACCATGTAGTACTTTCTAGGGTGTACTTGTTCTAATCATTGTATTTTGAAAAGGTAATTGTGGTTTGGGAGAAATGTCTGTACTTTCTCTTGGTCTATTGGCACCCAATTTCTTAATTGTTAATATCTAACTACTCTTTGGGTCTGGCTGCAGGTCTCTCCGTCTTATCATAATTCGATTATATCTTGATCATTTACGTTTGCAAAATTTTTATAATAAATTTATTTATTGGCTCTTGTACTGCTGTTGCCTTGTTTTGGAACTCATTTGGAAAATTCTGGGCAATTTCTGCTCTGTGCGTTGTTGTTAATCCGGTAGGAAATCTGTTAGTCTCCTAAACCCCTATTTATCTTGCCCTGTCTTTGTCTTTGGTCCTAGTTCTTGTTATCTGTTTCCTTGCGGGTAATATTTCGGTTATCTTTTCCTATTGTGGTTTGTTAGGTGTGCTTTGTTGAAACGAATTAGCTTTTGGTTTCCTTGTTGGTGTAGGTTGACTAGGATCTGGATATACCCGGTGTTATGGTCCTGTTGGTTATGTTTTGGATTGGATGTGGGTAATGGCAATGGCGGAACTCTGTCAATTGGAAATGGTGGTGGTTGGTTGTTTGTCTCTACGGCATGGACTTCACAGTCTTCACTGCCTTCTATCTCCAATTTCTGGTGACTCGATTCCCTAGGTTGCGAGTGCTCTGATGTCCTTCTCTGGGGCATTTCTGTTATCTGTTGTGAATTCCCGGTTTACTAAGTTATCCTTTCCTAATCATTTTGGTACCGATGGTTTTCTGGTATTAAAAAAATCCTGCCCCGGCTAACCTAATTTGGTAAATTTTTCTTTGGGTTTTCCTTCCTGGTTGTGGCAGTTAACTAGGTGGTTTCTTAATGTATTTCTGCTTGCAAGTGGTATTTATTCTAACCTCTTCTGAAGTCTTTACTTCCCTGGTTTTTGTCTCTAATGTGGTGTATTATTCTTGTAGTATGTTATCTAAACGAGTCGTAGCTCCATGTTGTCCTGCCCAGTCTAATTGTTATTGTGGTGTTTTGCATGTGTTGCACCTATGGATCCTGAACCTGAGGAGTGCGGTCTCCTTTTCGTGCCTTGTAGGTATTGGTTTCGGTCCTGTCTTAGTAATGTTGTAAACGGTACCGTGGTTTGGTTTTAGGTTTGCCTTGTGAGGTGGAATGATGGCTTCACGACATGTTGTTGAGGGTAGTTGCAGTTTCCTCCCTTTTAGCTAACGCATGTCCGTTGTGGTCCATTTTTGTTGTATTGTTGTTGCGTAGTATTGGTCACTTATTATGGCGCTTCGGTATGGGCGGTGTTGCCTTTAATTTACCCTGTGTCCCGGTAGATTGGGAAATAAACTCTGGCATGGATTTACTACTCTCTGTAGGTGTGTCTTATCTGCTTGCATATAATGTGTGAATTCTGTACGACCTGGTCTATTTTTAATTTTAATTTTCTGCATACCCTAGTAATCTGACGTCATCATGCAATTATCCTATACTGTAAACTTCTTCTCGAAATAACCTGCCAGACTATTGGTTTTTTTTTTCTTCTGGAGTGTTTGAAAACCTTGGCTATCGTTTATCATCTTGTCGTCCTACGGTGCTACAGTTGAGTATGGGATCAGCTGGTGCTTCATAGGCGGCACTGAAATCTTCCTACTATCTGGTGATGTGTTTGTTTGGTGGTGTTTCTTATTTCTCTGTTATTTGAAGTGTTTTCTACTTACCTGGTTCGTGACCTTCCTTTCATACCTTATTTCCCTTGTACTATTGTTGGCGAGGTACCTGTGACTCTGTGGCCACAGTGTGAGTCTCGGTTATCACTTTGTTTTAGTCTGGATTGGTCCGAGATTTCTTGTGGATTGTCGGTAGGGAATCTGGTCAGATCTGTGTTCCCATATTCAAAGGCGTTGGCTTGATTGAGGTGCTTTATTGAACCTTTTAATTGATTGAGTCGCCCATTGTTAAGGTATATGTTTGTATGTGTAGTAAAATTGTGGGAAATATGATTTTAGATTGGGTAACACTCCTATTTCCTTTTGGCCAATTTCTGTCCCGTTTCATCATGGTGTTAAAGATTGTGTTTCATAACCTCTGCTACCCTCCTATTACTCTTTGCTTGGTGTTGTTTTGGCTCGTTGCTGATGACCAACTATACGCGTACCCTCCATCTGAAAGATCTTGAAGTCTCCAACCGCAGCCTGTACATTCATCTTGTCTTGAGTAATTATTTACTGTGACCCATGAAATCTTGATTCTTACCTTGTATCCTGTTTCTGGAAGTTTCTTTTAGTGGTAATATTAAAAGGGGGTAAACTATTTCCAATCCTGTTTCTTGTTTATTTGGGGTTTTGCATGGAATGTATACGTGGTATTAAAATTGGTTTATTGCTAAATTTATTTCTTGTCCTTGGGCATGTGCTTAAAGGGGTTAACTCTGGTTAATTGACTCACTGATTGGTGGTTCTATTCCGTTTTAAATTTAACTTAAGGGAGGTTGTAAGCTTAATTAACTTGTAGTTCAGTGTTACGTTTTTCAACATCCTTTTTCTTGGTCTGGGTCTTGGTTTCGTAATATTATGTATGGAAGGGAGTTTCTCTTAGCTTTTCCGTTATTGCTATTTCTCAGCACCCTTGAGTTGGTGCTTGTCTGTAAGTTTTTCTATGTAAAGTTGCCTCCTGGTTTCTGTTTGTCAATGGTGACGTTATTGTGTAACCTTCCTGGTAGGATTGGTTGTATGCTTTGAAAGGTGTTTGGTGGAGATAACTATCTTGGTTTCACAGGTTTTTGTTTTCCTTGTGTCGTGAAAATTGTATCCTTGGCCATATATTTTAGTTAGCATGATACCTTAAATGTAATGTAATTTGGTTTTTGGGTATGGTTTGTTTAAATAATTATCGTATTCTGTTGCTGTGCCATACCGTAATCTTAAGTCATGTTAATCTAGGTTAAGGTTAGGTTAAGTATTATCCGGTTGTACTTTGTGATTGTGTTTTACGCTCACCAATGTTGTTTTCTCTCTTCCCTTCCCTTTCTGGGCGTTTTTCCTTTTTGGGGTTGTCGTTACCATCCAAACCAAAGGGTGGAAAACAAATGAAGGCGTTTCTTATCTAACGCAAGTCCTATAATATTACAAAGTTAACAAACATGTATTAATTTAAGTCTAGGTATGTGATCTGGTGCAGTTAAGACCTAGAAGGTCTAAAGTTCTGAAAGCAAATAGTTATGAACTTTACCTAAAGGTGTGTATGTACCACAAGGTAGCGTAACCTCCGATCAGATGACGCAAACGAACTTGCGGAAGATAATAGTTCGCATTAAATTTTAGCAAGAAATCTAGAGGAGAAGTGTTACCTGTGATCTGGACCATTAATAATTTTCCTGCGACTTGGGTGTTGCACAGTTTGGTGCATGGAACTTCATTATTATTGAAAGTGGATAGACATTTGGTGTCTAAGTGAACTGTACTGTTCCTTTAATTTAAATCACATGTGTTTGGGTTCTTAGTAACTATTGGACTCGTTCTGCTGGTGGTGCATAAACTGAAGCTGGCGATTGGTGGTCATTTTCACATTCGGACTATTCTACCAAAAACTTAGTTTGCTTCAAGGCCACCGCCTTATGATGGTAAACTTGTGCTGGACATGTCAAGTTTCGGGGAGGGAGACTGTTACCTGCGTAACAATTTTTTCCCCCTTGGGAAATATTTTTGAACTAGCCTAAAGGCTGTGGAAAAACTGTGTCTTAAGAAGTGGTTCGCCGCTTCTTTATTTCTTCCTTTCAAACCTTATAATTGACTGTATGCACGTTCTTCGGTGCCTGACTGTATTCTCCTGCACTCTAGTGGCGTAGGTATGTACTACCTCGCGAGCTACGTTTCCACTCAGGCGCTTTGCCTCTGCGCACATGTGATCGTTGGTGCCGGGACTGCTGAATCTTGGGAAATCGCCATTGCTGTTTGGTGACATGGAAGAGATGGACGTGTGTGGTTTCTCTCTCCCTAAGGAGATAATTTCACCGAAAATGTTCGAGCCTGGCTAAGTTAAATATACGGGGCTTTGGCCCTGTAGATTTCTGCAAGTTTCTGGTTAATTTTTTTCCTCGTCTGGAATTTACATGTTATGTTTTTGAAGTAAGTAAGTAGTGTACGCTACTGAAGCCGTCCTCACAACTTTCATCTGGAAGAAACTGTAAGTGTTGTTACAATTAAACCTTTACTGATTTTTGGTGAAAGACCTGAAAATTTTCCTATGTGAAGAAAGTGCGCGCGGAACCATGTAACTGGCGTCATCAAAAAAAAAAAAACTAAGTCTTGCCTTGTGGAAATTTAAACTTTCGGCTTGTTAATTGGAAATTATACCATATGTAATTATGTCTGTTAATTTGGGGCTTGCGTACCGTGTGAAAGTAATTTTTGGATTCTTCAATAATGTAATTGGGTAACCTAGGGTTTATTGATGACTTTTCTTGGCTTAAAAGTTTTGCGCTAAAAAGGTATTATTTAACCTGAAAAATTTAACAAGCGAGTCGCTTCAGGGGTGTGGGTGTTACGTGTACATTGTGTCCCGGTTCCTTGCTTTCGTGTTTCTCGGGTTGATTTTATTTTAATTTAACTTAATTTAATTTAATTTACCGGTTTCTGGGTTATTTTCTGCGTCTGTTTTCTTGGTCCTTTGTTGCTTTACGCCTATTGTTGTTTGCGGCCTGGGATTGGTCCGTTCCTTCCCTTGACTCATTGTTGGTCGTTGCCATGGGAATGCTAATGTTGTTGATGTTGGTTGTGATGATTGATGATTGGTATTTTGATGTGCCGGTGATGTATTCTACCTTCTCCGCGGATTTTCTTGGTCCATTTCATTTTTCTTGGTGATTTTAATTTTACCTTCTGGTCATTTTCCCTCCCGGTGTTTCGGTGCTTATTATTATTATTATTTTGATTTCTTGAAAAGTGCACGTAATACCTACCCATCCTTGCAGGGGGTCGTTTGACACATCCTAAAAGGTGGTTTTCTGTTTAAAGGAGGTTAAAAGGATGTTAAAAAAAATAACTTTGGTACTGTACTAAGAAATCTTTTAGTCGTAAGAAATCTTCAGAGTTGAGGTGTGGTTTCACAAATCTGCATTATCTTAAAAAGGTCCTTTAAGAACTAAATTATCATTTTCTTAATAAACGGTCGACCGTAGGGTTTTGCTTTGAGTTTAAGTATTTTCCAATTTTTAATTTTATTATTTTCCAGCGAGGATATTACTTTCTTGTTTACTTTTTTATTATTTTGATTAAATATCTTTGTTCCCCAAGGTGTTTGTGTTTTCCTTTTAAAAGGGGTGAAAATTTGGGATGACCAGGTGTATTTTATTCGCTCCTTTGGGGCCCTGTTTAATTCTCTAATGGTAAGTGCCTTTGTTTTTCCTTCATTGGTTTTTGTCTAGCACGTTTCCACCTATCTGAACCGTGCCTTTCGTACACGGTCAGACACTTGGTGCTGTCACTTGGGGTAGTTATGCTATTAATTGCTCTAAGTGCGACAGGTCTTTGGCGACGATGGGACAGGAAAGGCCTAGGAATGGGAAGGAAGCGGCCGTGGCCTTAATTAAGGTACAGTCCCAGCATTTGCCTGGTGTGAAAATGGGAAACCACGGAAAACCATCTTCCGGGCTGCTGACAGTGGGGATCGAACCCACTAACTCCCGGATGCGAGCTCACAGCTGCGCGCTCTTAATCGCACGGCCAACTCGCCCGGTTTTAGTATACGTCAAACAATTATGACTTGAATAGGAGCTTCGTGTGAGCAGCCTTTTGGAGATAATCACATGTTGGATAAAGTTCAGCTCACTTTAAACATTTATAACATCAGTTCCAAATCTCATTCTACTGAACTAAACACTGTAAATCCAACATAAAATACTTATCATGAACATGAACAGGAACTTAACATGATGTAAGCCGTGTTACGGTTTCTTTCTAAATAAATCATCCTATAGATGGCACCGTGTTACAGGTTGTAAGCCATACTTGGCGGTACAATGAACGTTATTTCCCATCCAAATTCATGATTGAATATCGGCTGCTGTTCCAGACCCCGTTAAGTCCTTGGCTGTCCGTAAGCGAATAAAGGAGCAATACTTGTTGAGTTCAGTAAAGAAAAGTGCTGTATTCACGATGCATTTACAATGAACGTTATTTCCACATATTTGGTGAAGCATTAAATTCTGACGATTTAAATATTTTCTATTATTAACTTACTCTAAACACCTCGGTACGTTGTTGAAACTGGGAAGAGCAGGTTTCTGACTGGAAAACGGCTGTCGAAGGTATAACCTTGGCACAGTTCAAGCCTTGTAAAATGATAATTTTACCATCCAGAAGAATAGTACTACGGGCTCAGTAACTGTTAGAGGAGAACGAAGCTACAGTTTCATTATAGGAGCAGGGAAAAGTATATGCAGAAGAGGGAAGTCATTCATAGAAACTCAGCACATAGAAATCGAAAAAGATGTAAATTCAAAGAAAGAAAAAATTAAATATGTCATAATCCTTTTGAATGATTACTATGAGCCTGCATGAGAGAGCTACGAGGACCGTTTATTCCACCAGAACTTAATAAAACAACAGATGGGAGCTGAACAGCCAGAAGAAGAATCTGATGATGGAGAACTACTAAATTCCAACGACGAAACAACGGTGAACGTTTAAGTGAAAATTCAAATCCAATGATTCACTACAAAGAAAGAATCATGTCATCATTGCCATCATTATGTGTTAATATTAATTAGTTTAATCTTTGTTTCATTCGTTTAGTGTGTTCTTCATGAAGAGCCATAGTACTAACAAGAACATTTACGTGTATTCATATGTATTTTTCTAGTGAAGGATTAACTCTCGTAAAATGTAGTGATCGATTTATATTTTTAAAACGTACTAGCTGATGTCCCGTGCTTCGCTACGGAATTCTACATTGTATACAGACTTCTAGGTTAGGTAGTGTACACGTTGTGAGTAGGATTGTATTAAATTGCATAGTTAACGTTACCCTAGAAACTCGACGGGGAAGTTACCAAACGTCTTTTCTTATGTGAAGATTGAGTTAGGGAATTTTCACTGTAATGTTAGGCCCTCTTGCCTACTACCAGTCACGATAAAGTTGGGGATCTTTCATTATAATGGCAGACACTAACTCTCCACCTGCCTCTTTTACATCCTCAGGAAGAGACTGTCTTAGTGGTTTTCCCGACTGAAATCAAGAAAGGTTATTAGTCATTACAATGACGCCAGTAGGAATGCGATTAAAAGCAATGCTATCATATAAAATACTCGATCAAGTGAAAAACCACACATTTTCTCACTTTTAACGAACAGTACTACGCTGCCGATCTAACAGTCCAAAGTTCCCGAGCTGGAATGACCAGGCCGCAGACAGTCGTGAGCCGTGAACACTCCTTTGCTATTATTCCGTTATGTGTGGATGCTGCTCATTCCAACGATAATAATAATGTTATTTGCTTTACGTCCAACTAACTACTATTTTACAGTTTTCGGAGACGTCCAGGTGCCGGAATTTAGTCCCGCAGGAGCTCATTTATGTGCCAGTAAATCTACCGACACGAAGCTGACGTATTTGATCACCTTCAAATACCACCGGACTGAGCCAGGATCGAACTTGCCAAGTTGGGGTGAGAAGGTCAGCTTCTCAACCGTCTGAGCCACTCAGCCCGGTGCTGCTCATTCCAATCAGCGTCTCAGAGTGGGGATCGAATAACTGGAATACTATGATGAACCAGTGTGGTGCGTACCAGCAGTATCAGAAAATGCATGAACCAGAGGAATGGCAAACTAAAGAAGAAAGTTATCTAACTCCCCACCTATTTCCCGTCAATATTCTAATATTCAGGCAGACTGTTATACTCGGTACGCAGCAGTAATCCCATCTATCGGAAATGAGTGGCAGCAAAAGAGAAAAAATAATATCACAACAATGGTCAATGTAATGTTATTGTTGATCAATTTTATGAGCTTTCGATGGTCTTCACAATTAGTTTCCTTCCGACTCTGAAATACCACTCTTATCATAGTCGGTACGGTAAAATGTATAAGACGTAAATGACCGGAAATTTAATTCTATATATACTGTAACTCAAGTTATGTGGTATTTATCGATAGGACCTCTAATAACATAAATATTTGAGAACTACATTTTAGGCCTTCACCTAAAGTACCATTTCACTCAGCCTGAATAAAATGATTTATAGCCTACATTGTAGTGGTTCATTCCCCGACTTTACGTACCTTTTCATTTAGTTCTCTTCAGCCTTATTCTCATGATGCGCAGACAGACAGACAGACAGACAGACAGACAGACAGACAGACAGACAGACAGACAGACAGACAGACAGACAGACAGACAGACAGACAGACAGACAGACAGACATACAGACAGACAGACAGACAGACAGACAGACAGACAGACAGACAGACAGACAGACAGACAGACAGACAGACAGACAGACAGACACTGTGCGCTTGCATCCGGGTGACAGTGGGTTCGAATCCCACTGTCGGCAGCTCTGAAGATGGTTTTCCGTGGTTTTCCATGTTCACACCAGGCAAATGCTGGGGCTATGCCTTAATTAAGGCCACGGCCGCTTCCTTCCCATTCCTAATCCTTACATATCCCATCGTCGCCATAAGACCTATCTGTGTCGGTGCGACGTAAAGCCACTAGCAAAAAAAAAAAAAGACAGACAGACAGACAGACAGACAGACAGACAGACAGACAGACAGAGATTACGGAAAAGTAAAAAGTACATTTCCTTGTTGCTGTGGACATGACCGATATTGAAATACCATTATTTTTAAATTCTGCACAATGTACAGACAAAACTCTTATTTTTAATGTATATAGATTATCCCTTTAAGTTCGTCATCTTGAATAATCAGATACAGTTCCAAATCCCATTATGTCTTACCTACAGAACTAAATACCGTCAAATCCAACATAAAATACTTAATTACTTAAAATACTTATCAAAGCATGATTTCAGCACTATAATCAAAGAAAAGTAAAATGCCACATCAAATTTTTAAAATTATATGAAAGAGAATTAGGAAACAAATTATAGTTCTTTTTTGGTTTCTGTAAAATATTATTCGAAAGAATTAACGGGTTTTGGAAGTGGATAACTCAAATAATATGTCGGTAAAACAATCGTGACATGAGGTACCAAAATCGAAACATGTACACAGCATTGCGAATTATCGCCATCGTGTCGTTTTATAGTGAGTTCCATTTTGAAGTATTCTTCAAGGCTGTTTTGCTGCTGAATAGTTTTGTTGTTCAATTGCATTTGCTAAGTTATATCCTGAAACATCCCTAAGGATGTAGCAGTTGCAGGCACCAATATTGGTTGTGAAAACAGTGGGTTATACTTGTACAGGTATACACGTACACGCTGGAGAATATAATGGGTCATACCGGGAGATGTGAGGTGAAGATGCCACCTGGATGACAATCCTAAATGCAGATCAATCATGATTTTTTAAAATATATTAGAGACAAAGTTGCGACATGCTGAATATGGAAACGCAATCGGAGTCGAGGGTACGGAGTTCGCAAATGTTATATAGTAGAATAATGCAGAAATATAACGGGGGACAACTCAGAAATGTAACGCAAATGCATCACGCTGGATAGATTTACTGATTTTGAAGAGCTTGCACCTAAGGTGGTTGTTCTAGCAGTACAAGATTTTCATCTCCAGAGCAACATGAACCGTCAAGTTGTAGTGAGTACGAACACTCACCACCCAAAATGTCGAGGTCCGGAGTATTAGAATATAATGATGACGGCATACTGGAGAACATTTGCGACGGCTTACAATCGTGGCTTCAACTCCTACAGCAAACTAATAAGTGCATCAGAAGTAAATCACAGTGCAAGTTAATTTAAAAATTTTAAAATTTATGACTGGCAAACAACGAGAAGGAGCTCAGTTCGAGGTAAACAGGCTGTCACAAGTTTGCCAACTTTAAAGGAGCATACGTCGTCGCAGTTTGATAGATCAAGGACGTATGGATCTACACTTCACTACACTTCACTAGAAGCGTCTAAAATGGTTGGCCACAATTTCAAAGCTTCGCTTACTTTCATCGACAATCTGAACGAGGTTGAATGTGACTTATAATTCAGGCATAGTACTACACTAACAAATGTACCCGTGCTTCGCTACGGTAGTAGCGGTAACGGGGGTAACTGTACGAAAATTTAGCCAAAAGAGTCAATGTAGAGACACACAGTCGTTACGATTTTATTTAAATAGATAGAGAATTTGCTCTACATACAACACCTTTTGGGCTATGTCTGCTGGACTTAGTCTGCAAAACCGACCGTTCGTGATATCTCCTTTATTAATTCTCCTATCGAAAAAATGCACACATGAGAAAAAAGTTTTAGAAATTAATTTCCATCAAGGTTGGTCGATTTCCAGTCAGGTTGGTCTTTTTATACTGTGGGAGAGAAAAATCACTATTTCGGTTCCCTATAAACCCCTACTCCATTCCGAGAATTTGAGATGATATGGACCTAAAACTTACCTTTGGACAGACGGATGCTACATATGAAATTTGGTTGAAATATCTCCAATAGTTTTCAAGTTATAAGAAATACGCTTTACACGCACCCGTTTTTGAGTTAAGTCCGGTGGGACTTGTACCTAAAAACGGTCCGTTAGTGATATCTCCCTTATTAATCCTCGTATCGAAATGATGCACATGAGAAAAGGTTTCAGAAATTGATTTACATTAAGGCAGGTAGAATTCCATTAAGTTTGGTTGTGTATACTTATTCGGAGTGCAAAATCACCCGCAGTCAGTTCAGGGATTTAGAAACAATATTGGCCCTAAAACCTACCCAAGGACAGGTGGATTATAAATATGAAGTTTAGTAGAAATATATCCAGTCGTTTCCAAGTTATAGACAAACAGACAAACACACAGACAAACAAACAAATAGACACCAAAGCTAAAAAGTATGCAGACGGTCACTATGACACCTGAAACGGATAACTGAACGGAAATTTCGCCAAAATAGTATATGTATAGACACACGGTCGTTACGATTTTATTTATATAGATTCGTCACACGTAAGGGACACAGAAAAGGTACAATCGTTTTTGGAAGAAAATGAAAACATTTATAACCGAGGTGTGTGTGAACAAAGGCCATGTTTGGAACAGTGTCCAAATTAAATTTTATCATGAAATGACCACAGTGACAACAATATCTCACATAGGAGAAGAAAACATAGCTTGTGCGTTGCTGTACATATCTATACAACGGATGTGGCTCTATGAATGATCGACCGATAAGATAACAAGCTGTATATCTGTTTTCAAGAGACGCAAGGCACTTTCGGCTTAAATGTTTCAAAGAAACTAGCAGCAACATGTCAACGAAACAGTAATGTACAGGAAAGCAAAACTGGAAGAAATTCGAAAGTGTATATGGAACGTTATTCTAACTTCCGTCCGTGATGAACATCTAAGTGAAAGGAGTCTATTGCTGTGTAATTCCGGGACAGTTCATACTAATCGTATCCTTTTGGATATAAGGTTTCCGAACAAACATTTTATACCCCTTTGGCACTCAGCCTATATGCAAGGGTTTGCTCGAAGACGCTCAGACTAAGTTCTGCCATTTTCCGAACCAAATTACAAAAAATCAACACGCAAACAGTTTAACACCCATTAAAATAAAATGAATCACACTATTACAGGAAACTATGAGCATTTCAGAAATGAATATACCTAGGACGTATTGTTATTGGTAAACCCGCAAGAATGATTACATTTTGAAAATAAATTTAAAAAATAAACTTTTGGTTTTCAATGACTGAAAAATCAGACATTATTGCGTCTTCCTTCTTTACTCTTAGTCGTGAAAGAAAGAACATTTAATTCTGTATAATTTGATATCAGTATTATGTGTATGTTGCAATTCACTCATGAAGCATGGCAAAAACGTTATTCAGTGTACATGTAACGGTCATCGATGTCAGGCCCTCGCGGTCTGATGCACGGTGAGCAGCTGTGACTGTGTCATTTCCCACATAATGCGAATCACTTTCGGCAAAAGAAGATAATTATTACTGTCTAAATCATCTGAAAATTCAAGGATATCGGCCTCATTCGGCCTTGAACATGGCCTAGCCATTACGATAAGAAGATGACGCAAGCACGTGCAACAACGGAGTTATGAAAAGGAGTAAAATTATAGTTTGCAAAGTGTAGCGAACACACGATATATCAAAGAAACGAAATATACTCTAACCTAAACTCATATCAAGATCAAATTGTTGTATTCATAAGCCAAGCTAAACAGATCCACGCAATAACAACTTCAAATAACCACAACATAAACATTCACGGTCAACAGATTTCATTTGTCGAAAATAAAAATATTTTGAATGACTGGTGGACATATCTGTAGAGTAAAATGCAAATTCAACGCTTTAAGGTACCGTCACGATTAACTGTTACGATTTAACAGCCACGCAAATGACCAAAATCCCTAAATAGGACAGAGCCGATGTATCGGCGCCGTGAGCTTTCTCGCCATAACCTCTCGCGCCGATAGATCAGCGCACTGAGTGCGAAAGGGAAATATTGCCACCGAAAGTAACAAAATATTGCCAATCTCTTGATGTGTACCTCGGCAGTATGAGCTTTATATGAGATGACTTCAATAAAAATAAAAACAAAAACACAAATAAAGTATGTGGTTCAAACCTACAATCTCCCGACTGCAAGCTAACAGCTACACGCGTGTGAACCCTAGGCAACGGATGGGTGGCCTAGTATGTGGAACTGATAGTCAGGATACAAGTTACTATGGAATAGGAGTGGGCATCTCGGACATATTCTGAGTCGTGGCCTTCCCCGCACTTAAGAGGCTAGTACTGTATAATTCACCGTTGGTCCCTAACCCGTTAGAGGAGAGATTTTCTCTGCGACTACGTATGAGTAGCCTACATTAGCATTTTACTTCACAGAACTTCAACTGAGCATACTAGTGATGGGACATTCGATTCATTTTACTGAATCGATTCATTTGATTCCGTTCACGTTACTGAATCGATACAGTGATCCGATTCACGGCATATTAGTCACCGCTTCTACTGCATCTGTGTAGTATGTGCTGGTAAGACAGCAGCAACAGCATTCAGTGCTCGCAGCTGCCATCTGGTCTTCATACTATGAACTCCTTTCTTAAAAAAAAATGCTAGTCACTCTAATACATCACATTCTGGTGTGAAAATGCGAAAACTACGGAAAACCATCTTAACGGCTGCCGACGGCGGGATTCGAACCCACCATCACCCGAACGCAAGCGCATAGCTACGCGATACTAACCGCACGACAACTCGCTCAGCCATTTTTGAAAATATGCATTTTTCTATCAGCTGAGGATTTTTTAAATCGCCATATGTTGTATAGGTTACCCGAGATGTACAGTAGCCCGCTGGTTTTCTGATTCAACATACTGTTGGTTAAGTTATTGCGTCTGTCCACATATGATTGAAGTCTTGTGCAACGATGTGACATATGAAATGAGAGAATACTGAGCCGTTCTTCCCAATATAACACAGGTACTTTTGAGTGGTCATAAGCATGATTCATAGTCATAGGGCAGGCTAGGGTCGAGTTTAATTGTCAAATGTCAACTAAGTTATAATACTAAGATTCATTAAACTAATAAATAGTATAACCTAATAGCCTACCTACTTACTAGCTACTTCAGAATTATGTTTTGACTACCTTTTTAACACTGCAAATAAAACCATATATTATTTAAACCTCCCTGTAAGAAGAGGACAGTGAATGCAAATGGGTATTATTTTTCAAATGAGCTGAGCTCGAGAATCCATTATAGCATACGATTCTTTCAGTGTACTGTACCATGGCTCACTGTATGTCTCGCTGCAGCGGAAGCTCGGCTCTCCGCCAGTGTCCAACTGTCCAGTGTGCCGATAAGGAGCCGTGTATCTTGTGTCTCACTGAGCCGTGCTCGTTCACGATTCTTTCGGTGTGCGATGGCTCACTGTATGTCTCGCTGCAGCGGAAGCTCGGCTCTCCGCGTGTCCATTGAGCCGATAAGGAGCCGTGTGTATCTTGTGTCTCACTGAGCCGCGCTCGTTCACGATTCTTTCGAAGTGCCATGATTCACCGTCTCGCTGCAGCGGAAGCACGGCTCCCCGTCAACGTCCAGTGAGTGCGCCACTCAGCACTGTCCTCTGGGAGTAAGCTGAATCGTGTGCCGTGAGCTCGCTGTTCCTGTGAATCGATTCACTCGGACACTTGAATGAATCGATACACTGCTTCGAATCATGCATTCAGTAGCCAACACTAGAGCATACGCAGAACATTTTAAGCAAGGCTCGAACCTGCGGGTGACGGAATCCCACTCCCATTTGAAAGGTCAGGGAGTGCTTGGAAACAATTTGGCGAACGTAATGGAATTAGGGGCTGTCAGTGTTAAATAGCGTTATTGAAGAAAGAAAGAAAGAAAGAAAGAAAGAAAGAAAGAAAGAAAGAAAGAAAGAAAGAAAGAAAGAAAGAAATAAAGTAGAGTGGCTGAGTCAGCGAAGAGGATACGTCTTGATCAGGAGATAGGAGATTGTAATGTACTCTTAATATGTGCGAAAAGGTGAAAAGCAGAATGTGGCGTAGGAATGTTCATCAGGAACACCATAGCACGCAACATAGTTTCTGTTAGGCACGTAAATGAGCCAACCATGTGGGTAGATTTAGCGGCTGGAGGACGTTGAAAAGTCTCCCCTTTGCGTCTTCTCACAGCTGAAATTAATGTATCATGCAACAAAACATCCTAGCATACACTGGCTCTAGTCTAATCCGCACTTCTGGTTCGACACCGGTAGCGTACAGCCCACTAGATTTTTCACGAAGAATCTACCCATACAATTCTATCTAAACTCGACATAGACTTGAATAAAATATAAATCACAGTAACACACACCTATATTTAACCTGTTCTTTCCCTTATTTCCCATCTAAATATTTACAACACATAGCTCGGGAACTTAGCATGCAAATAGTCCTAAACGTATTTAAATTTACTGAAATGAGCAAGACAAATATCTAGAAACGAATATGGGAAAATATAACATCTTTGTAGAATGATTAGGTCAGAGCAGCTTGTAAACGTAAAATAGAGGGCTCCAAACAAAAACTGGTGTAGATAGAGAATTTTACGTAGCGAATAAATTATAGTGGAGTCCAAAGATAAGTCATGGGAAGGTTTTGGTAGTGTAACGGTTCAAATCCCGTTACAAGATTATATCTGTACTTTTATTATTTTATTATTGTATCATTATTATTATTATTATGATTATTATATCCGTGTTATTATTATTTTATCTGTGAGATTACTATTATTATCTTATCATTCTTATTCAATTCGATTCTGCAATGCTTGTCGCTTGCATGATTGTAGTTAACTATATGCATATATGTGTGTGTAGATTAACATTAAAGATATGTACAGTGAGAATTGTTATATATCAGATGTTGGATGTGACATTGTTACATTGTGCAATACTGCTGGAATTTCTGTCAAGTCATCGCTACGTCATGGCTACGTCATCGTGAGCATTTAGCGATGAGCTCAGATACTCAGGCCGCCCCGGGGGATTTCACCATTACATGTAATATTTGTCGCGAGGTGGGATTAAATTAGAGTTATTTCTGGAGGTTACCTAGGTGCGTCTACTTAACGTCTGTAAAAGGTGGCTGCATGTTGTAGCGTCAGTCATTATTCTACTGGAAGGAGAGGCACAGTTGGCCATTAAGTGAACGAAGATGGAGTGGCCTCAGTCAGTCAACGGGAGTCAATAGTAAAACGGAAGGTGAAGAGAGAAGAAGTGGATGGTGAACTGATGGATTCAAATACGGACACACTTGCAAAGAAGTCATACCATACAGACTTACAAAGAGGTCATATGATATGGAGAAGAAGCAGCCACATGGATACATAACCAAATTAGGCGCGACACATCCACAGTAAAGACACCTCTCATTCACTAGCGTTTAAATCCTAACCATTGGTGTCCATCTCAGCTCTCGTCAGACCTTTCGAGATCCTAGGGTAATTTAACTGGTCATGCTGGGACTCATAAGGATCTCATAATCGTATCCAACGGTTGCTGGCTTCATGTTACCTGAAACTTATAATTATTCCTTAGAGTATGGTTACATGCCTTAATATTATTTATATATATATATATATATGTGTGTGTGTGTAGACTAACATTAAATATATGTACAGTGAGAATTGTTATATATCAGATGTTGGATGTGACATTGTTACATTGTGCAATACTGCTGGCATTTCTGTCAAGTCATCGCTACGTCATGGCTACGTCATCGTGAGCATTTAGCGATGAGCTCAGATACTCAGGCCGCCCCGGGGGATTTCACCATTGCATGTAATATTTGTCGCGAGGTGGGAGTAAATTATAGTTATTTTTGGAGGTTACGTAGGTGCGTCGTAATTACACTCAAAGTGTTGAAGGTACAGTCAAGTGAACAGTTGGCTATGCAATGTTGCTTAATTGCGGTGATCGGACGGGAACCGGTGTATTTAACACGGCTACGGCCGTTGGCTTAAATTGTGCATACTCCTCCCAAAATGAACCTATGATATGCTGTCATTCAGAACAAATTCTAAATTTATTCGAGTCCCACGTTGCGTCGACACATTGTGAGAATATTTATTTCTAAAAGGGTGTGGGGTAATAAGCTTACTTTTGACAACATACCATATAAGTTCTGGGAAAAGGAGATTGGCGTTCGGTTCCCCATTAAATTTGAGGTTAAGTAATTTTACTGTAGAAATGAAACGCTAAATTAATTTGATAGAACAAAATATATTCTTGAAATAATTTCAATAAAAATAGTGAGAACTGCTGCGATTAAAACAGATGAGAATCTGAAATCATGACATTGCAACTGAAAGAAACTAGGCATGAATTTGAATTCTTCTTGACCGGACATTTAACAATTTATACAAAATATATCCCTCACTGTTTCACTTGACTGTACCTTCAACACTTTGAGTGTAATTACGACGTATTCCTTAGATCTGGTGTTTACTGTAGATGTGTCACGCCTAATTTGGTGATATATCCATGTGACTGTTTCTTCTCCATATCATATGACCCCTTTGTAAGTCTGTATGGTATGACTTCTTTGCAAGTGTGTCCGTATTTGAATCCATCAGTTCACCATCCACTTCTTCTCTCTTCACCTTCCGTTTAACTATTGACTTCCGTTGACTGACTGAGGCCACTCCATCTTCGTTCACTTAATGGCCAACTGTGCCTCTCCTTCCAGTAGAATAATGACTGACGCTACAACATGCAGCCACCTTTTATAGACGTTAAGTAGACGCACCTACGTAACCTCCAGAAATAACTATAATTTACTCCCACCTCGCGCCAAATATTACATGTAATGGTGAAATCCCCCGGGGCGGCCTGAGTATCTGAGCTCATCGCTAAATGCTCACGATGACGTAGCCATGACGTAGCGATGACTTCACAGAAATGCCAGCAGTATTGCACAATGTAACAATGTCACATCCAACATCTGATATATAACAATTATCACTGTACATATCTTTAATGTTAATCTACACACACATATATGCATATAGTTAACTACAATCATGCAAGCGACAAGCATTGCAGAATCGAATTGAATAAGAATGATAAAATAATAATAGTAATCTCACAGATAAAATAATAATAATACGGTTATAATAATAATAATAATAATAATAATAATAATAATAATAATAATAATAATAATAATAATAATAATAATACAATAATAAAATAATAAAAATACAGATATAATCTTGTAACGGGATTTGAACCTTTACAGTAGTAACATGGAAAGACTTGTTCGAGCGGCAGGGAAACCTTTGTGAATTGTAATAAAGAATCCTAGAAAGGGGGGAAAAGGGAAATGAAAATTGTATTGGATAAATCAGGTGGACTCACTGTAGATCCTAGAGCAGGGCCTCTCAGGGTGCATGCGCCTGTGTACTGCACGGCGCAAGGTCCAGGAGACGACTTCACTAGGTTGACCAGAGTGCAAACCCCCACTCCACTTCCCCTACACCTGTTTCACTTTAGTTTGAGCAGACAATTTATCTTCTCTAGCTCTTCTTTTCCTTTATCTTTGCAGTAATACCAGTTATGCCTGGAACAAGGGACCGGCTGACAGCAATTCTGGGAGCTTTAAATTACAATCAGAAATAGGCCTACTCGCACGCAATCTAGTTTTCGTACAAGTAAAAACAGGGAAAATATACCTTTCACATATGCATGTGGAACCAAGCATAGAAATAATCTTAGCTGCTTCTCGATGCAGCTTAGGAAAATCTTCCTTCGACAAATTATCGTAGAATTTGAGCAAAGCCTTTGTATTGGAAAATAGACATTTCTGATTAACTTATCACATAATCATTTTCCCACGGATTAAGTATTTGGCTTTATCGTCACGACTGAAAAGAATACGAAAGTTCCCAGTTAGATTGAAATGGACTTTCGGAAGTCTTTGCTTTCTTCGAAACAGGTTGCTCCTTATGTTGTTGTCTTGCGCTTATCTATTTGTGATAAACAAGCCGTCTATTACCGAACGCTTTGTCGCCCTCAGCGCACTACATCATCCGAGTCAAGCCGAGTTGAGCCGAGTCGGACCGATGCACAGTGCACGGAGTATCTGAGCCTCGATTTGCACGCGTGAGATTTTGAGCGTTTGAGAGGACCTGCCCTAGAGGATCACTGAACAGATGGAAGAAATATTTTGAAAATCTTCTCAACGTAAATGGAAATATTTCCGTTGAAGTCTTGAACAATAGAGTTCATGGAGAGGAGAACAACGATGGCGGTGAAATTACGTTCGAGGAAGTGCAAAGGATGGTAAATAATCTATCATAAAGCATCATGGATATATTTAATTAGACCTGAAATGGTGAAATATAGAGGGGAGACTGGGATGAAATGGCTTCATAGAGGGATAGGTTTAGCCTGGGATGTAAATTACCTTCTGATTGGACGAAAGCAGTAATTGCACCTATCTATAAACAAGGGGACAGAAAAATACCACCTCTCAGAGAGATTGTTTACTGCACTGGCTGGGGGAAAAATTGAGATATTTCCGACTGATCCGATATTCTCCGAAACAGATGATTAGGTATAGTTTTTGTCCTGGGACTCTCATTTACTCGCCCTCAAAAATAAAAAATAAAAAGACAGAGGAACAAAAACAAATGAAAATGTTGCATGGGCTGGGAAGGTTTGGGAGTAAGCAGACGAGCTGCTCGACTAAGAAGCTTGAGTGGAGCTCTTACATGTAGGGGAGAGATTAATATGAAGATAAGGATGGAATTCAAGACGGCAAATTGAGAAAAATATTCCGTTATAGGAAGAGGAATTAGTAATTTGAATAATTTATCAGGGAAATGTTCTATAAATTTTCACATTCCTTGATATTATTTAAGAAAAGTGCAGGTGAACAATTCATAGGGAATTCATCACCTGGACGACAGCCTTAAATGCGGATTAATGATCACTTTAATTTTGTCAGGCTAAGTGGCTCAGACGGTTAAGGCGCTGGCTTTCTGACTCCAACTTGGCAGGTTCGATCCTGACTCAGTCCAGTGGTATTTGAAGGTGCTCACATACGACAGCCTCGTGTCGCTAGATTTAATGCCACGTTAAAAACTCCTGCGGGACTAAATTCCGGGACCTTGGTGTCTCCGAAAACCGTCAAAAGTAGTTAGTAAGACGTAAAAACAATAACATCATTTCGCTTTGATTTTGATAGATTTGAGCGACCTGTGAATTTACTGTATGTGTACTTGCGCTGAAAGTTATGCTACTTGTAATGGAATATATTTTTCTTCTTTTTCTACCGATTTACCCACACCTGTGTGGTCGCGGGTGCGAATTGTGTCGCACATATGGATTTGGCCCTATTTTACGGCTGGATGCCCTTCGCACGCCAACCCTATATGGAAGAATGTAATCGCTATTGCGTGTTTCTGTGGTGGCTGATAGTGTAGTGTGCTGTGTGAATATGAAGAGGAAGGTGTTGGGACAAATACAAACACCCAATCCCCGGGCCAGAAGAATTAATCAGAGGCAATTAAAATCCCCGACCCGGCTGAGAATCGAACCCGTGACCCACTGAACCGAAGGCCTCAACGCTGACCATTCAGCCAACGAGTTGGACTCGTAATGGAATATTTTATATTTCATAATTCTGTAAATTTTGGGTGATCGATCTAAATTATGGTATGCTACAAATAAATATATTTTAAGTCTTTTCTGTGAATTCAAATGAGTGCCCATAGCATTGCTTTTGATTATCTGGTTATATCATTTGTAAGTAACTCCAAATTGTCATGTTTCTTTTTCTTGTTTTAATCTTTGTTCCCTTTTCGGTATAATGAAATGTCTTTTTTTTTTTTTTTTTTTGCTAGTTGCTTTACGTCGCACCGACACAGATAGGTCTTATGGCGACGAAGGGACAGGAGAGGGCTAGGAGTGGGAAGGAATCGGCCGTGGCCTTAATTAAGGTACAGCCCCAGCATTTGCCTGGTGTGAAAATGGGAAACCACGGAAAACCATTTTCAGGGCTGCCGACAGTGGGGTTCGAACCTACTATCTCCCGAATACTGGACACTGGCCGCACTTAAGCGACTGCAGCTATCGAGCTCGGTAATGAAATGTCTTGTTTTGACATAATTCCTTGTAGTATTTTATTTTCCTCTAACTGTTAGCTGTATTTTATTGTTATGTAATTTATGTTGTAACAGTTTCGCTGCAGTATTACCGTAAAGATGCATTGCCACCGGGAGATGTCACAATTGCAATGCATTTATTAATAATAATTCTGATCATGAGGAACTTGGTTTGCCACGTGCAGTCTGGTCCAATGGGATGCAAGTTTATCTTTATCTGGATTAGGAATGCGGCCATCTCAGTGAGAACCGAATGAAAACGTGACTGAGCTGCTATCATCATCAATCATCATCATCATCAGCAGCAGCAGCATCATCATCATCATCATCGCTACAGCACATACTATTCAATTTCCCCGAGTTACTGTGAGTGTATTTGACATCCCTGCATCAGGAGATAATTTGACAGGGCCAGTGCTCAGTTCTTAATTGGTATTTTTATATCAAAGCGGATCAATAATACCTCATACGAGATTTTTAATGAAGGTAATTACTTGAGCTCATGTAGGTAATAACATTAAAATATTGGGAGAACTAATTATCTTCTCCTGTTACACTAACGGAGTGGACTTTTTTTCAATTTAGTAACAGAATTATATTCACCCTTATTATGGTGATGGTGGAAATCAACTACCATACTGCTGGACTTCTAATTCGTTTCTCGGAATTTGTTTATTTGACATCTCAAATGTGTTTTGCTACTAACAATAATTCATGCTCCTTCCTGTAACTCGAGACAGAATATAACTTCCACTACTTAATTGTAGAACTGAAACGCACTGGAACTCAAGGTTTATGCAATCCCTAAAATCTCTTAATGAAATCAGCTAGTAAAATTCGGATAATTCTTATGGGTGTCTCATAGATAGTATCTTACTGGTTTTCTGTTAGGTGTAGAAATTGGAACTTATATTTCCTGTCAGTTATTCCAACTGTAGTCTATATACAGAGTGGTCCATAAATCCCTTAAAAATGCTGTTTAATGCAATCCCTAATTCATATGCAACCTAAAATTATTCCCAGGGGCGTAGTAAGAAATTATTTTCGGGGGAAGGGGATATTAAATATTAAAATTTGAGGACTTGTTTAAAATAATGTTGTGTGCATATGTGCAATTAGAAATACTAAATTAAAACTTTCAAAATAACACAGTTATTTAATTAATTTGTATTCATGTTGATGATTACAATAGCAGACGTCTCCTGAGTTTTCTGGCCAGCTCATGGATTATATTTTCTACGGTCACACGTTCTTCTTTGTGTATATACAAAAGAGCTAACCTATTCAATCTTTCCTGTACAGTCATATTCTGCAAATAACCTATTAAATATTTCAGGTATGAAAACGGCTTTTTGGAGGGGCATTGGTTACTAGTAACGCAGCAGACAATTTCAGTACTCCATGTCTGTCAGTTAGGGCATCAGCCCAGAGTCTGGTTGCATCCTCAAATAGCACCACCAAAGGCTATGCAGTTATAGAGAAATAACAAAAACCAATGGCAGTACCAAAATGAGGCGTACTAGACAAGACGAAGAGTGAGGTAGTTTGCCATTGCTTTCCTCACTGGGCAAGAGAGTGCTATTGTAGCACAACTAACCCTATGAGCAACACCTTTCATGACACTCAGACACACTGGTTGTGCTCTGAATGTCATTACTCGGCACTACCCATACTCCAGCAGCTTCCATATTGTCACAGCTGTGGATGAGACTGGGACTTCAATGGAAGCTACACTTTGCTCTGGCCTGTGCCAAGGGATGGATGCAAAAGTACTGTATCCATCAAGAACTGACAGCAATGTATTGTTGGGAATATATCACTGTCGCAAAATGTTAAGTGCAGAAATTGGTTCAATCAGGATGATTGCTTTTAGAAGGAAAACGTATATATGTTTTATTTATATTTATTAATGGAAACATCAACACATTGTTGGCAAATACGTAGTTCAAATTCAAAGCAAAACAATGAGCTACCTAAAATCTTCATTTACATGGCTGTCACAATTAATCACAAATTCTACACTACAAAACTTCTAAACTTCCCCCTCTGCTTACGCCCCTAGTTATTCCTGTACACGGCAGGTACTACGATATGTGTTTGGGTTTAATCTCGACAATACAGACGAAGTCGTCAGCGCCAATGGCAATTCTTTGATAGAAACTGTAAACGATCAGCTACGAATAACACTTACTATGAACAGATACCATATAGACTACGAACTTAATACAGATTGCTAAGTCTCACTCCATCTAAGGCGGCAAACGCACGCAGCTGTATATTCAAGAAACAAGGCCTGCAGAGGCTAGTTCAAATACCACACAGTACGAATTCTTCCATCTATTACTGTGGACGTGATAAAGGCATATGCCTACTCATTTCCAAAAAGCGATGTTTTACTTGGGCCTGAAAAGGTCCGTTTGTAGTTGGATATTATGAAGTGTGACTTATCCGAAAAGGCTTCTAAAGTAATCGTAGAAGGTGCGGTTGAAATTTACTGAAAAAGGTTATCCGCAGATTTTGGTCTGTTACATAAATACCTGAGTGCCAATAAATATCAGGGACGTTCCGGACAGCATCTAAAAGAACCTCTTCATTATGACCAGACGTTATAAGATTATCTATAATTTGAGGTTTCCTTCAGAGTGGCCCAGTCGAGCACATACGCCGTTAAAGGTTCCGCAACGTATTGACTTGTCTTATCTTAGGAAATCACTTGCGAAAAACTGTAGGCGTTGCGACTATAATGATTTCTACCATGCATCTCCAAAGATATATAAATCTATAAATGTTTTTAAGTCCCACTAACTACTTCTTGACGGTTTTCGGAGACTCTGAGGTGCCGGAATTTTGTCCCACATGAGTTCTTTTACGTGCCAGTAAATCTAACGACACGAAGCTGACGTATTTGAGCACCTTCAAATACCACCGGACTGAGCCAGGATCAAACCTGCTAAGTTAAAGTCAGAAGGCCAGCGCCTCAACCATCTGAGCCACTCAGCCCGGCATATACAGATATATCGATATATTCGGGAACGGAATACAGCGCGAGTAGATCAGCAAAACAATTGTGTTTATTCTCATTCATTCTCACTACACGAGTGAATGAATATTTGTATTGTGAATATTTTTAATAGCTGTGGAGTTATCGGTACCTTACGGATTCATCCACAATGACGACACATACTTTGATCCCAGCAAGCACTCTACTTATGCATGCCCTTTTCACCTCGACATTTAATTTCCGTATCATACCTCTCATTCGGATTTTACAATGTTCACAGATATAACTCGTAAAACTGTTCTGATCTTCTTCTAAGAATTATTGTAGCTGCCACTATAGAGATAACTAATTACTGAGCACATTTATCTATTGTATTGTATGGCCACATTTCACACGATTAAAATCCATGAACAAATATGAAAATAAATACCGTCCTCTAGAGTTCTCCAACCCTAACTTAAAAATGCTGAATGTGTCTTCTTTGATAACAGCACAGTAGACTAAGGACAGAAAGAAGATCACGTCTGAAAATGTTAAAAATGCAGAGTGTGTGTGTGTGTGTGTGTGTGTGTGAGTAGTACAATTTTGGTATTACTTTACCCCGTGGGACAACATATTTCTAATGTTATAAGTAAGTGGAAATTAATGTGATCTTATTTGGAGAGCGTCTCTTCATTGCGACGTCCAGGAACCCACCATCACGCCCCTAGAAGTGCATTTAGTTTTATAACCTAATTAAGATTATTACACGCCATTTCCATTTCTGAAGTAACTACTTGTATTCCTATTGAGCAATGTAAATTGTCACATGATCTCCTTCCTGTGAAGAAAGTTAATCATAATCCGTCATCAAACGCAGCACAATAAAAGCGCCAATCGTGTTTCTTCACGAAACTAGAGGCCTAGGGTCGCTTCGCGGCTTCTAACCGTCCAGTCCAATAGTCTTGTCTAGATTCTATCCTAACCGTCCACACGGAAAGGATCTTGTACAGATCCTATCCTAACTGCCCGTACGGCAAGAATCTTGTCCAGATCCTATCCTAACCGTCCACACGGAAAGGATCTTGTCCAGATCCTATCCTAACCTTCCGCACGGCAAGAATCTTGTCCAGATCCTATCCTAACTGTGTGTAACAGTAATCACCGTCACCAGGTATCGAAGCATGAATCTAGAGGTCTAGGGCTGCATCGCGGCTTCTAACCGTCCAGACCAATAGTCTTGTCCAGATCCTTTCCTAACCGTCCACACGGAAAGAATATTGTCCAGATCATATCCTAACCTTCCGCACGGCAAGAATCTTGTCCAGATCCTATCCTAACTGTCCGTACGGCAAGAATATTGTCCAGATCCTATCCTAACTGTCCGTACGGCAAGAATCTTGTCCAGATCCTATCCTAACTGTCCGTACGGAAAGAATCTTGTCCAGATCCTATCCTAACTGTCCGTACGGCAAGAATTTTGTCCAGATCCTATCCTAACTGTCCGTACGGCAAGAATCTTGTCCAGATCCTATCCTAACCGTCCGTACGGCAAGAATCTTGTCCAAATCCTATCCTAACTGTCCGCACGGCAAGAATCTTGTCCAGATCCTATCCTAACCGTCCGTACGGCAAGAATCTTGTCCAAATCCTATCCTAACTGTCCGCACGGCAAGAATCTTGTCCAGATCCTATCCTAACTGTCCGTACGGCAAGAATATTGTCCAGATCCGATCCTAACTGTCCGCACGGCAAGAATTTTGTCCAGATCCTATCCTAACCGTCCGCACGGCAAGAATTTTGTCCAGATCCTATCCTAACCGTCCGTACGGCAAGAATCTTGTCCAGATCCTATCCTAACTGTCCGTACGGCAAGAATATTGTCCAGATCCGATCCTAACTGTCCGCACGGCAAGAATCTTGTCCAGATACTATCCTAACTGTCCGTACGGCAAGAATCTTGTCCAGATCCTATCCTAACTGTGTGTAACAGTAATCACCGCCACCAGGTATCGAAGCATGAAACTAGAGGTCTAGGGCTGCTTCGCGGCTTCTAACCGTCCAGACCAATAGTCTTGTCCAGATCCTATCCTAACCGTCCACACGGCAAGAATCTTGTCCAGATCGTATCCTAACCGTCCGCACGGCCAGAATTTTGTCCAGATCCTATCCTAACTGCCCGTACGGCAAGAATCTTGTCCAGATCCTATCCTAACCGTCCGCACGGCAAGAATCTTGTCCAGATCCTATCCTAACTGTCCGCATGGCAAGAATCTTGTCCAGATCCTATCCTAACTGTCCGCACGGCAAGAATCTTGTCCAGATCCTATCCTAACTGTCCGCACGGCAAGAATCTTGTCCAGATCCTATCCTAACTGTCCGCACGGCAAGAATAATCTCCAGATCCTAACCTAACCGTGTGTAACAATAATCACCACCACCAGGTATCGAAGCATAGTTTCTAAGTACAGAGGTTGGCAGCACTGAGCACTGCTGGAGAACATCCTTTCCAAGAAGGCCGCGAGCGAGTAAACAAACGACAGTCGTTACGCGTGTGTGAAAGTCTTGGCCTACGGGGTTCAGTAATGATTCAATTTTAAACATATCAACTGTGTTCAGTTTTACGAGCATCTGTTAGAATACGAAAAATTGGGGTAGGTTGTATTGGAGAGAGAGCTGCAAATTTTATGCCTGAATTCTTCTCTCGGGTTAGGGATCTATAGAAATAAAGTTGTAGGGGGTCCGCTGTCTGTAATTTCGTTTGTTTTGCCAATTTTTCAGTTATTTATCCTTTTTAGGTGAACTCAGGACTGTATCAGTGGTTTTTATTTTTCGTGCCTGTTTGTTTGTTCCACCGTCACGGCGAAACGGATGGATAGTTCTTGATCAAAGTTTATATTTACAGTATACTCACCCCGGGGAAGGTTTTGATATGCATTTAAAAATGCTTTTGCTGGCAGGATGTAGTGTTTACAGTGCACTATGTCTTCTGGTATGGGCTAGAATAAATTTGTTACTTTCATTGACCTGTCTCAGGCTCATCCATGGCTTTGGCAATATGAAAGTGACCGAGGTATGAGCGATTCTAGTAATACCGTTCCTTAAGCAGCCAGTCCCTGTTATGAATGGTGTGAAAATATCGCTCATAGGGTCGGTTGGTGCATGCATTTCGGTGGGCTTGGCAGACTGATATGTAATAGCAACATCTGGCTCGGTGAGGAAAGCAACGGGAAACTACCTCACTCCTCATTTCCCTAGTATACCTCTTCAGTGACACCTAGGTTATCTATGACAGGTGTTGGTGGAGCTGTAGAGGATCAAACCAGCCTTCGGGCTGAATACCCAACATACTACATGATTTAAACATCTCTAAACAGACGGGGAGTTTATAGGAAAACCAGAACAGTTTCCTCCCTCTTTCTCTTATACTACTGATTTTCTGTAAAATCCGTGGACTACATGCGAAACATCACTTCATTATAACTTTTTTGTTACGTACATAATTTCGCTTACTCTTCAAATGACGGGGAAAATTACTACTTTCTGCGGATCTCATGCTCTGCATTGAGTGACCGACAAGCCGACAACGAACTTACCGGTTACCACGGCAACGTCTCTGACTACTCGCCAGCAGGGAAGAAATGTATTGTTACTTTCGTCATCATTCCTGTAATTTCGTGTTTGTTCTTTGGGTAGAAAACGAGTGAGACATCATTCGGCCATTCTGCGGGTTATTGGGGGTATATCGTTGGAGGTTACCATCGTCCTGGAATAGCATTAAGGGGCATTTTAATATTTGAATAGTACCGCGGAGTGTAGCCCATTATTTCACACCGTAAGGTATTTTCTGGCATTTGCTATAATTGTTACTGTATTTCTATTGTATTTATGTTTTCGCTTTAATTTCTTGCCACTGCCTTGCCTCTTTAGACTTAAATAATAACACCATAAATCACCTTCTTATCTGCTTTCCTAAGGATCACTGAACCTAAATTTCTCCTCTGTTACAGCCTTCTTATTTCCGTAACTCATACCATCACAATTTATTGAGGGACATTTTATTTTCAAATACATCCACTTGATGTTTACGTATTTGTCCTATACGGTTGTCCTCAGTTTTAATCCTATTTTCTATTAATTTCAACTTGCTTAACTCTATTACTTTCTTCCTTAATTACTCCGTATGTATGCGAGTGCTAATCCTGAAACCTGGGCACTCTTTCCTTTGAGGATATATTCCAAGCTGTCCAAATGTATAACTTTTGGTCCCAGGAAATATCGAAATATAGATGTATTTTAATGATGGTGCAGACTTTCGTTTCGGGTAGTTGGTGGCTGAACGGCAAGTCGTATTACAAAACAGACAGCACAATCGCCGTTCAATTTGGAGAGATCTACAACTTTGGTCCTATGACTTATTGTCGCGTTTCGATTGTTGATACGTTATATAGCGCTGCATTTCTCGATTATAATCAAATCTCTCCAGGAAAAGGGGCCTGCATTTGTAATGAGAACCTCTCCTTCGCTACTGTGAATGGCAGTTACCAAGTGAGCCTGCCGTTAATGTAAAACTCCGGAACTCGATTGTGATTGGCACTAGGAAATATGGCCTGCCATTATCAACAAAATTTCTCCAATGCCTACCTTACGTCGGAAACAACGTATGGTGTCCTCTCTGTTTCGTTTCTCGGATAGCGCTAAGAGACATGCAATTTAATATAACTCACTGCTTTGACAGTACTTTACGTATTAATCCGTATACAATGTAGAATACTGTAGCGAATCACGGGTATATTTGCTAGTATATAGTGCGCCGTTCCCGCGTCCAGGTAAGGACGCACAAGATCCAGGCTAGCTTAAACTATGATAATACTTGTCGCTATATGTCATTTACGGGCTATGAGTTCCGGTTGAAAAGAAAGAATACCGAATTATACTTGAGGAAATCTCTAACTCATGCAGAAGTACGTCTCCTACTCGCTTACTAGCTAGAATTCCCTATGGTTTACCAGGTTGCCATGAATACAGGTGCTTATGACTAAGTCATTACTCTACAAAGTCATTGAAAGAAAGGTTGATGTTTTAACATACTACATTTTATTACAAACTCATCTCATTCCATAGAAAGGATATCATGATTTCATCTTTGAGAGTAACAGTAAAGACTATTGGGCTATACCCTTATTTAACGGTTCACTTATGATAAATTAAATTAAAGTTCTCGAAAGAAATAAAGTATCCAGTTAAAATGTTTGAAAAATTAATTACAATCTTAAAAGATCTCAATCACAAACAACTTGTCTGTAATGTCTCTTTTGGAAAAGGAAGAAATTAAAATAAATGACGGTATCGGACAAAGAAATATTGGGTAATGATACTAAATGATGAAAATGTTGAACAAGTAAAACATCAGATAATTAAAATATTCGCTGACTTAAATATGGATTAAGTAGAATACTAGATAATTAAAACATTCGATGATTAAAATATTGCTTAGGTAGGATATTAGATTAAGTAAAAGATTATTAGATGCATCTAATGAGGAAAAATAATATTTACAGTACAACATAATATATACAGGGTCGTAGATTGAGGGTGGTTTTAAAATATATACAGGACGCAGGTTTGTATCTGGGATTAAACCTTTTACGGAACTGGAATCACAACTTTCCTACATGAAATCTCACAACATTGAAATTAACTGTTCTGTTTTCCTGATCATATTTACGTTGATCTACAGAATTGAAATAATTTTCCTTCCTTCTAATTCTTTGTGTTTAAATACACAATCAGAGTAACTTGGAAATATTCTCGGGGTGTTTATAACATTTGATAGGTGTTGTATTACACGTAATGTTCATATTTCTTGACATATTATGTTGCATAAACATCGATAAGTTCCTTTTAAATTAATGTATGCTCTCAAAAAGAATGATTAAACATCACATTTAAAAGATTAGGTAAATTACTCTTTTAACTTGAGCTTACTCATAACTTCAAGTGCGTATTCATGCGATTATACTATATTACCAAGTGGATATTATCATAATTCCATCAAAATATATACTTTGCTAACATGGTCTACCTTGTACGAAGACTCTACCTCAAAAATAGTAACTCATATACCTGCATTCAGTCATCAGTGATACTAGATAAAGATAGAAATAATTTCAAAGTTCACCTAACACATGAGAAGAATCTTGTAATTAGAAGATATATATGAGGGTGTTAGCTAGTTCAACTTCATCCTCCTTGTTAGAAATCATTTGGTGATTTTACGCATAATTGTCAACATACGAATGTCCTTTCGATCGTATTCTAACCTACTCTGTGCTTACTTATGGGTAAATAATCAAATGAAAACAGGATAAGTTCACTAGTCACTTCTTAATACTCATCCTGGAACATTATGTCCACAACAACATGACCATGATTACATTCGCGAAGAATAACAACTACTACCACCATTAATTACCAATCTCACATCATCACCTTCATTAAATAATCATTACTTCACATTTTAATAAATATCACACTTCAAATTACCATATGTATCTCATCGTATTCTAATTCGACGTATCTCTTACCTTTATCATGGTTCGTGAACTTACTTATTCAGTTATAGCTTTGATTCCTTCATAATTCCAAAAATAATTCTACCACATTTATTTATATGGCAAGCACTTCATATATATGATCTCTACATCACAATTCTTCAGTCATATAACTTCTCACACATGCCTAACTTCCGTTCTGACGTCGTATAAAACTCACCAATACATTAAAAAGGACTAACCTTCTCTCCCACTATATATTGACAGTATTTCGAACGAAGGCTTTCTATCACTGAATGACTGTTTCCTACATATGGAATCCACCGCTCGTATTTCATCGCACTCCTCTTAGTTAGATTAGTACTTTAATAAGAGGAAAAATAGATGTTTTCTTACGTGAACATTGAATTTAAAACATATTTATCTTTATTCAGCAACCTCTATAGTTGACTCATGTCCGGGTGACTGGACATGCGGACATCTCTCCTCTCGTTTCCCTAGGTATTTGGGAATGGTCGGGAACGTCTCATCTGGTCTCCGGTCATCCTGGGGTTGGCAACGTCATCCTACGTTGCGCTCATCTGGGTAGTCTTGCCTTCCGTCTTCTTAGAACATCTTGAGCATAGCTTGAGCAATTGGAACAGAATAATATGTGATTTTAGTCAATTTCGTCATCTTAGGGCTATGTTCTATTATTGCCTGCTTATGTAGAATGAACGTCTTTCTTGGGAGAGTTGATGTTAGAGATAATTAACGGTCTGAGATAAGTGAAATTGATTATTATACTCAAAATGAGTAAATTGTGTTGTATATATATCCCTTCTTGATATGCTGGTCGAAATTCCAATCTTTTAGTGGTCTAACATTGACAGTATCGGGTAATACGTCGTCTAAGGAGTGTCGTGACGTATCACAGTTGCAACTTCTGTATTTAGTTTTGGAGTCTTTTAATTTCGCGGAGCGAAATAATATTTCTTGCTCATATTGTAGAATGTAGCCGTCAGTGAAGCTTTCCTCTTGTCTTTAATGTTAAATACTAATACGCTGATATCTTCCTTTGGCGATCAACTATGTTGCTTCTCTTGTACGCAAGTTAAGTGAATGTAGTTTTCTTTTCAATTTTTTTTCTTAATAATCGCTCGTAACAATCTTCTTACTTCGTTCCTTTTTCCACTGCCTTCTATGCTTTGATCCTCTTGCGAGCGCTTGACAAAAATATTACCATCTTGGCTTGTGGCAGTGTCTGACGTTTAAATATTCGTCGTTCTTGACAGTTCAGACTCCATCTTTGTTCCGGTCGTGTCTTTAGGTAACAGTGAAACGGCACAATAATATACTCATCTACTCGTCTGCATCCATTGGCTGCGGAGCAGGTGGGTTCGGAATGCCCGTGTCTTGGTCGACTCAATGCGCCGCCTGAAATTTCTTTTACTCTTTGTACAGTGCGAGTCTCCATCGAGTTGCCGGTTATTCCCTGTGCCGTGTCTGGGCGAGTGGATAACGCAATAGCCGGCTGACCTATGTTGCACGCCCAGTTATATCATGGTCTCAGGTAGTCTGCGCTAAGCCTCCGTACAGCGTACAACGTTATTGCTTCTTATACAGCAGTAATTGATCCGTTTGGTGCGTTGCATGGCTTCTGAAATAAGTATTGAACAGCGTATTTTCATGTGCTGTAGATCTTTAAATGCAATTCTCACCAGAAGTTTAAAGATTAACGAGGATGTATTGTAGGGAGTGAACCGGAACATCATCACAACGCTAGAACGCTTGTGTACAGGGTAAGTGAGAGCATTTCCAACACTTACTCTAATGAGGCAACTTTTATCCATTTCCTACCTGTTTTTCAGTCTTTTTATTTATTCATCGAAGTTGGTGGTTTTTCTGCGGGCGTACGGGAATTGTGTGACGGCGACCACGGTCTCGTTTACCGACATGCGGCATGCAGGAAGGACGGGAACCCATGCGGGACTCCTCCAAGACCTTCTGTACCTGTCAGCATTGGTAAGTTTGGGTTTGTTCTGCTCGACTTGACGCGTTCTATCGGTTGCTTATACTCCCATTCCATTTACACGGCATATGGCTAGGCATTATGAATTTTCCTTCTCACTCAACTTCACTCGCGAATTTTTCCGGTTTAACTGCTGATTATTACTCAATTGAGATTGGAACCTGGCTCGTTACGAGTCGTTTGACACCTCAACGAACGTTCGAGTTCCTGGAGGTGAGGTCTTGAGTACGTGCCTTAATTGCTTTCTTGAAGAAAGGGGAGCCAGGAAACGAAGCGACGTTAGTAGCCCTCGCCTGCTCCCGTGGTATTGTACATTTCGTGCCTCACAGTCCCAGCTGATGTAGCGACTCCCTTCTGTGCTACCAAACAAGTAGAATTTGGTAAGGTGGGACCGCCGACCTTGTGTGGTCCTATGCCCCATGATGGTGGTTGGTGAATTGCTTGTATTGTATATTGCTTTATTAGTATTATTATTATTAGTAGTAGTAGTAGTAGTAGTAAGTGCTGTTAATATGGTTATTATTTGAATTTATGATATTATCTGTAATTGGAGAAGTAATAACTCTGAATAAAGAAATGAAAAATCAAATCAAATCAAATCAAATCAAATCAAATCAAATCAAATCAAATCAAATCAAATCAAATCAAATCAAATCAAATCAAATCAAATCAAATCAAATCAAATCAAATCAAATCAAATCAAATCAAATCAAATCAAGTATGAACAGGTGGGAACAATAAGAGGAAGGTACTCAAAAAGAGGGGATGGAAATTATGTTGGAAATGAACTTAACGTATGAAACTTCGATGACGGAGTGAGACGGATACAGGAGGATAAGTTACCTAGGACAGTGGTATTCAAAGTGTGGCACGCGTCTCAAGTGGTACGCAAATGTATCGTAGCTCTAACTGTTTTGAGTGAGTAGTTCAAAAAGAGCCCGCTCATTTTCAATACCAGTAATATAATGTTTTGATTTAGTGTTTTTTTGTCTTCGTCTACACAGAACCCCCTTTCCGAACTATTCATTCTAAAGAATGCGTCATTCTGTACCTCCCATTGACTAGGTATATGAAAAAGCTTAGTTATGCTGATTTGCTGTTTATAAATATTTATTCAGAAATCTACTCATTCACTTCAATTTTTTCATTAGCAGTGTATATAATACAATAGTAATTGTTGCATTAATGATACGTGTATGCATATCGTTGCTAGGAAACGAAAACTTCATAATTGCACTCACGAGAAAACCACGTTTCTCCATCTGTTTTGTGAAGGCTTCCCGCATTGCCTGAGAAGGGAACAGAACACTTCAATGTTGGTATAATTGGGGTATCACTAAGCAATAAAAATGCCAGGAATAGTTCTCCGGCCATCGCCGACCGCTCGGTTTGGACTTCTGTAAACTTTGTCCGGCTCCATGGCTAAATGGTTAGCGTGCTAGCCTTTGGTCACAGGGGTCCCGGGTTCGATTCCAGGCAGGATCGGGAATTTTAACCTTAATTGGTTAATTTCGCTGGCGCGGGGGGGGGGGGGGGGCTGGGTGTATGTGTCGTCTTCATCATCATTTCATCCTCACCACGACACGCAGGTCGCCTACGGGGGTCAAATCAAAAGACCTGCATTTGGCGAGCGGAACACTTCCGGTACTAAAAGCCATACGCCATTTCATTTCTGTAAACTTTACTCCAAAGGAGTTTCCTTTACCCAGCGACGATTATACAGGGTGTTTCAGTAAGAGCTTGCAAAAATTTAACAGGACATAGAGAATGCTCCACTGAACAATTTGAGGTAGGGAACCTAGGGTCGGATAAGCCAGCTTAAGGAGATAATAGGGATGCAATCACATTACTGTGTACTTTTTTATTTACATTACTTACAGTTAACTGCAAATTCCATCGCTGACACAATGAAGGTACCATTTGCACTGCATCTTATAAAATGTGCTGAAGCTGACGGCCATCAACCTCAATGCAAGCCTCACATCGGTGAACAAGGTTCTGACGCACACTGACAAATATCGCTGGTTTGTTTCGAATCACATGACAAGCAGCTATAATTCTGGCAACTAATTTCATCTCCGTATCCACTGGAGTCTCATATAAAAGAGACTTTAGATATCCCCATAGGAAATAATCAAGGGAATTCAGGTCAAGTGGCTGGAAAACAGTAATGCGAGACAAAGCGGTAGACAAGTTTACTTACATACTTAATCCTTATGTTGGCTTCTTTGCCCCAGATTCCCTACCTCAAATTCTTCAGTAGAGCATCCTCCATGTTCTGTTAAATTTTTGCACGCTCTTACGGAAACAGCCTGGGGTATACAATACGTTATATTATTGGGGAACAGGGTGGTGTAGTGGCTTAGCTGCTTGCCTGTCATCTCGACGACCATGGTTTGACTCCTGGTGCTGGGTGGGATTTTCCGTGGTGTCAAGAAGGGTATGCGACCTTAAATCCCCGACCACAACTCTTTCATGCCTCAGTGTCTGCAGGGACCCTGAGCAATCGAGATACGCTGCAGAAGATGATGAAGATGATGATTATAATTAATATTATTTGGCATTCGGTAACAATAATTTGTTATTCCTGGTATAATCGTAATATACTCGTACTTCTGGGGTAAGAAGGTAATACAATTGGATTTTGGGGATACGCCAACGAAACCGTTCGAATACCACTGTACTAGGCCACTCAGCTGTTGCTTATGGTTCACGAACCAGAACGTGCCTACAGTAACACACGCCATGAACCGTAATAATAATAATAATAATAATAATAATAATAATAATAATAATAATAATAATAATAATAATAATAATAATACGTAATGCAAAATTACGACACTACAAGACAGTTGTATTGCCTGAAGCTTTATATGCCTCAGAAACCATATGCTTAGGTGGTCACTGTAAAATTACAGAAATTGAAAAGCAGGAGCGGAAAATTCTCAGGAAAATTTATGGTCCTATGAGAGAAAATTGAATGTGGATTAAGAGGAGAACAACGGACCTCTACTCCTTCATCGACAGGTTTACTGATGCCGTACGGAAAATACGCCTTAATTTCTATGGCCATATCTACAGAATGAACAGCGACAGACTAACTAAAATATCATTCAAAGTCATCAACTCAAAGAAGGTCAAAATAAAATGGCTAGAAAAAACTAAGGCTGACCTCCAAGAAATAAATATCACAGACGACATCATGGAAAATCGTGGAGCTTTTAGAACCAAAGTAGCCAATCATAAATTTAGGGAGAAACCCAAAAAGACAACTGGTAGGAAGTGGTCGACAGAACGCAAGATGCAACACAGTGCATTCATGAAGAGATTTTGGGAGGATAAGAAGGCACAAACCATCAAACCAACTAACAAGTTCAAACGCGCTCTATGAATGGGCATAACGAAGAAAGAATAATAATAATACGATCTAACCTGCTAATGGTCTAAAGAGAAGCCAGAAGGCTCTTGTTCTTTTCCGACCCCGACGGGATTAGAGCACTCGAGGCATAGGGAGTCTCATTTTCACGCCCTTCGTGGCCCTTGTCTTCTTTTGGCCGATACCTTCATTTTTCGAAGTGTCGGATCCCTTCCATATTTTCTCTCTGATTAGTGTTACATAGAGGATGGTTGCCTAGTTGTACTTCATCTTAAAACAATAATCACCACCACCACCACCACCATCACCACCTTAAAACAATAATCACCACCACCACCTAACATTTTATTTTGATAGTGTTTCTTTAATTTTTTTCTATCTTCCGAGTGTCTTTTGGACAGAAATACTTCAAGAGCTAATTCAGACATTCTCGGGATGTGATTCCATACACTTGGAGGCGAACACCTAATCAGCTGGTTCCATCAATTTACCGGTAATGAACGGTTAGAAGACTGTTCTCAGGAAAACGAAGCTGAGTATTTGAATGATGGGCTTCGAACCACAGAGTGTTCGCTGAGAGAGCACGCAGACAACTGAAGTTTACCTGCGAGTGTAGTTGTGTGTACAGTAAACGAAAGTGCACTATCGATATTGTGTAGCACATGGTACTCATTGCCACGCAGGTGACTTGCAACACCTGTCGCCAGATGTCGTGCATGGCACTACCTGGCGTCTTACTCACGACAGTCGGAAAGGTCCAGCCATCAGGCATGGACACCGTAGTAGTGGATCGGTGCCTTATCGCACAGATAAGTGCCATGGAAACCGATATCAGTCATTCTGGCCCGTGATACCTCCTATCTCAGTCGTGTGATTAGAAGAGTCTTTAACAAGGATACTGCTAAGGTAAGCATTTTTAGCAGTTCTAGTTTCTTTTCTTTTTAAGTAATAGTGCCAAAACACCTTATATCTTAAATACACACGGTATTATCAGCAACAGGGGGAGAGAGGGGGGTGTTATTATCTATGCCCTACCTTCCCTCTGTTTGTCACGAATTCCAATTACGATAAAATAAAAGGCTATTGTAATCAACCTGCGTAATTTATAATATCCATATTTATGTCTTATATAAATATATTTATTAAAATATAATTTCGTCATAAACGTTCTAATAAATGGAATAGTTGAACATTTACGAAACCATTGCATTTAACGAGGTGCTTCTTCTGTTTTCCATTATTAGGCCTATTATTATTATTATTATTATTATTATTATTATTATTATTATTATTATTATTATTATTATTATTTCGAGCCGTGTTCGATATGTTTGTTGTCAGATAGTTTCCCATTCAACACAATTAGTCGTAGAATTATTGCATTTAATTTTATATGGCATTTTTTAAATATTGGTCAGTGACATCTGCATTAGGGAAGTGACTGCACAACCCACGGCATTTTCATTAAAGTTTTCTTATCTTGGAACTAGGTTTCATCCAAGTTGCAGTTTGCAGTTTCAGAGTATTCAAATCCTCTTGTATGTGCACTGCCAGTATTCTTCTTACGCTTCCCGGCCTTATTCTCAATTTCCTGTGGTCGCTACTGTGAATGGATTTAGCCCACATTTACAGCCGGATGCCCTTCCTAACGCCAACCCTACTTGGAGAGATGTATTCACTACTGCGTGACTCTGTGGTGGTTTGTCATGTGATATGTTGTATGTCCTGTATTTGAAGATTTGTGCTAAGACGAACATAAACACCCAGCTCCCAAGTTAGTTGAATTAACCAGACGCGATTTTAATTCCCGGGAATCGAACTCAGGGCTCTGTGAACCGAAATCCACTAGGCTGACCATTCAGCCATAGCGCCGGATTATTATTATTATTATTATTATTATTATTATTATTATTATTATTATTATCCGCCTCTGTGGTGTAGTGGTTAGAGTGATTAAGGTGCCAACCCCGGAGGCCCGGGTTCGATTCCCGGCTCTGTCACGAAATTTGAAAAGTGGTACGAGGGCTGGAACGGGGTCCACTCAGCCTCGCGAGGTCAGTTGAGTAGAGAAGGGTTCGATTCCCACCTCAGCCATTCTCAAAGTGGTTTTCCGTGGTTTTCCACTTCTTCTCCAGGCAAATGCCGGGATGGTACCTAACTTAAGGCCACGGCCACTTCCTTCCCTCTTCCTTGTCTATCCCTTCCGATATTCCCTTCCCTTACAAGGCCTGTGTTTAACATAGCATGAGAGGCCGCCTGGAAGAGGTACTGGTCCTTCTTCCCAGTTGTATCCTCCCGACTCAAAGTCTCACGCTCCAGAACACTGCCCTTGAGGCGGTAGAGGTGGGATCCCTTGCTGAGTCCGAGGGAAAAGCCAACCCTGGAGGATAAACGGATTAATTACTTAATTAATTAAGAAATTATTATTATTATTATTATTATTATTATTATTATTATTATTATTATTATTATTGCGGAAGTGCACTGGGACAGTTATTCTTGTCTTTCTAGTCCGGGGCCGCTGTCACACCACCACATATTTCTCAATTGTTCTCACATAGGCAGAATAGACAGAATAGACTTTGAACCAGCCCTCAGACGCACGGAAGAATCTCTGGTCTTGCCGGCAGTAGAACTCAGGGCCTCCAGGTTAAGAGGAAAGCTCCCTACCTCTAGGCTGCGGGGCCGGCTATGATAATGTCAACCACCATGTCTCCCGAGTTCGAACCCGGTGATTTTTGGTGCGTGTTCGAAAGGACCAACATGTGGCAACAGACAGGATACTGGACTCATAAACCCCAGGTTAAACTCTAAATTTATTGAGCATGGATGCTCCATCATGAAACGAGCGAAGTTGACGTTGAAGGACACTGTATATATTATAAACTAGCTGATTTATAAGCTGTCGTTGATGGGTTAGTGTTTGTATAGTAGCTGCAGTAATGCCATCTAGCGGTGGTGAATGATAGCATCGAGCACTGACAGTGAGTCAGTGTAATGTGTTGATTGTACGTGTGTATAAACACGTGTGCGTGTGTGTGTGTGTGTGTGAGTGTGCGTGTGTGTAGAAAATTGTATTTTAAGTACACACGCTGGGCATTATTTTGTGAAAGGACTAAGTATTTGCCCATTATTTCGTTTCTTTAGCGGATGACGCATGCAAAAGTTCAGCAAATACCTCCAAATTGATAGACGTTATTTTGATAGAGTTAATTATTGAACAATCACAAAAAGTTTGTGTTTGAACTGAATCAGAGATGAATCCGTACCAAATTTCAACTCAGTTGGTCCTCTATTTTTGACGTCATTGAGCGAGAAATAAATAGAGACAATCTTACTTTAAGCTGTTATATACTTCTGAAAATAATTTTACAACTTTCAGGTCAAAATTTCGAACTAAAATATAGCTAATCACGTAACCGTTCTGTCTGAGAATGTTTATGCACAATTTCATGTCATTATATCCAACGGTTTAGTCGTGATGTCATTTCGTAAGATATAGACGTAAGTTATCTCATTCTTATATTAGTTACAGTGTTCCCAGACATTTGGAAAGTAATAGTAGGGTAGATGAAATGAAAGTGCGCATGGCTTTTCGTGCTGGGAGTGTCCGAGGAAAAGTTCGGCTCGTCAGATGCAGGTCTTTTGATTTGACACCAGCAGGCGACCTGCGCGTCGTGATCACGATGAAATGATGATGAAGACGACACATACACACAGCCCTCGTGCCAGAGGAATTAACCAAGTATGGTTAAAATTCCTGACCCTGCCGGGAATCGAACCCGGGACCCCTGTGACCAAAGGCCAGGCAGGGGGTTGGATAGTACATCCCAAAACAACATAAAGAGTCCCTGGGCAGTTTTTTTACAAGCTGCTTTATGTCTCACCGATACGGATAGGTCTTATGGCGACGATTGGATATGAAAGGCTTAGGAGTGGAAAGGAAGCGGCCATGGCCGTACATCCCCAGCATTTGCCTGGTGTGAAAATAGGAAACCACGGAAAACCATCTTCAGGGCTGCCGACATTGGGGTTTGAGCCCACTATCTCCCGGATGCAAGCTCACAGCTGCGCGCCGCTAACCGAACGGCCAGCTCGCTTGGTGGGCATTATTTTGTGAAAGGACTAAGGATTTGTACATTATTTCGTTTCTTTAGCGGATGAAACATGCAAACGATCAGTAAATACCTTCAAATTGATGGTTGTCATTTCGATACGGTTAATTATTGAACAATCATAATAAGTTATGTTTGAACTGAATTTGAGATGAATCCGTACCAAATTTCAGCTCATCCAATCATTTACAAGCTACGCCTGCTTTAATGGTATTAGCTGGAATGGAGGAATAGTTCGTATTTGGGATTAAGTTTGGAGCCCGGCCGTTACTGACATTACAGTACTTCGCCAGCATTTGGAACAAGGTTGCCAATATCTGTAGTTTTCGAACGTGTCCAACAATCAGTGGGGTGGCGTGTTCAGACACCTGGTGGACATTTTGATGACTTCTTGTATTAGAATGCTGTATCCCTGCTAGTACATGGCGACAGCTACTCGACTATTACTCGGGCACTTTCCGTACAAAGTTGGAAAGTCTGTAACTCGTGAACGAACGACCGTAGGACACATGTTTATAGGGAATTTTTGTGTTAGTCTGGGGTGAACACCGCACCCCCCCCCCCCCTGCCCCCGCCCTCTTCCGATTACTTGTCACATGCTTGTGAACATCCTGTTTAAAGATATACGGTATTATTTGCTTGCGTCGTCTGTCCGCGGTAACCGTTCCCTTTGACCTATTCTGGTAACAAATGCTGAATATTTACTTAAATACTACCGCCTAATCGATCGATGAACTGGTCCTCTCATGGAATCAATGATGATCTCTCTTAAACTTTAACGTATCAATCCAACAAGTCACGCAAGCACTTTGTTCCCCTGGTGGCGAATTTAGTTTATATGTTAAATTTTGTATTATTTGTCCGGCTCTTTGGTTGAATGGTCTGCGTCGTAGCCTTCGTTTTAGACGGTCCCGACCAGGTCGGGAATTTTAACCTGATATGGTTAATTTCTCTGATACAGGGATTGAGTGTTTGTGATTGTCCTAATACGCCCCCTTCATACATACACAGCCAACCACCACAGAAACACGTAACAGTGAATACATCCTTCCACATGGGTTTGCATCATCCGGCCGTAAAAGAGGACATGTGCGACACAGTTAGCATCTGCAACCCCACCAAAGTGCGGAAAACAAGAAGATGATGCTGATGATTAAATTATATATTACTTGATGAAAGGAGCTACCTAGAGCCGTGTTCTGTTCAGCCGGATTTCTCCAGGAGGATGTCAAAGACGAAAAATGTTTAAACGAGACTTCCATTTCTAGGCGGTACATATAGCCTGCACCACAAATGAGAATCACGTTAGTTCACTGGGATCAGTAAGTTCATTGTTCTACCCTACTTTGTACGGAATTTGCGTATTGGGAAAGTCTTTACCTACCACTTCTCCATAGGCTTTCAGGTCCCGAACGGAGATGTTTTTTCTTTCTTTTTCTTTACATTATTCTTCCATTCGACAAGTTGCCGCGAAGTCTCGCTCTTTCAAATAACTGTCGTCACTTGTAAAACCTACATAAGGTATTAAGTTTATCATGCTAGCCACTAACACCAAGGGCCGCACAGGGATGTATGGAGACACGGCTGATTTCTCGCGAATTACAAACAGTAAATAGTAATTATCGTCTTCCTCTACAACTTTTCCCACACTTTGGTGCGATCATTTGTACGATATGTGACACACATGTGGATTTGGCCGGATGCCCTTTACGACGCCAGCCACACTTTACTATTACGTGTTTATGTTGTGGTTGACAGTTTGGTGTATTGTTTGTAAATGAACAGAAGAGCATTTAGTGTATTAAGAACCAGAGGAATTAACTGGACATGGCTTAAAACTTGAGCCCGATGTAATTGGTGGATATTTTAAGAGGTAGGGGTAATGGAGGTTTCTTTTGATAGTTCAATAAACATACATCCGGGAGTTCTCTAACGCAGGTCTGTCCAGACTTAGCGCGCCAGGCACACAACTCGGATGTTCTGCACTAAATATGGTAGGCCTATCTATAACGCATGGAAAGCAAATTATTTTCATAATAACAGTCTCTTTTCATCTGTTCTTACTTTGCGTTTATTTTAATATAATATAATATAATATAATATAATATAATATAATATAATATAATATAATATAATATAATATAATATAATATAATATATGAGTCAGTCTTGTGCGGCTCTTGACACCAACCTTAGAGTAAAATTAAATTATATAATTAATGGAATCTAACGACATCTCTCGGCTGGCAGCAGTTAGTAGCAGTGATGTGTTGCTTAACGTTATTAGCGCTATAGGTCAGTGATATCCTTGTGAAGATATTTCTGAATTGGCCCAGACTGTATTTAGCTTGCATAGCAAGTTGCAGATTTTTGGGAAAGACCTTCAGACTAAAACATTTTCTCACTTCAAATGTTTAAAGAAAATTACTGAAAGCCTTCCTGACGTTCAGGTGGAAACTGAAGATTACATGAGTGAAATGTCTGGCCTTGCTGAAGAAATCAATGGCAGATTTAATGATTTGAGATCCCTGAAACCTTCATTTTCATTCCTGGAAAATCCTCTTTCTATTGATGTTGTGGGCGAAGGCAGTCCTGTTCCATCACCAATAATAAAGGATACAGCAGCTGTAGAGTTGGAGCTACAAGAACTGCAAGAGGACGAAGGACTAAAAGGGCTCAAACGAAATGGCGTTTCTACCATAGAATTTTGGAAGAATGGTCCAGAAGAAAAATACACACTAACGAAACAGTGTGTCAAAGGACTAATCTCAATCTTTGGGACTACTTATGTGTGTGAATCACTGTACTCAACGATTAAATTCATTAAATCTACATATCGATCTGAACGAACTGATGAACATTTAAATGAACTTGTGTGAACTGGGCTTACCAATTATCAGCCAGATTTCAAACAAACTAACAGCAAAAATGAACACTAAAAAAAGCACTTCTCAAAAGTGAAATCTCATTCCTTGATGTGCACCTGAAAATGTTCTGTGTAGTGTAGAAAATAAATTTTCCATCATTGGTTATAAAATGAAAAACTTGTCTTCATTTTATAAACTCTTTCCTATTCATGCTCCCAATCTTTTGTCTCCTAAATTTGCGGCTCCCAGAAGTAAGGTTAGTGGCCACCCCTGTAATATAATATAAAAGTATAGACTAGAGTGTTGCGTACTTGTAATTTACTGCAATTTTGCTATTTTTTCTACTTCGGAAACAAGCGTGCATGAAACCGCCAATCGTACACAGTGGCAGGCGTTGCCGTCTGTGAAAGAAGATCATCGCTTGATGAGCTTAAAGCCAAAAGAAGACGTCCACACATGTACATAGAACTGAACACGAAGAGCACTTCCGCCACCTCGTTTGGGAGTCTCGGATACGCTTACTGACAGAATTTACCATAAAACTTCTGCAAATAACTCGGCCTGATATTTCTTTGTAGTTCTACGAGCTCCAAGTACAAGGTATGCGGAATGTCTTCAACTGAAAAAGGTCAAATAATAAATAAGGACTGGGGTTGAGATTTTTAAAGTCAATAAACCGTGTGAAAAATTTCCACTATTTAACTTCGAATGACTTCCCTCTGTCTTCGATTGTAATGGCGTTTCCGGGAACGCTTATTTACATTTAAATGACAAGGCTACATGAAGATAATTAGTATTTCCGCTATGTGAAAGGAGTAAGTCACCTTCGACTCCTATTTGAAGACTCTTCGCTCCTTCATTTCTTTTCACGACTTGCCATAGTCGAACCTCGATATCTCGAACTTCCATTACTCAAATTTTCAGTATCTCGAAGTAACTTAAATTTCCCGGCTGTTTGTCCTATTCTTCACGTGTATTTATTTCTCTATTACTCGAAATTCGTTTACACGAATTTCTAGATTTCTGGAACCAAACATTTCCTCCCTTGAAGCAAAAACCACTCTCTAACTCGAATTTTGTGCCACATTAACCGTGCAATACGGCATTTGTGGTTTGTGAGGAACAAGTAAAGAAAGGGGTACAGTGATGCTGGGAGCTAATATGACGGGAGCCAAAAAACTAAAACTAATCATTGGAAAATCGGCGAAGCCTCGCTGTTTCTCGGGTGTGCATTAATTACCGGTCACGTACGAAAGTAACCCGGCAAGTCGCAGATGAAGCTCCATTTGCGAATCTCGGCTATGCGTGGTATTGACGAGAAGTTTCAGCGTGAAGGGAGGAAAGATTAACAGTAACAAACAGAAGAAACTACGAATTTTTTTCCAAAGGTGTTAACGGATGTATGTTTCTAGTTTCACTGCTGTATGTACTGTGTACTCTGTCCTGCCGGGCAGAGTGGCTCAGACGGTTAAGGCGCTGGCGTTCTAACACCAACTTGGCAGGTTCGATCCTGGCTCAGTCCGGTGGTATTTGACGGTGCTTCAAATACGTCAGCCTCGTGTCGGTAGATTTACTGGCACGTAAAAGAACTCCTGCGGGACTAAATTCCGGCACCTCGGCGTCTCCGAAGACCGTAAAAGCAGTTAGTGGGACGTAAAACAAATAACTTTATTATTATTATTATTATTATTATTATTATTATTATTATTATTATTATTATGTACTGTGTCCTGTCTTCTAAAAAGTGACTATAATAAGGGTTATAATTAAAGTAATTCCGTAAAATAATAATTTTTTGTATATTTTTAAATACTGTTAAAATAATGTATTCAGTATAAGCCCGTAGATCCTTTCATAAGATTCAATTTGTACATGCTCATAAACGGTATTCTCTATACCCTATAGGCCTATCGAAATGTCGATAACTCGAAATAAAAGTTAGCTTCCGGGGTGATTCGATATATCGAGGTTCCACTGTACCACAATCGCTGACCACCGAGTAGAGCCTTAAAGGTTCCCACCGTCGGCTGTCCTGAGAATGGTTTTACGTAAGGCGAATGCCGGGACAGATGCTTTCATAGGACACGGCCGCTACACCCTCACATTCTCTGCACCTCTAGTCACCTCTACAAATCTTGGTCTGAGAGAGGGCGTTCTAGGAGGATTGCAGTACCCTGAAGCTCGCTAAATAAAACGTTGAGCAACGGAGAGACTGACCTGTGCAACTCCTTCGCACCGAGTTATGTACATCCATATTCTAGCAATAATATAGCATTATACAATTGAACTTCGATATCTCGAATCACCTCGGCTACTAAATATTTCATTCATTCATTCATTCATTCATTCATTCATTCATTCATTCATTCATTCATTCATTCATTCATTCATTATCATCATAGACTGTTATGCCTTTCAGCGTTCAGTCTGCAAGCCTCTGAGAATTTACTAAACGTCGCCACAATCCTCGATTTGCAACTAGTGTTGTGGCCTCATTTGCTTCTATACCTCTTAACTTTAAATCGTTAGAAACCGAGTCTAACCATCGTCGTCTTGGTCTACCTCTACTTCTCTTACCCTCCATATCAGAGTCCATTATTCTCCTAGGTAACCTTCCTCCTCCATTCGCCTCACATGACCCCACCACCGCAGTCGGTTTATGCGAACAGCTTCATCCATCGAGTTCATTCCTAAATTAGCCTTTATCTCCTCATTCCGAGTACCCTCCTACCATTGTTCCCACCTGTTTGTACCAGCAATCATTCTTGCTACTTTCATGTCTGTTACTTCTAATTTATGAATAAGATATCCTGAGTCCACCCAGCTTTCGCTCCCGTAAAGCAAAGTTGGTCTGAAGACAGACCGATGTAAAGATAGTTTTGTCCAGGAGCTGACTTCCTTCTTACAGAATACTGTTGATCGAGTTATCGAAATTTCGAGATATATAGAATACCGTTTTTGAGCGCCCAGCTCTATGGCTAAGTAGTTAGCGTGCTGGCCTTTGGTCACAGGGGTCCCGGTTTCGATTCCCGGCAAGGTCGGGAATTGTAACCAACATTGGTTAATTACGCTGGCACGGGGGCTGGGTGTATGTGTCGTCTTCATCATCATTTCATCCTCATCACGACGCGCAGGTCACCTACAGGCGTCAAATCAAAAGATCTACACCTGGCGAGCCGAACATGTCCTCGGACACTCCCGGCACTAAAAGTCATACGCCATTTCATTTCACCGTTTTTGAGCATATATAGCGCATAATTCATTCATTTGTATCTACGGGCTTAACTGAATACATTTTCTACAGTATTTAAAAATATGCTAACAAACTCGTATTATACGGCATCGCCGTAATTATAACCCGTTATTAAAGTAACTTTTTAGACGATAGGATACAGTACATACAGCAATGAAACAAGAAACATTCCTCCGTTAACACCTTCGGAAAAAAAGTCCGTTAGTCTCTTCTGGTTTTTTTTTTACTGTAATCCTTCTTTTCTTCCCCATACTTTTCAACAACATTTATTGCTGTGAGAAACACTGCCATTTATATTCGACTGACTCTGTATGTAGGTTCGAAACCACGCAGCCAAGATTTTTTTTTTTTTTTTTTTTGCTATTTGCTTTACGTCGCACCGACACAGATATGTCTTACGGCGACGATGGGACAGGAAAGGCCTAGGAATTGGAAGGAAGCGGCCGTGGCCTTAATTAAGGTACAGCCCCGGCATTTGCCTGGTGTGAAAATGGGAAACCACGGAAAACCATCTTCAGAGCTGCCGACAGTGGGGCTCGAACCCACTATCTCCCGATTACAGGATACTGGCCGCAATTAAGCGACTGCAGCTATCGAGCTCGATCAGCCAAGATTCGTACATGGAGCTTGCCATCCACGACTTCCGGGGTTGCTTTTGTTCGTGACCGGTAATGAATTCACAACCGAAAAACAGCCAGGCTTCGCCGATTTTCCCATCATTAGAAGTTTTAGGTTTTCGGTTCCCGTCATATTAGCTCCCAGCATCACTGTAACCCTTTCTTTACTTGTTAACTGTTCCTCACAAACTACAAATGTTGTATTGCACAGTAAATGTTGTACAACATTCGACTTACAGAGTACTTTTTTTACTTCAGCAGAGGAAACGTTTGCTTTGAGAAATCGAGAAATTCGTGTAACCGAATTTCGAGTAATAGGAAATAAATACACTTGAAAAATAGGACAAACGGCCGGGAAATTGAAATTACTTCGAGATATTGAAAATTCTAGTGTGGAGGTTTGAGATATCGAGGTTCGACTGTATTTATTAAATTTACTATATTGCGACTGATAGAACGAAGCATATGCAATATTCTGGACAAGGGGAAAGGCTAAAGAGAACTATATCCACCCATACCAACCTAACGGGAATAGGCGTCGCGGTTAAGACATTACCATGTTCATTTTGACACCCCGTGTTTCTGTAAAGAATTAGTACCCAGCTATAAGGTACCTTTCGTCCGGCTTCATGCCTAAATGGTTAGCGTGCTGGCCTTTGGTCACAGGGGTCCCGGGTTCGATTCCCGGCAAGATCGGGAATTTTAACCTTAATTGGTTAATTTCGCTGACACGGGGGCTGGGTGTATGTGTCGTCTTCATCAATATTTCATCCTCATCACGACGCGCAGGTCGCCTACGGGAGTCAAAGCAAAAGACCTGCATCTGCGAGCCGAACATGTCCTCGGACACTCCCGGCACTAAAAGCCATACGCCATTTCCATTTCATTACACTATCGATGATGATGATGATGATAACAGCTTTACGCCCAACTAACCACTTCTGCCGCTTTTGAAGACTTCAAGGTGTCAGCATTTTGCTACGCGAGAGTTCTTTTACGTGCCGGTAAATCAATCGACATGAAATTGAAATATGTTAGCGCCTTCGAAAACCACCGGACTAAGCCGAGATCGAACCCACCTACTTCTTCTCAGAGGACCAACGCTTTACCATCTGAGCCACTCAGCCCGGCAAACTATCACATAAATTTGTCAAAGATCCTTTGAATAATAATAATAATAATAATAATAATAATAATAATAATAATAATAATAATAATAATAATAATAATAATAATAATAATACTCTTCTTCTTCTTGCATTTACCTGAGTCGGCACTTTGTATGGCTTTAGGCTTTCCTTGACGCCAAACCCTATGAGAAGTGATATATTTGCTATTGCGTGTTCCTGTGGTGGTTTGTAGAGTGTTGTGTCGTTCTTAAATGAAGATATATTAAGACGAACACAATCACCCAACCCCTGATCTGGAGGAATTAATCAGAGAAAGTCAAAACCTCCGACTCAACGATCCTTCGCATAATATCTTGTAGAAAATGATAGTCTAATAAGAAAGAATGTTATAAAAGATCCTTTTATGAAATGTCTTTATTTGCATCGTGTTATCTTTTCGATAAGCTGCTATAAATACAAAATGACGGATCGTAAGTTCAGCTGGAATGGTACTCGTTTCAGAGTAGCTTTTAAAAAAAATGCTATTTGTTCGGGGCGTCGACCCATGTGGATCTTTTGCCCCTTTCAGAGTAGCTTGCTATTTGAATGAAGTAGTACACAATGCGAGGGTGTAACAGCATCAGTTAACATTTGACCAACGTTGAGTACGACGTATTAAACTGTGCTATGCGTGATGTATAACTACAATGTTTGAAATTATTAAAATCCATTATTTTATAGTTGTGATGTAAGTCTATTTAAAGAAGGAGAAAACGTATTAAATACAATTATTTTTATCTTTATCATTTTTTTCATTAACTGATAGCACGGAACGAGTTGGCCACGCGGTTTGGATCATGTAACTGTTAGCTTGTACTCAGGAAATAGTGGGTTCCAACCCCACTGTCGGCAGCCTTGAAGATGGTTTTTCGTCGGGTCTGGGATTGTTATCACAACTGTTTAATTCCTCTTACTCCTGTTCATATACATACAACACGTCACAACACAGAAAGTCGCCATAGTGAACACATCCCTCCACACAGGGTTGGCGTCAGGAAGGACATCCGGACGTTAAACATGACATGTGCGACATAGGTCACACCCGCCACCCCACCAGGACTTGCAAAACTGACAGAAGAATAATAACTTGCATAAACGATTATAACATGCAATTATATTACAGCTGTCTGCTTGCTTAGCTACTGTTAGTTCAGTAGTTACAATATGTGCACTACCGAAAAAGAAACAAGAACTGAAAAGGAATTGTAAGACGTGACAAGAAAAGCATCCATCAAAACTTCCTGAAAGAACTGCAGTACAAGAACATGAAATGTTACATAAATCATTTGAGATTTCGTTTAAGTTCGTTGCATCACGAGTGTCACTATTTATCGCTAAACGAAATACTCGCCTGAAAAATTGTATGAGTGTTGTAGATCGCTTAATGATTACACCAGGGCCTCTCAAACGCCCAAACTCTCACGCGTGCAGAGCGAGGTGCATAGGCTCTGTGCACTGTGCATCGGTACGCTTCGCCTCAACTCGGCTTGACTCGGATGGTGTAGTGTGCTGAGAGCGACGAAGCGTTTGGTGGTAGACGACGTGTTTATCAGTGAAATAGATAAGCGCACGACAACTACATAATAATGGAGCAACCTGTTTCGAAGAAAGCAAAGACTTCCGAAAGTCCATTTCAATCGAACTGGGATCTTTCGTATTTTTTTTTGTCTGTCGTGACGATAACGCCAAATGCTTAATCTGTGGGACGATAATTACGTGCGTTAAAAATCGTCTACTGAAAGACACTACAACGGACTACATTCGGAAAATTATTGTGAAATCATAGGACACGTCAGAGAGAAAGAATTACGGAAGTTGAAACATCTTGAAGAAGAACATTCTATATCCACAAATGAGGTTTGTTCCAGTACTGTAGCATTTTCATTTTGGTTACTGGTTCTGCATTTTTTAAAATTATGTTTACATTCCTCTCAAACATGTATGTGTATTTCTAATTCACTTTTTTAAATTTTTTAATAACACTGGTAACCTTGTCCCATACAACTGTGCGTCTCCGCTCACCACACATAAACATTTCACAGTAGGGGAGAAACAGCAGTGAAGGTGAGGAACGCGGAGACAGGCCGAACGGGCGAGACAGGTGTAGGGAGAGAGGAGTGGAGGGGTCTGCACTCTGGTCAACCAAGCGAAGTCGTCTTTTGCACCGTGCACAGTGCATGCACCACGCGCATGCACCCTGAGAGGCCCTGGATTACACTGTGTTTTCTAGTAAGAAAAAGTTATTCAAGTCCGCAAATACAGTACTTGAATTCCTCAATTCAGTCTCTCTAGCAATTTTCCAGGGTCATGTGAGGCTATTTATCAGTTAATACTATCGGATTTGCGTCACACCGACAAAGAGAGTTCTTATAGTGACAATGAGATAGGACAGGGCTAGGGACGGGAAGGAAATGGCCGTGGCCTTAATTACGGCACAGCCCCAGCATATCTGCCTCAACACTGACATTCAGATGAGTAGCCAAAAAAACTGAAGTTCACTTTTATAAAATATTTTACAAAACGGTTTTTGACAAAAATGTCTCTGATAGTGTATAGTACCAGCCTCACCTGCTGTTACTGGTTCTCATCCGTCTCGCACGGGAGACAATTCTGATCGAAATCAACTTTTCCGTGGTTCCCTTTTCAACTCTCATCAGGTAGTGCTGCTCCCACAGTTCAGGGGCGCCTCCAAAGTGTCCCGTAGGCCTACATCACAGCGAGGGAGGCGAAACGGTGAGCCCATTTCGTCCTCAAACTGTGGACAGCAAGTCTTATTTGTTTACTCCTAAACTGTGCTAGGCAGCAGAATTGGGGGACAAGCTAGCGATGTTTTCCAATGGTCTGTTATTTGACCTAATGACATGAGGGCTTACCTCAGATTTTTTTTTTTTTTTGCTAGGGGCTTTACGTCGCACCGACACAGATAGGTCTTATGGCGACGATGGGATAGGAAAGGCCTAGGAGTTGGAAGGAATCGGCCGTGGCCTTAATTAAGGTACAGCCCCAGCATTTGCCTGGTGTGAAAATGGGAAACCACGGAAAAACATTTTCAGGGCTGCCGATAGTGGGATTCGAACCTACTATCTCCCGGATGCAAGCTCACAGCCGCGCGCCTCTACGCGCACGGCCAACTCGCCCGGTACCTCAGAATTTCATAACATACAGTGTCTTATTAAGAAAATCACATACACAAGAATGTTCCCTAGATTGGGTTCACAGGTCTATTATTATTATTATTATTATTATTATTATTATTATTATTATTATTATTATTATTATTATTATTATTTTGCTAGGGGCTTTACGTCGCACCGACACAGATAGGTCTTATGGCGACGATGGGATAGGAAAGGCCGAGGAGTTGGAAGGAAGCGGCCGTGGCCTTAATTAAGGTACAGCCCCAGCATTTGCCTGGTGTGAAAATGGGAAACCACGGAAAACCATTTTCAGGGCTGCCGATAGTGGAATTCGAACCTACTATCTCCCGGATGCAAGCTCACAGCCGCGCGCCTCTACGCGCACGGCCAACTCGCCCGATATTATTATTATTATTATTATTATTATTATTATTATTATTATTATTATTTTATGTCCCTGTAAAATATGCCTTTGCTGGCAGGATGTAGTGTTTACAGTACACTATGTCTTCCGGTATGGGCTAGAATAAATTTGTTACTTTCATTGCCCTGTCTCAGTCTCATCCTTGGCTTTGACAATATGAAAGTGACCGAGGTATGGGCGATGCCAGTAATGCCATTCCTTATGCAGCCAGTCCCTGTTATGAATGGTGTGAAAATAATGCTGATATGCAATAGCAACTTCTGGCTCAGTGAGGAAAGCAACGGGAAACTACCTCACTCCTCACTTCCCTAGTATGCCTCTTCAGTGACTCCTAGGCTATCTATGACAGCTGTTGGTGCATCTGTAGAGGATCAAACCAGCCTTCGGTCTGAATACCCAACATACACGTCCCTGTAACTGCTTTTACTGTTTTTGGAGACGCCGAGGTGCCAACATTTTGTCTAGACCCGATTAATAAAAAGAAAGCTAGTACAAGCTCTATACACATAGCAGATTTAGCTGGACTATCTTTTTTATTTTCACTTAAGGTTCAACCTAAGTCTTACATATGAAATAATTTAATTCGGTTTACTTGACTGATAAAGTCTTAATACAATGTTGGAGTTTTACATGACCAAAGTTGGGAAGTAAATGTAATCGAATTACTTGTAACGAATGTGATTTTTAATCGTTACTTACAAAATTTAATTTTTATACCCGTAATTTCTTCATGAAATAATATTGTAATCGTTACATTCTCATAATCGATGTAGGCTACATCGCATGGAGAGTCAGCAACGTTGAGGCCTCAGTACTCGCCAGGGGTAGACATGCATAACCTACACCTATTGAAAAAGTCAATTGTAATTGAGTAAAATTTGTCTCTTGTAACTAATTCAGGCCAAATATTTTTACTTTGTACTTTTCCCTGGCCGAGGCGGTAAAGGCGTGCTCGTCTCGCCCGGAAGGACGTGGGTTGGAATCCCCGTCAGGAAGTCGTAAAATTTAAGAAACGAGATTTCCACTTCCGGAGGTGCATATGGCCCTGATGTTCACTCAGCCTACACCAAAAATGAGTACCAGGTTAATTCCTGGGGGCAAAGGCGGTCGGGCGTAAAACTAACCACTCTACCCCATCACGTGCGAAGGTTAACAATGGTGGAAGCCTTTACCTTCCACTCCTCCAAGGGCCTTCATGGCCTGTACGGAGGTGACTTTGACTTTTCCCAACACTACTATTGGCATCATGATTACGGGACCTCCAGTTTAACATGAAATCATAACTACAGGGAGTGGTAGTGGTGATTATTGTTTTAAAAGGAAGTACAACTGGTGAACAATCCCAATCACTAATCAGGGGGAAAAGTTGAAAGGGATCCGACGCTTCGAAAAATGTAGGTATCGGGCAAAGAGAGACGAAGGCCAGGAAGGGTGAGCAAAATGAAAGACCCCCTAGGCCTCGAATGCTCTAATACCTTCGGGGTCGGAAAAGAGCAAGAGTTGACCAAGAGGAGTCGAATATGCATGTGATAGCTGATAGTGAGGAGCCTGGCACAAGTAAGTGGAAGAAAAGCCAGGCCTCAGCTAGGGTCCCCTAGACACCAATCCACGCCCCTGAGGCCCCTTTTAGTCGCCTCTTACAACAGGCAGGGAATACTGTGTGTGCTGTCCCACTGCCCCCACCCTCAGGGGGTAAGCCATAGGCAAGTGGCGTTTCCTTTTCTACTATTTGTTTTACGTTATACCGACACAGACAGGTAACCTGGCGACGATGGGATAGAAGAAGGCTAGGACTGGAAAGGAAGGAACTGCATTTGCCTGATGTGAAAATGGAAAACTATCTGAAGAATGCTGACAGTGAGTTCGAATTCATTATATACCGAAAGCCAACTAACAGGTACGAGCATCGAAACACGTAGTCAACTCGCTCGGTGATAGTCACTTAATTTTAAAAGTCCAAATTTTTTGATTGCTCTTCCTTTTTTAAAATAACATTTGTATTTACATTCTCCACGAGGTGTTCCACGAAACACTACTGAACATTAACGATCAGTAACACGGTTGCCGTGATGAGGAGCCAGTGACAATGTGTGCCGTCTATTCCATAATATGATATACCTGAATATCTAAATCACACTTGACTAGTTTTGTCCATTGCTGTTCATAAGCACTTCAATGCATCAACTTTTCTCACCCGACCAGACTCAAGATTTCATCCACAAAGAATAGGCATCTACCAACAATGTAAACTGTTATTCCGCCTTGCCGTTTGCAAAGTCGCACTTGCTAGATATCTGCGCCAACTTAACGTAGCTTACTAAAGTCGACGAGTAGCTCCGTATGAAACAACTACAGCTCATTTAAGCCATACTTTGTAAACATCGCATTGTGTCATGCAATGAAAAAATGGTTCTATTTATGCCATCATAAGAGAAAACAGTAGGTCAGAAAGAACCTCAAGTAATAGTGCGGGAAGGTCACTTTGGGCAAAAGGTGATGATCGGCGTTGGGTAGAATTTCCAAGGTGTTGTTCACTTTGACTTGGTCCAAACCAATCGTGCAGTCAAAACGCCTCCCTTTCAGCTTCATCTTCACTTCTGGGAAGAGTGCGAAGTCACATGGGGCAAGATCTGGACTGTATGGAGGGTGATCAAGCACAGTCAACGCTTCATCCAGTGACTCACAACAAATAACGTATAATGTGTTTTCCTCCATTTCCTTAGTATTTACATAATAATCATAATAAAACTGCTTTCTGACAGTTTTGTTTTCTTTGTTGAACTGGTGAGCCAAAGCGAATGCTAATTGTAAAAAAAAAATACTGCTCAGGGACGTGAAGATTATCTAGATACTTCATATAAGTAACCAACTGATTTTATATATCGTAATCAATTTTTTTTTTAAATTGTGCCCATCTGAGGAGTTAGATCCACAGCCACATTTAAGTGCTCTCAGACACAAGAGTCTAGCCCCTGCGATCTAACTATGGCTCCACCACGCCGAATACTTCCGAACAAACCCGAGAGTTATCGAATGCACTTGCCAGGGGGTGGAGGTAAATGACCCGCCTCCCTTTGGAATTCCAGCTGGCGTTTAGTGTGTTCTGTGTTGCCTGGCGCCTTTCTTAACTGGTTTGTAGTGGTAGAAGAAATTATCTTTAACAGGTGATATATGTGTCGTAAGTTATACGGTCGGTTTGTAGCGGTAGAAGAAATTATCTTTAACTGGTGATGTACATGTCTTAAGTTATACGGTTCGTACTATCATTTTTAAAATGCCAAAATCATATATCTGTTCGGAATGTGGAAACAGCTACGATTATAACAAAAATCTTAGGAAACACGTGTCAAAAGTACATCCAGACAAATTAGGTGATATAGCTCCCCTTAAAAACAGCAAGAAAACATATGCTTATAAGTGTGAAAGTTGCGACAAACAGTTCAATAACCAGTACGTTTTTAAACAGCATGAACGGCAATTTCACGGGGCTGTTTATCTTAATGAGAAGAGGTTACAGTGTGCATTGTGCAGTTTTACAACCGCTGTGAAGAAAAGTTTTCATGAACACTTAGAATCAGAACATTGTATTTCCGTTAAGCTGGAACGTAACGAGTTTCGTACATTGCAAGATTTTCTACAGTGGAAGGAAGAAACTGAAAAGAAATCCTTGGCTAAATATGTTAAAAAGCGTGGTTCGCACCGTGGCGCTGACAATGTTGCTAGACATTACTATACGTGCCATCGTTCGGGACATTACTATTCTGAAAGTACAGGGATTAGACATATTAAAACTCAAGGAAGCAACAAAATAAATGGAAACTGCCCTTCAGGTATGCAGGTACTTGAGTTTGAGGATGGAACCTGTAGAGTTGATTATATACCAACACACGTAGGGCATGAAAATGATGTAGCTCACCTGAGTCTAACAGAAATGGAAAAAAGAAGCTTGGCTACAGACATCGCCAACAAAATTTCGTTTGATGCCATACTAGACAAGGTCCGCGACTCACTTTCGGACTCTAAACTAGATCGGATTCACCTCTTAACAAAGAAAGACTTGTACAACATTGAACACTGCTTCAATTTATCTTCCTCGTCCGTGAGACACAGTGATGACGGTACTAGCGTTGAAGCTTGGGTAAATGAAGTAAATTCTAGTGATAATCCATGTGTTCTGTATTATAAACCCCAAGACACAGTGAATGAAAAACGCCCAGGATTAATGGCAAGTGATTTTGTATTAATTATCATGAACAGTGCCCAGCGAGAAATCTTGAAGAAATATGGAAGCGACTGTATTTGTGTCGATGGGACTCATGGAATGAATAGTTACGGTTTCGAACTGACCACACTTCTTGTTCTAGACGATATGAGACAGGGGTTCCCGTGTGGTTTTCTCATATCTAATAGAAGTGATCAATATGTCCTTTCTATATTTTTTGAGTATGTAAGAGAAGAGGTTGGAAAATTAACTCCTAAAGTTTTTATGTCTGATATGGCAGAATCTTTCTTCACGGCCTGGATTTCAACAATGGAGCAACCAGAAATGCGACTCTTCTGTTCCTGGCATGTAGACAGGGCTTGGAGGAAGAACATTTCAAAAGCGAAAGGAAAGGAGAAGCAGGCTGAGGTATATAAACTTATTAGGACCTTAATGCAGGAAAGAGATATCACAGCATTTGAAATCATGGTTCCAGCTGTAATGAAACAACTTAATGAGGATCCTGACACAATTGAATTTGCCATATATTTTCGGGAAAATTATCTGAAAAATGTAAAGTCATGGGCTTATTGTTACAGAATAAATAGTGGCCTGAACACTAATATGCACATCGAAAGAATGCATAGGACACTAAAATATATATATTTACATGGTAAAAATGTCAAGCGACTAGATAAAGCAATTCATGCTTTGATGACCTTCGTAAGAGATAAGTTGTTTGATCGGTTGGTGGTACTTACAAAAGGAAAAGTAACGAGTAAACTTAAAGATCTTAGAAGCAGACACAAAGCAGGTTTGCAGGTAAATTCAGGTCTGATAATTAAAGAAGCAAATGGCTGGATAATTCCTTCATCTTCCGATGTCAAGGAGACCTATTTCGTGCAGGAAAATATTTGTAACTGCAATTGCAAATTAGTTTGCGAGGAATGCAGTGCCTGCATTCATCAATACACTTGCACCTGTGTTGATTCCAGCATAAAATGGAATATGTGCAAGCATATCCATAGCATTTGCTTGCTTAGAAGGAGCCAGAATGAAGTGTTCAGTTCGCTGCATAATGATAATGCCGACAGAAACAGTGAGGATGACTTATTCATTCATACAGATGAACACTGTGCCACTGAGAAGGACAATATTATAGAAGAGCTCGCGAAGAAGGGAAATAAGCAATCTACTCTAACTTTGGAGACTGAAAAAGAGAAACTAACAGAAGAGTTCACTCACTTAATTAGAGGAATACGATCAGAAAGTGAAATCACCGTTCTTAAACGCCATATGGCATCACTAAAAGCGACCATAGCTGCTGTTCGTTGTAATGAAAGCTGCGAACCCTTGAGGAGAGACAAATCGGTACCTCTGTCAAGCAATAGATGCATAGTGCCACAGAGGAGATTGTTTTCCACTAAAAGGAAAAAAGAAAAGAAGTGCTCAGCTATGAGGAAACCTGACGGCACAGAGGCACAGAATATCGCTGTTTCCTTACTTCAGGGAAACTGACTGTCCCCAGTCTCGTGTATATAGTGTAATAACTTGTAGTGTGTAGCGTGGATTGTTGTAAGATAAGTGTTTTATTTTCGAGTTAAGGCCTACTGTAATTAGCAGTATTATAATTTAAAAAATGTTACGTGTACAGACTATCGAAAGAAACTTTTGTGATCGAACCAAGGACACCGATGTGAAAAATTAGAAGCCCAGGAAGCAGCATCGTCAAATTCACCAGGTATGTTTGTATGGTCATTTTAAAATTTATTGCCTGTGTTTGAGCCTGCTTTTTGTGATATTTGTCATTTTAAAATTTCTTGTCTGTGTTTGAGCCTGCTTTTTGTGATATTTGTTATTTTGTGGTATTTGTCACAGTAGCTTGTTGACGAGTGAGAACTTAAACAATTTGAACTGACCGCCGTAACATGAGGAGTAGCCGGCGTTAGTGCCACACTTACATCTCGATAACTCTCGGGTTTGTTCGGAAGTATTCGGCATGGTGGAGCCACAGTTAGATCGCAGGGGCTAGACTCTTGTCTCTCAGACGGTCTCTTAACGTACTTCTTGGCGCGAGAAAGCCTCAGCAGCCTGCCTTGCAGTCATTTTGTTAGAAATAATTTAGTTTAGTGCCATCTTCATCCCGTCCACGGTCCACTTTCATTTTATTTTACCCCTTTTCTCGGTAATTCCACTCTGGAAAGTGATAATAAGTGGATATAATTTTATTTCTTTAAAAGTCCTATTGGCCGGTACTGGAAGACATATGGTTGGCCGGTACCGTACGAAACTCTCGTGAAGGAACTTCCCTAACTGGATATTGTTTAATATACGATGTCGTGAAACTCTTACCAGCTATAGCACCCTCAAAGAATGTATACAATATGTAAGTAAAAACAAAATCAACAGCTTACCTGGAAATGGAGTATCTGGGGCTTGAAAATAACTTTTCACGCGCGATCGTAAGCCGGCCAACGTACAATACTCACATCTCTCACAATACTTAACACTAGACGAAACCCCCAAAGTATGACACGCGGGAATGTAGCATCCTTCATATATGCCACCTGCAAGCTACTGCCATATAACACCTAAAACGAGAACCATCAATGGCCGGTACTGCAAGCCGGCCGGTACTGTAGGACTTTCCCCTATGTGACTCATCTAACTAAAGAAAACAATCAGCTCTTCTACCGCAACAACAGAACAAAGTGACATTGACTTATACTTGAAAAAAAAAAGAAAAAAAAACTCTCCAGCTTTCTTAAATTGTTTCCAAAATATAGAAACAATGAATCAACTCAAAGAAACGAAGAAATTTACATTAAGTATTATCCTCTATTTTTCAACAGGCCTAATATCTATGAATTGCATTAAGTAATATATGTTAATTTGTTGGATTCCGTAATAAGGTAGGTTTGTTTACATCGTTGGTTGATAAAATTGAAATGTACTGGGAGGTAATATTGCGAGGGAGGCCCCGAGATTTCAATTGCCTAGATCGTAGAGGATTACACTGGATTCAGTCCGGCACTGATGGTGTTGAGCCATCAATACCAGCCCTAATCCCCCCAAAAATGGATGCGGAAAACCACCATTTCATTTGGGGAGCTACAGTATTGTAGCTCCATACATACATTCGATGGGTTGATGCATAGCGGGTGACAGCGAAATGACCGTAATATTTCCAGCTTTCAGTACCGGCAAACTGAAGCATCACAGTCTAGGCGAATAATAATAATAATAATAATAATAATAATAATAATAATAATAATAATAATAATAATTTACGTCCCACTAACTACTTTTATGGTTTTCGGGGACGCCGAGGTGCCGCAATTTAATCCCACGGGAATTCTTTTGCGTTCCAGTAAATCTTCAAATACCACCGGACTGAGCCAGAATCGAACCTGACAAGTTCGGGTTAGAAGGCCAGCGCATCAATCATCTGAGCCGCTCAGCCCGGCTATGCGAACAAGCACGTGACCGTAATATTTGCAGCCTTCAATACCGGAAAACCGAAGTGTCATAGTCTAGCTCTAGGCATACGGGCACGAACACAAATCTAAACAAGGAAAGTCGGCACGTCAACGCATTGGAATGTGTTCCTTAAACTGATATTAGCGTTCTGTAAATAATAGCTTCTACCTTATCACTCACCTGCGACTTCACCGTGATTCACTTAACATAAAGTATAGTATTTCCGTTATTACGGAAGGCATTTTCTACGGTGTAATGACGAAGAAACAAACAAACCTGTGGAATAAGAGTCCATTGTGACCCTTGGCCGTCCAAGATGGCTGTTGCCCAATCAGATGGCCTGCAGATATTGGAGTGTCACGTGGTAAACGTGACGACATCCTCAGCCTCACTGCTTGGCTTTTGCGGCCGGACCCGCTGCCTCTCACAGCAGACATTTAGTACCGAGAGGCTGAGTGAACAGTTCCAATCCTCAGCGTAGGATAAAATTCCTTAGGCTGGCAGAAAAAGAAGAAATTCTGTTCGACGACCTACGGCTATTTTTTTAATTTTTTCTGTCGGGTAAACGCCAAAAAATAACGCATGTTTTCATTTCGTGATGGTCGCAGTATTTTTGCATCTGTCTCTTGGCTCAGGCTGGTGAAAAACGTAGCATCCGCTAAATGCGTAATCACATTTATCACTACGAGAGTATGGAAGCTGCTGGGTGTGAGCGGTGCTGAGTCATGACACTCAGAGCATGAGTAGTGCGTGCCGGCCTCAATGCAGACGGTTGAGGCGCTGGCCTTCTGACCCCAACTTGGCAGGTTCTATCCTGGCTCAGCCCGGTGGTATTTGAAGGTGCTCAAATACGTCAGCCTAGTGTCGGTAGATTTACTGGCACGTAAAAGAACTCCTGTGGGGCAAAGTTCCAGCACCTCGGCTTCTCCAGAAACCGTGGAGGTACTTAGTGGGACGTAAAGCAAATAACATTAGAGAAAAAAGAACTCTCTCTCTCTTTTCCAGGTTTGAACACAGAGCCTTGGGATCCACAGGCCGACTATTTGACAACTTTTGTGACAATATTGAATTTCTTAACACAGAGCCAGGTTGAGTGACTCAGACGGAAGAGTTCTGGCCTTCTGAACCCAAATGGTCGGTTCACTCCCGGCTCAAACCGATGGTATTTGAAAGTGCTCAAACACTCTAGCGGCTCGTAAAATAACTTATGCGGGAGAAAATCCGGCACCTCGGCGTCTCCGCAAACTGTAAAAATGATGATGATGATGATGATGATGATTATTATTATTATTATTATTATTATTATTATTATTTCCTTTTCTTTATTTCTTAATCCATTTACCCTCCAGGGTTGTTTTTTCGCTCGTGATCCCACTTATACCACCTCAAGGGCAATGCTCTGGAGGCTGAATATGTCGGAGGGATACAACTGGGGAGGAGGACCAATATATCGCCCAGGCGGTCTCACCTGCTATGCTGAACAGGGGAGTTGTGGGGGAGGGGGGAAGATTGGAAGGGATAGACAAAGAAGAGGGAAGGAACCGGCCATGGTACCATCCCGGCATTTGCCTGGAGGAGAAAATCAGAGAAAACCAGGCTGAGGATGGAATCGAATCCCCCTCTACTTGTTGACCTCCCGAGACTGAGTGGACCCCGGTCCAGCCCTCGTACCACTTTTCAAATTTCGTGGTAGTGCCGGGAAGCGAACCCGGGCCTCTGGGGGTGGCAGCTAATCACACTAACCACTACACCACAGAGGCGGACTATTATTATTATTATTATTATTATTATTATTATTATTATTATTATTATTATTATTATTATTATCTTACGCGTAAAAATGGATCGGCTCTTTGGCTGAATGATCAGCGTCATGGCCTTCGGTTCTGAGAGTCTAGGGTTCGATTTCCTACCGGTTCGGGTATTTTAACCAGGTCCAGTTAATTCCTCGACTCGGAGCTGATTGTTTGTATTGGTCTGAGTACTCAAATTTGTTTATACACACAACACACCACACTATCAACCACCACAGAAACACGCTATAAGTGAATTCATCCCTCTACCTAGGGTTGGCATCAAGAAGGAGATTTTATACCGGGCGAGTTGGCCGTGCGCGTAGAGGCGCGCGGCTGTGAGCTTGCATCCGGGAGATAGTAGGTTCGAATCCCACTATCGGCAGCCCTGAAAATGGTTTTCCGTGGTTTCCCATTTTCACACCAGGCAAATGCTGGGGCTGTACCTTAATTAAGGCCACGGCCGCTTCCTTCCAACTCCTAGGTCTTTCCTATCCCATCGTCGCCATAAGACCTATCTGTGTCGGCGCGACGTAAAGCCCCTAGCAAAAAAAAAAAAAGGAGATTCGGTTGTAAAACAGGTCCAAGCCCACGTGAACCATAACCCCACTATGGTGGGGAAGTAGAAGTAGACGACTAAGCATATATTCACATATGTTCTTGATACGATCTAATAAACCGGAAGTCTATTTGGAGTGTATTTTCTCGTTTTCAAAAACACGCGACCTTAAGCACAATGAATTGTTCAACAAATCACTCAACCACCTGCGAGTGGTTTATTGATTAGATTGGAAACTTTTGATATGATCAGCCCGTAAGGGGTAATAAAATGACTGAGCTCGTCATCTAAAGACGATTTCGGGAAGGAAAGAGAATAAAAAGACGACGACTAAAGAAGGCTTCGTGCCGTAGTAATTGAAAATGGAAAAGTATATATTCTGGCTCTATTGAGCACCTGAGATCGATCGACAATTTCTCTATTTCTCCATCTCTGAACTTTTTAATACAGAGTTCATTTGATAAATGTAGCCTACATCTTGAAAGGAGATAATGCATGTCCATTATTCTACGAAGGGAGTGGGGCTTTAGAAGAGATTGCCAATCTACGATATCACAAAAGGCTAAAGGGTCTCTCATAACGAACATATAACCTAAACGCAACGTAAACATGAAAACTTTGAACCATGTTATTCTTTATCAGTGTCTACTCAGTTAATATACGATTTTCAGTCTCTCTAAATACGAAATATAAAACTTAGAACAATATAACATACCTGTAAAAAATGAACAACTTTTTAGAGACATTTTTTTGCTTTACGTCGCACCAACACGTGTAGGTCTTACGACGATGGGATAGGAGAGGGATATGAGTGGGGAGGAAGCGTCCTTGGCCCTAATTAAGGTACAGTCCCAGAATTTTCCCGGTGTGAAAATGGGGAACCACGGAAAACCACCTTCAGGGCTGCCGACAGAGGGGTTCGAACCCACTGTCTCCCGAATGCAACTTGATAGCTAAGTGATCCAAACCATGTAGCCACTCGCTCAGTAGGCGACATGTTTTCATTACATTACACTCACCTCTTCTCGTGGAAATTGAGGATATTACAGTATTAACCCCATGAGTCTACTATAACATGAGGCGAAAAACGGGTACCAGACTTTGCAGTACAGTAGAACCCCGCTTGACCAAACTTCGCTTAACCGAAATGCTCTGGCAAAATAGTACTTTAATATTTTGTTTTCATCCTCTCGTTCTTAGCCGTCGATATGAGTAATTCTCTTGGTGTATGTGCTGAGAGCTACTAGGCAAACCCTATTTTTAGGTCATTACTTATACCAGAATGCACGTGTAGCACAAAACAAAACAGTTTCTTACCATCTAGTTCGTTTCATGATATATTTTTTCTTGGACAACTAGGAATTATTATTATTATTATTATTATTATTATTATTATTATTATTATTATTATTATTATTATTATTATTATTATTCGCCATGAAGATTATGTAGACTGTGGTTAACGTTGCTTCATTTGCGGGAGTTTCATCTTGTTTACTGCTCGGACTATACTGCAGCTTCTGTTACGAACCCAGGGAAATCTGCGACCCTTCTACATTTATATTTTTCTTTCACCCAAGGTCGTTCCACTGGCCTTACGGTTTTATACTGTAGTTCCAATGCTTTTCTTACCCCATTGCAAAATAAATTGTTTCATTATTTCAGATTGCTTTACGCTTTGTTGAACAAACCGATGAATCTAAACCACCATTAAACGATGGCGTGACGTAGCTGAATGACAGCGCTGCACCAATAAAATTCAGAAGAAATTCAGTAATTTTATACAATGAGTGACATGTGAACATTTTACTGTTAATATACGGTATGCACCTTTGCTTAACAGAGTATATGGATGTTTATTTCGACATTTAACTTCCAGAAATATTTACCATGTGTCATCCGAAAAAACGCGTCAACCGAAGGGGCTCTGCCCCTTTTATTTCTGATAAACGGGGTTCTACTGTATTTTGTTCACAATCCAAGGGGCCATTAGAGAAGATGGAGAGACAGACTGAACAGTAAGTAGGTACAGCCTCAGTCAAAACTGTTTTCCTTCTTGTGGAACGAAATACCTATGATGTTATCAGCTGAAGACATCTTGTGATAAGTTCCTTTCCATGTCTTCACAGGAACAACGCTCCACTCGGCGATGAAGAAATCCATGTTGAGACATTAACATTAATGAGCCTTGGCTGTCTTTATGTCGATACATGTATCTTTCACGTACCATGCAGTGTAAAAGTCATAATTAAGTTCAGAGTCTTCCATTCCTTTTATACAAGGTTAGTCTCTCCTCTATGGCAAAAAGCAAGGAGGTAATCCGGGAACTGATAAGGAAGATAACAAAGCCAAGATGTACAGTCCAGTTCTCTACCATTTTTGTACTGCGAAGACAGCAGTTTGAAGACCTCGGTACAAGAACCGGTCAAGTCCAAAAAGTAAAACTTTACAGGAGACAATAAAATCATTCCACAACTTCCTAATGTCCATGAATGTCAAATCGACTTGTTCGCACAAAATGTAGGGTAATTATCGACAATGTTGTGTTGTTACCAACGTTTTTGTGCTTTTCGTTTTGTGCATGGACACATTTTAGGATCATGGACTTAATTGTTTCTTGACCGGAAAAGATCCAGTGCCGTATTATCATGCTAAAATGGTATTTATTTGTTAATTACTTGAAAAGAAAACAATGAAACACATTTTCTTCTTAGTTTACAAATGAAACAAGTGGGTCGTTAACCACGGAAAATTTGGAAGTGTTATACATATTTGCATACGCATATGTAGACTCTATTTATTTTTTTATTTTCATGTTAAAGGTAATACAAACAAAGGACTGATTTAAATGACACAAAAATGACAATGTAAGTTGGTTAGGATTCTACATCTGCAATTGTTTAGTCTGATTTACTTAAATTATTATCTTGTAGACATGATATAGGCTTTTGGGATTATGCCGTGTCAAGAAATAAGGTGGAAAACTTTACGTTTCGCACAGAACTTTGCTCTGCGTCTTCAGAAATGAAATGGCGTATGGCTTTTAGTACCGGGAGTGCCCGAGGATAAGTTCGGCTCGCCAGATGCAGGTCTTTTGATTTGACACCCGTAGGCGACCTGCGCGTCGTGATGAGGATGAAATGATGATGAAGACGACACATACACCCAGACCCCGTGCCAGTGAAATTAACCAATTATGGTTAAAATTCCCGACCCTGCCGGGAATCGAACCCGGGACCCCTGTGACCAAAGGCCAGCACGCTAACCATTTAGCCATGGAGCCGGACTGCGTCTTCGGAATAAAATCTCGACTGTTCACCCACTTACTATGACCAACGGTAAAGCATTCTTAAATTCAAACCGTCATTATTGGAGAAAAACCGTCATTATTGGAGAAGTATTCTTCGTGCACAGTTGAGATTTTCTTCTAAAGCCGCACAACGAATTTCTCTACGAAACCTAAAGAGTTTCACCTTATTTCTTGACACGGTATACGCCCAAAAGCCTAAATTATGTCTACAAGTACGGGCCGTGAAAGCTGCAATGTTAATATTATTACCTTGTCCTGTAGTACTGCATGGCTTAGGGCTAATGCTTGTATTATACCCTGGTAATACTTTGGCACATGTTGTTGTGAAAGCATTCGCACATCTTTAAATAAAGTTATCTTGATCGCCTTGGATTACGGTAGCAATTGATATGTCAATAGACAACACGAAGGCTACAATTTCACACGTGGAACAGGGAGCTTATTCGTACTGTCCTTCAACATAGATGACACGTAAGTAATGTTACTGCCATCTTGACAGAGGATTTCAGAGCAAGACTAATGCCCGAGTGCACCAAGCTCGGTAATTATCAGCCTTTACGAAACCGTGGTAAAACTTTTACCGTGGTATTGTCGTAAAAGCAGTGCACCATTACTATCGCCCGGTTTCGTTACCGCGGTTTCTAGACGCTTGATTTTCTCGCTATTATTCCCCTCGGAAGAAATTCGAAGTAGTATTCAGGAAGCAGTGATCATTTCGATAGTCACTTGTCTTTAGTTTATCCAGCCGGCAGTGATCGTTTCGACAGTCACTTGTCCCTCGTGTTTACATTTTGTGACAGCGCAAGCAAGTTATCGACTCCTTAAAATGGAAAATAATGTTCGACAAGTTTTGAATGTTACATCGAAGTTCTAAAGACATGGAAGGGGACCTCCTTTTCCACACACAATATTGTCTCTCGACAACATTCCTTGTGGCAATATGGGCTCTGTTATATCGTTGTTCTGCTGGGGAGGTGGGATTCTGAACAGGTGTAAGGAGGAAGGATTTACATGGGTAACCTCCATCACTCAAAATATAGCCATTAGCTATTTCTCTCGTCTCGAGACGCGCTCTCAGCCGAGAATTGTGAAATATTGTGCTAACATGAGTCGACCCTGGCCATCTTGCTACAATACCTCGTATCGTGAGGTTCGAATCGCTCACAGTTTGCATGTTTAGCGAGAAATAACCTTTCCTATTTCTAAATACCTCCCCATTTTCACCTCCGGGAGACTGTATTCGCACATGAGTGCAGTCCAGCGCACGCAATGCACCAAGGAACCCAGCTATTGTATGAAACCCTTCCATAACCTCTCTTTGTTCTCGCTGCGTAAGTGAAAGTTGAATGAACTGTGGCGATAACGACGCAAGTAGACCAGAAACCTTGTGTATTATGCGGCATACAGTTGTTCTCTCAACATCACAGACGTCACCGATCACTCCTTGAAATGTTCCAGTTGCATAGAACCGCAGCGCTATTAAAAGACGATTTCTAGGCGACATAGGACAGTTTCTCCCAGTCGGGCATTCCAATCGTTCACCATTTAAATCTTCTCTGGAACGAAACATCGCTTAATTCTTCAAATAAATCGCGTCTCTCTTCTATAATTCTCCCTTCATTTCTTTCAAACTGATTAAGATACTGGAAATATAACCTATAGTTGTTAAGCTCCATCTTGGAATCTTTAACCACATAGCACAAACTTTACCGCGGTTTTCTTAGTTAACCGCTCGCTCACGCGCGGTAAACATTATACCGCGGTAAAATGTCGGTAAACTCGAAACCGAGCTTGGTGCAACAGAAATACGACTTTACCCTGGTAAAGTTGTGAAGTTTACCGCGGTATTCTCTTTACCGAGGTTGGTGCACTCGGGCATAAGTCAAGTCCGGATATGGCCGGGTTTAAAAAAAATGCAAATTCGTGATGCAGTCAAGTTCCTCTCTACGGCAGAGCCGTTGCTACCCTCCGTTACACGCGCCGCGGAGTGAGAGTCCGCACTTTATTATTCTTTGGTATCATAGGCCGAAAATGCAAGGCAGAACGGGCTGCCTTCTTGTAGCTTCCTTCTGCAACAATACAAAGGCCGTGACGGCGTGAGAATGTCTGAGTAATCGCCGAGCTGTTGATTACGGAAGTTTATATTGTCAACTGCAGACTTGCGGAGTCTGAGTCCGCAGGCGTGTATTGGTGACTTGTTAATCTTACTCACTCTTTTGATAAGTCATCCATTCTTCCGTTACTATTTATTATAAAATTATGTACTTTTATTACCTACAAGTGTAGTAGTCGGCTCATTTTGATATATTTTCTACTTGTGATTATTTACAGTGGAATAAACACGATAGTACAAAATGAGCTATGAATAATTCTTTTGCGTCCTCTTTCCAAGGAGTTGGTGCGATTTATTCCGAGAGTTATGGATCAAATCGAGTAGTCATTGGACGACGATGAAGTTGGTGCAAGTGATGATAGTGATCGGGACGTCACAAACGATAGTGATCATAATTCTGAGAGCAAACAATCCACAACGAAGAGGACGTGACTGAAAGTGAGCAGCATGGAATATATGTTGGAAAGGACGGGGCCGAGTGGAATCATCGCCCTGCAATTGAAGGGTCAGGCAACCTGAACATAATATTATAAAACACTTGCGTGGAGTATTAGGAGTTACCATGAATACTGAGATGCCAGTTGAAGCTCTGCAATTGTTCTTTACCGACGAAATGCTACAAGAAATCGTAACATGGACAAATATACCCTTGTGTCATACAAGTCAAGAAGAGACAAAGTTGTATTGGTTCTATCTGCTTTCCTTGAATACCATTCTGTTGATGACGATTCAGATGGATCAAAACCCTCAATGATTACCTTCTATAATGACACGAAATCGGGCGTTGATAAGGTGGATGAAATGAAAAGCACTTACTCCATGGCAAGAACATCACGACGTCGTGACTTCTTCCGTGCGATATACATCAATTAATAGAATGTAACGATAACAATTTTATTCCAAGGAGTAAATTAATAACCAATTATTGTTAATTTACAATTAGTTTTGCTAAGTCCTGTGATTTGCAGTAGATCACTTCTAATTTATTTAAAGGACTGAAATGTTCTTGTAAATGTAGATTGTATACACATTTATCAATATAAATAAAATCAAATATAGTAATTACGATGTAAGACAGATTGACAAAAGAGAGAAATAAGGAATTCTTGAAAAAAGAATTGAAATGAAAGGAATGGAAGCTTACAAACAATCGCGGACTGTCAGTGGTGTTACAACAGAGCGCGCGTTTAACGGAGGGTTTAAAGGCGAACGTATGGAATTAAAGGTAGATTATTAAAATAAATCAAAGGCATTTATGTTGACAATTGGGCTTCAGTGAGAATTGATGGTAGAATGAGTTCTTGGTTCAGGGTACTTACAGGAGTTACACAAGGCTGTAATCTTTCACCTTTGCTGTTCGTAGTTTACATGGATCATCTGCTGGAAGGTATAAAATGGCAGGGAGGGATTCAGTTAGCTGGAAATGTAGTAAGCAGTTTGGCCTATGCTGACGACTTGGTCTTAATGGCAGACTGTGCCGAAAGCCTGCAGTCTAATATCTTGGAACTTGAAAATAGGTGCAATGAGTATGGTATGAAAATTAGCCTCTCGAAGACTAAATTGATGTCAGTAGGTAAGAAATTCAGCAGAATTGAATGTCAGATTGGTGATACAAAGCTAGAACAGGTCGATAATTTCAAGTATTTAGGTTGTGTGTTCTCCCAGGATGGTAATATAGTAAGTGACATTGAATCAAGGTGTAGTAAAGCTAATGCAGTGAGCTCGCAGTTGCGATCAGCAGTATTCTGTAAGAAGGAAGTCAGCTCCCAGACGAAACTATCTTTACATCGGTCTGTTTTCAGACCAACTTTGCTTTACGGGAGCGAAAGCTGGGTGGACTCAGGATATCTTATTCATAAGTTAGAAGTAACAGACATGAAAGTAGCAAGAATGATTGCTGGTACAAACAGGTGGGAACAATGGCAGGAGGGTACTCGGAATGAGGAGATAAAGGCTAATTTAGGAATGAACTCGATGGATGAAGCTGTACGCATAAACCGGCTTCGGTGGTGGGGTCATGTGAGGCGAATGGAGGAGGATAGGTTACCTAGGAGAATATTGGACTCTGTTATGGAGGGTAAGAGAAGTAGAGGGAGACCAAGACGACGATGGTTAGACTCGGTTTCTAACGATTTAAAGATAAGAGGTATAGAACTAAATGAGGCCACAACACTAGTTGCAAATCGAGGATTGTGGCGACGTTTAGTAAATTCTCAGAGGCTTGCAGACTGAACGCTGAAACGCATAACAGTCTATAATGATAATGTATGTATGCATGTATGTATTTATTTATTTATGTATGAATGTGTCTGTTTCTTTTATCAAACGGCAGTTTTCATTTCGATTAGAGCATAGTAGGATAAAATAGTACTAGTAGTAATCTGCCTACGCATTTGGCTTTGTTGGTAATCCTTGAGTAGTTCTTGCGAATTTCAAACTTTAATTTCAGTTTCCATTTCTGTTTGTGCTTAGTAATAAGTTAATAACCTATTATAATTTTGTGATTTTTCAGACTAGAACTAATCTTGACAAAGGCATTTTTGCATGTTCTACTCGGCATTTGATTTCGACTGAATGGTCCCAATCTGAATTCACGCAACTTCCTAATTCTCTCAATTTATGTACCATTTAGAAATAATTTTCCTGAAATGGTTTCTTTTTTACTTATAACTATAAATTTTGCCTATTTCACATTGATGTTTAAACAATGCAGTGCACTTACTCCTAACATCTTTACCATCAGTTGTTGAAGGCCTTCCAGGGAATCAGCAAATACAACTGCAGCATCTGCGTACCTGATATTAATGAAACGCTCACCATTAATAAGAACTCCCTGTTCCAAATCTGTCAAGGATTACTGGAGACAAAACTCACCCTTTTCTGACACAAGACTGAACGGAAAATTCTGCTGAGTGAACTCTTACATCAGCTGTTTGATTCCAGTATACTGTAAATCTATATAAATGAAGTTGTAGGGGGGTCCGCTGTCTGTAACTTCGTTCATTTTGCCTGTTTTTGAGATATTTATCCGTTTTAGGTCAACTCAAGACCGTATCAGTGGTTTTTAGCTTTCGTGTCTGTGCGTTTATTTATTTATTTATTTATTTATTTATTTATTTATTTACTTATTTATTTATTTATTTATTTATTTATTTATTTATTTATTTATTTATTTATTTATTTATTTATTCCACCATCACGAGAAAACGGCTGGATAGATCTAGACCCAACTTCATATCTAGAGATTACTCATCTAGGAGCAGGTTTTGATTGAGGGTTTATAGGAAGACCAAACGAGTATTTGATTTTTTCATTCACTATTCATTTTTGTAAAATCTGTAGGCTATGTGTGAAACGTCCCTTCATTTTAAATAAATTTTGTTATGTACTTAATTTCTCTTATTCTTCAAGGGATGGAGAAAATTACTATTTTCTACGTGACTCATGCTCTGCACTCATTGACGAACACCCTCGCAGACCGACAACGTACCTACCGGTTGCCACGGTAACGTCTCATTCTACTTGCCATCAGGGATGTAAAGTAATGCCATTTTCGTCATCAGTCCTATAAACTCGTGGTTGTTCGTTGGGTAGAAGGGGAAAGAGGCGTCAAGGTGCTATTCTACGGGATATTTGCGGAAAACCGTTGGAGGTTACAATCGTCTTCGAGTAGTGCTAAATGTTGTTGTTAATTTTGAACAGTACCGTGGAGTGTAGCACTTTATTTCACACTGTAAGGTGTTTTCTGGCATTTGCTATAATTGTTACTGTAATTCTAATTTTCTTCCGCTGGGCTGAGTGGCTCAGACGGTTAAGGCGCTGGCGTTCTAACCCCAACTTGGCAGGTTCGATCCTGGCTCAGTCCGGTGGTATTTGAAGGTGCTCAAATACGACAGCCTCGTGTCGCTAGATTTACTGGCACGTAAAAGAATTCCTGCGGGACTAAATTCAGGCACCTCGGCGTCTCCGAAGACCACAAAAAGTAGTTAGTGGGACGTAAAGCAAATAACATTATTATTATTATTATTATTATTATTATTATTATTATTATTAATTTTCTTCCGTTGTCTTTAATTTCTTGTCTCTGCCTTGCCTCTTCAGGCTTAAGTAATAACACCATAAGTCATCTTATCTGGATACTTAACATGCCTTGCCCCCAAATTTCGCCTCTTACCGCTTTCAAAATTTCGTAACTCGTATGATCATTATTTAGTGAGGGACATTCCATTTTTCCAATACATCCATTTCTATCGGGCTGTCGTCAGATATTACCCTATCTTCAATTATTGTCAACTTTCTTAACTGTCTTTATTTATCCGTATGTATGGGAGAGCTGATCGCGAAATCTGGACACCTTTCTTTGAGTGATATTATGCAATCCTTTTCCGTGCATTTTTCCTTCGCAGTCTATGATTTTCCTGGCTTTTCATAACGTACCGTTAATTAGAACTTATTAACACTCAGTGGGTAGATTGTGACACTTTGGAGAATTGGTGCCTTTTACTATGGCCACTAAAAATCGAACTACCCTTCTACAATTATCGTTCAAAGCTTGAAAGCACCAGTCAACGTCTAGGGTGCCTGAAATGCTGCTGAACGTGAGGTAGACAGATTTAGGAAGACATTTAGAGAGCGATGCTGATATCAGGCCAGATTCAGCTCATAGAGAGAACGTCGTTGTTAATCTAGGGCGTCTGAGTCTGCTTTTAATAATGTTTTTTTAGATCCTACAAGAGTTCGTTTATGTACAGGTAAATCTATCGACAGGAGCTTTGCAGATTTCCAGCTTTCAAACAGCGACACCTCTTCACATACCATCGAACTAATGCAGAATCAAACCCACTACCTTAGGGACAGCTAGCCAGCGCTCTACTATCTAACCTATTTAGCACAGCAAGACTGTCTCCGAGGGCGAGGCCAGGCTCTCTGCTGACAGAATTAAGAGGAGCACTGCTAAAATTGTAAAACTGAAAAATCGCTGAGCATATTTGAACCAAACTACAGTACGTATTTGGGATCTACTCATTCAGAATTGTGCTATTGGGTGCCCGCAATGTCAAGGTCATCTCAAGGAGTTAAGGTTAATGTGAAGATTATTCTCAAATATCTCCGTTAACATTAGGTCTATCAAAATACTGTGCATAATAAACGTTTAAGTGTCATTTTCGACCGTTTGCGTCATACGCGTACTTATTGTACGACGGATAATAACGGAGTTGTTTACGAAATATTGGATGTTTTGTCCACGTCACGTGGGGCACTAGGTGCATCTCACTTCAAGGTTGGTTAACGGGAATAACTAAATAGCCATTTTACTATTTTCGATAGGGTAAATAATAAGGGAGGTATCATCAACGATTGTTCGAAAGTCTTCAGTCACAGCGCCACGCCACTGGCCAGACAAACAACAATATGCAACTGAGAATCAAGGAGAATTTCGCACAACTTCGAACCAGGAACTGCACTTTGCTATAAATTTGGATGTCGTCCTCATTATATCTTGAATTTCTTCAGCGTTATCGTTCTTCAGGTTACTGTCAGGTGTTTTTGGAGAAAAATATCAGTTTAACATGTCGTATTAAACGTGTGAATATGGCCATGTAACTTCGCACACATTCCTGAAAGAAACACGTAATCTATTGCAAATTCACGTGTGAAGAACGTGTACAAACACTAATTCTTAATAATACGTATATTCTTATCATCAATTCCAGCTTATTTGAGGATCCGTATCAATTTAGAATGATGTAGATTGTCAAAGGTCTTCTCATAATGTATGAAGCAAGCAAAGATATCAAAATTTACATCTTGTCATCTTTGAAATAAAAACCTGTATACAAAAATCGCTTCTCTAGTACCAAGAGAATTTCTGGAACCTAATTGGGTATCAGACATTTGTTCCTCGCAACGACTATGTATGTTGCTATGAATAATTTTGAGAATGATTTCTAACAAGTGTCTCATTAGCCTTATATTCCTTACATCATCATATTCCTTGGCAGCGTGTTTGTTAGGGATATGGATGAAAGTAGAAAGTAACAATTTTTTAAGGAATTTCACCAGTGTTATAAATACATATCATTAAAGAGTTGTGCGATGATACTAATGGTTCTGTCATCCAACAGCTTCATCGGGTCCTGGTATCTTTCCATCCTTACCAAGTTTTATTGCTCTCATAATTTCTTTCTTGGGAATACTAGGGCGAGATTTAGAATTGATATCATCTACCGCATCATGTCTATCTCCATCAAAATGTTTCTCTATGTACCTTTTCCACACATCGACACCTAACCCCGCCTTGTTCACAATAATATCATCATACTGATCTACAAGTGTATGTACATTCTTAGGTCGATATATTCCAACAGACCCCTTAACCCTTTTATGAATTTAAAGCCGTTATGTTTTTCTCTAGAAATTCTATCCTTTCTCTTCACATTTCGATTTCAACCAGTCTTCCTTCGCCTTTTTAATTGCTCTCCTTATTTCCCTATTAGCGATTGTTGAACGTTTTTGTTATACAGACGGAGCCGGACGCTGTTCAGGGTTTAAATTGAAGTGGGAATTCATCTCTATTTATATCACGATCTTACATGATCAAATTCAACTTCCCTGGAACCACCTAATATCAAGTGAATAAATGTCACCCATATATTACTATGGATTCCTCAAGTATCTTTAATGCAGTAGTTTCCTGCCTTGTGCATCTGATGTTGTTGACCATATGTTTGGTGCTTACCCCAAGGGCAATATACACGAAGGCAGTGTTAGTGCCCAATCACCTATCCGCTCGCCCACCCTCCGAAAATACTTAACACTTGATAGATGGGAGTCCTCGTATCCGGAAGAAATTCGGACCTTGCATCCTTAAAAGTAGTATCTTATTATTGATGCTCTTGCTTATTCTGTGAACTGGCGCAGTTATAAACATACCAGTTTTAGCTCTATGATACATTAGTGGCCATGCTGCTGGACGTAAAGCGTTACTCATTGTAGTGAAATATTACTCAGTAACAATGCACTTGTTGCGATTTAAAACAATAGAAAATACCCACATACCTTGCCATTTGTAGAAAAGTAATCACTTATTCACTTCCTCAGTCATAGAAGAAAATAGGAGAATATAGATAGAGTAAGATAACATACGGGTGTAAACACATGTCTAATGTTTTACGACCGGGAGAGTTGGCCGTGCGCGTAGAGGCGCGCGGCTGTGAGCTTGCATCCGGGAGATAGTAGGTTCGAATCCCACTATCGGCAGCCCTGAAAATGGTTTTCCGTGGTTTCCCATTTTCACACCAGGCAAATGCTGGGGCTGTACCTTAATTAAGGCCACGGCCGCTTCCTTCCAACTCCTAGGCCTTTCCTATCCCATCGTCGCCATAAGACCTATCTGTGTCGGTGCGACGTAAAGCCCCTAGCAAAAAATTGTATGCGGCTAGAGATTATTGTGTGTGTGTAATGTTTTACGACATGATAGAGAGCTCCTAAAATTCTAATGTATAATAGAAGTACGATTTTCACTATATAACACCTAAAATAGGAACTGTTAGTTATGTATTTTATATGATCTCAATCTAGAATCACTACAATTTTATATACGCGACGTAACAACCTATGTTTGCCAAGCAGAGTAAGCAAACATTGATGCTACACGAAAAACAAATATCACACTCCATCACAGAAGATTCATCATCACACTAAATACACGCCATCAAAAACAACAAATATAATATTGAAAGATCATAAAACCCATCTATATAAGTAGTAAACAAGTCAAAGTAACTGTCAGAAAACCACTGTATCCTACAATAAATCAAGCAACTGCACCGCCATATTCGTTGTATTTGAAGTTATGATGTATATTTTATGCTCGGCGATGCCGAAAATATAAATATTATATGCCACAAAACTGAATCTTAATGAGGCTCATTATAGTTCAAGTCTCATTATGATACAGTTTCTCCAGCAATCAGAGTTCAGATTTTCATTATGATACAACTGTTTGACCATTTAGGTAAGGATAGCATCGCACCTGCGCTCAACGCACTAGCTTCGCACTTGTTTCCAAAATCAAACATGTCGGACACACATATTAACATCAATGCACCTTCTGCTTCCACTATTCCACAACCACACGGCACATTCCCGAAAATTCACTTCACCAACTGTACAATAAACAATTTGTATTTTAAATAAAGTTAGGTTATGTTAACCTTCTGTCAAAGCTTTGAAAACATATGACATTGTCAAGGTCTCAGATCCATTCACGGAAAATCAATAACCCCGCGCATGCGCTCTGTTCAGTAAACTCAACTGTCTAGCGACATCTCGACGGAAATTTATGAATATATAAAAAATAGAGTTATAATTATCGTTGATCATAAACAGTCGTATGCACCTCGCCTATAATAGTAATTAAGACACTCGTATGGAAATAATTATAAAAATCGCTTCACTGGTTTTATAAACATACTCGTGTCATAATTATTGCCATTATAGGCTTGTTGCATAATGGACTATTATCGAATAAAAGAGCTTTAAAACATACTTTGAACAGTAAACTCAGCTATTGTAAAAACTTAACGAGTTAATTTGAAATGACATTTCATGTTGGTCAAGTGGGTGCTATACCATGGAGCGGGAGATAAACAATTCTGTCATTTTATTAAAGTCCTGCCCCATGGCTAAATGATTAGTGTGCTGGCCTTTGGCTACAGGAGTCCCGGGTTCGATTCTCGGCGGGGTCAGAAATTTTAACCATAATTGGTTAATTTCGCTGACACGGGGGCTGGGTGTATGTGCCGTCTTCATCATCATTTCATTCTCATCACGACGCGCAGGTCGCCTACGGGAGTCAAATCAAAAGACCTGCATCTGGTGAGCCGTACTTGTCCTCGGACACTCCCGGCAATAAAAGCCATAAGCTATTTCATTTCATTTTATTAAAAATGGGGGAAACCAAAATACTTTTTTAAATTTTTTTGTTACGGTGAACGCCATTCTTTTCCATTATCGACTCAGTTAATAACAGTCTGTTGAAACAAGAAATATAACACTTCGAACACTTAGTGATGCATTTTTTTTTTTTTTGCAAGCTGCTTTACGTCCCATCGACACAGCTAGGTCTTATGGCGACGACGGGATAGGAAAGGCCCTAAGAGTGGCAAGGAAGCGTCCGTGGCCTTGATTAAGGTACAGCCCCAGCATTTGTCTGGTGTGAACATGGGAAACCACGGAAAACCATTTTCAGGGCTGCCGACAGTGGGGTTCGAACCCACTATCTCCCGAATGCTGGATACTGGCCGCACTTAAGCGACTGCAGCTATCGAGCTCGGTCACTTAGTGATGAACAATAATAATGACATGTTTCGTTCTACAAGAACATCTTCAGATTTGATTACTGCACTTTTAACAATGCGTAAATAAGTACAATATTGTAGTCAAAGAAAGGAGGAACCCTTTCCTGCGTTGGGTATAAGTCACTACGTATTGACATTGACACTGTAAACCACTCGATTGTCATTTAGAGGTTTCTTGGACAAATATGAGACCGGTAACCTTTCGCCTTTTACAATAGTGTGACAAATCAAACTACTGCCGTCTCCAAATGGATATGCGTGTCAGTTCGTCGTCACAAATAGTACTCAGTGCAAGGAGATTATGGCGGGTAGGTATGAATCACGAATCACAAATAGTACTCAGTGCAAGGAGATTATGGCGGGTAGGTATGAATCACGACGAACTGACACGCATGTCCATTTGGAGACGGCAGTAGTTTGATTTGTCACACTATTGTAAAAGGCGAAAGGTTACCGGTCTCATATTTGTCCAAGAAACCTCTAAATGACAATCGAGAGGTTTGCAGTGTCAATGTCAATACGTCGTGACTTATAACCCAACGCAGGAAAGGATTCCTCTTTTCTTTGATTACAACACCGAAGTTTAGATTTCTTAAAATGATGCTTAATAAATGAATCTATCTATCTGACCTTGTCAGTATGACTCTCATAGGTTTGGGTAATGCCAATTTATATTTTTAAAATTATTCAAAACTGTTTTCTCAGTCGCGTCGTATCAGGGCCCATCAATACATTTTGCAACTATTAGATACTACATATTGTTTTTGCTGTTTGCTTTACATCGTACTGATACCTTACGGTGACAATGGGATAGGACGGGGCTAGGACTGGGAAGGAAGCAACCATGGACTTAATTAAGGTCCAGCCCCCAGCACTTGCCTGGTGTGGAAAATGGGTAGTCACAGAAAACCATATTTAGGGCCGCCGGCGGCGGGTTTCTAACTCACTATCTCCTGAATGCAAGATCACTGCTATATGACCCAAACCGCATAGCCAACTCGCTCCATCTTTATTGATATCGATACCAGCATGAATAAACTCGCGCAGAAAGTGAAGATAAAGTGTTACCTCACTGAACACACGCCGTCATAATTTCATTATCAGAACGTATGAAGTAGGCTGCATATAACGATTGGTGCAATAATAATAATAATAATAATAATAATAATAATAATAATAATAATAATAATAATAATAATAATAATAATAATAATAATACAGGAGCATTGTTTTCATACCTTTGGTGGGGGAGGGTAGATATAGCGAGTTGGTGGCTGTGTGATTTGAGTCATGCAGCTGTAAACTTGCATTCGGGAGATAGTAGGTTCGAGCCCACACTGCCGACAGCTCTCAAGATGGGTTTCCATGGTTTACCATTTTCACACCAGGAAATATACCATTTTCACACAGAGTAAATGCTGCAAATGTACGTTTCCTGAAACATGAACTGAACGGATTCTTGTACGGAACAGTTAGCGCATTTGTAAACTTCGTATCGTGCTAATAACACATGTATTTTATCAAAGTACAGAATAAAACTTCGTGTATTAACCAGACAAGAAATTATCTATGATCAAGCGAGAGGGCTGCTCGATTCATTTGTGTAGTTGTCAGCTTGCATTCGGGAGATAATGGGTTCGAAACCTACTGTCGCCAGCCCTGGAAATGGTTTCCCATCGCTTCCATTTTCACACCAGGAAAATGTTGAAAATGTTGGGGCTGCACTTTAATTAAGGTCACGGTCGCTTCTCAGTCCTAGCCTTGTGCAATCCCATTGTCGCCATAAGACCGGTCTAAGTCGGTGTGACGTAAAACCAATAGTAAAAAATAAAACGTATCTATGGTAAATTCTCCTTTCTGTCGGTAGTGTTCATACTTGGCGACAGAACCAAACCAAACTAAACACCATGGCGCTACAAGCCCTGATGAGCCTTGGCCTACTAAGCGACCACTGCTCAACTCAAAGACCTGCAAATTACGAGATACCGCGTGGTCAGTGCTACGAATTCTCTCGACCGTTATTCTTGGCTTCTAGACCGGGGCCACTATTTCACCGTTAGCTAGCACCTTAATTGTTCCCACTCAGGCTGAGTGGACCTCCGACAAGACCTAAGATCCTTGTTAAAAAGGAAATCTCGGCACTGTCGAAGAATCGAAGCTGCAGCTTACTCATAATAGCAACTGAGAGGATTCTTGTTCGGAACAGTCAGCGCATTTATTAACTTCGTACCGTATTTTATCAAAGAACAGAATAAACTTTCGTGTATTAACCAGACAAGAGATGATCTATGACCAAGCGAGAGGGCTGCGCCTTTCATTCGTGTAGCTGTCAGCTTCCATTCGGGAGATAATGGGTTCGAAACCTGCTGTCGCCAGGCCTGGAAATGGTTTCCCATCGCTTCCATTTTCACACCAGGAAAATGCTGAAAATGTTGGGACTGCAGCACTTTAATTAAGGTCACGGTCCGTTCTCAGTCCTAGCCTTGGCTACTCGCTACCCTTAGACAGCGAGGCCAGCCTTGCATCAAGAATTGTACTTGAATTAAATACAGGTGCTATCTTCTCAGTCCTAACTCTGTACTGTTCCAGCGTTGCCAAAAACCGGATGTACTGTAAATTGGAGCGACGTAAAACACTTGGCAATTAGCAAAAAAAAAAAATTACCTGCAAATTTGTTTTGCTAAGCATTGCAGTGCATCAAATTGAGGCCTATCTCAGGGCGTACTCTCATAGTCCTCAGACACGAAAATACTATAATAGGCCCTAATCTTATCTGCGCCCGTTTCCTGTCCAGCTGCTCCCATTCCTTGGGGAGCTACAATTTGGCTGTTTTCTTCAGATAACATTCCCACAGTCAATGTCTGATACGCGGCTTAGGGTGTTGAGACGATTGGCGATGTTATAAAGAGCTCAGTTCAAACCTAAATAACTCTTAGTTTCATATTAAGTTGGGAGTTTACACCGGGATTGTCTTGGACTCTGGATAATAGCGGTCGGCCTTAAGGACATCGGGACGGTGCCCTCCCTAGAGAGTGAAAGGGTTTCCTTTTAATTTTCTCCCGATATTTTAAGTAAAAAGAATTACTTGAATAATGCAAAAAAAAAGCCACATTTCATTGTAAAACTGTAAATTCTCATCAGTAAGAAAGACTGTTCGGCAACAGCAAATCAATCAATCAATGAATCAATCAATCAATCAATCAATCAATCAATCAATCAATCAATCAATCAATCAATCAATACTGATCTGCATTAAGGCAGTCGCCAAGGTGGCAGATTCCCTATCTGTTTGTATTCCTAGCCTTTTCTTAAATGATTTCAATGACATTGGAAATTTATTGAACATCTCCCTTGGTAAGTTATTCCAATCTCTAACTCCCCTTCCTATAAATTAATATTTGCCCCAATTTGCCCTCTTGTATTCCAACTTTATCTTCATATTGTTATCTTTTTATACTTTTAAAGACGCCACTCAAACTTATTCGTCTACTAATGTCATTCTACGCCATTTCTCCGCTGACAGCTCGGAACATACCACTTAGTCGAGCAGTTCGTTTCCGTTCTCCCAAGTCTTCCCAGCCCAAACTTTGCAACATTTTTGTAACGCTACTCTTTTGGCGGAAATCGCCCAGAACAAACCGAGCTGCTTTTCTTTGGATTTTTTCCAGTTCTTCAATCAAGTAATCCTGGTAAGGGTCCCATACACTGGAACCATACTCTAGTTGGGGTCTTACCAGAGACTTATATGCCCTCTCCTTTACATCCTTACTACAACCCCTAAACACCCTCATAACCATGTACAGAGATCTGTACCCTTTATTTACAATCCCATTTATGCGATTACCCCAATGATCTTTCCTTATATTAATACCTAGGTATTTACAAAGGGAACTTTCAACCCATCAACGCAGTAATTAAAACTGAGAGGACTTTACCTATTTGTGAAACTCACAATCTGACTTTTAACCCCGTTTATCATCATACCATTGCCTACCGTCCATCTTACAACATTATCGAGGTCAGGTTGCAGTTGCTCACAATCTTGTAACATTTATTACTCTATAGTACGCCCTTCCGGGCCTCGGATGGACGACCCGCGCATAAGAATGCCTCCACATAACAGGGTAAACACCTACGGATGAGACTAGAATGAAGAGCGGCTCGAATTGCCTAACGATCTTCGAACCGCTCCCCTTCCTACTTTCTGTGCCGGCCTCGGCAGCTCGAGCACTTGGGGGGTGGTACGTTGGAAAGAAAAGAAAAAAACAAATATTTAAGATCGAGCCTTATGTAAACTGAAAGTAGGATTCTCTGGGTTCAACTGTCTACTGGATACTGCTTAGCACTGCTACAAATGACAAGAATCATATAATGGGGGGTTACAAAGACTAATTTACTTAAAATATGACATAATAAAAAAATATAGATACAACCCTATACAATGAATTCTCCGCATACGAGAGGAAAAGAAAATAACTAACACTTTAAAATTTGACTCGCCTATGGACGCCGTCTGCACAAAGGTATGACTGAGGTTTAGCGACCACTACCGTCCATCTTTCCCTCATTAGTTCGTACCTTTTGTTGAATTTTTATATTCTGTCGATCACACCGTGAGATGAGCTGATGTCCTTACACATAGTACCTCCTGTTCTTAGCACGTAATTAACCGGTTCCTGCACTACATGATTACCATATTAAAAGATATATTTACATAATACATAGACAAAACACACATACCATTAGGTAAAACCCCCGGACTTACCTTATCTGTCACCAAGACAAAACAACGTTGAACATCGGTTCTGTTTGAACTCAAAATAAATGCACATTAAATACTAAACACACACAGATATATACACATCATGCATAAAGGAGGCTATTCATGTAAGAAAAACATGGTTATCAGTATCTTCTGCCCCAGCCCATCTGACCTGGGCTCGAACTATATGACTCCGACTGAGAGGTACATTCCTGAAAAATCCCTACGCTAGTTACGGTCTCATAGTACCGGATATTGGGGGAGATCCCTACTCATTTATTAATTACCTTCTAAATCACCGCGATATTATCATTGACAGAAGTGTCTTAGCTGAACCATTTAAACCAAACAAACGAGCACGGTGAAAACCCAGAGCCCCGAGTCTTACTCCAATAGCACAGCAGGACCACTCTGTCGCGAAGGCAACAGAACAGACACGCACAAAAAAAGAAGGGAGGGTCATTCGCCGTACTGCAACCTGCACTCATTCGTTAGCAACGCCGGATTCTTGACTCCTCTCAATTATAATGGCCAGCCCTCCTTTTCTCGGAGACACATACCTCTGGCCCATTTTTTATTCATCTTACCGCATAATTCCCAAGAAATACTCATTTATTCTATACCTCATTCTCTTCGTAGAGCGCCGACTGTGAGCACCATCACTTCCGAATCATCTCATCATAAAACTATCTGGGCATTCGGACCTCTCATTACGCCTCATATTGCGTATCTTCTTTCCTTGGGCATAGGACTCTCATGATTCCCCAATTCCACGCTCCTCATCTTCCTTGCTCACCGCCCAAAGTTATGCATATATTTATATTCCTTCCATACATACGACTCTGGCTTCCCTGGATCTCAGCCGGTTGCAGACAAAAAACTCCATACATTTCTGGTTAAATAATCAAGAATCACGGGAAACTCGTGAACTGTCCCTCACTATTATACCTAAATAACATATTTATGTACCTCTCTCGGACAGGATCTCTTCTCTCTTGCAGCATGCAATTATAATATGTGTAAGTTACGCATGCATCGTCTGATTGACCCATGAGTTTCCCCAGCATATACGATAGCCACCTTGGACATTAACTAACAACCTTTGGACATGGATTTCCCTGCTCATCCACTATTGTTCCAGCCACCCCTAGGGTAACTCAAATATTCTCCTATCCTTGTTCCCATACTTGCTAGGATATTCTACATATTACTAAGAATAACCCCTCACGATAATCTAATCATTAAGAAAAAAACAAATGGGTTGTCCGGGGAGTTAGCTTCCCTTGAATTTTACGTTAACATGATCAAGAACAATAAAATTTCCATATTAGGACATGCATTATTTTTACGACATTTAGGTATTACAAAGGAAAGCTCATCCTACTACCGGTTCTACATTAACGTGCTAAGAGATATTAGCATCACTCATCTGTTTGGTGGCCGTGGTTTTTCCTTCCACGGGAGATCCATGGCGGCGCTTACTGCTGCATGGCCTCGGCGCTGGAGACGGGCGTGCTGTCCTTCAGCCCTGGTCCACACAAGTTCGACATCCTGGATATCTCGTTCACAGCTGAAATCTCAGAGTAATCCAAATGGGTAACACTCCACCACTCGTCACACGGTCCTCTGCTTACCGCGACACACACACAGAGTTTACACCATGAATGAGAAGGTCATTCTAATCACAGCGGGCGCGTTCACAGCACGAATCGGGTGACTCACGAGACTTGAGCACCCTGACTTACAATTTGGGTGATACCAATTCACTAATATCACGGACTCATTTAGGCCGGCATTGTATATAGCCGAAGCCCGCTACTCGTTTATAAATTATGCTCGCAGCTTATTTAATGACATGCGGCACAGAGACATTCGCCTAGGCTCGCTTGGCTTCCCGTCCACACTTCACAAAGTCTTCGTATTTCACGGCCGCGACGGACACAATGACACTGTCTTAGTATGCGGTCAGTAGGGTTCGGACTGTAAAACTGGAGCACAACGTGACACAACGTCCCCTCTCAACGACCCGCTAGGAACTGTGTCCATCGAGGGCCAGCTCAGCTTTTGTGGTCTACGCACCGGAAGACAATGGGCGTAAACGATTCACGGTTCATTAAGGACAGCAGCTCCTTTCATCCCAGGAATTCAAAACATTTAAATGGTGCATATTGTAACCCTCTCTCTCCTCCCTTATTTGAACCAGGCGTGCTCTACCGACGATCGGCAGTTTTCACGTAATTTGCTTCCCGCTTTTAATTATTCCATTAGCGTCATCTGGGGGGTGGAGTCAGTTTTGAGCACGACTCTTAGCTTGGGAGACGCTTTCTCGTTCACATGTGTTTGCGATATGTCAAGTCTGGACATCTGGTGACCTCCTTTCGTCCCCTGAATAAAGTATTCCATATTTTTAGTCTGGGATACGCAGAAAATTCAGCTCTATTCATCGATGTGCCTCTCATAATGTTCCCATGTCTGGATCAAAATATAATTTTTAATCGCTAAAATTCGACGTTGGCACCCGTGAAACGTGCACGACTACGGTCGCGTCGCGTCATATCTCCAACTCTGTCTGCGAGTTGAGAGGGCTTTTTCGCGGGGACTTGGCTCCTATTCAACCTTCCCTTTGTTTTCTAGGCAATCTCATGCGGGTTCCGTTCTAGCCAGACGCTGCTCGATCCCCATCGCCCACAATCCTACCAATGACGCGACCTCTAGAAGTGATTTTAATAAGGTAGAAAGGCACCTATGATTTCAATGAGCTGTACAGGACACTGTGCGGTTTCAATAGAGAATAACATCATCCGCAAAAATGTGACTTAGGTGACTCAGTTCACTGGAAAATGTTTTGAGGTTGAAAAAAATGAAATGGCTTTTAGTGCCGGGAGTGTCCGAGGACAAGTTCAGCTCGCCAGATGCAGGTCTTTTAATGTGACTGCCGTAGGCGACCTGCGCGTCGTGATGCGGATGAAATAATGATGAAGACGACACATACGCCCAGTCCCCGTGCCAGCGAAATTAACCAATTAAAGTTAAAATTCCCGACCCTGCCGGCAATCGAACCCGGGACCCCTGTACCCAAAGGCCAGCACGCTAACCATTTATCCATGGTGAAGATACGGTGTTGAGGATTCTCGAGCTTCCGTCTAGGATGTAGTGAGCGCGTGGGGGAGCTGAGATGTAAAGGTGAAGCGCACTGATGTACGGATTCAGGGGGACGAAAGGTGCGGATAGAGGCTTTAAACTGGGCAGAGTTCGTCCTCTACGAGCATGTGCCAGCTATACCTCCATGGTTGCATGTAATAAAATACAATAATAATTCAAGACCTTTTGTGCCTTATTATTTATGTTTGAAAACGAAAAGTAATAAAGAATTATCATGAAGGAATTCTGATGCAAATTGCAAAGCCTTTGGCTTGCACCCCGCGTTTCGTGAGCGTTGGCAGCAATGATTTAGTTGAATGAGTGCGGTGGTACTGGCCAGAACTTGTACTCTTTGGTTGTAATTTTTTTTTTTTTTTTGTGTTCGTGCTTCGTGGTGATTATTCTGTACGCTATTAAGCTTTTGTAGACGAAAACATTTCTTGTGCACCATGCCCTAAATTCCATCTAGTAGCGGAAGTTTTCGGAATCCTTTTCTTAACCATCTAGTACGGCTGTCCGTTTGGAATATTTGGAGAAAAACGAAGAAAATCCCTCTAAATTACTAAGACAACTTCATTTGCTTGTTTCTGGGTTTTATAGCGCTCGATAATCAAATTCAATGAGTAACAATGAACGAAGTGCGCATTTTTGTACACAGCCTTCATTGTTGCCTGTACACATGTGTGTCACTCGCTTATCACATTCGAACCGTCATAGCTCTGAGCTTTTTTCTTTAAGGGGTCTTATTTGCCTCCAGTTTCTTTAGTTCGGCAAATAAAGTTTGACTAAATCCGTATATACATTACATTCTCAGTGATGGTATTCTTTAAATGTAACCATCATTGTATATCCAAATTACAAAAACAACTGATAAGGGCAGTTTTAAGATCCGATGTCGAAAACACTATTAATGTGGTACTTTTCATTTAATAAAAAAGAAAAACGATTTGCTGTTCTTTTTTGTGTGTCTAAGTTGTCAAGAAAGAGATGTGGGGAAAAGTAGGCCTACTGTGCCCGCACCCCACCCTAAGAGTCCATCGGCCACCACTGATTCTGGAGAAACTGTGCAGACTTGAGGTTCGGGTCTCGAGGATATCCAGCTTTTTACTTAGAAGTCACTGCTTTAATTTACGCTCTCGAAGCTAGTTATAATGCACGTAGTCGAACCACCAGCGTGTAACTTCTTTTTTGTTACGGGCTTTACGTCGCACCGACACAGATAGGTCTTATGGCGACGATGGGATAGGAAGGGCCTAGGAGTTGGAAGGAAACGGTACAGCCCGAGCATCCAGCGTATAACAAGCAAGCTTGTAGTTTTACGTGGCTGTTTATATCGTGGCCCAGTTGTTAGTAAATCGTGGTCGCTTTGTGTCCGGATGGGTGACTATATGACGCAACACAATCTTCAGAACCATGTTACTGCTTTACGACTACGTCATCACAGGGTTGAAAAGTGATAAAATATATGGCAATCTAACCGACGTGTGGGTTATCAAATGTGCTCTTCATTGTACGCAGAAATATGCTTGTCAAAAATCCACTGCTTTCTGCCCCAAATTAATAATAATAATAATAATAATAATAATAATAATAATAATAATAATAATAATAATAATAATAATAATAATAATAATAATAATAATAATAATAATTGTACCGGGCGGTACACCCCTACGCCGCAGTTTTAAATCTTGCGCCAATAAATCCTCCTCTACAGGAGAAACTCTGAACTTTAAAAACTGGATCAACTCATAAGTTTCTCAGAAGATGTCACTACCGAAAATTTTGTGATTATGAAGTTGTCAATACTGTGTGGATTTCAACTTGTTTTGTTTTCCATTGATCAAGAAGTGTGGACATTCTCTTATATATGTCTCTGCGAAAAACTATGATTATGCACCCTGGTGCGAAGTGAAGGAACTCTCTTGAAGAAATTTTGTATTCATAAGTTTTCTCTTTACTAAATTTCGTTCATTCATTTGTGGGTTGGCAATATTAATCTTTTCTTTCCGCCAGTTTTGAATTGAGCCAATCCAGAATTTCTGTAATTAATTTTTTTTTTTTTTTTTTGGTGTTGTGGGCATCGAACTGGAGAGTCCCAGGGCGAAAACTATGCCCTTTTACTCATCTGTTTCCTAGGAATAGCCGATGAGTTGGAAAATCGCAATCATGCACTGGCGGGGGAGAAAGCGATCTGTCTTGAAGGCTAAGCCTGCAAGTCAGAGGAGAAAACCCCCTCTTCGCTAAGTTTTGTTTTCAGCTAATTAAAATCATAGGGTAAACGGAGAAGAAGAAGGAGCATTCTTAAGAAACGGGGCTTTTCAGGGTGTAATTTCTAGGTATTTAATGAGTGGATAGTGTTCAATTTGGAAAAGGCCGAAAAGGTTTACTTAAGACCGGTCATACAGGAGCCAAGGGCCGCGATACTTATAACGAGTATTCGGCTTCTTGGTCCTGATGACCTGTTTTAGTAACGTGATGCCCTGATCAGTAGACTGGGCTTGGAGAATTCTAGCCCTGGTCATCCTAGTTAGCTTGTTAATCTGAGTTCTAATAGTCGGAATACGGACTTCTGTGCGTATCTTCCTATTAGATCTCAGAAGGGGCGCTCTTGTCATTTTTCTTAATATTTTATTTTGGAAAACTTGTAATTTAGAAAGAGGAGTCTTGGGAACATAGCCCCAGGCCTCGCACCCATAGAGCAGTATGGGCCTGACACATGCTAAATAGAGCTTTCTCTTTATGGATATCGAGATGTATCTATTATAAAGCAGAGGTGCCAGGTTTGCCACACGAGCCCATGCTCGTTGCAGGGCCTGTTCTATGTTCCCTCTCCAGATAAGACTTTTGTCCATTGTTAGGCCGAGATACTTGATTTTATTAGTCCAGGACAGGGGGGTATCGTGTAAAATAAGATGACCAAGGCTAGGCCTTCGTCGAGAAAAAATAATTGCTTGCGTCTTGCCAGCATTTATTTTAATTCTGTTCCGAAGGCACCACTTCTCAAACAGAGAGATCCAAGATTGCAATATAGTGATGGTATCTCTGTTTCTCCTTTTAGAGGCGAAAACAGCTATATCATCCGCATACTGCTGGATTTCTACTCCCTGCCACTGGGGTAGATCATTTACGTATAGGGCGTAGAGTATGGGGGAGATTTTTCCACCCTGAGGGACTCCAGCTCGTAGCCTCCGAGGGGTGGATTTTTCTCCGTCTACAGTAACATAAAATTTCCTATGTGTTAAATAGGACGTTATAATTTTGATAATATAATTTGGAATAACATGTAGGTCCAAAAGTTTGGCTATTAAATTTTCGTGCCAGACGGTGTCAAAAGCCTTCTCTACGTCGAAAAATACCGCTGGCACGCTACGCCGTATGTTAAATGATCTACAAATATACTGCACGAGGCGCAGCGCCGCTAGAGGAGCGCTGCGCTTCGACCGGAACCCAAATTGTTCCGGTCGCAGTATATTGTGGGCGTTTAGGCAAGCATTGAGGCGGTTGAGAATAAGTCTCTCAAGTATCTTAGAGATGTGGGATAATAGGGTTATAGGTCTATAATTTTGAGGGAACAATCTGTCCTTCCCCGGTTTAGGAAGGACGACCACTCGGCCCGTCTTCCAAACCTTGGGGAAGTATCCCTGCTTAAAACATGCCGAAAAAATGGTTGCCAAAAAGATTACTGCTCTGTAGGGCAGAGATATAATTTCTTTGTTACTAACCCTATCATCCCCGGGAGACTTTTTCTCATTTAGGTCTTTTATAACCCTGCGGACCTCTGCAGGCGTTACGTCAGATATGTCATTGTCAGGCGTCCATTGTTGTATAAAAGATGAGACCTTTCTGTGTACCTCTCGGGTCCGTAGTTCGTTTTCGTCGTCGTCATCGTCAGAAAGATCGTGAGGTACACTTTGACTTTCGATAGTATCAGCGAAGGCCTCAGCTTTATCGTAAGGGGAGAACGCTAATCCGTTGCGGCCATGAATTGCACGCCTGGGGGGGGGAGGGGCTATTCAGAGAACGAGTAACCCGCCAGAACTCGTGATCTGATTCGTTTTCGGTGAGGGTATGGCAGAATTCCTCCCATCTTTCCACCTTTCTTTCCAGTAATCGTTTTCGGACTTCTTGAGCGAGTTCGCGGTATTCCGCTCTGTCCGCTGGGTCCCGAAATCTTTGCCATCTTTTACGGTAGGCATTTTTAATTTTAATTAAATCCTTAATAATTTCAGGAGTGGAATCATCTTGGCATGTTATGCGGCTTCCCATATTAACGTTATTATTATTATTAATATGGGAGGAATGACGTATCGTATGCCCGCCATGTTGTGTGGGCGTACGATTGTCATTGTTGCCCCTATCGCTATTTACTGAATTTCTAGCAGCTCTTAGGATGTATTTACGGGCGTTTTGCATCTTATTAGTAAGATGCTCCACGGCCCGGTCAATATCATCCCGGCTGTTGATTTCGAAAGGTTGAAGGTTCTTATTTACATGCCAAGTGAACTTATTATAATCCAAAGATGAGTTTAACAATGGAAAAGATGGCTCAGATAACCTAACCCAAGAAAGATGAAAAAGAATGGGGTCATGGTCTGAATTTAATTCCCTAGGTACTGTAAAATGTATAGGTTGATTATAGAATTTTGTCACTGCCACGTCTATGACATCGGGACGCGAACCATTACTGGGGTAAATAGTAGGTTCGGTGGGGGCAAAAACTCCGATGTCATTTTCCCTCATATATTTATGTAGCGTTCTGCCCTTAGGATTAGTCACTCGTGAATTCCAATCTGGATGCTTGGCGTTTAAGTCACCAATGATGAAAGAGGAGACTCTGGACGGGTTGTTTAATAATAAATCTAGTTCCGCTGTATGTAGCGGAGTCTTGGGAGGGGAATAGGCCGCAAAAATACGATAGTGATAATTTCCATGTCTAATCTCGATACCGAGAGACTCGATAGCACCATGAGGAAGAGGGTCTAACAGGTTGTGCGTAAGTTTAGACTTAATCAGCACAGCCACGCCCCCGTGCTCATCGTGAAGCCTGTCTTTACGATAGACAGTAAAATTTTTAATTTTAAAGGGCATATGTGGTTTTAACCAAGTCTCCCCTAACAGCATTATATCAATATTGTGGTCAGAAATAAAAGCTTCAAGCTCATATTTCTCACCGATAACACTCTGACAATTCCAAGCACAGATTGTTAAGTCCATGTCAGAACAGAATGAGCCTTAAAATTAGGGCTCTGAGAAATACTGCATAGCAGCATTTATCAGCACCATAATTTTGTCCATTGTTGTCGGACATGTTCTTAATTTGGTCGCTGTGTCTTTTATTATAGGTATCAACTTGGGAAAATTTACTTGCCTACAGAGGTCTACGATATCCCTCAGTCCCGAGAGGTCGGACGTGAGGGATGCCGCCGCTTGAGGGGCAGGGTCGGCTGTTGGCACGCCAAGTGCGGCGGGGGCGGGGGTGGGGGCGGCGCCTCCTGACGCTTGGGCGAAAGAGAAGCTGGGGTCAACTACTCTTGAGGGAGGGAGAGTCTTGATTTTCTTAGTTTTTGAGACCTCCCTGGCCGCTTTTTGCTCCATAATGGAGACGTATACAGAACAGCCTCTGAAGGAGGCTGGGTGGCTTCCTCCACAATTTACACACTTGGCTGGGGCATTATCCTGAAGAGGACATGCTGCAGCCATGTGGTTTTCGCCGCACTTGACGCATCTCAGCATCATTTTGCAATAGTTGGCCGTGTGGCCCCACCTCTGGCATTTATAGCACTGAGATGGGCCCTCACGGCCCCTGAATGCCTCAATTTTGACCTTTGACCCACACAGGTATTGCACAGAGTAGATGGTCTTGGAATACTCGGTGTTGGGGAGGGTAAGGCTCATTACGTTAAGGGGTATTTCTTTTTTAGTCGTGGCGTCACGACGGGTGTACTGATGGATGTCCTGGGGTTCATACCCCATCGCCATGAGCTCCTCCCGAGCCCAGTCTACTCCTACAGTAGAAATAATGTTCCTAATTATAACTTTGAGGAGCCTGTTGCCGGGGAGCTGGTGGGTGTAAAAGCTGGCATTTGACTCCTCAAAGTACTGCTTAATGAGGTTATAATCCTCTACATTTTCAGCATGATATTTTAGGGCATCACGCGTGTTGATTACCCTGATGTCGCCAGTGCATTTAGATCTTAAATATTTGTAGTGGCGCTGATAATCACTCTTATCAGCCACTACAATGGGGGGGATTGCGACTTTCTTCTTTGGGGTGTTCTCCATCTCAACGTCCACCACACCATCGGGCGCAGAGCTGGTTCCAGGTTGCGCCTCTGGGAACGGAGGTGGGGCCACATCTTGGGGCTGATTCGCAGTCGTGTTACTTATTGCAGACTGCGACTGAGCAACCTGGGTAGCTGGCATAAAAAGAGGTTGAGATGGAGGAGGGAGGGGGGGAAAATCACCACTAGAAGGGAGGGACGCTAGTGCGCTAAAACGGTTTTCCGTGGTGACCGGATTATGCGCTACTCTAGCTGCCTTTCGGAGGCGCATTCTAGGGGCGGTTTTTCTTTTACTTCTGATTAGAGAATGCCATGCCGGAATTGTAGCAAGTTTGGTAACATTACCAGTATTGACAAGCTCAGAAATGATGTTGGGGTCAATTTCATTAATATTGGGAAGCACAGTAATAGAACTAGAGTTCAAACAAGGCCCAGAAGAACACTGAGGGGTATCATTCGCGCATTCAGGGATGTCCCCGCCTCCCGGCGGGGCGCAAGCCATCGCCATTACTCACAAGCACCAAAACAGGATATTATCCAGACACAAGACAAAAATAACCAGCAAAACAACAAACATGCACTACACAGCACCGATCACAACAACACTAGGGGCACAAGCGCCGCACACCGGGAAAGGATAGCAAAATCCACTACCAGGAAGAAGGGATCCCGCTCACATGCAACAATGCAAATTTACACAACAATGCACCAGAGATAAGGGAGCCCAGAACAAACACGTCCGTCCTCTTTGCATTCAAGATAAGGAGTGAATTAATTTTCAACCAATCGTGTCTTTCTTCTTCGATTTTGATGTGTAACTTTTAGCTAGCCAATAAAAGCCTGTGGGTGTGGCTGTTTTATTCATGAAAGGTCTCGAATTTTTCTCGAGGGTATAAAAACTGCTGATTTTCTTGTCTCTCGGCCACATCATCAACATCTAACTTAGTGTATGGGCGTATAGCGTGAGGCGAGAAGCGCCTCTTTCTTCAGGCAGCAGATCTTCAGTAAGATAATGGCCGCTTAACATCTTTATTTCTTGCTAGCTCAGCAGTTTAACCCGCGGGGAAGGTACGAAACCTTTACCATGTAACCTATCTCTTAGAATTCTGTAAAAGCTTCATATATCTTTAACTGTAAATCGGGGATAGAGAGTGCTTTACCCTCTCGAGCTCCCCTTCATTTTGGATTTGAGGTGACTACGTTTTCGTAACCGTTTTTCTACTCTTCCTTAATATGTTAAATTTATGCTGTTTACAAGTCATCTCCATAGCTTGGGAATAGCCCCTGTTTCATTGGCCTAGTACCTTTAAAATGAGGGTTTAGGAGTGCAATTTCACGCCTCCATTCATTTTTCATTTTGGGCCATTAACCTGTTATTTTTCTACTAAGGCCCAGTAGGTAAGGTACAAGACCCCCCCGTTTCTTTGTAAGTGTGCCTTGAGGGCAGTTAATGGTAAAGTTTGTTGTGGCCTTTGATAGGCTCAGAAAATTGAGAGCGGATCAGCTCTTTTATATGTGGCAAAAGTGCCTCTAGGAGGCCTGATATGGTTTTTGGAGCAAAGGCTCCTTGAATGAAGGGGTTTTCTGCCCTTTGGACAAGAATGTACCTTGGTATAGTTGAGCTGAGAGCTCAGAAATTGTAAAAAATCAGGGCTTGAGGCCCAGATTGTTAAATTGTCTCTAAATCTTGGCTTTCCTGGTCTCGTACCTGATTTGACTTGTTGTTATTTGTTCAAGTTTGATATTTTATGTGAAAATCGTTAAGGTTTGCTATTTTCGAAAATATAACCTTTAATGCAATTTTAATTAATATCTGGGCCTTGTAGTTAGACCCATTCCAACCCGCACCTTCTTTCACCTCTGCATTCCACGGGTATCCCCGTAATAATAATAATAATAATAATAATAATAATAATAATAATAATAATAATAATAATAATAATAATGATAATAATAATAATTTGACCTCAGCTACCGATTTGCAGACCATTTTAGTAGTGCTATCTGGACGGCCTTCTCACCAATTTCAACATTCCGATTGTTCTTAACGGAGCGAGTTGGCTGCGCGGTTCGAGACGTGTAGCTGTTACCTTGCATTCAGGAGAGAGTGGGTTGATCCCCAGTGTTAATACCCTTGAAGATAGTTTTTCGTGGTTTCTCATTTTCACATCAGGGTGTACCTTAATTAAGGCCACAGTAGCTTTCATCCTATTCCTAGCCCTTTCCTGTCTCATCGTCACTATAAGATCTCTCTGAATCGGAGCTAGGTAAAACAAACAGCCGATTGTTCTGTGCCATGCAACGAAAGCTGTATTCTACTGGCCGGTTCCTATGGTTTTTGTTTCGCTTCGTACTGAGTGCTACAGCAGAGATCTTTAAAATACCAACAACAACGACGTGGAATGTCCTGATTACCTCAGCCGGGATTGAACCGGCAAAGTTGCGATCATGAATCCGAGCCTCTACAACTGATCCACCAAGGCAGCTGGTGGCACAAAGCAATCCAATATTAACTTCACGCCCGCTTGATCTGAGTTCGATACTGAGAGTTTGAATCTTGATATGAGGATTGGGATGTGACGTACTCAGTCTGGTAGGACACCTGAGGAGAGACGAATGTTACCCTTGAAATACTGTGTGGTTTCATACCAGGTAAATATCGAGATGTTGCCTAACATAAGGTCTGTCCAATCCTTTCCTAGTAACCAAATACGCAAAAACAGAGGTTCCCGACCCCCCTCCCCTCCCCTCCCCTCCCCCCACCTATCTTTATAAGCTCACCAAATTCAAACCCCCGCACCTCATACATTGCTTCCACTTACTTTCGCGAGGTTCTTCATTTTTATCACTATCCTCTTTGACCTCCCGTGGTCAACTCTTGTTCTTTTCCCACCCTGATGTTATTAGGTTTCGAGGCCTAGGGAGTCCTTCATTTTCTCGCTCTTCGCGGCCCTTCCGTAAAACATTTCCTAGAAGCGCCTCTGTCATCTTTGCCCCGAAGATACCAACATGTTGCTCATTTCTAGTGTAGGTGAATCTCCCAGGGTCATGCAGCCCTCCAGAAGTCGAAGTCTCATTTCTAAATATTCTGACTTCCTGACGAGGAATAAAACCGATGTCCTAGGTGATCCGAATACATATTTTCTAAATTCCATTCGACCTTTTTCAAAATTTTCTTCATTAACTCTCACATATAATCTGTAGACCTGTACTGTATTTCTAATTTCAACCAGTCTGAAGGACATCTTAAATCTTGGGACAAATAGACACAACAGTACGCATTATACCGCGGTTGTTAAACAGAGAACTTGAGTATTATGTGATTGCAGATAGGCTACAAGTAGTAATATTATAACGACTTCCGCCTCACTGGCCATCGCTAAGCAGCATTTGAGCCTTACCAAGTTTTCCACAGCCTCTCGACACTTAACGCTCCAACGTCGTAGGAGGCCGTGACGCACTGTTATAAACCTCTGATAATATATCAGACCTGTGTTTACTTTCTGTCAGTTGCCCCAGTTCTCTGAAATTTGTTCAGTAAACGAAACGATTTGTACAGACAAGCCTTTAGAATACATCAGAAATGTTAGCCTTCTAGGGAACCAGTGATCTCTAGTGCCTCACTACCGAGTTGTTTTGTCCTGAAAAGTAAGTAGCATTACATTTAGATCAATGCCGTTAGTATTTAAGACATGGGAACAGAAAGTATGGGCACTCCAAGACTCCGTGTGGTTAGGGGCAGACAGCTGTGAACTTGTATACGGGACATAGTGGGTTCGAACCTCACTGTCGGCAGCCTTGAATACTGTATGTTTCTTCCGTGGTTTCCCATTTTCACACCAGGCAAATGCTGGGGCTGTACCTTAATTAAGGACACGGCCGCTTCCTTCCCACTCCTAGACCTTTCCTATCCCACCGTCGCCAAAAGACCTGCCTGAGTCGGTGTGACGTGGAACAAACAGCAAAAGAAGAAAAATCCACAATTCTAGTCCTTCAGGCAAGCAACTCAATGTTGAAAACATCCTAGGGATATGAGCTACGAATTTATTATAAAGTATGAGAATATATTCTTTACTTATTCCTAAACATTACAATCCTTTTCTTAATTTTATTATCGTCATCCGGTCGATTAGATCAAGTCCGACTTGATGCGTCGCTCTAGCTAGCTCCAGCGAGGGATCGAGTCGGCCGTGATTAGATTAGCAGTTTGCCTTTTTCCACCACTATGAGCGCTAATGTCAGTCAATGTATTGTTTCACTTAAGCATCACATTGAGCGCTAATGTCAGTCAATGTATTGTTTCACTTAACCACCACTATGAGCGCTAATGTCAGTCAATGTATTGTTTCACTTAAGCACCACATTGAGCGCTAATGTCAGTCAATGTATTGTTTCACTTAAGCATCACATTGAGCGCTAATGTCAGCCAATGTATTGTTTCACTTAAGCATCACATTGAGCGCTAATGTCAGTCAATGTATTGTTTCACTTAAGCATCACATTGAGCGCTAATGTCAGTCAATGTATTGTTTCACTTAAGCACCACATTGAGCGCTAATGTCAGTCAATGTATTGTTTCACTTAAGCACCACATTGAGCGCTAATGTCAGTCAATGTATTGTTTCACTTAAGCACCACATTGAGCGCTAATGTCAGTCAATGTATTGTTTCACTTAAGCACCACTATGAACGCTAATGCCAGTCAATGTATTGTTTCACTTAAGCACCACATTGAGCGCTAATGTGAGTCAATGCAGAATTTCAAAATATCGTAAAACGCCTCAGGGTATTGAAGGAAGGAACACTTTACAGAAATAATTATGTAAATAAGTTCATTTGACTAGGATTTGAATCAAAAAGAAAACGAATAAAGAAACAAGTGATTTTAGGTTCTTTTGTCCGGAACTGCATTTAGGCCGGAAGTGACTTTCGAACTTTTTTTTTTAGTTTGATAGCGCTATCCAAGACTTTAGCCCTTCAACTTTTGACACAATTGAGGAAATTGCTTAATTTTACATTTTTCGTAGTATGGGGACCCGTACTTTGTCTGCTGAGAAATGTTTTCAGCATTACAACATTGTAGTCACTGTGTTTACCGCACTTCGGCCTCATCTTCGAAATGAGGTCAAATGAAATGGCGTATGGCTTTTAGTGCCGGGAGTGTACGAGGACATGTTCGGCTCGCCAGATGCAGGTCTTTTGATTTGACTACCGTAGGCGACCTGCGTGTCGTGATGAGGATGAAATTATGATGAAGACGACACATACACCCAGCCCCCGTGCCAGAGAAATTAACCAATGATGGTTAATATTCCCGACCCTGTCTGGAATCGAACCCGGGACCCCTGTGACCAAAGGCCAGCACGCTAACCATTTAGCCATGGAGCCGGACTTCGAAATGAGGTAACGAAGAGCAAGCAAACCTATGTACGCTGTCTTGCGAGAAAGAGTGTAACGCACCGTTGTCCTTACACTACTTTGAAATAAAGAGCTTCCTGTTTGGGAACTACTGTAAATACCCTTCATCATCATCATCATCATCATCTGTTTACCCTCCAGGTTCGGCTTTTCCCTCGGACTCAGCGAGGGATCCCACCTCTACCGCCTCAAGGGCAGTGTCCTGGAGCTTCAGACTCTTGGTCGGGGGATACAAGTGGGGAGAATGACCAGTAACTCGTCCAGGCGGCCTCACCTGCTATGCTGAACAGGGGCCTTGTGGAGGGATGGGAAGATTGGAAGGGATAGACAAGGAAGAGGGAAGGAAGCGGCCGTGACCTTAAGTTAGGTACCATTCCGGCATTCGCCTGGAGGAGAAGTGGGAAACCACGGAAAACCACTTCGAGGATGGCTGAGGTGGGAATCGAACCCACCTCTACTCAGTTGTCCTCCCGAGGCTGAGTGGACCCCGTTCCAGCCCTCGTACCACTTTTCAAATTTTCGTGGCAGAGCCGGGAATCGAACCGGGACCTCCGGGGGTGGCAGCTAATCACGCTAACCACTACACCACAGAGGCGGCGTAAATACCCTTTCTGTACAAAAACTGAGCGATTTCTTACATGGAGCCGGGCTGAACGGCTCAGGCAGTAGCGGCGATTAGGAATTACAAGTGCGTGTGTGTGTAGGGGGCGGGGGTGTATACTGCACCCGCCCCTACCCTAATAAGGCACCGGCATTGGATCTAACAGGGTCGCACATGGGTCAAAAGTATATTAAAATAGGCGCTTATCTAACATTATCTTAAAGGCGTACAGGGTAGGATGACGGGCATACTTAACTACAATGAGAACACATTCGGATTAAATTTTAGCTAACAAGACCGGTTTATTTAACCTTGATGGTGATGAGAATGACACATTAAGATACACTGATGAACTACATTAATATTTATAAGTGTTGCGAATTATTCTGTGGACGTTTGTCCATTATGCGTGATAGAAATGAGTGAGTATATCGCGACGCGATGTATCGTGACATGAAGCGAATGGAAAATTTTACCGTAACACTGAGGCTATATTATATCACTAACCCATAAAACTAACATGCACGCGACAACATGTCTGAGCAATCACTACTCTAATGAAAACCTAGATTTCCCAATGAAATGACGTAAAGGAAAATACACAAATATGAAACCACACCTGGGTTCGAACCGACCCTCACTAGTATAGACATTGCCAGGCCGATGGACAGAACCACCGCTGACCTTATTTACAATCAAACATGACACATAGAACACATAAAAATCATACATGATATGCAGCAAAATACGCGAGGCACTTTAATCTTCCTTCTGACGCTGTAGGCTTCCAATGCCTACGTTGAGCATCGAACTGACAACCCCTTGTGATGAAGACATGGTCCTGTAATCCCTATGTATATTATATTCAAACAATTAATAATGATTCACTGGCAAACATTAGCATTATCGGCCGGGTCACTTGTTAATAAATCCACTACTCTGGCGTGTTGAATAAATCACATATTTAGCCGTTCAAAGAGGCCAACATCCCTTTAACAGGAATGTCCCTCCTTCCTCAGCTAAGGGACACCCACACACACAAAAAAAGAAACACAACTGGGGCAAGGTCGGAGCCACGTCCGCCACCCCAAGGGTCAATAGCCCACATAACAAGCGTAACATTCCCTTTCAAAAGGAAACAAGAACACTTCACACTGAAGTACATCCACAAAATAATCTAAGGGCTCATAACTCGCGCAAATCACCTTGAATTCAACACATATTTTCCCAACAGTATCACGACACCTTCACGACGCGACTCCGGTATTACAATGCTAATATTTGCGCGATCGTTATTATTATTATTATTATTATTATTATTATTATTATTATTATTATTATTATTATTATTATTATTGCCATTCTACACGACTTACCCGCTGCTTTGTTCATAGCTGGTCATCGAGCGGAATCTATTTAGCACTTGGTTACTTTATCGTCACATGGCAATACATTAATTAATCAATTAACATTCACACGGATTGATATTTGACACTCGCATTATAATTACATCCTGGTAAATTTAATCACCTAATCAATTTAAATCATAACGCTCCCTATCTAAATATTTCAGGGGGGGGGGTTGGTTGTCAGTTCTACCGGCGCTTCGTAGTTCCGTGTCTTCACACCACATAGTACTTACCATTTTTACTTGCCATGCACTTATCAAATTAGAATAATTACTCTAATTAATAACTACTCTAACTGCAATCCCCTAAACTCAATCTGACGCAAATAATCAAACAAAATCTCCCAAGATAAAATAATTTAATAAATCTCTACCACATGCAAAACTAAAGTATTATATACCCTAAATTATTTACAATCAATGACTCAGACCTGTCGTCGGCTTCCTAAACTAAGAATTAACAACTACGCGCCCATTTCGGCGCTTTATTTCAACTGGACTACATCTTTAACCTTTTATAGCGTCAGCTTACGATAAACATTTCCCATCCCCACTAGGCATGCCAGATATAAAAATTAATACTCATCTCTATCACATGACGACACCTTCGTCATTTCGGGAGGTCCATCCTGGGCTTACTCTTGGTCCATGGGCACCGCGGTGATTACTTGCATTTCCATACCACCTTGAAGTTGAAAGTCCATGGTTCCTTGCTGGTGGAGCCGCTGGCAGTAGATCCTGTGCACAAACACGTCACTGTTTTAATTCCACACTCTGGTTAACAACGTTCAGCGTGAACGTCCGGTCACGATCTCGGATACTACTACGTAGTCCGCGGTTCAGTACCGAATCCCGTCTATCTCTCAGCTACTATTCAGTCTGCTGCTACGTAATACTATCGTGCTATAGTAATAATAATAATAATAATAATAATAATAATAATAATAATAATAATAATAATAATAATACTTTCTGCACTGAATGTTTGCGACACAACACGGTTTTATAAAAACTAACACTGGTGTCACGGAGACCAAATATATATACTCTTTATGCGAATTCTATTATTTCACTTGAAATTGAAGTTAAATTCACTAGAACAAAGAACTAATGAGAGCTTAACCAAACATAGCTCCGCCGTCGGTAAGTCCCGAGTCCCGAGTGACGCTCGTCCCTCACTGCAGTGGTTTTTACAAGGGAGTGATACCCCTTCCACTAATTTGCGTGTTTCCTATCCACGGCGCACTTGAGACGTAATAGTACGGCTAATCAGGTGACCAATATTTAGTTGATGTGATTGAGACAAATCCATTCAATCATCCTTCGGTGGATCTCCTTTAATTAATTAAAATCTGTCCGGCTTCCCCTACCACGCGGGGTGAACTCCCTCCGTCAAGGACGTGTCATGAGAATAAACAGATGGCCCCGGTACTTTTCCACGCAGAAACAACACAATATTCTTTCTTCTTCTGAAAGTTGTCAAGAAAGGGAACATTAGACACTCTAAATAAATGTCCCAGTGACATTTATCCCTTTTAAATCGGGAGACGACTCCAGAATTCGAGTTTCATTAATTTCTAGATCGTAGATAATTAAGTTGGCTAGTCCGAATTCAAGATGGCACCTATATTTCGTTTCGAAAAAGTTGGTTTCCCCTCATTCTCTAAGTCTTGAGGAGGGATGTCTTCTCTCGAGTGATGTCATGGGGAATCCCCATTCATAACCCCTCCTGCTAGGGTAGGTCGGCTTGACGCCTGCCGCGAGTTCCAGCTACACAAAGGACCATATTGCGCGATAGGTCGCAAACAAAGAAATCTCGTAAAATAACTTTAAAAGACTCAATTTATCTATCTTAATGGTATGAATATTAATTAGTTTCGGTATTACCTGTATTAATGATATGAATATTAATCAATTTCAGCATTGTTTTCTTTAAATAGCATTGCGTGCGTAATTACGAAGATCAATATCAACCAAAGGTCCTTAGATCATGCCCCTGTCGGGTTCAATACATCAAAACCGAAGGGAGAAAAGCTACAAAATGGTAAGTTTTTTTAATGCTCTCAGAGCGAATTTCAACAAGGAGGTAAAGGTTCACAGTTTATCAACTTAAGTGCGGTAATAATAGTTTGAGATTTTTATCCAATACGTTACAATAAACTTCCACGAAACGAACAGTTAATTAATTAATGGCGTATGGCCTCCGGAGAGGCCTGGTGCGGGTCTTTTTTCTAGTAGACGGCCTATTAGGCGACCTGATTGTCTGTGAAGATGAGGGCCCTACGTAGGATGATTTATAATGCTGAATACGCCACAAACACCCAGCCCCCGAGCCATTGGAATTAACTAATTAAGGTTAAAATCCCCGACCCAGGCGGGAATCGAACCCGGGACCCTCTAGACCAAAGGCCAGCACGATAACCATTTAGCCATGGAGCCATGACACGAAAGGAAGAATATTACACATGCATAACAATTAAACAGAAGTACGGCGTGATTGTACAAATAAAAATCGTTCAGTATTTGACTACACATTAAGAAACTAACAGACACTAGAGAGATTGCCAGAGTGAGGAATGCGTGCAGCTACTGGGAAAATCATACCTCTGTGTCCATGACCTAGGCAAAAATACATGTTCCTGCTAGCCTTTCTCACAGCAAATGCAAATTCTCCACGACTTGCTGTGGCGCTATACAAATCAGTCAGTTAGCCGCGACGAAAAATATTTTGTGGTATTTCCGCTAATGTCCGCCTCTGTGGTGTAGTGGTTAGTGTGATTAGCTGCCACCTCCGGAGGCCCGGGTTCGATTCCCGGCTCTGCCACGAAATTTGAAAAGTGGTACGAGGGCTAGAACGGGGTCCACAGCCTCGGAAGGTCAACTGAGTAGAGGAGGGTTCGATTCCCACCTCAGCCATCCTGGAAGTGGTTTTCCGTGGTTTTCCACTTCTCCAGGCAAATACCGGGATGGTACCTAACTTAAGGCCCCGGCCGCTTCCTTCCGTCTTCCTTGTCTATCTCTTCCAATCATCCCATCCCCCACCAAGGCCCCAGTTCAGCATAGCAGGTGAGGCTGCCTAAGCAAGGTACTGGTCATTCTCCCCAGTTGTATCCCCGACCCAATGTCTCACGCTCCAGGACACTGCCCTTGAGGCGGTAGAGGTGGGATTCCTCGCCGAGTCGGAGGGACAAGCCAACCCTGGAGGGTAAACAGATTTAAAAGAAAGAAAGAAAGAAAGAAAGAAAGAAAGAAAGAAGAAAGAAAGAATTTCCGCTAAAACTTTTATTAGTAATTTAAAAACATTAAGGAAAGAATTAGCTGCTAAGACAACAGGGTTTGTACAACTCGCTTTTTTAAAATTACTACATTCAGCCGATTGAAATGGAATAAAAATGTAACTTTTTCTTCATCAAGTGGAGAGGCTGGCCTCTCCCCCCTCCCCCTTCCCCATCTAATCACTGCTACTGTGTCAGGTGGTAGAAGTGCCAATCTTCTGAATACAAGTTGACGGCTTCGAACTTGGTTCCTTCAGTCTAGTGGTATTTGAATGTGGTCCAATACATCTACCTCGTGCTTAGCGGCATGTAAAACAATTCAACGTGATAACATTCCGATCTCTAAAAAACGTACGAGTAGTTAGTGGGACGTAAAACGAATAACATTATTGTTATGATTGACTCTGGTATGGAAGACTCGTGCCTCGTCCCATTCTGTAGTCATCTATATGAATTACTTCTTGATTATCCGGCTCCATGGCTAAATGGTTTGCATGCTGGCCTTTGGTCAGAGGGGTCCCGAGTTCGATTCCCGGCAGGGTCGGGAATTTTAACCATCATTGGTTAATTTCGCTGGCACGGGGGCTGGGTGTATGTGTGGTCTTCATCATCATTTCCTCCTCATCATGACGCTCAGCTCGCCTACGGGAGTCAATTCAAAAGACCTGCACCTGGCGAGCCGAACATATCCTCCGACACTCCCGGCACTAAAAGCCATAACTTACGCCATTTCATTTCGTTTCTTCTTGATTCTCTTTAATGTATATTGGTCCAATATACACTTCGCCTTCTTCTTGTTCTTCCCGGCCTTAATCTCAATTTTTGGTTTTCGGCAAGTGTACGACGAGTTGTACGGTCAGATGCCCTTGCTGAAGCAAACGCAGTGTGGAAAGATGTATTCGCTACAGCGTGTTCCTTCGGTAGTTAGTTGTCAAGCGTGTTGTGTTGAGACGAATACAAACACCTAGTCCCCGAACCAAAAATAATTAACCACACACAGTTAAAATCCTCCGCGTCCGAGCATTGAACCCGGGGCCCTCTGGACCGAAGACCAGTACGCTGACCATTCCAGCTAAGGAACTGGACCAATAAACAAACACTTCGCAAAAGAAAAAGAAACTGCAGTCGTATTATGCCAGGAAAGTGACAAATAGCTGTTACGGCAATTTGCAGCTAATGTTCTGTCTTAAATTCGTACTGAAAACAATGATATGCGCTCCTTTATTGACGAAGTGTAGATATTCCTCCGACTAACCAAGACTTCTGTGATAATATTAACATTCTTTGCGGTCTTAGTGGTGCTCAGAGATTTAAAGATTTTTCAGCCGATCACTGTTTGTATCATGAACTGAATAATAATAATATTAATAATAATAATAATAATAATAATAATAATAATAATAATAATAATAATAATAATAATAACACCGAGGTCGATAGCTGCAGTCGCTTAAGTGCGGCCGGTATCCAGTAGTCGGGAGATAGTGGGTTCGAGCCCCACTGTCGGCAGCCCTGAAGATGATTTTCCGTGGTGTCCCATTTTCACACCAGGCAAATGTCGGGCACGGCCACTTCCTTACACTTCCTAGGCCTTTCCTATGCCATCGTCGCCATAAGACCTATCTGTGTCGGTGCGACGTAAAGCAAATAGCAAAAATGAATGCGGCCTTGTTTTACGGCCGGATGCCCTTTCTGACGCCAACGCTATGAGGAGGAATGTTTCTCTCATGGTTATTAGTTGTGCTGTATAAATATGAAGAGGAGTGTGTTGGAACAAACAAAAACACACAGTCCCCGAGTCAGAGGAAATCAGATGCGATTAAAATCTCCGACCCAACCGGGAATCGAGCCCGAGACCCTCTAAACCGAAAGCTTCAACACTTACCATTCATTCAAGGAGCCTGATACTACGACTGGTTTAACTTACGTCCCATTGGCTACTTTTACAGTTTTGGGAAGCGCTGAGGGGCCGGAATTTTTTCCTGCAGGAGTTCTTCTACGTACTAGTAAATCATCTAGCACGAGGCAGGCTGGCGTATTTGAGCACCTTCAAATACCACCTGACTGCCTCAAGATCGAACTCGCCAACCTGGGCTCAGAAGACCAGCGCTCTGTCGTCTACTGTACTACTGTCTGAGCTACAATGAGACAATTAGGAAGCGAACACTGCGTGATACGAAAGACAGCATCACGCATTCTTATGCGAAAGCCGGGCTGAGTGGCTCAGACGGTTGAGACGCTGGCCTTCCGACCCCTACTTGGTAGGTTCGATCCTGGCTCAGTCCGATGGTATTTGAAGGTGCTCAAATACGTCAGCCTCTTGTCGGTAGATTTACTGGCACGTAAAAGAACTCCTGCAGGACTAAATTCCAGCATCTTGGCGTCTCCGAAAATTGTAGAAGTAGTTAGTGGGACGTAAAGCAAATAATATTTTTATTGTGAAGTGATCGCACCTCAGTAACCTACTACAAAGGAACTCCATTAGGATTCGTGAATGACTATACTAAATTTATCTCTCGTTTCCATTAAGATACTTCAGTAAAGAAATCCATGTCGTTAGTGACGTAACTTTTCCTGTGCTGCGGAGTCACAGATTGTGGATGACACACTAAGTAGTGAACTGACGTCAGGTGTAACGAGGAGATAGCATTGTGTGGAGATCAACCTTGGCTATCTTGTGAGAAAAACTGGAGGAAGGGGGCGGGCCACGCGTCATGCCGACTCTCGTGTTCTTTCAACCTTTTTCTGGACGATATTCTTATATCTAAGTATTGCCAGAAAATGAAGTTTGTAGATATGCTTTTAAAATAAAGTGATGCCAGTACGGAAGAAGGGTAGGAAAACGGAACTGGAACAGGTAGATCATATCAAGTACTTAGGATGTGTATTCTCTCAGGATGTTAGTACAGTAAGTGCAGATGAATAAAGGTGTAGTAAAGCTAATGCAGCGACCTCGCAATTGCGAACAACGGTATTCTGTAAGAAAGAAGAAAGTTTTCGAACGAAACTATCTTTACATCGGTCTGTACGGGAGTGAAAGCTGGGTGGGTTCAGAATACCTTATTTACAAGTTCGAAGTAACAGACATGAAAGTTGCAAGAATGAATAAGCGGTTAGAACAGTGGCAATGGAGTTTTCGAAATTACGACATAAAATTAAGTTAGCTATTAACTCGATGGATGAAGTTGTACGCATAAATCAGTTTCGGTGGTGGGGTCATGTGAGAAAATTGTGGCCCTCTTACCTTAAACTCAACGCAATAAAAAAAAATTTGCTGGCACATGCAAATATCCGACGATTACTGTAAACGCACTGTAAAAACAAACGTTTTCGATCCATTCTACAAACACATCACGAAGCCACCTTCCCTGTGCAGAGTGTCATTCGGGTAATTTATTTAGTCTTTCTGTGGAAATCTGCGGTCCCTTAAAGCCCCGGGCCTGCCTGCATTGCAGGCCCTAATATTACGCCACTGGGAATTGTATCTACTCGGAGTGTTGACGCAAGTGCGATAACAGGTATAACTTGAAAACAATATTCTCTTACCCATGGGTAACTAATGCAGATATCGAGCTCGAATTATTATTATTATTATTATTATTATTATTATGCGATTATGGTTAATATTATTATTACTTGTATGTATAGCTATGAAGTGTTACATCCCTTTAGTATTATTATGATTTATGTAGTTGAATGATCGTATTGTGTGTGAGGTTATGTCATTTTTTTTTTATTTTTTTTTGCTAGTTGCTTTACGTCGCACCGACACAGATAGGTCTTATGGCGACGATGGGACAGGGAAGGGCTACGAGTGGGAAGGAAGCGGCCGTGGCCTTAATTAAGGTACAGCCCCAGCATTTGCCTGGTGTGAAAATGGGAAACCACGAAAAACCATTTTCAGGGCTGCCGATAGTGGGGTTCGAACCTACTATCTCCCGAATACTGGGTACTGGCCGCACTTAAGCGACTGTAGCTATCGAGCTCGGTAGGTTATGTCATGAAAGCATTAGTAAGCTATTACTATTATTTACGTAGTCGAATGATCGTATTGTGTGTGAGTTTATGTCATGGAACACGTGTGTTGTACATAGACATTGATATCAGTTCCGTTAATGTAAATACCTGTAAATTTATATTATAATTTATTCTTACCTGTATTTATAAATTGTAAACCATTATTGTGAAACACACTGTAACTTCCAGAATGATAATAGGCACGAGAACGATTGAGAATATTCCATCCGTTGTAAACTGTGCATTACGCACTCTAGAATTTTCACGAAGATATTTTTGTAATGTAACTTTCTAGAAGCCTGGCCAGGCACCTATATAAAGAGACAATCTTGACGGGGAAGTTAGTTGCTGTTAAGTTAGTTGTTGTTGGAAGTTATTGGTTGAAAAGTCATGGTGTAGCAAGGTTATACTTGTGACGACGTGGACGACATGCTTTTAAGCAGTCAACTGTTTTATTTGTGTTTCAATGTTGTCATCTCGATGTGCAGCGATTGGCAGTTGTCTTTAAATGGCGGGTTGTGATGTGAGAGTTTTGTTTTGAGATTATGTTTTTGCTTTGTAAATATATGTGAATAAAATAATTGTACCAACTGACAGCATCTCGTGTGCGTCTTTGTAGATACGTAAAGAGGCCCATAGACGTGCAATATGATTGCGCAATATGGATTGTACAATATATTGTTAGCTGCCCACAGACATACAATATTATTGCACCAACAATCGGGTTTGTGCAATAAATGGAATCGTGTGGAGATAATATTGCTGGTTGTGCAATATATTGTGCAAAAGCGCTCATAGACGTACAATATGCGTGGCAATATATAGTCAGTCCATGCCGGTATTTTGTTTGGTGAAAACTCTTTTCTGTATCACGAAGCCGCTTCACTTCCGTCCGGAAGTTTGCACGCAGAGAACTGATGTTTTACAATAACTTCTTGCTTGTCAGCTTTCGGGTATATTTCGCGATATTTCTCAATAAGCACCGCGTTCTGTTCACCTTTCTTTAACGCAATTACTGTAATCTTTGCTCTTAACGTCTCATAGAGCCGGAAGGCTTCGATAAACTCCAAAATAAACCTTTTCTCCTCCTGTTTGTCTCCCATCAAGATACGTTCTCCCCCACTTGTTGATACCAACTGGCGTGAGGACGCGATATTGCACAATATTGCCAACACACGACACAGTATTTTGCGATTTGCGCAATATATTTCAAACTGTTTTGATTTCGTACAATATATTACACAACCCTTCAATATTAAATACAAACTATCAATTATATTGCACAAACCCCGATATTGCGCAATAATATTGCACATCTATGGGCCCCTTAAGTGTCTAGGCTTTTAAGTGGGGTATGATTCAATACACTGGGGCTTTTGCGGCAAGGAAAATCTGGCTACACATATTTCTGGTACTGGCAACCACTTGATGAGTACATGGATATGGTAGTCTACGGAGAAGTAAGACGTAATTCATGGGAAACACAACGTATTTTCCAATTTGGACAAAGGGCACCGACTGCGGGTATATTTTGGTACGCGCAGCACGGTTCTCTGCGTTCATTCATTATTACCTACTTACGAATATATCCATTCTCAGCCATCTCCTACACAAGAACTTATTAGCTGAAGAGGTGTTTTCACGTTATTAGGTGAACTGTAGTCCGCATAAATCCGAAGAAATAGGCGCGGATGATTCACCCAGTATATCATAGTAGACAAACGTCATGTGTTTTTATCGTGCGGAGAGATTTATCAAGTGAAAGTTTACCTTCATAGTGCAAATATGTTATATGCGGTCTCATTTTGCGTGTTATCACTATAACGCGATTTTAATTTAACTTAAAGTCGTAACCGGTAGCAATTTCGCAATTACCCTGTGCGTGGTCGCGTATCTTACCGTGCATACAGTTTTGAACAAGGCACCATCGTGGTGCATGTCAGTCTTTACGTGGACTAGTAAGTTCCAGCAACGCACACATTATGGGTCAAAACATCTCCAAGACTGAACAACAGATACATTCTACAACACTTAAATGGCTCCAAGTAACTGGAGTGTACGATAAGAAAATTCCATTGCATAAAAATTTTATGTCTACCGCAAAGTGATCCGAACCGACAACATGAAAACGTGAAATGGAACTGAAGATGCTGGAATGGTCCATTGGCTTGACTCGACCGTGCCATGCACGGAACGATGATGTACGAAAGAAATTCAATGTTACCCCCAGTCACACAAAAAATGCAGGAATCATGTGTTCGATAACATGGAGATGTACATTGCTGCATTGGCAAAGACCGCCCTTCAACTGAACGTGCAGCGTCGCCTGTCACGAAGACAACAAACACATTGGCTGGACAGGGTGTGAGATTAAATGCACCTCGCAAAACTCAACCCTCGGAATACTATGGATCGTTTGAAGTGGAAAAAAAAAAAAAAAAAAAAAAAAAAAAAAAAAAAATTGGCGGTAGGCTGTCAGTATTGTAATGGCCGTAGGGTTTTGTGGCTTTCGTAGACTTGGTTATTAGAAATAAAATACAAATGTTATGTAGATAATTAATTTTATTCACTAGAACGTGGTACACTTGGAATGGGGGCAATAACTGTGTGTGTTAATTGTTATCGGTCTTTTCGCTGTTTCAGTTTCTCATTTTTTAATGCTATTTGTTCGGGGCGTCCACCTGTACACATCTTTTGCCCCTACTTGCACCATGTGATATGAACCTGCGTATAACTGGAATAGAGGAAGTGTAATAGAGTGTTGAATGTGAGGAAAGGAACGTTAAGGACGACACAAACACCCAGTCCCCAGGCCAGGAATATTAATCATTTACAATTAAAAACCCCTGTCCCAGCCGGGAATCGAACTCGGGGCCGCCGGGTAACAGGTGGACGCGTTGCCACCTACACCGCGGGGCCGGACTTCAATTTCTCATAGTAACGCCTATTATGCTCTTTTCGTTTTATTTCTGTTATTCCTTCATCATTCACTTTTCTCGTTTCAACTCTTTCTTTTGCACGTTTTTGCCGAACCGTAATCAAATCTTTCTTTCCCACTGTTAAATTTGTTATTCTATGCAACTGACCACGACGTATTCACAATGACAGCTAACCTCCAAATGAGCGCGTGAGTCAACACAGCGCCATCTTATAACAGAGTATGCGTGTGACGTCACATATTTAGCACAAATTTTGCTTTACTTTGAAGCGCTACTTCATGAAAACTAAGTTTCAGATTTTTTTTTTTTTTTTTTCCAAGGGTAGCCTGCTCTTTTATCTGTCAATTCAGGCATTAAACATAATTGTAAGTTAAATATACGCGTTCTTCCCAAACACTAAAAACGTCTTAAAATGTTTCTTTCCGTGTATCCGTAACGTAAGTACATTAAAGGGGATACGGCGCCGACTATCTTACCAATGTGAATTTAAAAAAAAATCATGTTCCTTTTCCTCCGGATCTAATAAAGTTATAAAAATGGAATTTATGTCACATTTCATTCACACCTTACTTGACATATTGACGGATCGTTTTTTAAATTGAACTTCAGGGGACTCAGATACATATTTTTTTAAACAGTCAAGAAATTGAATGATTTTTTTCTTTAAAAATCAGCCAAATCCCAAATAGTTATACTTAAATAACAAAAATTCTTCCGTTTAAATGTTAACCAATATGAGACAAATTCATGACGAAAATTACACAGCTCCGTGATAAATAGTCACCTAGAAAAAGGACCATACATTAAAACAAAATGGAAACTGAGAAAACTGCAGTAAAACTTTCCATACACGTGTTCATATTTCAGTGCATCCCTGCCCCATGTGAGGAAGAATCTGGCTCTTCCTTGGATTCATACAGGTCTTCTAGCTTCCGTTTAGCCTTGTTCCTGGATTACCTAGCTTTTTTCTGCACTTCCTGAGCTATTCCTTCTGCTTTCTGTAGTCTTTCTCGGTCCAATTCCTTCACGAAATTCACACAATTCCTTTCTATTTCCAGTCCTAACTCTGTAATATCAGACATTTAGCAATATTTCCTCCTTTTATTAAAAATACGATTACTTCTTGGCAATTTGAACTTGAATTACTGAATATTCATAGCTAATTAGCGAATCACCTCAAAAATAAATAATTCTAAGTAGTAAGCATGGAAATGCATGTCATGGAGTGCAGAAAGAATAAACAAAAGACAAGTAAAAATTGTGCAGTCTAGCCACTACAGAATTAAAAGGTAAAGAATGTACTCTTGAATGAAAAAAGTCCCTACATCCTAGCCTTCATAATCGCCAAGTTATGGCAATGTGATTATTCAACTCGGTTTCGTAGCAATTACTGACGATTTTCTCATTGTTAACGCAAGTATAAATTAAAATTATGGCAATTTTTAATGGTTAAATAATAATGTATACATAATTTTAAAAAGCAGACTTCAGAGATTCATAAAATACAAAAATGTAAAATTTAACCGTTCCGTGTCCCCTTAAAAGAAAACCGATGCAAGAGTGCAGACGCCATGTACAATAAGGGCTCACTCGCACCTAGCGGAAGGGAGACGCGGCGTGAAGGCAGCAAAATATTATTTCGCTGTGTAATAGAAAAAGAGGAAGTTGCTTGATGAGAATATTTCTTCCGCTTCTCCCTCCGGAATTTAATTTCGGTAACGTTCGTAAAGTATTCGGGTGTGTAGCAGTCGCGTCGAGTCCATGCCATACATGGTGTTCGCTTCCTTTGCGGATGTTCACATTCCTGAGAGAACCTTGAATTACTTTACGTAATTTCCTGTGAAATCTTTGGATTGCGCTGTGTTAAAAATGGATTGCGAAAAACTTATTTAATTAGTTGAAAAGTAGGCTACACCTTTCCATTGAAATAGCAGTTGAAATATCACAATGCTTATTCCAAAAAGCACTTTGAATTTATCTTCAGGATGAAACAACGATTGAAAGAATGTAGAAAATTCACAATTTAAATTTCTAGATAAATTAATGCCATGAACTAAAAATATCCCATTTTTCCTTTGTTCTTCCCTTTCAGCAACTCTAACCTTAGCCTACAAGGAATACAAACCCTGCTCACTCGCAGTGCTCTCTTCAGTAACAGTGTCCGCCTGGCAGTGCGCGTCTTGACCACTGCAGCGCTAGTATACCACCTCACATAAGTAGTCACTAGCATTACTAACGGGAGTTAAAACCAGCACAAATTTAGCTCTACACTATACTTCCTGTATATTATATACGTTACTGAGCAGAATGAGGTAGAAAATAATAAATGTTCACCTTTTACCCCTAGGAGTTCAATTCAGCTATGGATTTTCATTTCAGAGAACACACATACCTGTCGAAATTTGTCTGGAATTTAAAAGTATATAAGGTCTGCACTAGATAGTTTTACTACCACACCGTAGATTTTCAGTGAAAAGGAACGACTTTAACCATTTTCCTTGATATTTTCTCCTCATAAATTGTTTTTCTTCTCAAGCAGTGTTCTCGGCGATACTCATCTGTCATGCTATTAGCGTAGTTAGTGACAGAGGGGCGCAGAAACTTCTGCAGTATTATTCTGCTTAGTTCCTCAGGATGATCACTTTTCTCACACTGTAGAATAGGAATTTTAGCAACATGTGGCAACAAGTATTTGGATTAATGTTTGTGCTATTTTTGGACTGCCCAGCGTTACCGATAACATTTCGTCCCTTACTTGCCCCGGTTTCATCAGCAGTGAAACAAAACTTGGCTTTGGATACCTTAGACGTGAGACCACCTCTGTCTTTGATTTTTATTAATGACGTTAGTGAAAAGGGACTCTGGATACTACTAATTTTATCCACACACTCTTGACATGTACACAACCGAATACGGAAATTATTATCATCAGAACAGGAGCAATAATAATAAGAAACCTAACTTTTGCCGTCACACGGTCTGCGTCTTTACTGTACCACACCTTATCTGCTTATTACTTTAATCCATAATTCCCTAGTTGGCTCTTGGCAAGGGAATTCATGGAAACTAGTTCCAGGAACTTTATTTCTAGAGCCTTGTTTAGAAAACGGTACGCAACAGTACACCATTGTAATATAACTGACGTATTTTAACAATACTCTTTTCCCGTTTGCTCAGTGTGTGAATTAAGCCGAAAGTGTCAGGTTCCAAGTCATCCTCAATTTACAAGAGTTTACGCATTTCATATAGGATGGTAAAATTATATTCTGTGACGTTTGCAGCAAAGAGGTGAGTGAAACTTGTTTTATATTTCCTCATAACGAATTATAATCAATTTAGCAAAATCAACATGGTATTTTAAATAATGCATATTAAGATACGTAAAACTGCAGCTACCTAAAAATATTGTAGAGACTATTTGAGAGTCTGTTTTAGGCAGCTAAAATAACATTTTCAACCCTAAAAATCCGAGGTCTAGTAATCACTATATCAAGTTTCTGTGGTGGTTGGAAGTGTAGTGTATTGTCTGAATATGAAAGGTAAAGTGTTGGAACAAACACAAACACCAGTCCCCGAGTCAGAAGAATTAATTAGACGTGATTATTATCACCTATCCGGCTGGCAATCGAATCTGGGACCTTCTGAACCGAAGGCCTCAACGCTGACCATTCAGCCAAGGATTCGGCCAAAACAAAATCATTATTGAGTTTCATTATTTCTATCTGTATTAACATTCAACTTTCGCAGTGGACGCCACCAGTAAGCATACAACGGGTAGAAATACCACCAACCGAAGTGTTCATGTGAGGTTGAATTGCAGCGCCTCTAGCGGCAAATATAGCATCCACAGGGCGGACAGCTATGAGTGGCTATTGGGCAGGCTTTGTATTCCTTGTAGGCTAAGCTCTAACATAGGAACCGTTAGCTGCGTTCGGCTGGGCCAACCATAGGGTTAGTAAATGATACACTAGAGGTAGCATTGGCGCTGCAGTCGCGTGCGAAGTTGAACGAGCGCGCTGTTTGGCAAAAGCTGGATTGTTTGGGCACGGCCGACTTGATGCGTCGCTCTAGCTATAAGGAGCGCAGCGAGGGATCCAGTCGGCCGTGGTTTGCGACTGTCACTACTGGAGCTTCCCGATAAATTGAAGTATATACTTCTCTGAAGAAAAATGCCAGTCTCCTGTGCAGCTTATGGCTATATAGAGAGGTTCACAAAGGGCCATGGCATATCATTTCACAGGCATTTTCCTTGAAACTCATTTCTGTACGTATAAAATAATACTTTGCGTGACACTTATTGTCATGTGAATTAGCCTACTTGGGCTGACTTTGCGACTGATTGCCCTGTAGGCGTGAATCAGATTATTTGGATCCTACCTTGATGACTGAAATTAATCTTTTAGAAAATGTAAGGGATGACATTTTCCTTTCACTGAATGGCCAAGCCTTTCCAAGCGAATATCCAGAAAAATCAAGTGCATGATACCGAGCGAGTGGCTGTAGACTTAGGTCACGTAGCTGTCAGCTTACGTTCAGGAGATATTATGTTTGAACCCCACTGTCGGCAGCCCTGAAGATGGTTTCCAACTTTTACACCAGGAAAATGCTGGGGCTGTACCTTAATTAAGGCCACAGTCGTTTGTTCCCACTCGTAGCCCTTTCCTGCCCCATAGTCATCGTAAGAGCTATGTGTATCAGTGCGACGTAAAGCGAATTGGTACAAAAAAGAAAGTAAGAAAAGATGTGCATGATAGCCTGGAATTGTGGTCCGTTTTTCACTTTTTGTGTGTATTTATATTAGGCCTATTAAAAGCTATTGAATAAGTTATATTTTCTGTATATACAGTTTGTTGCTTTCCCTTCGTACAATACGTGTAGCAGTCCCCATTCATACCTTACCACTTTTTACAATTTAAAGATTAGATGTGCAACACCGTGTGAACATCCGAGTCCTTTACTTTCGTCAATATTATTATTCCTTTAAATGTCATATAGGACTATATACAAGCATAATGAATTATTGACCGAGAGAGTTGGCCGTGCGGTTAAGGCCACGCAGCTGTAAGCTTGCTTTCGGGAAATAATGGGTTCAAACCCCACTGTCGGCAGCCCCAAAGATGGTTTTCCGTGGTTTCCCATTTTCACACCAGGCAAATGCTGGGGGTGTACCTTAATCAAGCCAACGGGCGCCTCCTTCCCACTCCTAGTCCTTTCCTATCCCATCATCGCCATAAAGCCTATGTGTGTCGGTGTGATGTAAATCAAATTGTAAAAAATATTGTATTTTTTCAATTCTCTTCAATCAAATAATTTTACCACTCTCCCTTTCCATTACCGGAAATCATTTTAAAAGCTGAAATTTTAAAGCAAATCATACGTTCCAGGAAAAGCTAAATAAAAACTCCATAATAGGCTGAAACCTCAACCGAGTGTCATATTTCCACTTGTAATCACGTTTACAAAACATCGAAAATAATAATAATAATAATAATAATAATAATAATAATAATAATAATAATTGTACCGGGTGGTACACCTCTACGCCGCACATTCGAATTTTCCGCCTTAAAGTACTCCCCTACACGAGAAAGAGTGAACTTAAAACTGGATCTACTTAAACCTTTCCTCTGAAGATGTCACTGTGTGAATTTCGACGTGTTTTGTTTACTATTTATCAAGAAGTTTGGACATTCTCTCATAGATGTCACTGCCTAAAACTGTGATCATGCACCCTGGTGCGAAGTGAAGGAACTTTCTTGAAGAAATGTTGTACTCATAAGTTTTTGTCCTTACTAAATTTCGTTCTTTCATTTATGGGTTGGCAATATTAATCTTTCTTTCCGCCAGTTTTGAACTTAGCCAATCCAGAATTTCTGTAATTAATTTTTGACCAATCGTGTCTTTCTTCTTCGACTTTGATGTGTAACTTTAAGCTACCCAATAAAAGCCTGTGGGTGTGTCTTAATTATTCATGAAAGGTCTCGAACCTTCCCCGAGGGTATAAAAACTGCTGAATTTCTTGCCTCTAGGCCACTTCATCAACATCTAACCTAGTGTATGGACGTGTAACAGGAGACGGGAAGCGCCTCTTCCATCAGGGAGCAGTTCTTCAGTAAGGTAGTGGCCGCTTAACATCTTTATTTCTTGCTAGCTCAGCAGTTTAACCCGCGGGAAAGGCCCGAAACTTTTACCATGTAACCCATCTTTACAAATATGTAAATTTCTACCAGTTTATGTAAAAACTTAAGTAAATTTGTAACTGTAATTCGGGGATAGAGAGTGATTTACCCTCTCGAGCTCCCCTTCATATTGGTTTGAGGTGACTACGTTTTGGTAACTGATTTTCTTCTTTTCCTTATTGTTTTACATTTTTCCTTATACGGGTCACCTCCATAGTTTGGGAATAGCCCCTGTTTCATCTGCCTAGTGCCTTTTAGGTTTTAAAATGTGTATTTAGGAGTGCAAGTATACACCTCCATTCTTTTTGGTATTCCGGGCCATTTACTTAACCTGTTCTTTTCCTGCTAAGGCCCAGTAGATTGGGCACAAGATACCCCCGTGTCATTGTTGTAAGTCGTGCCTTGATGGCAATCAATGGTAAAGTCTGATATTGCCTTGAATAGGCGTGAAAAACTGAGAGCATGTTAGCTCTTCTCCAGTGTGTAAAAGTGCCTCTGGGAGGTTTGAGGTTAAAAGTTGGGAGCAAGTGCTCCAGGTATTAGGGGTTTTCTGCCCTTTGGTAAATATGTGTTTGTGAGCTGAGAGCTCAGAAAATGTAAAGGGAGGGCTTGAAGCCCAAGTTCTGTTTATACCACCAATCTTATCTTTCCTAGAGTTAGTTTTTGCTACTTGTACCTATTGCATTGTTTCTTGTTGTTAAAAAAAAAGGAAGAAAAAATATATAACCTTGTTACAGTTTTAAATTAACTTTGATTTTGGTAGTTAGACCCATACACCCCGGCACCTTCTTTCACCTCTGCTGATCCACCAAACCATGGTAATAATAATAATAATAATAATAATAATAATAATAATAATAATAATAATAATAATAATAATAATAATAATAATAATAATAATAATGATAATAATAATAATAAGTACTTGCACGGTTTTTGGAGACGCTGAGGTATCAGAATTTTTCCCACGAGAGTTCTTTCATGTTCCGCTTAATTTATCTATTTACAGAAGCGTGACTTATTTGAGCACCTCCAAGTATCACGGGACTGAGCCAGGCTCGAACCTGCCAACTTGGACTCAGAAAGCCAGGGTCTAAACCGGCGATGATAATATTTTGTCTACTTTACCCCAAAATCTCGCCAACGTTTTTAGGCCTAAAAATTCGCTCATCCGCTTCGTACGAGAGAGGACATTTTCGGTCGTTAGGCAGAATTATACCAAATTTCTGGTCATTTACACAAAAAATAGCGAAATATACGAGCCCTCCTTCCAAACGTATGTTGTTAGAAGGCTTAATATGAGTTGTGTTAATTAACTGCACCTGAACACCGTCCTCTTAAATTACGCATTTAGTCCTGTATTCAGGCTTTTTGGGCTTTCTTTTTTACTGGAGAGAAGAATCGCAAGTATACTGTAGTATCTGAGAATATTTACATGTAAGAATTTTAAACCTTATCTATATCCACACAGTTTTAAAAGACACCGATTTACATTGAGTACAGCGGAGTGAGCTTTTTGCCAAACAGCTGCAATTTTAACATCTCCGCTCACTAGAGTGATTCTCTCGTAGACGGTGGCGCCAATGCTACCTCTAGTGTATCATTTAAACTCTATGGGGCCAACGCTTCACAATCAACTGACTGACAGGTTTTGACGATCAGCTGTCCAAATGGCGAGTGGAGGCGCTCATACAGTAGCTATACAAGAGAATTTCCTCTTTCCGAGTCTCCCCTTCCGGTAAGTGTAAGCGGGCCTTAAGTGGGAGAATGAAAGGATGATGATGATGATGATGATGATGATGATGACGACGATGGCTGGAGGAAATATAAGAAGTTGTAAAGAGGTATTAATGTAATGAGCACACAGTTTCCACAGGCAGAGCTACAAGGTTTTCAGAATCACCTTTAAGAACAATAAGAAATCAAGCAGACGAAATGAAAAAAAGTAGTATACGTTCTTCGAGAATGCAAGACTATGGTAGCACAGATAAAGGCAACCGTTATGAAGAAATTAAAAATTTATTTTTGTTTACAGGTGTAAAATTATAATTTTCTTCTATACTCATACTCTCGCCCAGAATAAATTCGACTCATTTTACGTAATTTCATGTCATGTGATTATTTCTTAGTACTAATTAAACACGTAAAGCGATGGGCACTTGTATTTGAGTTGTGTGGGTATTGATGTATCTCTTCTGGCCTTATCTTCCTTCCAAGTGATATGAGATCTGTCATTCTGATTACTTTATTTCACCAGACATTAATATATCAGGCAAGTTTGCGCTCGCTTGTGTCTCTCGTATTATCTGCTTGTTTCTTATATCGTCAGAGATAAAAAATTCAAAAACACTCATTTCTGCTGCATTGTGTGTGTTATTGTGACCTTGACGGAGCAACCAAATATTTTTTATAAGAGTCGGTTGGTGTATACATTTCAGTGGACTTGGGACATTTATATATTCTTCTGGCTTAGTGAAGAAAGGGCCAAGAAACTACCTCACTCCTCATTTTGCTAGTACGCATTTTTAGTGACCCTAGAGCTTTCTATCACTGTTGATGGTGGAACTACTGGTGATTTAACCAGCCTCCGTTCTGAGAACTCAACGTGCATCGACATTCAAGCTTAAATCATGAATAAAAATAAGGAAAATAAGAGGTCCTGGCAGTGACCCCTGCGGCAAGGTATGAATAATAGCCTCTATGTTTCATAATATTTCAAAGAATAAATTTGTTTCATTATCTCGTTACCAGTGGCGTACGCTGAGTCCAAGACGTGGGCTACCACTGGACTTAGGTTACCCCTTTACGATGGTTGGTTTAGTGAATGACAAGCCTTTTAAGCGTCTTGAGCTGCAACGAAGAACTGTTGCCTTATGGATAATACAGGACAAATAGGGGCATATTTACCCATACTACTTGGCCTTAAGAGTAAAAGAGGAAATATTGCACATAACCGGCCATTAACAAAAGGCAAGGAGGCGAAACTCCAACACTCCTTATAGAAATTACTAAAAACCCAAGTGGTCTTAAGGCCCAAATATACAGAGGTTAATCCCATACTACTGTTTTTTTGCCAGTTGTTTTACGTCGCACCGACACAGATAGGTCTTATGGCGACGATGGGACAGGGAAGGGCTAGGAGTGGGAAGGAAGCGGCCGTGGCCTTAATTAAGGTACAGCCCCAGCATTTGCCTGGTGTGAAAATGGGAAACCACGGAAAACCATTTTCAGGGCTGCCCACAGTGGGATCCCATACTACAAGAGGGTGACTAAAGGAGGAAACTTTAAAGCCAAGACGAGATTTACAAAATTCAGAGTTTGAAAACTTTAGTCACCTAATTGTAAGGTTCAATGGAGACAGCAGAGGGTCACCACGCTTCTTTCCCTTACATTACATCTTTCCCAGTAGGGAATAGAAACAGAGTCCTCAGACTTCGCCGAAAATCCTACATTTAAACCACCAGTTTACAAAATTACAATAAAAGAAAACGGCTAACACCTTCCTCTCAAACTACCCGCAGGCGCCATCACATGTTTAGGAAAATTTCGCCATTATCTTGTATCGCTGGATATTCTTCAAGCAGGCGGCGCCCTTGCCTCCTAGGTCTCCGTCAAGTCACACTCCCAGGCACTGGAGCAATTCATGCAAGGCGTCCCTAAAGTGCCCTGCTTATGTAGTTCTGTAAGGGGAAGCTTCCCGATTAAATTGAACCACACTTTGCTGATAGACTGGATTCCTGTACACAACCCCGGTTTTGATGGGCTAGAGAACGTATTTACAAGCATCTGATAGTTAGACTACAGTAGAGGAGGAATCAGCTGAAGTGTTGACAACTTCGGTACATTAAAAAAAAAACAGAAAAAGGTTTACTAATAACAAAAATGAAATTTCCTAAGTTCTAGGTTAATGTTTAGTGCGCGAGAGTGAGCTAGCAAATCGATGTTAGAGCCATCTAACTGTAGAAAACGAAATTCTATGGGAGTTTGCAAGTTCAAGTCCATTGGCATAGATGGCCGAAGGCAAGGCGCGCAGTTTAAATAGCCGGGAACCCCTGGTACTATTATTGTTATTATTATTATAATTATAATTATCATTACTATCATCATCTTCATATACACAAAACACATCACACTACCATCCACCACAGAAACACGTAATATTGATGACGTCCCACCACACAGCGTTGGCGTCAGGAAGAATATTCAGCCGTAAAACTAGACCTAACTATGGTACGGGCTGGCTAATGAATTTAATAATAGAACAGGCATAATAATAGCAATAATAATGTTTCCTTCCCCCTGTGGATTGGGCCGGTAGAATAAACTCACGGTATCTCTAGCCTGCCGTAAAAGGCAAATAAAAGGGATCCCAGAGGCTTTCATTTTTGTAGCACTTTTGAGGCTGACATTGCTTCCAGTTATTTGTGTCAGGCTACTCGCTTTCATATTTCTTATCCGACCTCCCTTCGTCAATTGTTCTTTTTCTCTCCCGACGGTATTAGGTTTCCGAGGCCTGGCGAGTCTTTCATTATCAAGCCCTTTATGGTGCTTGTATTTCTTCGGCCAATACATTCATTCTAAGCATTGTTAGAACTTTTCATATTTTGCTTATGATGATTGCCCAGTTATACTTTTCCTTGAGTCAATAGAAACCTGATAAACTGCATTCCTTCAGACCATTTACAAATGAAACTGACCAATTAAATGGTGATGTACGTGAAATACACGCATTAGTGTAAGTAACCACCGAACACACACCTTCCTTGAAATACAGTATACTGGTGATTCAAATTTTGTACAATGAATGATGATGACATTACATAGATAATAATAGTTTATATGTAGATACGATAATAAGCTTTTAGGCTTTTTTTTACCGAGAACTTTGCTCTGCGTCTTGAAAAGATAATCTCGTCTGTTTACGAGCAAGACCTCTAAAAATGAATGAGGGTTTGAATCACTTGAACTTAAGAATGCTTTACCGTTGTCTACAGCAAGTGGTACTCTCGTTCGCCACTAGATGGCTCCCTGTGCTCAGTGTGAACCATCTCGTGATGAGAATACGAATTTGGAAAAAAATCTGAAAGAAATAATAATAGTGAAAGGACACCTATATAAATCTTTAATTGCTGGGAACCACATAAGTGACAGAGAATTTCCCCGTTGAAATACGTATTTCCACAGCTTCCCGTATAATCCCAGACCTATCGTGTTTAGTGGGGGGTAAGAGCTCGAACATCGGGTCGGCGGATGCAGGGTGAGTCTGGGCCCACACGTGGCCACCGCTGGTCCGTGGTCCGACAGCTCTGCACTCCGACCAGCCAAGTGAGCAGAGGAGGGATGGCCACGGCTCTACGCCTATGAATTCGGGAGACGGAGAGGGGCTGGTCTCCACGTTCGGCTGTCTTGAAAATTGTTTTCCGTAGTTTTTCATTCTCCTGAGCTAAGGTGAATGCCGAGACAGTTCCTAGTATAGGCAACGAACGCCTACCCCTCACTTTCTCCAAGCATCTCCTGGTATGAGAGACGACGTAACCGTCTAAGAGGCCGACCTCCTTCTTCAAGGAAGGAATGAAAACATGTTAGTAGTAGTCTAGTCTAACATCTTGGAACACGACATAGATTGGGCGTGCTCAGCTTTTGGTGATTTGTCTGACTGGTTGAGATGGATATTACGTTGGTGTTCCTTGATACGAGTACCAATGCAACCGGAATGTTTCGCCAATGTATACCTTGCCGCAAGTACAGGGAATTTTGTACACCCCAGGTTGTATTGTGTATGGCTTATTATTAAGAGTGGTGCAGCCTATGTAAGGCAGACCCTTCAAGAAAAATAAGGAAACAAGATTTTGCACGGAGGAACTTTATTTTACATACATAGCAGTACACATTGCTATTCAACATACTCACTATTCTTATCCAAGCTCTAGTTCCTCTACATCAAGGCATCGATGTTGGCAAGACAGTTTCTGAAGCCACGTCATGCCGTTCACCCTCGTGCTTCATCAACGGTCCGAAGAGATGGAAATCACTGGACGGTCATCGCTCAGCCCAGCTCAACAAGGTTTGCCTTTTTCTAGGTGAGATAAAGAGAATAGTGCTGTGTTAGTATGTGTCTTTGTTTGGGCGGGGGGGGGGGGGGTGCCGTGAGGCTCCGCCCCGCCTCACAGCCCGTGGTGACCTACCTGTTTGGACAAATGACCGGCAAGCGAGTACTAACGCAGGAACATAGCCTAGTACAAGAGTACAGAATAACTTGAGGTGCAAAGGCTAGTCTTCTGCCAGCTACTTCCACCCCTCCGTAAAGGAGAAGTTATGAGAAACCTCCCTAAACCCACCAGGCAATCCCATATCTCCTTTCGGCACTGGTTACCCTGTCGCGGTCATACCAAGACATCCCCGGCGCTAGACCACTGCCGCTCAAGAGCCACTGTCACCCCCGGTCCATGGCCGCCTGCAAGGCTTTCAAGGTAGAAAATGGAGAAGATAACAAAATAAAAAAGAAATGTTGACGCGCGGTCGAGAGAGAATAAATAAATAAAAAGTAGTCTTGCAAACGACCATGCGGATGGCCAGTAATGCGAAAGCTCTTTCCAAAGGAGCTACTTCGCATACCCCCTTCAAATTGGGATTTTATTGCAGCCACCAATTATAACGTTAAGGACGGACCGCATAGAGAATGTGGTGCCGCACATTGTTGCCATAGCGGTGGTGGTGAATATTGTTTTAAGTGCACGTACAGCTGGGCAATCATCCTCCGAAAACACTAATCAGAGGGGTGGGGGGAGTAGAGGGGATCCGACAATTAGAAAAATGAAGGCATCAGCCGAAGAAAGACAAAGTCCACTACGGGAATGAAAATGAAAGACTTCCTAGGCCTCGTGACCTAATACCGTCGGGGTCTGAAATGTACAAGAGTTGATCAACTGAGGTCGGGTAGGACAGATGAAAGTGAGGAGCCTGGCACAAGCAATGCCAGGGCTCAGCTAAAGACCCCGTGATCGCCAACCCACGCTCCCAAGTTAAGAGTCTCTGGAGCCCCTTTTAGTCGCCTCTTACGAGAGGCAGGAGATATCGTGGGTGTCATTCTACTGCCCCCACCCACAAGGCGAGTTAAAGTATATTAAAGCTCTCCCACACATTTTACGTCTGGTAGAAGAGAAATAACTGGCATGGCGAGCATCACATCTCGACTAGCATTCATCTCTGGTCTTCTGGACGTAATTCCTCCTAATATTAACGATGTTACTACTGGTTGTTTGCGGAAATCATATTAAGCAGGTTGTCAAGAAAGGTTACAGATCTCTCCGCATGATTATGAGAGTATTTAGGGGGTGTAGTAAGGATGTAAGGAGAGGGCGTGGAAGTCTCTGGCAAGACCCCAGTGTATGGGATCCTCACCAGGACTACTTGATAAGAGAACTGGAAATGATTCAAAGGAAAGCAGCACGATTTGCTCTGGGTGTTTTCCGACAAAGGAGTAGTATTACGAAAATAACACAAACTTTGGGCTGGGGAGACTTGGAAGTAAGGGGACGAGATGCTCGACTATGTGGTATGTTTCGAACTGTCAGTGGAGAGTTCGCGTGGAATGATATAAGTAGACGAATAAGCTTGAGTGGTGTTTTTAAAAGTAGAAAAGAAGTATGAAGATAAAGTTGGAATTCAAGAGGAAATTGGGTCAAATATTCGTTTATAGGAGGAGGAGTTAGGGATTGGAATAATTTACCAAGGGAGATGTTCAATAAATTTCCAAATACTTTGCAATTATATATAAAAAGACTAGGGGATGTGCTGCCTGGACGACTACCCTAAATGCAGATCAGTGGTGATTGACTGACAGGCAGGAGATATCGTGGGTGTTATTTTACTGCACCCACCTAGGAGATCGATCAATTGATTGATTGATTGATTGATTGATTGATTGATTGATCATTGGCTTATGCTGGGATCAAGACGTGGACTATCAGTAGACTTAGGTTACCCCTTTTCGATGGTAGGTTTAGTGAACGCCAAGCCTTCAGCGTTTTGAGCTGCAGCCGATAGCCAACGGGGAAGCCTGTTGTGTTGTAAAATCTGCTTCACAAGCTACTGGCCTAGTCTCTGATGCTGCCAGTGCTCAACCACTGATCAGTGGATATGGTAGCCGAAAGTTTAGCAAATTGAAGTCCGGCTTTGTGGCTAAATGGATAGCATGCTTGCCTATGGTCTGATGGCGCCGGATCAATTTTCAGAATCAACCTCCTCATACTGTTAATTCCCCCGACTTGGGGACTGGATGTTTATGACGTCTTCGCCATTCATTTTATCCTCATTAGGACACCACCAACCCTACACAGATGCCGGGACAAAATTCCGGCACCTCAATGTTTCCGAAGAGCAAAAAATATAGTTAGCGGGACGTAAAGCCAACAACATTATTATAAAAACCGAATGCAGGAAAATTCCACCTGTCTCTAATATTGGCAAGTTTTATGAAAAATGGAACGTGATTTTTGTATTTATTCAATGTAAACAGAATGATACTTTTTTTTTACGATTTGCTTTACGTCGCACCGACACAGATAGGTCTTATGGCGACGATGGGATTGGAAAGGCCTAGGAATGGGAAGGAAGCGGCCGTGGCCTTAATTAAGGTTCAGCCTCAGCATTCGTCTAGTGTGAAAATGGGAAGCCACGGGAAACCACCTTCAGGGCTGCCGACAGTGGGGTTCGAACCCACTATCTCGCGGATGCAAGCTCACAGCTGCACGCCCCTCTCCGTACGGCCAACTCGCCCGGAAAGAATGATAGTTAGATAATAATAGACCTAATTATAATGTCATTGGGTTTACGTCCCACTAACTACATTTTCGATTTTCGGAGACGCCGAGTTGTCGGGATTTTGTCCCGCAGGAGTTTTTTACGTGCCAGTAAATCTACCGACACGAGGCTGACGTATTTGAACACCTTCAAATACCATCGGACTGAGCCGGGATCGAACCTGCCAAGTTGGAGTCAGAAGGCCAGCGCCTCAACCGACTGAGTCACTCATCCCGGCGATAGATAGATAGATAGATAGATAGATAGATAGATAGATAGATAGATAGATAGATAGATAGATCTTTAAGAAATGGTAGGTAGCGTCTCAGTATCGTGTATACTCTCAACGCTCTGAAAATCGCAAAAAAAGAAGATGAATGTAAGGTCAGACACTACATTCTTGTTACGTTAGTTAGATATCTCCAGCTATCGACAGGCTACTACTGCATCCTTTACAGGGTTGTAACATCTGAGGGGGAGGGTTATATTGTATATTCCTTCCTTTACTGGAAACAAGATGTATCCGAAACTCTTTGTGGAATTCACAATTCTTTCAGGTTGCTGAACTGGTGACCGAGTTTATACACTGAGTGACAGATTAAAGCTTATCGATTCACTTGACCTCGAAACTAAGTTGTGCGTGAAAGGTCACAAGAGAGCCCTTTAACTGTCTTCCTTCAGCATAATAAAATAATGTGACGGCAGAACGATACACCTTGAGCTGAGTGACCCAGCGAATACGGTTCTGGAAGATACGTAATATACTTTTATACAGGTATATTCATATTCATACACAACATTCTCCTGGACTGTAAAGGCCTTGCGAACGAGTCCGGTGCATGCTCTGCTGAACGAAAATCGGCTATAAATACCACACACAGATAAGAGTAACGCCTGCCTGCTGTTATTTCTTGATGGATATAGTACTTTTGCATCCATCTCATGGCGCAGACCAGAGCAAAGTGTAGCTTCCACTGAAGTCCCAGTCTCATCCATGGCTGTGACAATATGGAAGCTGTTGAGGAATGGGAAGTGCTGAGTACTGACATTCAGAGCACGACTACAGTACCGGTCAAATGTTTAGGACCACATAAAGAAATCACGAAATGTCATCTAGAACTTAAAATTGTGCCATTAGATCTCTGTAATTTTCTTTCTGATATCTCACATCTAATAGGATATATGTCACCTGATTTCATTGAGTTAGTCCAAATACTGTCGAAGTTATGAATTTTTAACTCTTGGAAGGTCACAACAAAAAATCAAAAATTTTGGTAATATAATGTACTGAATACTCTAATTGATTGCAAGTATCACCAACAAGATTTTTATGTAGACTTAGGAATAGATGGGGGCCATTTTAGTATAAATATAAAAATTCCGAAAATATGCGGCACCGTTTTTCTTCGTGTTTTATTTTTTTGAACCAGGGCCAAAATTGTTGATTTTTCTTTGCCTTTTTCGTGTATGGCCCAAGGTCTCAGTGTGAGCTATCGGCGTCAAACTTATCTGCCCTGATAGTTTCATTTCCACTCTGTGGATGGCATCCAAGAATACGTTTCTGATGTCGATAGTTCACACTGAGACCTATGACAAGAACAAGGAAAAATTGACTATTTTAGCACTGGTTTGAAAAAAAAAATAAACCCACAAAAATGGGTGCCGCATTTTTTCGGAATTTTCATATTTATACTAAAATGACCCCTAACTATTGCTAAGTCTCTACAAGAATCTTGGTGGTGATACTTGAAACCAATTAGAGGATACTGTACATAATATTTCCAAAAATGTTGACTTTCTGATGTGACCTTATAACATTTAAAATTGTATAACTTATACAATACTTGGCGTAAATCACTGAAATCAGGCGATGTATATAATATTAGATGCAAGAGCTCGGAGAAAAAGATACAGTGGTCTAGTAGCAAAATTGTAGGTTCTAGATGGAAATTCATGATTTTTCAATGTGGCCCTTAACTTTTGACCGGTACTGTAGTGCATCTGAGTGTTATGAAAGATGTTGCTCACAGGGTTAGTCGTGATGCAATAGCACGTTCTGGCCCTGTGAGGAAAGCAATGGCAGACTACCTCACTTGTCTATTACACCTCACTTTTGGTGATGCTATTGGTTTTTGTGGTTTACCTATAACTACATAGTCTTTGGTGGTGCTGTTTGAGGACCCAACCAGCCTCTGAGCTGATGACCTAACAGACAGACAAGAGTAACGCTCGGAATTTCTAGTACTGGTGGGCTGGTATAATAATAATAATAATAATAATAATAATAATAATAATAATAATAATAATAATAATAATAATAATAATAATAATAATATCTATTCGGCCCTATTGAGCGAATTAGCTACGCGGTACGGCTTGTGTAGCTGTGAGCTTGCATTCAGAAGTTGGTGAGCTCGAACTACACAGTTGGAAATTCTTCCGAGGATTGTTTCGTTTTTCCCAATTTTCGTACCAGGGAAATACTAGGGACTATACTTTAATTTAGCCAACGGCCCATATCCTCCCAGTCCTAGCCCTTTCCTAACCCAGCGTTGCCAAAACCTTAGCCTTCAGCACCATCAGTGTTAAGAGGCCCCGTAATGTGAGGCTGTAGCTTTGAAAAGGATTTTTTAATATTAGCATTTGCACCCGTTCTTCGCACCCTTCATGATTTTATGCGAAGTTACATGCATCTAGTCACACGTTTAATACGGTATGTCAAAGTGATATTTTTCTCCGAAAGCACGAGGCAGTAACGTGATATACGATAAAGCTGAACAAAGTCGAGACAGAATCAGGACGAATTCAGAATGTATTATACGGTACACTTCCAGGTCCAAAGTTGTCCGAAATTCTCCCTGTTTCATAGGTATATACTGTTGTTTCTCTGACCACTGGCGTGGTGGTGCGACTCAGGATTAATGAAACTCATCTTTGATGATACCTCCCTTATCATCTGCTCTATCGAAAAGAGTAAAATGGCTCTTTAGTTTTTCACCTTAACCCACCTTGAAGTGACATGCACCAAATGTTCCACTGGTCTTGGACTAAAAATCCCGTTTTTCTTAAGCATCTCCGTTATTATCCGTCGTATATAAATACGTTCCCGGCATAAACTAACGAAAATAACTTATTCTTAAACGTCCGTTATATGTAATTTTTAACGAAGCTATTTGGGAATAATCTTCCTATAAAATAAACCCTAACTCCAAGTGATACCTTGACGTTGTGGCGGACTCGAGTATTAATATGCATATAAACTCCTTGAACTTTATTTATGTTTTGAAGACTTCTATATATTGGTGTTCTGTGCTTCTAATGTTATCTCTCTGATAATTATTCATGTCATATGTTTGTCCCAACTACCTCACTCCTCGTCTTGCCTAGTACGCCTCATTTTGATGCTGCCATTGGTTTTTGCGGTTTCCTTATAACCGCATAACCTTTGGTGGTGCTATTTGAGGATCCAACCAGCCTCTGGGCTGATGACCTAACAGACAGACAGATGTTTGTCCCAACGAGCTAGAATAACATAGAGAGGCGGAAGCGCTGCCTGGGTGAACCTAATAGAACGAACGTCCGCCATGTTTCCTGTTGTCACACAAGCAAGGGGGCATGGCCTTTAAATGACGAAAAGTGTAGAAAATGCGCATTTTAGAATCGCTGGGGGAGAATTAAAGACCGTTGCCGAAAGCTTGAAGCATGAAAGCGAATACCGCCACTTCATCATATTGCGGCACGAGGCCAACATCACGATCAGTTGATTGTAGGGTAGTTCGAAATCATCGCACAGTGACATACGAATAGGCCTCGAAATCGGAACAAGAGCGTTACCCTGCTTGGCTGTTGTGGTTAAGCGTAAATTAGAATAAAAACGATTATGACAGGAAACCTTAAAATCATAGGGACCTACAATAGGTTACAACCTCATTCTGTTCATATTTTTAAAATTATTGCATCCTCATGAGTAGTGTGTTCCTTTCTTAATCTGTTTACCCTCCCGGGTTGGTTTTTCCCACGGACTCAGCGACGGATCCCACCTCTGCCACCTCAAGGACAGTGTTCTGGAGCGTGAGACATTGGGTCGGGGGATGCAACTGTGAGGGAGGGCTGCACCTGCTATGCTGAACAGGGGCCTTGTGGGGGGAGAAGGAAGCGGCCGTGGCCTTAAGTTAGGTACCATCCCGGCATTTGCCTGGAGGAGAAGTGGGAAACCACGGAAAATCACTTCGAGGATGGCTGAGGTGGGAGTCGAACCCACTTCTACTCAGTTGACCTCCCCAGGCTGATAGAATCCCTTTACAGCCCTCGTGCCCCTTTTCAAATTTCGTGGCGGAGCTGGGAATCGAACCCGGGCTTCCAGGGGTGGCAGCTGCTCACGCTAACCAGTGCACCACAGAGGCGGCCCATGAATACTTTACCACAATAATCGTTTAGTGTAATCATTTATTATAATATAGGAGGGATATCATGTTTCTCCCATTACCATATCATACTGGGATTACTAGCTGAAAGATAAGCTTGAAAGTTGTCCATTATGAAGTGTGGCATAGTTTTAAAAACCAAGGCAACAGACATCTACAATAAAGGCTGTATACATTTCAAAAATAGCAGTAAAATGCTATATTTATCATACTTGGTGTACGTTTGAACGAAATAAGTGTTTGTTTGTGGTTACGTTTTCTTGGTGGTGGGCGCTCCATTTCCTTTATTTGTAAATGTGAATGAAAATTAAATAGGGCTGGAAATGTACAGAGCATAAGCAACTGAATTTAGTGGGATACCATTTATCTCTTTTCGCCCTCACAACGCATTGTTCGGTTAATTCCTTGTTCTTAAACGAAATCTGAAACACAATTCGACAAATAATTACCGTGGCTATCCGTACTTTCGCTAAGTAAACAATAAAATGGATTTAATTACAAACAGAAATTACAAAAAGGAATGAATGAAAACCTACAACCTGTTTTCCAGTCATTGACCGGGTCAGGGATGTAATGAATGAAACATATAAGGCTATTATTACAATGGGGTCGCCACTCCCAAGGTGATTTATTAATGAGTGATAAATGCTATGAAATGATAATGGAGAGTGTTCCTGGAATGAAAGATGGCATGGAAAACCGGAGTACCCGGAGAAAAACCTGTCCCGCTTCCGCTTTGTCCAGCACAAATCTCACATGGAGTCACCGGGATTTGAACCACGGTATCCAGCGGTGAGAGGCCGACGCGCTGCCGTCTGAGCCACGGAGGCTCTACAAAAAAAGGAATCTCGGCTATAATTCAGTAATACTTACTTAAAGTACGATATATCCTTGGTTTTATTACTCCGATTAGTACAACCATACGCTGAGCTTACGGCTGGCATTCTTGAAAGCGAGAATCTATGTTTTCACTTCTTAAAACTTCGGGAATTAAATTGGCATGCACGATCTCCCCGTCACCTCAACATATGCTCTCGCGCCAATTCGCTTTGTTTTGACAACCGTTAACATGGCTGCCCCTTATCAACTTGCTTCAAGCAGGGAGCGCTGATGTCAGGTATACAGCCCCTCTATGTTATTCTAGCTCGTTGGTTTGTCCCCACGATTCTTTGAGTGTTCATTAAACACATAAATACATTACCCTTTTATCTATTATTGATTTTCTATAAACATCATCAATAACTACAACGTCATATGCATGTGATAACACAATCCTGCATGAGTAGATTCCAAATACGTAGTTTGGTTGAAATATGTCCTGGCAGCTTTCCAGTTTTAGGAACACAGATATATAACGAGACAGAAGGGCTGACACAAAACTGAATAATCCTTTAGATGATCAGTATCACGTATGAGATAAATAATTATAAGGAAATTTTGGCAATGAAACGGGTAACTATAAGACAATTTAGCCAAAATAATCAATGTACTGACACGCGATCGTTATGATTTTATTTATATGGATAAGACATCTGCTCTACGTCCAACTGCTTTTGCGCAATGTCCCCTAGGACTAGACTGTAAAACATTTCGTTAATGATAGCTCCCTAATTAATTCTTTTATTGAAAAGTGTACATGAGAACAAGTTTTAGAAACAGATTTCCGTTTAAGATGGTTGATTTCCATTAACGTTGGTCATGTATATTTTCTGCGAGAGTAAAATGACTGTTTCGGTCTTCGTATAGGCCCCCAGTGAATTTAGGGATTTTGAAATGTTATGTGCCCTACAAGCTACCTTTGAATAGCTGGATACTAAATGTGAAGTTTGGTTTAAATATTTCCAGTAGTTTTCCAGTTATAAGAAATCTGCTGTATGTGCATCCGCTTAGGCTATGGGTATCTTTGAGTGAAAAACAGCCCGTTAATGATATCCCCCTTCTTAGTCATCCTAAAGAAAAGGTGGGGTACGATGCGCATTGGTATATCACTATATCACTATATCACTATAAAATTTGTCACAAATGGAACATAATAATTGCTTTTACACATATCAAGTGAAAAATCTGCGGAAAATTAAGAAATGCCGTCGTTATTTGAGAAATATGAAAACATACTTAAGGCTTGTAGACCGGACTGCTTTATGTCGTACTCCGCTGCTGGTGCCGTCTTTTGTTACTTTCTTCAGGTCCAGGGCTAGCACCGTGGAATGGGAGTGCTATGTCTGTAGATTCTCATTATCTTTGTCCATATGACTAGAGCGGCCAGTTCAAACAGCAAAATGGAGGTCAACAGGAAAATAGCATGAACCCTGGACCAATAAATATGTTTATTTCTGTTCGAACGAAAGTAGCTCGATCCCTGGACCAATAAATCACTGGTCCACTGAATTTTTGTTATGTACATTGGCCATACCATTTTGTCGCCTATTAAATATTGCATATCGCGATACAATTCATGAAATGATGTCATTGACAAGTGAAGAATGAAACGAAAGCAAAGAACTTCAGTGAACACAGATATCACACACGAAATTGTTGAAAGTGTAAGACAAATTACATACTGTGAGCGCAACACCAAATGTACTTGTAAAGTGGTAAAGTACGTATACATAATATTCTCCAAAAATCAAATATTTCTTAATTTGACGCAGATTTTTCACTTGATATGTGTAAAAGCAATTATTATGTTCCATTTGTGACAAATTTTATAGTGATATTTGGGTGATACCAATGCGCACTATACCCGAAAAGGTGTACATGCGAAGAGAGTTTTAGAAATTGATTTCCATTATCAATCAATCAATACTGATATGGGCAGTAGCCCAGATGGCAGATTCCCTATCTGTTGTTTTCCTAGCCTTTTCTTAAGGGATTTCAAAGAAATTGGAAATTTATTGAACATCCCCCTTGGTAAGTTATTCCAATCCCTAACTCACCTTCCCATAAATGGATATTTGCCCCAATTTGTCCTCTTGAATTCCAACTTTATCTTCATATTGTGATCTTTCCTACTTCTTTCTCCCAATTCTTCCCAGACCAAACTTTGCAACATTTTTGTAACGCTACTCATTTATCGGAAATCACCCAGAACAAATCGAGCTGCTTTTCTTTGGATTTTTTCCAGCTCTTGAATCAAGTAATCCTGGTGAGGGTCCCATACACTGGAACCATACTGTAGTTGGGGTCTTACCAGAGACTTATATGCCCTCTCCTTTACATCCTTACTACAACCCATAAACACCCTCATAACCATGTGCAGAGATCTGTACCTTTTATTTAATCCCATTTATGTGATTACCCCAATGAAGATCTTTCCTAGATACTTACAATGATCCCCAAAAGGAACTTTCACTCCATCAACACCGTAATTAAAGCTGAGAGGACTTTTCTTACTTGTGAAACTCACAACCTGACTTTTAAACCCGTTTATCATCATAAGGCTGGTGGATTTCCTTTAAGGTTGGTTGTGTATATTTTGTTTGAACGATAAGCTCAAATTGCAAGCTGAGCCATTAGAGGAAAATGAAAAATGTTTAACTACCTTTTGGATAAACTTACCATGGTTACAGATATATTTTTTCTATTTATATATAATTTTCTTATTTAAACATTCTGCGAGTCGAAATCTGTCGTACATTACGCACAGTTGCTCAAAAGAAACAGCTGAAGCTACAGATGTTTGTTGTGTGTATCCATAGGCTTTGTATCTACAGCACACGGGAGGTGAATGATATGTTGATGATAATTAAAATTAAGTTTGTAATATAACGTCATGTGGCCTTTGCAGAGGCCTAGTGCAGGTCTTTCTAGTTGATGCCGATGGGTGACCTGCGCAACTGGGTGTGTTGTGATAATGTTAATGAGTTAGGGAGAGAATGAAACCTGGTGTCGGCACATAGTGTTCTCCTGTCGAATAACACCAACACCAAGGCGTCTGCTAAGGCTTCACGTCCTTATCTGACGGACGAATCACCATCAACAGCATTATTATGCCCTCAGTCCATATGCACGCTGAGGAGAGGTTTGGAACTGAACCCAGGCTTTTGGCACGCAATCCAGTGATCAGAATATTTATATATGCGTGTGTTTTTACAATTTGCTTTACGTCGCACCGACACAGATAGGTCTTATCGCGACGATGGAACAGGAAAGGGCTTGGACTGGTAAGGAAGCGGCCGTGGCCTTAATTAAGGTACAGCCCCAGCATGATCAGAAATTTGTATACCACCACATCTGCTATCCTGCCAGCCAATATTCCGATGGTGACTTTTTTCCCAATATCGAGGCTCTAACCAGGTAACCACGATGTCAGACTGTAAAGGTTTGACGCTTTACGATCATGGTCACCAGGCGAGCAAAATTAAATCTTTAGACATAACTTACTGACCCCTAACCATCTCTCACACTTATTAGGTCTTGAATGCCAATCGACTATGCTAGAGTTCGATTGCGCGACTCTGAGACGAGGAATTAGTAAAGTATCTTGGATTTTAACATTCAGAATTTGGCACTGTTTTGATATACTGTATGTTGGCAATAATCGAGGTAATATCTCACCCACGAAAATCTCACAGAGGGGCAGTGATTGGAGCACAGTTGTAAGTGGTAAAATCCTGTCATCTTCCTGAGGTGGTGCAGCTTCTTTCAGGCACACCCCCAATGGAGTTGAGCTGCATGTACCATTTTAACCACATACCAGTTCGGCTAATAGCTAAATAGTTAGCAATGCTGGCCTTTGTTTCACGGGGTCCCGGGTTCGATTGCCGACCGACTCGGGGATTTTAAGCTTCATTGGTTATTTCTAATTTCTCGGGGAGTGGGTGTATGTGCCGTCTCCATCATTAGGGCCTCATCCTCACAGACGCGCCGGTCGCCTATACGGAATCAAATCTTGGGAGGCCTCATGCCATTCTTACATTTCTGACAGTACCGGGAATCGAACCCGGACCCCCGAGGATGGAAGCTAACAGTGCTAACCGTTACTGTACGGAGGTGGACGCTGTAAGTAGTGATGAAGATTCTCCATCTAGATTGTTCTTCTGGAAACTAACCGTCATTATCATAGACGGTGACAAATAACATGATAGGACTGGAAAGAGCTTTGAGTCGTTCAATTCCAGCCTTGGCGATTGTTGGGCTGTTCTGCCTAGGTGATCACTAAAAGAATGTTCGGATATTTTTGATCCCCTGTAAGGAAGTTGAGAAATTAAGAAACAAGATTGCCACTTCTGGGGAGTCTCATGGCTTCAGTTCATTCAGCTTACATCGGGAAGTTCTTGGGGGTACGCGGCAGAGTATAGTGGTAACTACTGTGTCCCACTAGTCGCGGTGATGAATAGTAGCAGCCTTTATATTCAGCTCTTGCGATTGCATTGGCTTTGCTTTGATGGTATTTGACGATATTTACAACACGATAACACTGTGTTTCATTTCCGGTACGTTAAAGGAATTCTTGTGTTACCTCGGTGTCTTCTAAGATCTATAGCAATTGAAAATACATTGTCTGATAAAGTAATTGGCCCGAAGGCTTGCTTGATCTTCAAACAGCACCACCAAACGTTATGCAGTAGCGGGGAAATCGCAAAAGCCAATGGCGGCGCCATAATGAGACGTTCTAGACAAGATGAGGAATGATGTAGTTTGCCATTGTTTTCCTCGCAGATCTAGAAACAACTATTCGAGGATTACTGACCTATGAGTAATGACTTTCGTAGCATCCAGACGCACTAGTCGTGCTCTGAATGCCATTACTCAGCAGCCATACATGAGACTGAGACTTCGGTGGAAGCTACATATTGCTTGACTTGTACTAAGCAAGTGAAAAAATACTGCACCTAGATGCAAAACATTATTAGCCGCGCTGTGTAGCTGGGACGGAAAAACCGCTGTTCTTCTGACTCCAAGATGGCGTTTTCGATCCCGGCTCACTTTGATGGTATTTGAAAATTCCCAAATACGCCAGCCTCGTGTCATTAGATTTATTAGCACATAGAACAACTTTTGTGTGACTGAATTCTGGTACCTTAGCGTCCCCGAAAACCGTAAAAGTAGTTAGTGGAACGGGAAACTAGTGAGTATTATTATACAAATAGTATTGATCTTTTCCACCCCATGTCGGACTTAACTCGGAACTCGGCACATTTTCCACCGCCCCAACCACGAGTTAACCTGGATTTCATTCCCTGTCAGTCCCAAGTTTAGCTCGATGCTGCAGTTCCTTTGTTCAGCTCAAGGTGGTATCACGTGACAGTGCCCTAATAATAATAATAATAATAATAATAATAATAATAATAATAATAATAATAATAATAATAATAATAATGGCATACGCCTCGTGCAGGTCTTCCGAGTTTACGCCCATGGGATCTGTGAGGATTGGGCCCTACCTACAATCAAATCTAATACTGAAGATGACACAAACATCCAGTCCTCGAGGCAAAGGAATTAACTAATGAAGGTTAAAGTTCCTGACACAGCCGGGATTCGAACCCGGCACCTTTTGTCCAAAGGCCAACAGTGCTTGACACTGCCCCGTGGAGACGACAGCCAATTCGATTCATCAAGTCACAATATTCTTACCATAATTCTATGCCTTGTGTTCAACGCTGATAGCTGTCTTGTTCCTTCCTACATGTTTCTACCCACGCGTAATGAAAGCATAATGGAGAAGGTTATTTTAAATATTGTCGGAAATGACAAGTGTGGCTTTTATGACGATAGCGAAAATGAGTTTACAGTGAATGAATCTGTAGAAACTGATCACACAGTTGTTCAGTTCCGACGAAAGAGGCAAGAGATAACAATTGATAATATTTCCCTTCCACGATTGTAGTCCGCCTCTGTGGTGTAGTGGTTAGTGTGATTAGCTGCCACCCCCGGTGGACCGGGTTCGATTCCCGGCTCTGCCACGAAATTTCAAAAGTGGTACGAGGGCTGGAACGGAGTCCACTCAGCCTTGGGAGGTCGACTGAGTAGAGAGGGGTTCGATTCCCTCCTCAGCCATCGTGGAAGTGTTTTTCCGTGGTTTCCCACTTCTCCTCCAGGCAAATGCAGGAATGGTCCCTAATTTAAGGCGATGGCCGCTTCCTTCCCTCTTCCTTGTCTATCCCTTCCAATCTTCCCATCCCCCCGCAAGGCCCTTGTTCAGCATAGCAGGTGAGGCCGCCTGGCCGAGGTACTGGTTATCCTCCCCAGTTATATCCCCCGACCCAGAGTCTGAAGCTCCAGAACACTGCCCTTGAGGTGGTAGAGGTGGGATCCCTTGCTGAGTCCGAGGGAAAAACCGACCCTGGAAAGTAAACAGATAAAGAATAAGAAGATTGTTCAGTAACTTCGTAAAAATGCGTAATTTTTTTTCAAGGAGGCTGTATATGTTGTATGTTGGGTTTTGAGCCCGAAGGCTGGTTTGATCCTCTGCAGCTCCGCCAACAGCTGTCATAAATAGCCTAGGCGTCACTGAAGAGGCGTACTAGGGAAATCAGGAGTGAGGTAGTTTCTCGTTGCTTTCCTCACTGAGCCAGCAGTTGCTATTACATATCAGTCTGCCAAGCCCACTGAAATACATGCAGCAACCGACCCTATGAGTGATATTTTCACACCATCCATAACAGGGACTGGCTGCATAAGGAATGGTATTACTAGCATCACTCAAACCTCAGTCACTTTCATATTGTCAAAGCCAAGGTTGAGACTGAGACAGGTCAATGAAAGTAACAAATTTGATATAGCCCATACCAGAAGACATAGTGCACTGTAAACACTACATCTCGCCAGCAAAGGCATTCAAGTAGGCTATTTATCCCATTCCATCCATTGCTACAACATCCAGAAAATTCCGGGATGGGTAGGCCTATGCATAAGGGTGAATAATACCTGGCACTGAAAAGGTTAGTCCGCCTCTGTGGTGTAGTGATTTGTGTGATTAGCTGCCATCCCCGAAGGCCCAGGTTCGATTCCCGGCTCTGCCACGAAATTTGAAAAGTGGTACGAGGGCTGGAACGGGGTGCACTCAGCCTCGGGAGGGTAAACTGAGTAGAGGTGGACTTGATTCCCAGCTCAGCCATCCTCGAAGTGGTTTTCCGTGGTTTCCCACTTCTCCTCCAGGCAAATTCCCGAATGGTACCTTCCGCTTCCTTTCCTCTTCCTTGCCTACCCCTCCCAATCCCCCACCCCCACAAGGCCCCTGTTCAACATAACAGGTGAGGCCGCTGGGTGAGGTACTGGTCTCTTTCCCCAGTTGTATCCCCCCCCCCACCGACCCAAAGTCTCACGCTCCAGGACACTACCCTTGAGGCGGTAGAGGTGGAATCCCTTGGTGAGTCCGAGGGAAAATCCAACCCTGGATGGTAAACGGATTAAGAAAGACTGAAAATGTTTATTATTGTGGAGTTCTAGACCACCTCTGTAAACCATGAAGAAAAATGTTGATGTTCAAGATATCGAAACACTCGATGTATTTCACACCCGCAGTCACACAAATTAATATACCCCGACATCTTGGGTGGTTGTCAAGTTTGGAGACCTAGAGCAGTTGCTGTGCATGTTCTACACCACAACAAAAGGCGAGTATTATTTCGTGAAGAATGAGTCAGCGGCTGCGTGAATTGACAATGACTCAAGCAAGAACGCATTATACACAACATGGTCCCCACCCACAAGTGGTCATAGAGGTTTTAGGATAACGGTATGCCTTACCGCATAACGTAGCATAGCGATGGTAATTCGATTCCTTTCTTTTTAAAGCCAGCGATAACGAACTATGCGGCATTAGCAGACGAGCCACAGGATGAATAGCAAACGTATGACTGGCTGATGGAGAACTAGACTGACGCATGGGGAGGTGTAAGACGAGCAGGGAGTCCGTGCTAGACTTATAAACGGGCCTGGGGCATAAATTCGCCGAAACGTGATCATTTATTATTGCTGTTCTATAAAGGAATATCTTTTTTATGTTAATTTATTATCGAAATTAGTACATATAGTAAATACTTTCTTTTGCTAGCACACCACCACATCGAAGGTTTTCGGCGACGCCCGGATGGGAAAGTGATAGAACTGAGATGGCAGCGGCCGTGGTGTTAAGGTACAGTCCTAGCATTTGCCTGATGTGAAAATGGGAAACCACGGAATATCATCTTCAAGGCTGCCGGCGTTAAGATTCGAACCCACCATCTCCCGAATGCAACCTCGTAGCTACGTGACACTAATCGCACTATCAACTCGCTTGCTGAACATCGCAGTCAAATTGCAACAAAAATTAAAGCTATAGTTAACAAACAGGTCAACAAATGGATCACTTTAAAACAAAAACTTTTTATTTTGATGCGACAGAACCAAGAAAGTTGGTAGTTAGACGCGACTCTGGATATCATAAACATAGGCACAGGACTTCTAATTTTAGGTGGAATTTGAATTACATGGATACGACTTTTAATTTCCAGAAATTCACATCCATTGGCCCGAATTCCAACTGCAGTTACCTTCGTGAAGGCTACGCCAAGAACATAAACTCGATGTGAAAGTAGCTGTAGTAATGCTTATCTCAGTCATAAACAACACGTAGCTGCTGTATACTTCGTAACACAAAAGCGATTTAAGTCCCCGAGAACAAGCACGACCACAAGGATGGAACGCCGTATAATAGACATTAAAAAGCAAACAAGCTTGTAGTTACACGTGAATTTTATTTTCAGAAAGCCCACATTCATCGGTCAGGATCAAACTACGACCGCCTTGATTGCGACTCTACCACTCCACTATCATGCCCTCACGCTGATATTTCTTGACTAAATCCACGGAAGTTTATTTACGGTATGTCGATAACAAAGATGCACTTAAATAAGCCTAAATGCATTTAGAACACGTTTAAATGCTTCCCCTGAACGCGGCTTGTCACTTCCCGAACCTCATAGAACAACACGAGTTAATTTACAGGCACGATGATGAACTTTCCAGTCTGCAGATTTTAATATATCTGAAGACTGATGACACTTGAATGGCCTTGTCGTCTTCTTCTTCTTTGATAATCGGCCAACTAGGGAACACAATAAGTTTCATTACAAATTCTGGCGTTTATTCAATTTTCATTTGATCCAGTAGATTTTCACTACAGCGCAGTATCGAGCACAGCGTTCATCCGACCACTTTGCGCTGGATGTCATTCCGTCATCTCGAGAAGTCCCAGAAGTCACGATGTGTGTTGTGAAAAGGTTTCGTTTGTGCGGGTCTTCTGGTCGTAGGTTGTTCGAAATTATTATTATTATTATTATTATTATTATTATTATTATTATTATTATTATTATTATTATTATTATTATTATTATTATTATCTATCCCCAAATGTAGTAAGCAGTCTGGCCTATGCTGAAGACTTGGTTTTAATGGCAGATTGTGCCGAAAACCTGCAGTCTAATATCTTACAACTTGAAAATAGGTGCAATGAGTACGGTATGAAAATTAGCCTTGCTAAGGCTAAATTGATGTCAGTAGGTAAAAAATTCAACAGAATTGAATGTCATGTTGGTGATACAAGGCTAGAACAGATCGATAATTTCAAGTATTTAGGTTGTGTGTTCTCTCAGGATGGTAATAAAATGAGATTGAATTAAGGTGTAGTAAAGCTAATGCAGTGAGCCCGTAGTTGCGATCAACAGTATTTTGTAAAAAGATAGTCAGCTCCCAGACGAAGCTATCTTTACATCGGTCTGTTTTCAGACCAACTTTGCTTTACGGGAGTGAAAGCTGGGTGGACTCAGGATATCTTATTCATAAGTTACAAGTAACAGACATGAAAATAGCGGGAATGATTGCTGGTACAAACTGGTGGGAACAATGGCAGGAGGGTACTCGGAATGAGAAGATAAAGGCTAATTTAGGAATGAACTCGATGGATGAGGCTGTACGCATAAACCGGCTTCGGTGGTGGGTCATGTGAGGCGAATGGAGGAGGATAGGTTACCTAGGAGAATAATTGACTCTATTATGGAGGGTAAGAGAAGTAGAGGGAGACCAAGACGACGATGGTTAGACTCAATTTCTAACGATTTAAAGATAAGAGGTATAGGCCACAGCACTAGTTGCAAATAGAGTATTGTGGCGACGTTTAGTAAATTAACAGAGGCTTGCAGACTGAACGCTGAAAGGCATAACAGTCTTTAATGATAATGTATGTATGTTATTTATCCCCGTGGTGTAGTGGTAGCGTACCTGCCCGGGGTTCAATTCCCAACCAGTCCAATAATTTTCATTCTAGACTGAGAGCTGAAGCGAGGTTTACCCAGCCTCGTGAGACAAACTGAGGAGCTGTCTGGTACAAGTGGAAACCAGAGAAAACCATCTTCAGTACTGCCAGTATTGGGTTTCGAATCCACTGTCTCTCGAATGTAGGCTAACAGCTACACGCTCGAATTGCACAATCAACTCGCTTGGTGAGTCGTGAGTCTTCTAAAGGCTATTTCAATAATAATGATGAATTTTCAAAACCAAAGGTTTTCAGATATTTATTTTTATTTATGATACATGTCTGCAACAGAGTTGCACTCTAATTAGAACAGACATTAGTAGTATTATGATATATAATTCAAAACAGAAAAAGATCACGAAAAATTAACAACAGATATTGAAAAATTATTGTAAACAAATGTAGAAAAATGACAAAAACAACAATAGGTTTAAAAGTTGTTATACGCAGATCAGGACTAGATAGTGCTGCAAATACTAGCTCCTGATTACATAAGTAGGAAGAGCTAAATATTTATGTGCAGGCACACACATATGCGGACAGGTCAGGTGCATGATTAACAGTGTAAAAATAATATCCCGAAGTTTATAGCCAACTGAATTCCATTTGTATTATTGACAAAGAGATAGTGTAATGAATTCTATTTTATTTTTATGAGATGTTATTTGTGAAAATAGTTTAAGTATAATCACTAAAGAAAATCAATAGACTTTTTTTGAAGTCTGTTAGGGACATTGAGAGATCTATGTCGTGTTTTTTTAATAATTCATTAAACGTACTACACATCCTTACGAATGGCGAATTTTAGTGAATTAATATGTTGGATGGGAGATTGTAAAATTACGTCCGGCTACGCAAGTTTGATTTGATTACGTTAAAATGTATTCTGGCTAGTAGATCACCACTATCTATAATGCCATTTATAATTTTGTGTAGAAACAGTTGTTGATATAATTCTCAGCGAGCGTTTAATGAATTATAGCTAATTTTTTCTAATAAGTGACTATATGAAATTCTCAAACTATATGCTGACATTACGCTTCTTGTAATAAATAAACCGTAAGAATCTCTTTTGGACCTTTTCAATTTTATTTATATATGATTTGTAACTTGGCAACCATATAACGGATGCATATTCCAATTTTTTGGACCTCACGAATGAGTTATAGAGAACACACAAAGTCTTAATGTTATTTATGTCTTTCCCGTTTGTTATGATACGTCCTAGTTGCATGAGTGCTGCATTTACTATTATTTCATTATGTGCACTGAATGATAAGTTACTACTCATTGTAACTCCTAAGTCATTTACGTACTCGACTCGTTTTAAATTATGTCCGTTCATTAAGTATTCACACTGAAAAGGATCATTCACCGTAGAACAAGTCATCACGAAGCATTTTCTGAATGAAATGTGATTTTATTCTTGACGCTCCACATGTAGATATTCTCAATATCCTTGCTTAGAGAAATGCAGTCACTAATATGTAATACCTCCTTGTACAACTTAAGACCATCATCAAACATTGAGGCATTTGGAATTTACGACAACATGTGGCAAATCATTTATAAATAACACAAACAATAGTGATCCTAAATTTGAACCTTGAGGTACACTTGAAGATATGAAGTTGAACACTCTACATTGAGCACAAAACTCAAACAGTCAGAGCAATTGAATATTCGATAAATCATATTAGTTTTGAGAAAAGTAGCCTATGAAGTGATCTTTGATCTTTGAATATTTGGTCTTTTGTACTGAGATCCTTTGTGATATTTCTGAACTATTTTGTTAACATGATATCTTGATGTAAGTGTTTTTTGGCGTATGGCTTTGTTAGTGGTGAGAGAGTCGGAGGATATGATCGGCTCGCCAGTTTTGTAGCTGCTTGTTCGGGTTGAGCTACATGTAACGCTGTGTGAGGGTGTTGTCTGTGGGTGCAGGTGTTTTGTGCGCTAGGAATGTGAAGGAAGCGGCGGTGGTCTTGAGAAACGTACAATCCCAGCATTTGCCTGGAGGTGAAATGGGAAACCACGCAGAACAGTTTCGTGGTTGGCCGACGAGGGATTCGAACCTACCTCTTCCAAAATACAGAGTTAGCAACCATAAATAGTCGTGCCACAACGCACTGAGATAACCTGTTCGGTACACGGCTGATGTGTGTCTGGAAGTTCTTGGACGTATGTGTCTTCTCAAACACAAAAGCAAAACAAATTAACTTATTTTCTACCTAGTACTTGCAAACAGTGGAGCCTGCGTGGCTCAGGCCACAGCGCGCCGGCCTTTCACCGCTGGGTTCCGTGGTTCAAGTCCCGGTCACTTCATGCGAGATTTGTGCTGGACAAAGCGGAGGCGGGACAGGTTTTTCTCCGGGTACTTCCTTTTCCCTGTCATATTTCATTCCAGATACACTCTCCAATACCATTTCATTTCATCTGTCATTCAGTAATCATTGCCCCAGAGGAGTGCGACAGGCTTCGGCAGCCGGCACAGATCCTATCCTCGCCGCCAGGTGGGGCTTCATTCATTCCATTCCTGACCGGGTCAAATGACTGGAAACAGGCTGTGGATTTTCATTTTCACTTACAAACAATATCAATCTATCATCATTGATCTGCACTTAGGGGCTGTCCGTGTCGTCTAAATATCCTAGCCTCAAAATATCCTAGTATAAAAATATCCGAATTCCAGAAAACGGTTTGCTCCCTGGATGACGAGTCTCAAAATATCCTAATTTCCAAGAGTGTTACTGTTTTAAAATACTCTGCATGTATACAGTATTTTATAGTAAACAAAATGTAATACCAAAAGGTGCGACTAGGTTCATTGTTAGCACCAGCCAGGAATGCGTGCCGTTTTCTAAAAATGGTACCTCAGTCTTAGACTCTCACAAACAAACTGCGCACGTCAGTAGATCCACAGACTCCACCCACCCAAGCAAAGTTCGGCCTTTACCACGTTTTAAATGCAGTTATTTATGTACAAACTTGCGGTCAACGAAGTTAGGCCTGGTCCCATTTTAGAAATACAGCTATTGCTTTGTCAGATTTTACTATGAAAATATTTACAATTTTTTCATCAGAACTTTGCCACAGGTTTCAGTCCATTTTGATGATTAAGAGAATGTTCTAAAAATAATCGATATCTCAATTTTCCCCACATTTAGCTGTAAGCCTTTCGATTCTTTCATCTAAAATGCAGTATTTCTTTCTCTTCTTTGAACCTCTGAGATTCATGACCATCCTGGCTATCTGGAAATCAAATGTTCAATTTCTTTTTTTTTCAAACAGGATACCAACTACTTGAAGTAGGGATGATGTAGTTTTATCAGACGATTGTACCAAGAATTCCATCCATCTACGGCATTATTTGTACGATCTCATTTTCCATGGCAATTCCACAGTTCAATTGGCAATTGTGGACTGTCCGGCCATTGTTCGACAAAGTAATCGAAAAAATCAAATAAAATGAATCAAAATTCACCCTGACCGTAGCTAAGTATGGGCATCCAGCTAGTAAACTTAAAAATTATTTTCTTTTAAGCCCTTGTCACCTATACCACTCCCTACACTTCTCGGATATTTTGACTCATAAGCTTTTTTTATTTCAGCTACACATTTCATGCGAATATTTTGAAACGGTTTTCTGACAATTTCATGTTCGGATATTTTGAGACTGGAATATTTTGAGACGCACCGGGCTGTCACCCAGGTGGCAGATTCTCTATCAATATTGTTTAACTATTTTTATTCTTAAAAATGATTTCAAGGACCTTAGAAAATTATCGAACATTTTCTGTGATAAATTATTCCAATCCTTAATTTGTTTTCCTGTGAACGAATAGCGCTGATCGGTGGGCTCAAGAGATACTGGCAGGATGTCAAAGCCGGCAGACGAACAAGACACAGACACTGAAAATGAGATCGGTTGTTAACACGCATTCCACAGAGGCTCAATTCGAAAAACAAAAACAAAAACTGTCCAGCATTATTTTCATATTATGATCTTTCCTACCTTTAAAAGCTCTACTCAGACTTATTCGTCTGATATTATTCTATGTCATCTCTCTACTGACAGCTGGAAATATACCGCTTAGTCGAGCAGCTCGTCTCCTTCCTCGCTAGTCTTCTCAGCCCAAAGTCTGCAACATTTTCGTAACACTGAGCTTTTTGTTGGAAATCACCCCCAGAAAAATCATATTACAGTATGGTGCCACACTTAAATCAAGGAATTAAGTTCTTCTTCTTCTTCTTTTTAATCTGCTTACCCTCCAGGGTTGGCTTTTCCCTTGGACTCAGCGAGGGATCCCACCTCTACCGCCTCAAGGGCAGTGTCCTGGAGTGTGAGACATTGGTCTGGGGATACAACTGGGGAGAATGACCAGTACCTCGCCCAGGCGGCCTCACCTGCTATGCTGAACAGGGGCCTTGGTGGGGGATGGGAAGATTGGAAGATAGACGAGGAGGAGGGAAGGAAGCGGCCGTGGCCTTAAGTTAGGTACCATCCCGGCATTTGCCTGGAGGACAAGTGGGAAACCACGGAAAACCACTTCCAGGATGGCTGAGGTGGGAATCGAACCCACATCTACTCTGTTGATCTCCCGAGGCTGAGTGGACCCCGTTCCAACCCTCGTATCACTTTTCAAATTTCGTGGCAGAGCCGGGAATCGAACCCGGACCTCCGGGGGTGGCAGCTAATCACCATAACCACTACACCACAGAGGCGGACAGGAATTAAGTTATGAATTAATATATATTTTCATACAAAAGAAATGTGAGCTTTCTGAACAGTTTCTAAAAGAAATCATAACAATATCTCTTATTAAACCGTCTGTTAACGGTAGACTAGGAGAATATCTTGAACATCTTTTATTCATGTATCTTTTCCCAATTTGCTTTACATCCCACCAACACAGATAGGTCTCATGGCGACTATGGGATAGGGAAAGGCTAGGAGTGGGAAGGAAGCGTCCGTAGACTTAATTACGGTACAGCCTGCTGTAAATGGAAAACCACGGAAAACCGTTTTCAGGGCTGCCGACATTGAGATTCGAACCCATTATATCCCGAGTGCAAGCTGACATTTATTCATGTTCTTAGGAGCATCCTCTCTGTCAAGAGTAGGCTAGGAGGAAATTATTATAGAAGCTATTAATTTCATCATCATGTGGTAAATATATCTATAAATACTTCACGTATTCGTTTCTTTTCACATTGATAAGCAAATGGCTTTCAGAGTATGCTTTTATACGTGTTGTAGACAACCGAAATGCATGGCATAAAACTATCACTGTTCTTTACTCGTTTAGGTCCTTTTTTTCTTCAACTTCAGTGTCCAAAACAAAATAATTTTCATCCAAGTTTCATTCAAGTTACACTACACGATCCACTAGCTGAAACCATAATATGAATATGATCTTGTTAAATATTATTTGTGCTAGTTATCTGCCTCCTGAGATAATAGACAATCCTTTGCAGCCCCCACAACATCTCAAAGTAGTATTGGGTCAGGGCTATGTAGTTTAGCAAAATTTCTGTTGTCAGGACAACAGTTAAGAATACATTCTGACAAAGATACATAACAATGACAGTTTCCACCAAGCATGCAGTTTGTGGTGGTGATTATTGTTTTAAGAGGAAGTACAACTAGGCAACCATCCTCTATATAACACCAATCAGAGGGAAACAAATGGAAGGGATCCGACACTTCGAAAAAATGAAGGTATCGGCCAAAGGAAGACAAAGGCCACGAAGGGCGTGACAATGAAAGACTCCCTAGCCCTCACAAACCTAATAGCGTTGGGGTCGGAAGAGAACAAGACTTGACCAAGAGAGGTCGGATAGCATAGATGATAGTGAGGAGCCTGGCACAAGTAAGTGGAAGCAATGCCAGGACTCAGCTAAGGGGTCGTGGTCACCAACCCACGCTCCTAAGTTCAGAGCCCCTGGGCCCCTTTTAGTCTCCTCTTACGACTGGCAGGGGATACCGTGGGTGTTATTCTACCACCCCTACCCACAGATCTTCACCTATGAATTAAAAAAGAACGCTTCCGAATCTTTTAACAAAGGTCATTTAATAATAATAATAATAATAATAATAATAATAATAATAATAATAATAATAATTGCTTTACGTTCCACTAACTAATTTTACGGTTTTCGGAGGTGCGACGTGTCAGAATTTAGTCGTGAAGGAGTTCTTTCATCCGATGGTGAATTTGATTTTCAAATACTACCGAAGTGAACCGGAATCGATCCCGCCAACTTAAGCTCAGTGGACCAGCACTCGTCTGAGCTACTCTCAAGGGGGTGTTGTCTCGATTGCGAACAGTCTCGATTGCGGACACAAAACATTTGGGAAGAGTGCCAGTTCGTTCCAAGGTTTTCCCCTTTCGGTTGCGTCTTTATTGCGGACACACCATTAATAGCCTCGATGTGCCTCGATTGAAGACATTATTTCCTACAGATAAGCCTTCGTGAAATAAAGTAAACAAATATATAATAATTAAATATTTAATAATACAAAAATATGCCTTTGATTGCTAATAAATACAACCCAATTAAAAAACTGTTTACGCGTTTCGTGACACGTGCAGAGAGACTTTAAGTTTGTCAATTTGCAAAAAAAATATATAAAAAATTGGGTCACAAATAGTGAATATGATGTATTTTAACACATTTGCACGTAAAGTTTAAATGAATTAAATTTTAAACTTAACAGAGAGGTTTATTTATTAAAATTATTAAAATCTGTTAAAATTACGTCTGCTACATACCTTTAGTTAATAATTTTTCTTTGAAATTCTTCGCATTCTTCAAAAACATCCATGTGACAAAACCAGTTTTACTAATTCTAAATGTCTGTAACCATGCAACAAAGTACATGGCTTACCTTTCTCCTCTTTGAAAAATGCCATAATAGCACAAGCACGATTAATGAACGGAAACAAACAAACAAACAAACAAACAAACAAACAAACAAACTAACTAACTAACTAACTAACTAACTAACTAACTAACTAACTAACTAACTAACTAACTAACTAACTAACTAACTAAGTAACTAACAAAAAACTCAACACTGCGGTCGAGCTAACGTTCTGTATGAAAACTAGAGCAGAACTGGATTGGTACGGCGGCTGGGAGAGGGGTGGAAAGGAAAACCCTGGTACGACCTAACATTCTTCCAAAATATTTTGTGTCCGCAATCGAAACTGTCCGCAATCAAGTGACCCTACCTAATCGGCCCCTACAGAAATCGAGATGAGAGTTGGTGGGCAACAAGTAAATTAAATTATTAGGTTGTATGCAAATTATCAACAGCAAATGGCGAATATTTTGAGAGAGGGAAGCGGAAGAATGTTTGGACTTGGAAGAGTCAAATGTGTGTTTGTTTACAACATGCACCTATACACTACTATGACTTTGTGTCAGAACTAACCTAATTGAATGGAAAGAGTATAAGATTCACTTCATGTTTACCTTTACTGGAGTTAACACGCTCTCAGAGCCTCCGTGGCTCAGATGGCAGCGCGTCGGCCTCTCACCGCTGGATACCGTGGTTCATATCCCGGTCACTCCATGTGAGATTTGTGCTGGACAAAGCGGAGGTGAGGCAGGTTTCTTTCCGGGTACTCCGGTTTTCCCTTTCGTCTTTCATTCCAGCAACACTCTCCATTATCATTTCATAACATTTATCAGTCATTAATAAATCACTTTGGGAGTGGTGACCCCATCGTACTAATAGCCCATACATGGTTCATTCATTACATCCCTGACCCGGTCAATGACTGGAAAACAGGTTGTAGGTTTTTCATTTTTCAACTCGCTCTCAGGTACAGTAATGAATTAAAAAAGTTTATACTGCTTGCTTCTTTATACAAGATCTGAAGAAGATGTGCTTTCAAAAGAAAGCCACCGAACTTTTCGAAAGGGAAAATGGGTTTGCTCTGAACTCTCCTTGTATGGTTTGACTGAATGTTAAAATGTTTAAACAGAATCTCTCCTAGGCCTTGCATAAACTCACGCATGTGCCTAATTCGTACACCACCGGGCGAGTTAGCCATGCGGCTGGGGTCGCGCAGCTGTGAGCTTGCATCCGGGAGATAGTGGGTTCGAACCCCGCTGTCGGCAGCCCTGAAGATTTTTTCTGTGGTTTCCCATTTTCACACCAGGGAAATGCTGGGGCTGTACTTTAATTAAGGCCACGGCCGCCTTCTTACCACACCTAGACCTTTCCTGTCCCATCGTCGCCATAAGACCTATCTGTGTCAGTGCGACCTATAGCAAATAGAAAAAAAGTCGAACACCAGGCCTGTATTCTAGAACCCTATAGCTGACGTTGCCTTGGTTACGGCTTGTAATTTCTTCATCCGATTCCTATAGTGGAAAAATGTGGTGAAAATCTCGAAAACAGTTGGTTTTAGGGCCTTTAAACGTGTTTTATTCCTCGCGTCTTGAGGCTTAAAATGAGCTGTACCTCATCCTTGTGCGACTAATTCGCTATATCGCCTGCATTAGGTTATTAATGTGACAAAGGGCCAAAATCACGGTTCTCACGGAAACCCTTTGATATTCCTGGCTGATATATAGCCTATGTTACCTGGAATTATATTATCTTTCAAATGGTGAAAATAAAATGTCAGAATGGGTCCAGTAGTTTCTAGGATTACCATTGCATAACAAACTCACAGCCTCTCTTTATAGGTCTATATTACTATAGATTTATTTAATACCAAAAGTTGTTCAGAATAATACGAGCCAATGAACCCGAAGGCGAAGAGCTTGTGCTCGGAGCCAGTATACTGTACAGTGGAATTTATCGATTCGGAATATTCAATTTAATAATATATTTACGCTTCTTATTATGTTGTTTTTATGTATTTCACTTATTTTTCTACTGTTCGTATTGTAGCATTTTTCGAGATAATGAAGAGGAGTTTCAATAACTTCATATTCTTCATTATGAAGAATGCGAACCCAATGAAGAGGAATCGAGTGTAGAGATCACAACATAACTGCTGGGATAGAGTTCATACTCAAAAATCAATGAAAATTCTCACGTCCATGGAGTAGCCTCCGACCCACAAACAAACTAGTCATTTCCAGATTCAACATTTTCAAAGGTAAATTAAAAGGAAACAGAGAATGTATATATAATCATGAGCGATAAATCACAGTGAATGGAACAACAAGTGTTCGAAAAGTACATATCCACAAGGAATAGCATGCTCATTGTGGGAGGTACGAACTTACAGTGCTGGGCGTTAGAAGTTGCTACAAAACTAAACTTCAAGGAATTTCGAGCTACTGTCAAATTGCTTCAACATTTAAGAAAGATAACAGAAGATACTAGTGGTGAAAACAACATCGTGGCTATAGGACGATAAAGAAAATATTCAAGATACAGCAACACAATTTGTGACAACATATGCTTCCTCATTATGAAGAACGGTAGGTGTTTAACACAGACCAAAGAGATTTTGAATTAGATATTCACAGCCATTAATACATTTATGTAGCAAATTAGCAGATAAACTTTTTATTAAAGAGCCAGCAAGTAATTTCCTCAAAAGTACTAGAGGCAGTCATTAGTGAATTCGTTAATGATCTTGGTAATGATTGAGTAGCAGTTAGCAAATGTGTCATTTGTTCCTTCTTAACTGCTTTTGGCCTTCATGGGGAACCAAGAATCTGCTTCCTGTCAATTCATGGAATAGCTATATAAATAGTGATTCCTTGTTATGAGAAACAGCACCTGTGGATTGTACAACAGCTATTGCAATAATTCCACCAAGACCGACAGGCAAAATTCAAACTTTGGATGTATTTCTCTTTCGACCTTATAAGAATTACTTCCGTATAATTCCTGATTCCGTTTTGTATGATGAAAAATTGAAACGAACTTTTCACAACAGAATGACAATTATAAAATTAAACAGCTACTTTTACCATCAGTTTTAGTCTCCAAGATATGCAAATCTGGTGAAGTATGCTTTCTACAAGTCAGACTATTCCATCAATCAACCTGATTGGTTTTACAACCCTGTTTCGTTTGCATTTGGTGTGGGAGGAATATGTTACTGCGCACAGTGTGACTGTGTCAAAACTTCATTCGTTGCGTATGGTGCGAACAAAGATTCCATTTCCATCGTTTTCCATGATCGTAAATTCACAATCTATTATTTTTAAAAATGTGTTCTTTACGTTGCATGAAATAAATTTCATCTTGTAGAGTACTTACTTGACGTATTCATACCAAAACAAATGAGTGTAGATTACAATTTTTACAAAATTACATTCTGGTTTATATGTATTAATGTATTATGAACAATTATTTTCTTGTTGTAATCTTTTCAAAATGATTAAGTGCTTATGTCTTATAGGTTTATTATTATTTTTAAGTACAAAACTTGCACAGATACCGTGATTAAGTTAAATATTCATATTCGACTCTTCCAAGACTCTTCCCTAAAACTATTCGCCATCTCATCTTAATGTCTGCGGGGTCGATTCAGTAGGGTCCCTTGCCAGTCCGGCATTACGCAGGAGTGATGTCATAGTTTACGTACTTTTCGTAACGAACAAACACAAGCCAAATTAGTAATACGTACTAATGGTGTGTTTTGAAAGGAGGCTAACACTCCCTATTATTATCGGAAAGCATTTATTGTATTTATTCGAACTCACCCAGTTGCAGGCGACCCTGACCAGACGTAGCAGAAATCCATTTCACTAGTAAAAGAGTTTTGAGCGAGACGGCCGTGATGTAATGTAAGTGGTTGGTGCAGTTCGTCAACAGATAGCGGTGCAGTTTTATTAAAGAATGATAAGGTACAAGGGGTGCCAGTTCCGCAAGCCGTTCCACGGTGGTCATCACAACAGCTGTTCAACCAATAACAAATCTCATGAGAGAAAATGGGAAGAATAATACGAGGAGGTCACTTTAAGAGAATCGAGGTTTAAAGGGAAGTACAACTGGACAACCATGCCCTCTGAACAGTAATCAGACGAAAAAGGGAAGTTTTCTGACTCTTCGAAGAGTGACGATATTGGAAAAAGAATGGGAAGGGCCACACGGGTGGAGAATTAAAAACTCCCTAGGGTTCGTTAACGGAAGAGATCCTGAGCTGACCAAACAACGTCAGATAGGAAAGATGAAAGCAAGGAGGCTGGCAAAGTGGGAACAATCCCAGACTCAACTAGGGGCCCCGTGGTCACCAGCCCATACTCTCCCATATCGACAGCCCCTGAGGTTTCCCTTTCAGTCGCCTATTATGAACGATAGACAGGTGGTGGTGATTGTTTTTCTTTTTCAAGTTGCTTTATGTCGCACCGACACAGATAGGTCTTACGGCGACGATGGGACAGGAAAGGGCTAGGAGTGTGAAAGAGGCGGCCGTGGCCTTAATTAAGGTACAGTCCCAGTATTTGCTTCGTGCGAAAATGGGAAACCACAGAAATCCATCTTCAGGGCTGCCGACAGTGGGGTTCGAATCCACTATCTCCCGAATACTGGATACTGGCCGCACTTAAGCGACTGCGGTGATTGTTTTAAGAGGAAGTACAATTGGGTAACTATCCTCTCTTAACACTAATCAGAGGAGAAACATATGAGAGGGGTCCAGCACTTCTAAAGGTATCGGCCAAAGAAAGACAAGAGTCACAATGGGCGTGTGATAATGAAAGTCTCCGTAAGCCTCGAAAACCTCATACGTCGGAATCGGAAAAGATCAAGAGGTGACCAAGCGAGATCGGATAGGATAGACGAAAGTGAGGAGACTGGCATTAGTAAGTGAAAGTGATGCCAGGACTCAGCTAAGGGTCTCGAGTTCGTCAACACACGCTCTCAAGTTAAGAGCCCCTGGGACTCCTTGGATACTATGGATATTCTATACTTCGTCCACAGGGGGATTTGAGACTTGAATACTTTACTAGCGCAAACGTGTGTAAGATTTATTATACTTTGTCTAATCTAAATTAAATCACCCTCCCAGAGAATTTTTGGATCCCAATTAAGTGTTGTGTTCAGATCGCCTGGTTAATTAAAATCTGTCATCATATCTAAGCCACCCTTTTGAACCTACCGATCTCCATAGTATAGTCACTTTTAGGGAAATTTATAACTCATGCCAGTGGAAAGTTACGGTACATTGCTCTTCTTCTTCTTAATCTGTTTACCCTCCAGGGTTGGTTTTTCCCTCGGACTCAGCGAGGGATCCCACCTCTACCATCTCAAGGGCAGTGTCCTGGGGCTTCAGACTCTGGGTCGGGGGATACAACCAGTACCTCGCCCAGGCGTCCTCACCTGTTATGCGGAATATGGGCCTTGGTCGATTACTCTTTGTCAGAAAAAGAGTCCTATCATTTGCAATATTTTGCACGCCTCAATACCGAACCTTTCTTTGCTGATAAAGGTCGTTATATCTGTTTCAGGATGACTAGTAAGGCTACGTGGAGCCTTGTATGGCTGGTGCTGGTCGTGTTCGTGTCATGTGAAGAAGAATTGCAGTGTGGAGAATGCGCATGCAAGCTTCTCGACGGGCCGCAGAATAATCTTAAAGTTATGGAGCTCAACTGCTCGGCGACAGGTAACGATGTGTCTTCAACGGGCAAGCAGGTTCCCATACCTACCGTGAATGTTGATTACGACAGTCTCCAAATATACAACGTTTGGGCTTATTTTCGTCGAAACAACATTACTAAAGTTCAAATTCTCAACCTTGAACTCGTCGCCAAACTCTTCTTGGACGAAAATAATATCGAAGTGATTTTTGATAATGCCTTTAGCAACCTAGCAAGAACTCTGACAGAACTATCGGTGGCACATAACAATCTGAGAGAGATCAGGTCCAAAGTTTTTGAACCTTTAAAGAAACTACAAGTGCTTGACCTGTCTCACAACAATATCCAAGAACTTCACTTCGATGATCTCAATTTACGAAATTCATTGAAGACACTTCTAATTTCCTCCAACCAGATTTCCAACATTAAGAACAGCGGAACGAAGGAACTGTCATCCTTGGAAACACTAGACTTGTCTGCCAATCAGCTAGTGAACATCAGTAAAAACAATTTCATGAAATTAAGTAAGCTCAGTACTTTAAACTTGTCCAGCAATAAACTGGCCAGCCTTCAGGTATCTATCTTCTCCCCACTCACAGCTCTCAGGTTTCTGGATTTATCTCACAACTCCATCTCGACATTAGGACTGTCACCAGTGCGATCTTTGAAGCAGCTCAAGATCGGCGACAATTCTGTTACGAACCTCCACAAGCTGATGGAAGTCTTCCCAAATCTCCAAGAGCTTCATATCGAAAATAACGGAATAAGAAGTCTGAACAAATCTGACAAATTCGAAGCTCTTCGGGTAAGTCAAGTGTAAACTATGTTATTTTGTTATATTGTAATCCATCAATACTACCGCAAGTTGCTATGTGTCATCTACGTATGAATACGTCCTATTAGTTTCCAGTTTCATTTTAGTTCAAGTATATTTTAATTGGACCTGCCCTACCTGCATCTTACATGGAGGTCCCGGGTTCGATCTCCGCCCACGTCAGAGATTTTTTACCTAGACCTGGGGTGGCGGTGATGCTGATTGCTGTTTTAAGAGGAATCATCCTCTATTAACATTAATCAGAAGGAAAATGGAAGAGATGCGACACTTCGAAGAATGGAGGAATCGCCAAAAGAAAGGGAAGGGCGAACAAGGGCGTGAAAATGTAAGATTCGGTAGGCCTCGCAAACCTAATACTGTCGGGTCGGAAGAGAACAAGAGTTGATCAAGGGAGGCCGAACAGGAAAGATGAAAGCGAAGAACCTGACACAGGTAGGTTCGAGGACACTATTTATCGCATTTTTCAATAGCAGCGGCATGATCCACTAGGTATTCTTACCGGAGGGTCAAACTGTCAACGCCGCATTCTACGAGAACATTTCGAAACGGTTGCTGCTACGCATCCAAGCGTGTTCGGCCAGAGTTGTACAGGACTGGAAAGTGGAGTCTTCTCCATGACAACACCCGCCTGCACAGTGCGATCTGTGTACGCAACCTCTTGGCTAAGCGGCCCATAACTGTTCTTGGACATCCGCTCTCCGGAACTGGCGCCTGGAGACTTCTTTTTGCTTTCCCACCTCAAAGGAAAGGCGCATATTTTACTGACACACAGAACATCCAAAAACGTGTGATGTCAGTACTTCGATGGATTCCAAAAGAAGCCTTCGCTGCCAGTTTTCAGCAGTTGTATAGACGTTACCGAAAGTGTATTATGGCCATAGGAGAGTGAAGAAGATTCAAGGTACCCTGTTTGTAACTTCTATTTTCTTTGTGTTATGGTATCATTTACAGAATTGTTTAAATGCACCTTGTATCATGCAGTATGCATTCTAATCGAAAATATCCAGTTTTAGCCCTTCAGGCAAGCTACTCAGTGTTGAAAACATTCTAGGGGTATGAGCTACGAATTATAGGTAAATGAAATATGACGTATGAGAATATAATAATAATAATAATAATAATAATAATAATAATAATAATAATCATCATCATCATCATCATCATCATCATCATCATCATCATTGTTACCGTGGTTTGGTGGATCGCAGAGAGGTGAAAGAAGGTACTGGGGTGAATGGGCCTATCTACAATATCAAAATTAATTTAAAATTTGAACTGAAGGTTGTATTTTTTCAAAACAACAAACTTAACAAGTTTTCAATAGGTGACAATAACAATGGTAACTCAGGTACAATGCCAAACAAGGGTGGAACAATTTTGGGCTTCAAGCCCTCGATTTACAATTTCTGAACTACGAGCTCAATGAGGAATAATTTAGGCAAGGGCAGAAATCCCCTAATTCAAGAGCACTTGCTCCCAAAATTACAATATCTAGCCTTCCAGAGGCACCCTTCACTATAACAAAACCTGGAAAAGAGCTTACATACTCACGATTTCTTACAGCCTACTCAAGGCAACATCACATCACAATCTTACACACTCTGGCCTTATAAGGCACGAATTACAAATGGAAATAGTTTTACACAGGGGTATCTAGTACCCAACCTACTGGGCCTTTGCGGAAAAAGAACAGGTTAAATAAATGGCCCGAACACAACCTGAATGGAGGCGTACACTGCGCTCCCAGATAATGAAATATTTAAAACCTACAGGGCTCTCGGCCGATGAAACTGGGGCTAGTCCCAAACTACCGAGGTGGCTCGCATGGAAATAATTTTAATATATTACAGGAAAGAAAAGTTGCGAAATCGTAGTCACCTCAAACCAAGATGAAGGGGAGCTCGAGAGGGTAACTCACTCTCTATCCCCGATTTAGAGTTAAAGACTTCATGAAATTTTACATGAAAAGGAAGAAGTTTACATTAAAACGGTCACATAGTTAGAAATTGGTACTTTCCCCTCGGATAGTATGCGGAAACAGCAAGAAAGATAGAATGTACGTCGCCATTACCTGGTAGATGTTCTGCCGGCCGAAGAAAGAGGCGCCCCGCCTCCTGCCTTAACACACACACTCTCAGAAATACGACGACCAATAGGCAAGGTAGCCACAAAAGCCGCAGTTTATGTACCCTCAGGGAAGGTTCGAGAGGATTCTGGACTAATCCGGACACACCCTCTCAGTTTTTATTGGCTAATTCAAAAATGAACAAGAAATGCAAGATTGGTTGAAAATTAATTACAAAAATTCATGATTGGCCGAATTCAAAACTGGCGGAATGAAAAGGAAGTGTTGCCAACCCCAAAATAAATGAACATAGATTCAATCAAGAAAACATAGAACCACAAAACTTCTTTCAATAACAATTTGTTCTTCCCTGCACCAGAGTGCGTGACCTTAGTTTTTTGGTAGTGACATCTGTGGATAAACGTCCAAAACTTCTTGATGTAAACAAGCACCCAGCAAATAAAACCAGTCAGGTTGTTTTTTTTTTTTTTTTTTTTTTTGCTAGTTGCTTTACGTCGCACCGACACAGATAGATCTTATGGCGACGATGGGACAGGAAAGGACAAGGAGTTGGAAGGAAGCGGCCGTGGCCTTAATTAAGGTACAGCCCAAGCATTTGCCTGGTGTGAAAATGGGAAACCACGGAAAACCATCTTCAGGACTGCCGACCGTGGGGCTCGAACTCACGATCTCCCGGATGCAAGCTCACAGCCGCGCGCCTCTACACGCACGGCCAACTCGCCCGGTACCAGTCAGTTTAGGCAACTTCAGAATAACACAATTACTTAATACTTCGGTAGTGAGATCTTCTGATTAAAGTCTCAACTTTATGTAGTAGCAATTTCACATTTTGGTCGATAGAGGATTTCAATAAGGCGCTTATTTTGAATGAGCGGAGTTGAGGTGTACTGTAACTTGTGCAGACTATTGAAATACTGAACAGATAAACGTTGACTCAACTAAGTGAAAATAACAAGGATAATGGGCGCCACCTGCAAAACAATTGCAGGAATATTTAATGGTGTAGAGCAACGAGCCACTCTCTCTCTCAAGGCGACGGTCATCAGGCTGACGAGGCTCCAGACTTGCTTTGTAACCTTACCTGTTTGCTATATAACCCCTAAAATTAAATTTGGGTAACATGCCAGGTTCAGCCTTACTCCACTGACAAAAGACTCACTTAAAGTTTGATTCTATGACTTTACTCCCAGAATAAGAACTAATATGTGACAAACACCAACAAAATAAACACTTATGCAACCCACTTAGTGCTTGCTGTTTACATAGAGCTAATATACACAATACCACCCAACAAAATCATCTCTTCACGAGATTTACTCGTTTGCCGTCTTACAAAGGCAAATTACACATCATTAAAATCTTCAATAAACATAGAACATCATTATACTTTTAACATACCTCCAGAGCCCCTTCGCACTCCACTGTTACCGTGAATTCTAATCTGGTAGAGAAAAGTACGACGACTATTTCTCTACATATGGATGCAACCTTCTTAAGACGAGCATCCCTAACCTTATTTACACTTCTTCGTCGACGTCTTGAATTCTTTCCAATTGCTGGCTGGACAGAAAGTGTTACATCTCCAGAGGCAAGCAAATAGCAAAATTCTTCATCAACTGAAGCTGCATACTCGGGTGACAAGTTCCAAACAAACACTTTCTTTTACAGAAAGTCCACTGCAAAGCCGGTAAGTCGTTGAGATTATACCATGTTCACTCCGTAACTGCGCAAACTGCGCAAATATGTCGCTCCCGCAGACCAGTAGACTACAAATGAGAAACACACAGTATCAGCATCAGAGTCAGAAACAGAATGAGAATCAGAATCAGAATCAGAAAAAGAGTGACTCGCCGCACACGCGTACCCACTTATATATCCTTGCTACACGTGGTAATCGCGTCCTGAAAAGTTTAGTGGTAGCAACGCTCACACCGGCACTTCTTCCCGCGTCACTCTGTCAACCCATACCTCGCTCAAAACAAAGCCCTCGCATTGGCTATCGAGTATATGATGTGACATAGACCGTCCACTCATGTATGTCCACATTGATTCACTCCAATTCTTCAACCGATACAACCTGCCGTACCCCGTGTTTTCAAGCCACCTGTTGCAACACATCCAACTGACTTCAACCGTCCTTCCCGATATAGTCGCAGTTTTCCCGGTTGCACAATCCTTACGGCTAGGCCATATTTACAGACTCTTACCCAAACGGAAATTTATACAAAATATAATGATGAACATATTCAATATTCCCTAACTATACATTCTTCTTATATTACGTTTTTACATGGTAAATAAACAAAATTACATGATTTTAACCTAACAAACTATATACGAAAATTTCCTAACCTAAAAACTCGGGGATCGTACATACGTACGGTTACAGTACCTCCCGGTACAATAATAATAATAATAATAATAATAATAATAATAATAATAATAATAATAATAATAATAATAATAATAATAATAATAATAATAATAATAATAATAATAATGTCCCACTAACTACATTTGAGGGTTTTCGGAGATGCCGAGGTGCCGGAATTTTGTCTCGCGGGAGTTCTTTTACATGCCAGTAAATCCACCGACATGAGGCTGACATATATGAATACCTTCAAATACGACCGAACTGAGTCAGGATCGAACTTGCCAAGTTGGGGTCAGAAGGCCAGCGCCTTAACCGTCTGAGCCACTCAGCCTGGCAAGAATATATTCTTTATTTATTCCTAAAAATTATAATCCTTATCCGGTCGATTAGTTTACCTTTTTCTACCACTACGAGCGCTAATGTGAGTTAATGCATTGTTTCACTTAAGCACCACTACGAGCGCTAATGTGTGTTAATGCATTGTTTCACTTAAGCACCACTACGAGCGCTAATGTGAGTTGATGTATTGTTTCACGTAAACACCACTACGAGCGCTAATGTGAGTTAATCCATTGTTTCACTTAAGCATCACTACGAGCGCTAATGTGAGTTAATGCATTGTTTCACTTAAGCACCACTACGAGCGCTAATGTGTGTTAATGCATTGTTTCACTTAAGCACCACTACGAGCGCTAATGTGAGTTGATGTATTGTTTCACGTAAACACCACTACGAGCGCTAATGTGAGTTAATCCATTGTTTCACTTAAGCATCACTACGAGCGCTAATGTGAGTTAATGCATTGTTTCACTTAAGCACCACTACGAGCGCTAATGTGTGTTAATGCATTGTTTCACTTAAGCACCACTACGAGCGCTAATGTGAGTTGATGTATTGTTTCACGTAAACACCACTACGAGCGCTAATGTGAGTTAATCCATTGTTTCACTTAAGCACCACTACGAGCGCGAAAGTGAGTTAATGCATTGTTTCACGTAAACACCACTACGAGCGCTAATGTGAGTTAATCCATTGTTTCACTTAAGCATCACTACGAGCGCTAATGTGAGTTAATGCATTGTTTCACTTAAGCACCACTACGAGCGCTAATGTGAGTTAATGCATTGTTTCACTTAAGTACCACTACGAGCACTAATGTGAGTTAATGCATTGTTTCACTTAAGCACCACTACGAGCGCTAATGTGAGTCAATGCACAGTTTCACTTAAGCACCACTACGAGCGCTAATGTGAGTTAATGCATTGTTTCACTTAAGCACCACTACGAGCGCTAATGTGAGTCAATGCATTGTTTCACTTAAGCACCACTACGAGCGCTAATGTGAGTTAATGCATTGTTTCACTTAAGCATCACTACGAGCGCTAATGTGAGTTAATGCATTGTTTCACTTAAGCACCACTACGAGCGCTAATGTGAGTCAATGCACAGTTTCACTTAAGCACTTATAACTACATTCGGTGTGGACATTTTTCAACGAATCAAAAAATGCTTGAGGGTATTGAACCAAGGAACACGTTACAGAAATAATAATGTGAAGAATCTATAAACGCCTAGTGAGGGAAGCAAAGAAAGAGCATCACCAAAAAGAAGAAAGCGAACTGATACGTGAAGCAGAACAGAACCCATATAAACCGCTAAATGCACGGCAACCAACATTTCCTAGAAACATTTCAACAGATGTTTGGGAGGAGCATCTACGCAAAGTAGTTCAAGATAGAGAAACACGCCCTGAGCTGGAAATGGCAAGTGATGTCACGAACGTCGAACCTTTTACGGAGGAAGAAGTAGCGGAGGTCATAACAAGTATCCGGAACAACAAATCAAGTGGACCCGACTCTATATACGGTGAGCTTATTACAGAAATATGGCCTGAAATGAAAGATGAAATAATCAACCTTCTTAACGGGTGCCTAGAGCAAAGCAATATTCCGGACAGTTGGAGGAAATCTACGGTCAAAATGTTATACAAAGGGAAAGGAGACACTGGGGATCCTAACTCATACAGAGGAATCGCCCTGGAATGCACGATGTTCAAGTTACTGACTAAATTACTATGCAAGAGGCTTACAAACATAATAGACCTGAAATTACCTGAGGAACAGTTCGGTTTCAGGAAAAATATAAGCACAATCCAAGCCATTACCTGCCTACTCAACGACATACAGACTACCTTTTCAAATCCAGGACAAAAACTACATGCAATATTTATAGATGACGCGAAAGCTTTCGATTCAATTAGTCGGAAATTAATAATAGAGAAACTACAGCAATTGGTTGGAAGAGAGAACTATCTATTGCGAATTATTCAAAACATACTTCACGACAACAGCATAATCATTAGTGACGGTATAAATATCTCACGACCAATTCATCAAACAAACGGCGTACTCCAAGGAGATCCATTGAGCCCTCTGCTCTTCATTGCAGCAACAGCTGACGTAGTTCAAGCAATATCATCAGAAAAGGTACGCCTATATATCTATGCAGATGATATGGTAATAACATCGACAGACCAGGTAGAATTGCAGATTGCCTTCGATCAACTGGTGCAATGGACAAAGGAAAATGAACTACAAATTAACGAAAAAAAGACTGTGTCCATGAGCTTCAGAAAAGGGGGACCACAGGCCTCTTTCTTCTACCAAGAAAAGAAATTAACAGCAGTGTCACACTTCAAATATCTCGGCATGACCTTACAAACACGTGGCATCATATTCAGAAAACACATAGAAGACAAAACAAACACGGCTATCAAGGCGATGAACGACATAAAACTCATCAATAGACTATCAATTGGAACAGCAATGAAACTTTTCAAAATTAAAATCACTCCTATCATAACATATGGACTAGAATTAATTTGGATACACTGCACACAGAGAAATCTAGAACAGATTGAGAAAGCGAAAGCCACTTTTCTGAAAAAAATATAATGCCTTTCCAAATTCACACCCTCTCGTCTCGCATACGAGCTCACCAGGGAGCCTTTCTTCATTGAGGAACTACGACTACAGCTACTTTTGCCAGCAACTCCTGCATATAAAGGCCTCATGGAAGTGCTTTGGAAAAAGAAAAAAATAAATATGATCAGAGTTCTACGCTACAGACGCTATGATCTACAGCGATTGGCAACAAGGGAACTATGAGCTGAGACATTTAGTGACACGCTACGCCGTTCATGGCTTCCACTTCAAGGTGTGCATGACCAGCAAATATCACGATCCAGACGTCACCTGTGTTTGTGCTTTGTGCAACAGAAGCTGTGATCGATATCACGCAATGATATGCAGTGAAAGGAAGTGCTCATTGAAAATGCTTTGCAGTGAGGGACTACCCTAATAAATAACTATTGTTAACTATTTGTTGTTTTTATTTCCTGCACATTGTGCGCTTTTCCTCTTTATTATTATAATGTAAATAATTTGGCTAGGATTTGAACAAACAAAGAAAACGAGTAAAGAAACAAGCGATTTTAGGCTGCTTTTCCGGAACTGCATTTAGGCAGGCAGTGATTTTCGAAATGTGTTTCTTTTTAAAGTTTTATAGAGCTATCTAAGACTCAAAATTTGAAACCTTTCCGGGTCCTTAGTCTTTCAACTTTCGACACATATTTGCTTTACGTCGCACCGACACAGATAGGTCTTATGGCGACTAAGGGATAGGGGAAGCCTAGGAGTGAGAAGGAAGCGGCCGTGACCTTAAATAAGGTACAGCTCCAGCATTTGCCTGGTGTGAAAATGGGAAACCACGGAAAGCCATCTTCAGGGCTGCCGACAGTGGGATTCGCACCCACTATCTCACAGCTGCGCGACTCTAACCGCACGGCCAACTCGCCCGGTTCGACACAATTGCTTAAGTTTACGTTTGTCGTAGTATGGAAAGATGACATCCAAAGCCATGGTGGAAGCAACTGGATACTCACTGGCCAGCAAAGGACTGTGTGGTAAAGAAAGGAAGAGAGAGACCTGTGCTGTTCACGAGTAGACGTCAACAGGCTAAAGAAGAAGAAGAAGAAGAAGTTTCTGGAGCGCTTTCCATAAGTGAACCCTAAGAAATGTTTTCAACATTAGAACGTACAGACTCTAACACCCCTTTTCGCATGGCTGAGAAAGATTATCAGAAAGCATTTGATTCGATGGAGACGTGGGCGGTGCCTGAAGCGATGGACAATGCACGTATTGACTCCAGGTACTCTAATCTCATCACATGCCACTCGTTATGTTAAAACTGAAGAAAACTGAGGGACTGGAAAACTTTCCGTCGATAGAGGCGTAAGACAGGGTGATACATTTCACCTAAGCTATTCACCCTGGCATTATACTGCTAATAATAAGAGTTGCTGTCTGACATTTCTTAGAGGGAGGTCCGTTTACTACCTGCCGAGGTGGGATAAAGGGAGTGGCTGTGTGGTTGCCATGGAAACGTGGGTGGGGCGACTGCGGTTGCCATGGAGATAAAACTTCAGGGCAGCTCGTCTTGCTGAGAGTTGCCAAACCTGTCACTGTCACTGATAAGAACCTGATTGTTTGTATAAGAGTGATCGCAAATGGGACGACACCGCCTGGCCAGGTAGTCTACAACAGATCACAGCGGTGAATGAAGGAGGGAACAAGTGAGCCGGAAGCGACGGGTAAGAGTATGTAGAAAGGAATGCTGGAATGTGGCAACATCGTGAAATGACACGTGCAGTGCTCCTCCCTCCAACCTTACCCGTCAGACGCCAACTTTAGTTAAGTCTAGTATAGTAAATGTATTCAAGGGGCTAGAAGAATGCGACAGACCTCGGCAGCCGGCAAAATTCCTATCCTCGCCGCAAAGATGGGGCTTCATTTATTCCATCCCTGACCCGGTCACTGACTGTAAAATAGATTGTAGGTTTTCATTTTCATTTAAGGGGCTGATAGGATCAAAAGACATTTATACTGATGGTGCCTACCTGAACTACCTGCACTTCACCGATGTCATCGTCCTGGTCAGCAGCAGTCGTGAGAAACATGAATCGATGCTGAATGAACTCAAGGAAGTGTCCGAAGTTGCGAATCTGAGGATGAACATCAGTAAAACAAAGATGATGAGCCCGAACAACACGAGTATCACCATCAGCTACCAAGTGATTTGGACTGTTGAGGAGTAAAATTACCTGGGCCATACATTAACCTAGGGATGAACAATCAAACGGCAGAGATCACCAGGAAAATAGGACTGACCTGGGCAAATTTCAGCAGACTTGGCTACATCGTGCAAACTCCGTTGAGCCGATGAACCTCAAAAGGCAAATGTACAACATATGCATTCTACCAGTCGCCACTCATGAGCTTGAAACTGCTACTTCCACAGTGAACAGCGTGAAACGCCTCCGAGTCTGCCAGAGTGTGATGAAGCTCCCTATGTTTGAAACCAGCCTGAAGATCGACTACGAAACGAGGACGACTCGAGTCGCCGACTTGATGGAGCAAGCGGCAAGACTTAAGTGCAGGCCACGTTGCCAGAAACACCTCAAAATGGATCAAGGCTCTGATGGAGTGTACAACAAGGGTTCGAGAAGGAGTGTTGGCCAACCACCTACCAGATGGAGAGAGAACATCCAACGCCATGGTGGAAGCAACTGGATACTCACTGGCCAGTAGAGGACTATGTGGTAAGGACAGGAAGAGACCTGTGTTCAGGAGTGGACGTCAGTAGGCTAACGAAGAAGAAGAAGAAGAAGAAGAAGAAGAATATTGTTGCGTTTTTCATAAGTGAATATAAAGACGAATGTCCCAGAGAAAACTAATGCAACTTTCTCTGCTGTTCAGGTTTGTTTCACTAACCTACTGCCGGCGAGCAACACGTTATCTTATCATTCCGTAAACAGCACTGAGCCATTTACATGTTGACCTTGAACAGTCGGCCAGTGACCTGGTCACTATTTGGGTGGTTTCCTTTCTCGTCTTTGTACATATCTATAATTTTTTTTCTTTTTGCTATTTTGCTTTACGTCACACCGACACAGATATGTCTTATGGTGACGATGGGATAGGGAATGCCTAGGAAGTGGAAGGAAGCGGCCGTGGCCTTAATTAAGGTACAGCCCCGGGATTTGCCTGGTGTGAAAATGGGAAACCACGGAAAACCATCTTCAGGGCTGCCGACAGTGGGGCTCGAACCCACTATCTCCCGATTATTGGATACTGGCCGCACTTAAGCGACTGCAGCTATCGAGCTCGGTGGTATAAATTCTACTCTTAGAGCTAAGTGTTTGATGATGGTATTGTTCGTGATTCTCAAAAGTGAAAGTAAGGGGTAATCTGTTTTCTGTAAAAATTCCAAGAGAGTTATAAAAATCCGTTTTCGGTTCTTCAATTCCTATTGATCTTAGTCCGGGTCCTTGGTAGAATGATCTGTGTAGTATTCTTCAGTTCAGAGGGTTCTGTGTTCACTTCCCGGCCGCGTCGGGTATTTTAACTTCGTTTGGTTAATTCCTCCAGCAGGCTTGAAACACTTGCACGAATTCCTTCACTCTAACAGAACTTGGTGAGTCAGAAGTAGCATGTGTCATTAGCACGGAGTGACACTTGCACGAAACCTCGATTTTTATATACTGCGATATTAATAGACACCTACAGTACTTCTTCTTTTTCTTTTTTTGCTAGTGGTTTTACGTAGCACCGACAGAGATAGGTCTTATGGCGACGATATGAGTGGGAAGGCCTAGGAGTTGGAAAGAAGCGGCCGTGGCCTTAATTAAGGTACAGCCCCAGCATTTGCCTGGTGTGAAAATGGGAAAACACGGAAAACCATCTTCAGGGCTGCCGTCAGTGGGATACGAACCCACTATCTCCCGGATGCAAGCTCACAGCCGCACGCCTCTAACCGCACGGCCAACTCACCCGGTTACAGTACTTCTCATAGACTCGATTAAAGAACTGGCCTACCTCCTCGGTGTAAACTCTTGAAATTATACCCTCTATTTCCCACGCAATTTTTTTTTTGCTACACTTTTTCTCACTTAATTCGTCGCTTCATCCGGATTGCGAACATGCCTTGCCTCACCTAAAACTAGATTACATTTTCTTGTTATTTTTCTTTTACAGCCGGGCTGAGTGGCTCAGACGGTTGAGGTGCTGGCTTTCTGAGCTCAAGTTGCCAGGTTCGATGCTGGCTCAATCCAGTGGTATTTGAAGGTGCTCAAATACGTCAGCCCCGTGTCTGTAGATTTACCGGCACGTGAAAGAAATCCTTCGGGACAAAATTTCGCCACCTTGGAGTCCCCGAAAACCGTAAATGTAGTTAGTGGGACGTAATCCAATAACATTATTATTATTATTATTATTATTATTATTATTATTATTATTATTATTATTATTATTCCCTTGCTGGCGAGATGTAGTGTTTACAGTGCACTATATCTTCTGGTGTGGGCTAGAATTTGTTACCTTCATTGACCAGTCTCAGTCTTATCCTTGGCTTTGGCAATATGCTATTTTTGCTATTTGCTTTACGTCTCACCGACACAGATAGGTCTTACGGCGACGACGGGACAGGAAAGGCCTAGGAGTGGTAAGGAAACGGCCGTGGCCTTAATTAAGGTACAGCCCCAGCATTTGCCTGGTGTGAAAATGGAAAACCACGGAAAATCATCTTCAGGGCTGCCGACAGTGGGGTTCGAACCCACTATCTCCCGGATGCAAGCTCACAGCTGCGCGGTCCTAACAGCACGGCCAACTCACCCTGTTTTGACAACATGAAAGTGACCGAGTGATGCTAGTAATACCATCCCTTATGCAGCCAGTCCCTATTACGAATGGTGTGAAAATATCGCTCATAGGGTCAGTTGGTGTATGCATTTCAGTGGGCTTGGCAGACTGATATGCAATAGCAACTTCTGTCTCGGTGAGGAAAGCAACGGGAAACTACCTCACTCCCCCATTTCCCTAGTATGCCTCTTCAGTGACGCTTAGTCTATCTATGCTAGCTTTTGATGGAGGGAGCTGTGGAGGATCAAACCACCCTTCGGGCTGAAAATCCAACATGCATTATTATTATTATTATTATTATTATTATTATTATTATTATTATTATTATTATTATTATTATTATTTCTATTTATTTACATTTACTTTTATTGAAATCTACGCGGTAATAAGTCAGTTGATCTTTATTTGTATAGTCCACAATGTACTGATGTCCACTGTACATCTAAACGCTTCTATCTATCTATCTATCTATCTATCTATCTATCTATCTATCTATCGCATGAGTATTCCCCTCTCCTGCCACTGCTTTCCATCTCTCCTTGGGCTTCCGTGCAAGTGTCACTGTTTGACATACCCTTGCTTAGTAGTTTCCAGGAATGTTTGGCGTTCCGTGCAAATGTCAACACATTCCATCTCCGTGGAAGTGTCACAACTTCCCTCCAGCTCGGGGACCATGTGTCTGTATACCTTGCATCATACAGTACATATTCGTTCATGTACAATGTATCACTACAAACCATCACGCAATAGTTAACACATTCCTTCACACAGGGTTAGCGTCAGGAAAGGCATTCGGCTATAAAAAGGGGCTAAACCCATTCAAAATACCGACCCCCGGGTGCCTCGGAAAAGGCTATTAATCTAAGGGGAGAAGGCAGTTCTACTAATATTTCTTACTTTGCTTGGTTTACACAAACTTTTGTTTAAAGAAGACGCCGTGGCGCTACGGCCTCAATGGCCCTTGGTCTACTAAGCAATCGCTGCTCAGCCCAAAGGCCTGCAGGTGGTGGTGGTGATTATTTTTTTTAAAAGAGGAAGTATAACTAGGCAACCATCCGCTATATAACACTAATCAGAGAACAAATGGAAGGGATCGGCCAAAGAAAGACAAGGGCCGCTAACGGCGTGGAAATGCAAGACTTCCTAGGTTTCTGGAACCTAATACTGTCGGGGTCGAAAACGAACAAGAGTCGATCAAGGGAGGTCAAATAGGATATAGATAAAAGGGAGGAGAGCCTGGTATAAGTAAGTGGAAGCAATGCCAGGTCTCAGCTGATGGCTCCGTCGTTGCCAACTCACGCTCCAAAGTTAAGAGCCGCTGAGGTCCCTTTTAGTCAACTCTTACGACAGCCAGTGGATACCGTGGATGTTATTCTACCGCCCCACCCGCATGGGGTAAAGGCCTGCAGATTAAGAGGTGATGTTTGGCCAGTGCGACGATTCCTCTCGGCCATTATTCTTGGTATTCTAGGCCGGGATCGCTATATCACCGTCAGTAGCTCCTCAGTGTTCATTACGTAGACTGAGAGGACCTTCAAGCAACCCCCAAGTCCAGGTAAAAATCCCTGACCTGACTGGGATTCGAACACGGAGCCTCCGGGTGACAGGCAGGGACGCTACTCTAAGACCGTGGGTCCGACTCCAACTTTTGTCAACCTCGTCTAAATTTTATTTAAATTTAGCAATTAATTTCGGGACTATTACTCCCGTTTCGAAAAATGTGGTAATTTTTCAAAATGATTGAGGCCCACCAAATTCTCTTTTGTTCTTTGGTTTGAAACTCGCTTGTTAAGCTTAGAGAAGTAAAAGGAATAGTTTGTTGCATTTTGTTTGTTATTTATTAATATGTTACATTTTAACATTTTTGTTAATTGGTTTTGCACCTTAAACATAGCAGAATGGATTAAGTAGTATTCTTCGGTCCGTGGGGCTCTTGGTTCGATTCCCGCTCGGGTCGGGGATTTTAACTTTGTCTATGCTTTGACTACTTAAAGTTTTCAACCATGTTACGAAATAGTTAATACAAATCATGAACAACGTATGTGTAAAGTTTGATGCTAGTTAGGTTAAAACTAATTTGATTGGAGCATTTTTAATTCTAGAAGAAATTTGAGAAAAAGTAATGCTGGAGTGGGCGTGCCTAGTCAGAGACGCGCAGGTGTGATTTAAATGTCTCCGTACGACATTTAAGAACGGCTGACCATGCAAAATTAAGGGGAGAATTAGGACTGCGGAAGAATCATCGTAGTATACTCTACGTTAGGAGACTTCGCGGCATTCATCTCGAGTTGAACAGGGATACCAAGGTAAACTACTTTCAGGATGATATTTTAATCAGCTTCTCTGCTAAATTATATCGCTGGTCCACCAAAGAAGATTTTTAGTGGAACTGGGAATCGAACGTTGGCCAACCTGATAAGATGCCGCTACCCTTTTCCCTAGACTAAGGCGGCTAACTTTAGGAGAGATATTTACAATGTATAATTTCTTTATGTTGTTTCCCAGGTATTGAATCTGTCACGCAATGAATTAAGCGATTTCCCATCCCAAGCCTTCACCGAGCTGATCGACCTGGATCTCTCCTCCAACAAGTTCAAGAAGGTACCTGCGGGCCTCAATGGGAAGGATATGCCTTCTCTGCGGTACCTCAGTCTGGACACCAACCCACTGAAGTCTGTTGAGTTCTCGACGACCGGTGCGCCTTTCAGGGATCTCAGACGGTTGAGACTGTGCCACCTCGAGGAGCTTCAGGGACTGGGTGAACAGGCCTTCCCCTGGCTCATAGAGCCAGCAGCAGGTTACAGGGGACTTGATCTCACCATAGCTCACAATCCACACCTCGCAGAAGTGCACAAAGGAGCACTCAAGCACGTCCGACCGCTCGACAAGGTAAGTCGAACTGATCTCGCTTTCGATAGCTTCTGGTAAGATACAGAGTTTACATCGCACCAGGGCCGGTGGGTGGTATTATTTCAGTGTTGCACAACTCCCTACAAATTTACACTTCATTTGTCGTCTTTTAATCTAATTTTTAGTTTAATGAGCCTAACATTTATTATAAAATAAATTAAAATCAACCAACTTTGGTCGTTCGATGTACTAATGCTTCGTAATGGACCAATAAACGCTGCCCGCTTCGATTCAAATTCAACGGGGTTTGCTTTCCTAACGCAACTCCCAAGCGGACAGCGCGGCGTAATGTGTTCTCAGCAGGGACGAGCCTAAGGGGGCTGTCACACAGGCTCGATCGAACGACTGCGATCGACCGACTAAGAAAACAAACCTACAGAGGGCAGTGGCACCAGTCACACAGCATCGATCGTCAGCGATCAACTACGAGCGATGAAGATCGACTGGTTTGTAAAAACAGACGTGTCCGTTTTTCAGTCGCAGTCGTTCGATAATGGCGGACGCAACATAGTCATCTGTTGATGAAATCGAAACATTAATTTGCTTAGTGTATGAAAACACTAGACTCCCTGGATATAGTAATAGGGAGACATTAATTTGCTTAGTGTATGAAAACACTAGACTCCCTGGATATAGTAATAGGGAGACCGTGAATTTTGCATGGCATTCTATAGTGTGGAGAATTGGGACAAAAACTGGTAAGTAATTATTAGATTTATTACGATTATCTTATGAATAGTGTTATCTTAGATTATTTATTGATAAAATATATTATACGGAATAGATTGGTAAAAAAAGTTACACTAGGAGAAGCAGTAATTATCATTCTTGTAACTTAATTGAAGAAATGTTTGGAAAACATAAGCAGTGCTTTCCTAACCTCCATCTCGTACCTAATGAAATGAATACCATTGTTTGCTTTAATGACAAATAAGTGTAGGCCTATGCCATAAGTAGGCCTACTACATGTATATTTTCTTTGTCACAATATTCTGATTCATTGTTTCAGGAAAAAGTTGTGCCAAAACATGGCAAATTCTGAGGGCTGGATATCGAACTTGGAGAGATAACATCCTCCCTCTCCTCCCAGGTTCTGCTGTACAGAAAACATAAAATGGGTCTACTTCAATGCCCTCAACTTTCTGGAACTCTTCATTGCTGGAAGAAGGTACAATTCTGTAATATTTATTTTTAAAAGTAGGCCTACATTACAGACCAGTGTTCTAGTTGTGAAAGAGTGAGGGGAAGATTCAGTCTGTAGGCCATAAGTTCCACCCATCTGTTCATTAATTTATCAGATATAACTGAAAGTAATATAATATAATCTAACCTAACAATCATCTAAAATAATTATTGAAAATAACAATTTCTTAAACAGAAGGCTTGTGTCCAGACTAAAATGTAGCTCCAATTTAGAAGAATTGCATTAATATGCTGTTCATTTTTTTCAGTTCTATAACAAACACATCTATGGAAGTGGCACCTGGTGTATGAGAGCCTTTTCACCAAGCTGAAATATAGGAGGAGGAAGCAGAAATAATTTGTGTTGGAGGGGTTTAACTCCTACATTTCAGAAATTACTGAAGGGACTTCAACTTCCAGTCCAGTGGCTTCTGCTTCTACAAACAGCTTTGCCAGCAGTTAAAAATAAAAGAAACAGAAATGTGAAAGTGACAGTGATATGTTAAGTGAATATTTAGAAAAGATACTGAAAACTGAAAAGAAAATATAATCAATGTTATTTTTAGTGTCTTCATGATGACATGGAAAGAATGAGTGTACTAGGTCGAAGGGTTTTCAAAGTTAAAATTCAGAAACTGTTGTATACAGTGTTAGACCAAGAAAGAATCTAATAAAATTTATGTTCTTGAGAAATGTTCTACTTTTTAAATTAAATCATTTTTTGTTATACTTATCTATCAATATTTATTGGAATCCTCAGTGAGTTATGTGTATTAGCACCTGATGGGAAAGAACCTTAACTCCAATTTTTTAGCATTATTACAACATCTTAATTTGTATATTTTATGTGGTAGAACATGTATGGGTTACAAGGAAAGGAGTATTTTGAAATACATGTAGTAGGTCCTTTCTGTGTGTATGTAGTAAGCAGTTGTACAGCACAGGTGGTCTGAAACCAGACCAGCGTATTGATAGTTCTGTCCAAGAGCTGACTTCCTTCTTACGGTATACTGTTGATCGCAACTGCAAACTCATTGCACTAGGTTTGTACAGCACAGGTGGTCTGAAACCAGACCAGTGTAAAGACATTAGTAGTTTTGTCCAGGAGCTGACTGCCTTCTTACAGAATACTGTTGATCACAACTGCAAGCTCATTGCATTGGGTTTACTGCATCTGTGTTCAATGTTGCTTGCTATACTGCCATCCTGCGAAAATACACATCCTAAATACCTATTTGAAATTATCTACCTGTTCCAGTTTTGTATTCTCAACCTGACATTCAGTTCTATTTTATCTCCTCATTCCAAGTACTCTCCTGCCATTGTACCTGTCTGCACCAGCAATCACTACTTTCATGTCTGTTACCGTACTTATAATTTATTAATAACATATAGGCCTACAGAGAGCATCAAGGTAGACTGATTATTTTATTTCTTGTACTGTAGATCCATTAATATTAGATTGCACAGTTTCAATAGACCAAGTTGTTTGCATAGGACAAAATTCTTACTACAGTTATACCTGACAGAATCCCTCCCTGCCACCTTATAACTTTGTAACTTAGGTAGCCTTTATCTCCTCATTCCAAGTACTCTCCTGCCATTGTGCCTGTCTGCATCAGCGATCACTACTTTCATGTCTGTTACTGTACTTATAATTTATTAATAACATATAGGCCTACAGAGGGCATCAAGGTAGACTGATTATTTTATTTCTTGTGCTGTAGATCCATATAAACAATGAAAAACAAAGATGAAAAATTCATTTGTAACTATTTTGACAGATGTTTCCACCAAAGTTTTGTAGATTTTAATCTATAACATAAAAAACTGTATTTTGTGTGATGTGATATTAAGGGGATGTGATGGCAGAATATGTACATTATTTATTAAAAATATATTCATATGACAGTTACATGCTTGTAATAAAAGGTTGAGTAGATTAATTACCCTGTAAGTCAATCCAAGATCTTACAAGGCCCATACACCCTATTCTGTCAAACATTCATTTATATAATTGGTATTTACAAACAGTTTTGACAGGCAATGTAAGATATAGCAAAATTAAATAATTTACCACCTGAGGCCTAAATAACATTTTACTGTAGACGGCAATAGTAGTCTATTTAGTTGTTAGAAAGGCATACTCTTCACTTCTAAAAATAGAAGGCAAGGTGCTTGTTATTAGCACCTATTATTTTTTGCAGTGGTTGGTTCTCATTTTTGGTGAAATTGAAGGCAAAGTTTTCATTTTCCTTGAACTGATTCATAAGGAAAGTATTTCAGGATGGATAGATAGGCTTGACACTGTTCATATCAGTAAAAAAGTTACATATGAACAATATACAGAAAGGCAAAATCAACATTGTGGTAAGAAGGAGAGTCCTACCAGACCTTTGCGGAAAAAGGTGTTACTCTGTACCAAGGAGTTTACCAGAAATTTGGATGGAAGTGCAGGATTTATATTAATTGGTTTTATTATTGCCAAGTGAGCAATTAGATCAGCTTGCCAGTGCAAAGTTTGGGGAGACAGTACTTTTTGCTTAGTGATGAGGGTAATAAACAAGACCTTGTGTGTAATTTACATGTAGTTGTGACAAGTATCAGTCTATTACACTGCCAACTTACTTATTAGAACAATATTCCAGAAGCTTTTCCTATAGTTATTAAGCTAGTGTACAGAGCACTAGCCTCACCTGAACTCCTCAAGAAATGTACACATATGTGAATACACAGAATCCTAAAGAGAATTTACTTTGGAAGAGATGTCCATAGACAACCTTTCTTCACAGCCATTTGGTAAAATTAGCTGCTTTCGAAGCTGCTGTAGTCTTCAATGATATAAATTAAGACAGGATTGTCATTCTTGCAAAGTTTGGATAAGGACCTGGATTCTTTGCACAAAACACAGTTGGCCTACAGAAATTCAGCAACATGCTTGTCATGAAAGCAATATGATACTATTCTGAACATGGCACAATAACAAAGAAGAGGAGAGGCGACAAGAGATTTGCAGAGGATCATGAGGGAGAGAAACAGTGTAAGGAACTCCATTGCTTTTATCATTTTCACAATATTCAGAGCATATGTGCATTTTTCTTTCTTTCAAAATTATTTACAGGATTGTAATGAAACTTGACACACTATTTCTACATTAGGTAATGTAAATTTTGACTGGAAGCATTTCTTGATATGTCTATTATTTTGGTAGGTGGGATCTCACCAAGTGGTATGAAAAAAAAAAAAAAAAAAACTGTTTACCTCCATCTAATAAACACCTCAAAATATCATTTGAAAAGACAGTAATTATGCCCCAAGATCCAGCATCATTAAAACAAATAAGCATAAATGGTATTAGTCTTATATTTGAAATACAATGAGCCACTTTTGTGAGGCTTTTGTTGGAATTTTCACCCTGTCAAGAATTCTGGCTGTAGTGCTCTATGAATGGCATCATATATAACAGGAACAAATCCACTGATGTATTGTGAGCAATCCTAAATCTGTATGAGCCACCAATGTCCAGAAACCTGTAGGCCTAAATAAATATATTTCCACTGTTGATGGTAGCACCTTCAAATTATGAATTCAAATTGATGTACATAACAGTTTTCAGTCCTTTTTATCAATACTTTATTAGAATCCTGCAGAATGCCACTAATCTTTTATTTGATATATTTTGCCACGGACATACAGTAGTTGTTTCGAAGGTGAACATCACTTTTGACTTTAAACCTAAAAAAATCGTTGTGAATATTGAATTTAACGATAGTGTCAGCCTTTCCTCAGAACTTATACTTTTCCTGTAATTTGTTTGCCTGATGTTTATTATTGACTTCATTTTTTCCTCTACTTCCTTATACCGTAATTATTGATGGGCATTCGGTACTAGTTCCTGAATTTTTCTTCGTCATTCCGCAACGAAGGCACACTTTGGTGGAATTCTCTATGGCTCTTTACCTTGTCCACTGCGATCGTCTGGTTCTTTCCTTTCTCCTAATATATTCATAGGTTAGAATCATATTTCCACCCGAATTATCGCTTTCACAACACATTCTTTTTCTCTCGTGAATATGAATACATCTGTAGCATGTACGGTACTGGGCGGGAGTATCAGCTGTTTCCGTGCAGTCGATCCCTCTCGATCGATGAGCAGTGTGACAAGGTAAATGAATTTAGTCGTTAGTACTCGATGCCAGTTGGTCGCTCTTGATCGTTCGATGCCCTGTGTGACAGCGGGCTAAGCCATATAGCATCAGGTAGCACGCTCGCCAGTATCGCTCCTTAGGTGTTTCACGAGACCAGCAAACCCTCTAGAACCCTCTATCGAAAAACAATTCCAAATATCCCCATTAGATTGCATCTCTTCTGCTTTCTCTCCTCTCGCAACGGTAATTTCTTTTCCACGCCACTAGAGTACGCCATACTAGACCACCCATAGTGACGGTGCACTATCGAAGCACGATTGAAAAAGCCTAAAGACTTATGGAGCTTAAATGTTTTTAACATTTACAATCGATGATATTAAATTATGGTTTCCTTCTAGGAACCTTATTTTTTATTTACATAGGTCAAAGGCAGGCATTTATACCACTTTATTATAAAAATTAATATTATTAAAAAGAAGAGTTAGCTTTGAGTGATAGTTTTCTCCTTTCTTTCTTAATCTGCTTAACCTCCAGGGTTGGTTTTCCCTCGGACTCAGCGAGGGATCCCACCTCTACCACCTCAAGGGCAGTATCCTTGAGCGTGGGACATTGGGTCGGGGGATACAAGTGGGGAGAATGACCAGTACCTTGCCCAGGCGGCCTCACCTGCTATGCTGAACAGGGGCCTTGGCGGGGGATGGGAAGATCGGAAAGGATAGGCAAGGAACAGGGAAGAAAGCGGCCGTGGCCTTAGGTTAGTTACCATCCCGACATTTGCCTGGAGGAGAAGTGGGAAACCACGGAAAACCACTTTCAGGATGGCTGAGGTGGGAATCGAACCCACCTCTACTCAGCTGAGCTCCCGAGGCTGAGTGGACCCCGTTCTAACCCTCGTACCACTTTTCAAATTTCATGGCAGAGTCGAGAATCGAACCCGGACCTCCGGGGGTGGCAGCTAATCACACTAACCACTACACCACAGAGGCGGACGAGATAGTTTTCCACTAAACGAAATAATACACACACAAAAAATACGTGCGTGTTGCGCAGCAGCGCCTGGAAACGATAGCTCTCAAATCAGCCGATTGCACTTGCCAGTCCAACTAAGCCATTTTACTCTCGCAGCATATTGGTCATGATTCTTTTTCTTTACGAATATCGGACTATGGTAATGCCACCCCTTTAATCAATCTCCAATAATCTACATTTAAGTCTGTCGCCTAGGTGGTAGATTCTCCGAGCCAGAAGAATTAATCACAAGGGATTAAAATCCTCGACCCGGCCGGGAATCGAATCCGTGACCCTCTGAATCGAAGGGTAGTACAATGACCATTCAGACATGATGTCGGACCCACATTCCACGAAATAAAAATTAGATTTTAAGAAATTGAGTTAATATCAGTGTATACGTCGAGTTTCGATATTATTTTGTTTGTTGCTATGGAATATGGGGAACTATTAAACGCTGGGTTGAGTAGCTCAGACGGTAGAAGCGCTGACCTTCTGAGCCCAAGTTGGCGAGTTCGAATCTGGCTCAGTCCGGTGGTATTTGAAGGTGCTCAAATATGTCACCCTCGTGTCGGTAGATTTACCAGGACGTAAAAAATTCCTGTGGAACTAAATTCCGGCACCTCGGCCTCACCGAAAACCGCAAAACTAGTTAGTAGGACGTAAAACCAGTAACATACGGTATGTATTTTATTAAACCGTTTTCCTCACTCACTTCCCTGTGGAATTAATACTTCGCTAAGGTATGACAATAAAATAAATTTACTTCCCTAGAAATAAATGTAATAACAGTATACTTAATATAATGGAAAAATGTTGTTTAAGTCTCATTTGTAATCGTTGAGATACAAGTATTTGAATTGTATTACATTTAAGCTAGTAACCACCCCCCACTCGTTTCAAAATCATCATGTGATACGTTTGATTTTATGTGTGCTGTACATGAATGTGTTCTCGTGTCTCCAGCTGGACCTGAGTTACAATGCGCTGACAAGTCTGCCGATGGAACTGGCTTCTTGGGAGAACATCACCACCGTCGACCTTCAGGGGAACCCCTGGCACTGCCAGTGTTCGCTACAGTGGTTGCTGGACGAGGTGGTGGGCCACATCTACGAGAAGGGAGACCGCCGCTTACTCGTGGATCTCAGGTATTTTATGTAACCCTTACGAGAAAATTCTCACTATTATCCCACCCCACTGACTGAATCCCTATTTACTCCCATATTTTACGAATTAGCTTTCAAGGAAAGCAATTCGCGGCCGAATTGGCTCTGAAGATCTGCATCACCGAGGGAGTTCGCCGTACGGTTAGGGGCGCGCATCTGTGAGCTTGCATTCGGGAGATAGTATATTTGAATGCCACTGTCGGCACTTCTGAAAGTAGTTTTTCCATGGTTTCCCATTTTCACACCAGGCAAATGCTGGGGCTGTACCTTAATTAAGGCCACAGTTGATTCCTTCCCACTCCTAGCCCTTTCCTATCCCATCTTCGCCACAAGACCTATCTGTGTCGTTGCGACGTAAAGCCAATTGTAAAAAGAAAAAAATCTGCATCCACCCCCCACTGTATCAAAAATTTCCTTGACACTTTAACAGACTTAGGACTTTCAACATTACAAAGGTCTTGTTAAAATAACTTTTAATACAATTTTGCAATACTTTAGCCGGAGCTTTGATGTTTTTTTATTGTTTTGTTGTTTGTTTCTGTATATCTTCTTATTGTTATAAGGACGGTTATGTGTGTGTTTGCACGTTATTGATACCCTACTAAGCCAAAATGAAGGGTCTATTCATGTAACAGTAAGAAACAATTCAGTAGCGAACAAGAACTAAACGACTAAAAGAAAAAAGAAGAAGCTAATGGCTGAAGTGAATGAATGACATCTGCCCGTCCTCCCAGAACGATGGTGTAGTACTCTAGTTCATTTTCAGCTGTGTCTTGAGTGGGTGATGAACCCCACCCAAGAGTGGCAGTCCCGTCTATAACTTATCTATGAAGGGCTGCCGACAGTGGGGTTCAGATCCGGGATATAGTGGGTTCGAAACCCAGTGTCGGACGCCCTGAAGATGGTTTTCCGTGGTTTCCCATTTTTATCCCAGGCAATTGCTGGGGCTGTACCTTAATTAAGGCCACGGCCGCTTCCTTCTCATTCCTAGGCCTTTTCTGTCCTATCGTCACCATAAGACCTACAGTATCTGTGTCGGTGCGACATAAAGCAAATAACAAAAAAAACGTATGAAGGAGCTTTGGTAGACGTTACATCCCGCTGCGCAGAACTCTACGCCAGGTATCTCGGTCATCAGCAAAACTCTCCCAGCGCAGAGAATCAATGTCAAGCGAAGGTTTGGTTTACCAAATTTCCTGACACCCCTCACGTAACTTGCCATATAATGAGACCTTTGGTGTTCGCTCAGAGTTCATGCGACTGACGTGATCGAGCCATTTGAGTCGCCTAATGCTGAGCAGGGGCATCCCAGTGACACAGGTATGCTGAAGGACTTCGACGTGGGGCACTCTGTCTCTCCATGAAATCTGGAGGTTCCTCCGAAGACAGCGGAGATAAAAGCCATTCTTTGTTCCTAGCGAGGGTTGTCCAGGTTTCTCTATTATAAGGAAGTTCGCTGATAATACAAGCACTATAGACCAGCATTTTCGTCTTTACCTTTAGTAATATATTGTTCCGAACTCTCTTATTCAGCCTAGCCATAACAGATGCTGCCTTTGCAATCCTATTACTGATCTACTTATGTACAGTATGTAAGTTTCTCTATGGCCATTGACTGCAATAAACGTATTATTATTCGTGATCTTGTTGGATAGATGAAGTTGTCAACTGTCTTGAGGGGGTGTCTATCAATGGCAATGGACGGAAGGTTGACGGTACCCTGTGCCATAACAATTTTTGCAGACTGACAGTAAATATGACAGGCAGTCGATGAGTTGTTGCAGATGATCTTCGCGTGGATGATTAAAGCAGCATCATCAGCATATAGCAGTTCACGCATGAATACCGTATTCACCTTGGTCTTCGGTGAAAGGAAAGCAGTACTGAACAGACTGCCATCAGCTCTAGTGTGTAGTGTATGCCCTCTGTTCAGTCTCTAAAAGTGCATATCAGGAGCAGGGAAAATATCATCAAGAGTTATGAATTTCATGTTGTTGGTCCGTATTGAACTGAGATTACATTCAAATTATAAACATAAAAGTTTTCCACCTATTCAATATATAGTTATATTTACAATGCGCGTATTTACATTACATGGAACTAGTTTCAACCCTACTCGGAGTCATCGTCAGCCATATTTAAACAATACAGAATATTTGACGAAATCCTGAAACATGTTTCAAAGCAGTATGAAACAAATATATAATTAACACTATGATGTGTGGTTGAATTGGGCGAAGTGCTATGGTGCTCAAAATGTTGCAAATGAGAGTGAAATATTACGAGTGACAATAGGTGAGCAATATATGATACAAGTACACAAACACGTTAAAAAGTCGGGGTATAAAAGTACAAAGGAGATGCGAGTAAGAGTGGCACAAGCTGAAGAACCTGTTCCATGGCTGTGTTCAAGGAATAGGAAAAAATTGCAAGGTCATCTGCAAAGGCTGAGCAACCAACATAAAAATTTTGGCTTTTGCACCCTAGCCTGACACCGATTTACCGGGCGAGTTGGCCGTGTGCGTAGAGGCGTGTGGCTGTGAGCTTGCATCCGGGAGATAGTAGGTTCGAATCCCACTATCGGCAGCCCTGAAGATGGTTTTCCGTGGTTTCCCATTTTTACACCAGGCAAATGCTGGGGCTGTACCTTAATTAAGGCCACGGCCGCTTCCTTCCAACTCCTAGGCCTTTCCTATCCCATCGTCGCCATAAGACCTATCTGTGTCGGTGCGACGTAAAGCCCCTAGCAAAAAAAAAAAAAAGACACCGATTTAAACGCCTTGATTCAGTTCTTTGCGCCACTCACTGAAGACCTTTTCAAGGGCACATTTGAAGAGTAGATGTGATAATCTATCTCCTTACCTAAATCCTGTCTTGGTTTCAAAGGCATCTGAAATCTCTTCGCTGAACTTCACTTTTGAAGTGGTATTGGTCAACGTGTGTTGGATGATTGTTCTGGTTTCGTTGTCTAGGCCAAATTCCTTTAAAATTCCGATCAGGGCGATACGATCAATCAAGTCATATACCTTCTTGAAATATATTAATGGTACCGCAACATCTTTATTCCTGAGCTTCTGATATGAAAGGATAAAATGACAACGGCGTGAGATACCGACGTATTTTTTTCAAATTACTTATCAGTGTGGTTCGTGTTTGTGGGTTACTGTAGTCACGCCCTAGTTCGTGAACCATGGGCAACGGCTGAGTGGCCTAGTAAGTGGTCCTGAGAGTCGGGATACCAGTTGCTATGGAATGGGAGTGGTCGTCTTGGACATATTCTGAGCCATGGCCCTCCTTGTGCTCGGGCGGCTAGGACTATACAATTCACCGGTGGTCCATAACCCATTAGAGGAGAGATCCTCACTTGGACTATGTGCAAGTAGGGCAGCATCCTGCTTCATGAATTTACCGAACTCAGAACAGTTTAAGCAAGCCTCGGACATATGGGAGTAACGCAGTCCCACTCCCATTTGACAGGCGAGGGACTCCTTGGAAACAACTTGGCGAACAAAATGGAATTCGATAGGGAGCTATCAATATTAATGGGGCTTATGGAAGAAAGAAAATAGAACTGGCTGAGTCAGCTAAGAGGATGCATTTGGATGTGCTAGGAGTAAGTGATATTTGGGTAAGGGGAGATAACGAGGAAGAGATAGGAGATTATAAAGTGTACTTGCCGGGTGTTAGAAAGGGAAGGACAGAGTCTGGGGTAGGGGTCTTTATCAGGAATACCATTGCACGCAACATAGTTTCTGTTAGGCACGTACATAAGCGAATGATGTGGATAGATTTGTCAGTTGGTGCAGTTAGGACTAGAATTGTGTCCCTGTATTCACCATGTGAGGGTGCAGATGAGGATGAAGTTGACAAGTTTTATGAAGCATTGAGTGACATCGTGGTCAGGGTAAACAGCAAGGATAGAATAGTGCTAGTGGGCGATTTCAATGCGTGAGTTGGGAATAGAACTGAGGATACGAAAGGGTGATTGGTAAATGTGGGGAAGATATGGAAGCTAATGGGAAGCGTTTGCTGGACTTCTTATACACATATCTGGACTTATCAGAAATGGCTCCAAAAAAGGGCCGCGGCAGACAGGGATTTGTACGTAGATGAAAGAAACAGAGCGAAACAAATAATTGTTGAATCCAAAAAGGAGTCATGGGAAGATTTTGGTAACAACCTGGAAAGGCTAGGTCAAGCAGCAGGGAAACCTTTCTGGACAGAAATAAAGAATCTTAGGAATGGAGGGAAAAAGGAAATGAACAGTTTTTTGAGTAGTTCAGGTGAACTCATAATAGATCCCAGGGAATCACTGGAGAGGTGGAGGGAATATTTTGAACATCTTCTCAATGTAAAAGGTAATCATCCTGGTGGTGTTGCGAACAGCCAAGTTCATGGGGAGGAGGAAAATGATGCTGGTGAAATTATGCTTGAGGAAGTGGAAAGGATGGTAAATAAACTCCATTGTCATAAAGCAGCAGGAATAGATGAAATTAGACTTGAAATGGTGAAGTATAGTGGGGAGGCAGGGATGAAATGGCTTCATTGAGTAGTAAAATTAGCATGGAGTGTTGGTGGATTACCTTCAGATTGGACAAAAGCAGTAATTGCATCTATCTATAAGCAAGGGAACAGGAAGGATTGCAACAACTATCGAGGTATCTCATTGGTTAGTATACCAGGCAAAGTATTCACTGGCATCTTGGAAGGGAGGGTACGATCAGTCGTTGAGAGGAAGTTGGATGAAACCCAGTGTGGTTTCAGACCACAGATAGGCTGTCAGGATCAGATATTCAGTATGCGCCAGGTAATTGAAAAATACTACGAGAGGAATAGGCAGTTGTGTTTATGTTTCGTAGATGTAGAGAAAGCATATGACAGGGTACCGAGGGAAAAGATGTTCGCCATACTGGGGGACTATGGAATTAAAGGTAGATTATTAAAATCAATCAAAGGTATTTATGTTGGCAAGTGGGCTTCAGTGAGAATTGATGGTAGAATGAGTTCTTGGTTCAGGATACTTACAGGGGTTAGACAAAGCTGTAATCTTTCACCTTTGCTGTTCGTAGTTTACATGGATCATCTGCTGAAAGGTATAAAATGGCAGGGAGGGATTCAGATATGTGGAAATGTAATAAGCAATTTGGCCTATGCTGACGACTTGATCTTAATGGAAGATTGTGCCGAAAGCCTGCAGTGTAATATCTTGGAACTTGAAAATAGGTGCAATGAGTATGGTATGAAAATTAGCCTGTCGAAGACTAAATTGATGTCAGTAGGTAAGAAATTCAACAGAATTGAATGTCAGATTGGTAATACAAAGCTAGAACAGGTCGATAATTTCAAGTATTTAGGTTGTGTGTTCTCCTAGGATGGTAATATAGTAAGTGAGATTGAATCAAGTTGTCGTAAAGCTAATGCATTGAGCTCGCAGTTGCATTCAACGGTATTCTGTAAGAAGGAAGTCAGCTCCCAGACGAAACTATCTTTACATCGGTCTGTTTTCAGACCAACTTTGCTTTACGGGAGCGAAAGCTGGGTGGATTCAGGATATCTTATTCATAAGTTAGAAGTAACAGACATGAAAGTAGCAAGAATGATTGCTGGTACAAACAGGTGGTAACAATGCCAGAAGGGTACTCGGAATGAGGAGATAAAGGCTAATTTAGGAATGAACTCGATGGATGAAGCTGTACGCATAAACCGGCTTCGGTGGTGGGGTCATGTGAGGCGAATGGAGGAGGATAGGTTACCTAGGAGAATAATGGACTCTGTTATGGAGGGTAAGAGAAGTAGAGGTAGACGAAGACGACGATGGTTAGACTCGGTTTCTAACGATTTAAAGATAAGAGGTATAGAACTAAATGAGGCCACAACACTAGTTGCAAATCGAGGATTGTGGCGACGTTTAGTAAATTCACAGAGGCTTGCAGACTGAACGCTGAAAGGCATAACAGTCTATAATGATAATGTATGTATGTATGTATGTATGTATGTATGTATGTATGTATGTATGTATGTATGTATGTATGTAGGTATCAGTATGACCAACGCTGATGGGCGCCCATATGACAGTTTGTAGGGGAGGGGGGGGGGGGTGGCTAGACCTGGGGGTATGTAGTATTTTTAAAATTTTGGATGATGAATGGCGGTAGAATAACACCCTGGTATCCCCTGCCTGTTGGAGGGGGGCGGCACTACCATTTCTACGTAATACCGACTTTTAAAATATGTTCTTGAAAGAAAAACACCTGACTACATTAGATTTGTGACTTGTCCTGAAAGCTAGGAGGGGTGCTTGCTCCCGGGCATGGGTGCCCTTGCCAACGCTCTAACGCTCATGTACCCGGTTAAACGGGATTGGATAAACCGTGCTTCTGTAAAGCCGAATGGGTATCAGGTGGAGACAAGCTAATCAATCCCTTCCAGTCATCTCTGTGTGACACAGCTTCAGTCATGCTAGGGGTGATCTAAGTGAAGCAACAGGTCATTGACTACGGAGGGAGCTTCTCTTCTTGTAATCACGTTCAAACAAGTGTCGTGTGGGTTATCACAGGGTTGTATTTAACTTCCTCATACTCGCTGAATTACAATGGAGTTGTTTACCTTACGTAAAGAGAAGTGATATATTCTTCAAAAATAGGACAGGAAGGAGAAGAAACACTGTTTCAATGAATCTCTTAACATCACTCGTTTTTTGCTAGTGGCTTTAGGTTGCACCGACATAGACAAGTCTTATGGTGACCATGGAATAGGAAAAGGCTAGGAGTGGGAAGGAAACGGCCGTGGCCTTAATTAAGAATTCTCCTGGTGTCAAAATGGGAAACCACAGAATGCCATTTTCAGGGCTGCCGACAGTGGGATTCGAACCTACTATCTCTCGGATGCAAGCTCACAGCTGCGCGCCCCTAACCGCACGGCCAACTCTCCCGGTAGATCACAATTTTATACATTTTCCCGTCAGGAAACTCGACAATACAGAATGGTGGAACTCTTAAACAGCCTAAATCACACATGGGCCTTTACCGGTTCACGAACAAGTGGTTTTTGAACTTCGCGCAAACTAAAGACACGACACTGCTCGGGGTAGTGTTCATTCGTACGTCACTGTTCCGTATTGTAAACCAGAATAACCCTCAGTGGCAGGTAGCGACATAGTTCCATTGGAAAAGTTGTCCTGACACATTCAAAACAACCAAATCAAAGATTAAACGCAAATTATAAGATGATTGGCAAGTAGGCTATATCCCCTTATTTGAACATTTCAAAACCAAAATCTAAGAAAATCGATTTGCCAATTTAAGAAACCTGGAAAATGATTTTGATATTTTTGTAAAATTCAAATAGCAAAATTTAATAGCGGAATTCCAGCTCGAAATAATATTATTGCAAAATGATACGTTTTGTTTAACCCCTGTGGCACGATAAATTCAATGTATATATATATATTTGTTGCTAGTTGCTTTACGTCGCACCGACACAGATAGGTCTTATGGCGACGATGGGACAGGAAAGGGCTAGGACTGGGAAGTAAGCGGCCGTGGCCTTAATTAAGGTACAGCCCTAGCATTTGCCTGGTGTGAAAATGGGAAACCACGGAAAACCATCTTCAGGGCTGCCGACAGTGGGGTTCGAACCCACTATCTCCCGAATACTGGATACTGGCCGCACTTAAGCGACTGCAGCTATCGATCTCGGTTAGACATATTTAAAAAAAGTGTCAGTAGCTAAGCACAGGTTTATTATTTGCGGCTAGAATTTTAGCTGTGTTTACCATAGAGTTAGTAAATAATACACTAGAGGTAGCAGCGGCGCCACCGTCTGCGAGAGAAACCAAGGTCTGTCTAGGGAGGTCTGGTCACGCTACCACAATCCTTTGCGGTGGCGGCCATATTGGGTCTTAAATATCGTTATGTGGACGTGCCCGATGTAATGATGTGAGTTATTACTTGTATTTTGAAGGAAAATGGGATACTGTGCCGCACCAAATTGTCAAAATAAGACAACTGAGGGAATTGGAGTGTTTCGCTTCCCGAGCGATAAGCAAAGGGGAGCTCAGTGGGTACAAAACTGTAGGCGTGACAAATGGCAATCTACAGATAATTCCGTCTTGTGCGCGGTTAGAGTGAAGTTATACATTCGTATTATTCCTGAATAATGATATGTTTATATGAACGATGTTTTAGATTTATAGGTCTTATTATGTATTTTCTTCTAGCATAATTTGAACTAAAGAGGGCAGATGGACGGAAACTACTCAAGTGGAATTCCATCCCAACAATTTTCAACGTCCCTAATCCACCCAAGTCTTTGACATATGATGGGAAACCTTCCTAAAGAAAGGGAATTGTCTTTCATAACAAGCAAGAAAAGTAACGGGAAATGTGTAATAGTACAATTGATGTTTATGAAATTTCCTTTTCATGTGTCCGACTCCATGGCTAAATGGTAAGCGTGCTGGCCTTTGGTCATAGGGGTTCCGGGTTCGATTCCCGGCAAGGTCTGGAATTTTAACCTCATTGGTTCATTTCGCTGGCCTATCTCTTCAAACCAACAATTTGTGTCCAGCTCGCCATCATTACACCAGTAATTGTTTATAGCTGTCTTATACGGTACTGTAGTTATTATTTACAGGTATATTTCATTCATCTTAAATGCTCTATGGAGTACATTATATGGCTGGACAAACACTTGAAGATCACAACACTCGCACTAACCAACTACTGCAATTTAACGTACCGTAGCCTAACATAATATCCTAATGTAATCCCTAAAATAGCCTAACCTAGGTTAAGTCAACTTAATAGTGACTGAATTTCTATTTCTTAAGGAATTGTGTCTACCAATGGCTTTTATTTTCTTAACCAGTATTATTATTATTATTATTATTATTATTATTATTATTATTATTATTATTATTATTATTATTATTATTTTATTGTTGTTGTTTGAGTCATCAGTCCACAGACTGGTTTGATGCAGCTCTCCATGCCACCCTATCCTGTGCTAACCTTTTCATTTCTACGTAACTATTGCATCCTACATCTGCTCTAATCTGTTTGTCATATTCATACCTTGGTCTACCCCTACCGTTCTTGCCACCTACACTTCCTTCAAAAACCAACTGAACAAGTCCTGGGTGTCTTAAGATGTGTCCTATCATTCTATCCCTTCTTCTCGTCAAATTTAGCCAAATCGATCTCCTCTCACCAATTCGATTCAGTATCTCTTCATTCGTGATTCGATCTATCCATCTCACCTTCAGCATTCTTCTGTAACACCACATTTCAAAAGCTTCTATTCTCTTTCTTTCTGAGCTAGTTATCGTCCATGTTTCACTTCCATACAATGCCACGCTCCACACAAAAGTTCTTTCATACAGAGAGAGCTGCATGTCCTCGGGAGGTGGTTACGGCTGTAGTTTCCCGTTGCTTTCAGCCGTGTAGCAGTATCAACACAGCTAAGCCATGTTGAGTATTATTACAAGGCCGTATCAGTCAATATTTTTTATTATGATTATGATTATTATTATTATTATATTCATGGATGTTAGGACTCAGTTAAGAGCCCCGTGGTCGCCAACCCACGCTCCCTAGTTAGGAGCTCCTGACGCCCCTTTCAGTGACCTCTTATGACAGGCATGGGATACCGTGGGTGTTATTCTATTGCCCCCACCCACAAGGGAAATCCATTTGGGTTGTGACTACGAGGCCCTTAGCTGAGTCTTTACATTGCTTTCACTTACTTGTGTCAGGCTCTCACCTATTCTAGCCCATCCGACCTCCCCTGGTTAACACTTGTTCTTTTCCGACCGCGACGGCATTAGCGCATTCGAGGCCTATGAAGTTTTTCATTTCCACGCACTTTGTTGCCTTCATTTTTCTTTTGCCGATACCTTCATTTATCGAAGTGTTGGACCCCTTCCATTTGTTTTCTTCTGATTAGTATTTATAGAGGATGGTTGCCCAGTTGTACTTACTCTTAAAACAATAATCACCACCAACACCTGGTACTATATAGCTGCATGGGTTATCAATAAACTAGTTAAGAGTAGCTAAGAACATCACTCTTGTTGCACATGTGCAGAGTATTTTTGCCTTAGAACCCAAAGAAATACCACATGAATGGATAACAACAGTTATCATACATAATTTAATACACTCAACTCAAGAGGCATTCAGTGTTTGTCAACATCAATCAATCAATCAATCAATCAATCAATCAATCAATCAATCAATCAATCAATCAATCAATCAATCAGTCAATCAATCAGTCAATCAATCAATCAATCAATCAATCAATCAATCAATCAATCAATCAATCAATCAATCAATCAATCAAGCAATCAATCAATCAATCAATCAATCAATCAATCAATCAATCAATCAATCAATCAATCAATCAATCAATCAATACTGATCTGCATTTAGGGCAGTCGCCCAGGTGGCAGATTCCCTATCTGTTGCTTTCCTAGCCTTTTCCGAAATGATTTCAAAGAAATTGGAAATTTATTGAACATCTCCCTTGGTAAGTTATTCCAATCCCTAACTCCCCTGCCTATAAATGAATATTTGCCCCAGTTTGTCCTCTTGAATTCCAATTTTTAACATACTAGGGTAACCTTTTAGAAACGCAGTATCGGTAATTACTTTCTTAATCAAGAAAACGCTGAAGGTAATTTATTACAACTGTCTTTTAGTACTTTAAGTACAGTACTTCAAGTTCAGTATTCCATGTACCGGTAATCATATTATGACACAGGTACTGTACAGATTTCTATGTTTCTGTCAATAAGATTACGTATTTGACAGATGATATTAATAAGAAACACAGTAAGACAAAGTTGTAAGGAAGTAACAGAGTAGGACATGAGCTTTTCTGTTGATTCTTGTTTCCTAAAAAAAATCAGGCTCTGTTAATTATCTTCCTATTCAAATAGCTGTGAATGTATTCATATCATTTAAGTATTATACAGTTATATATAAGTTACATGAACAGTGATGCCCAATTACATTCTTTATGAAAAATAGTTGGTATTTTGTTTTTATTTCAATGTACGGCACCGAAATCCTCTAAATTCGAATGCACTTGCCTTTGGTTACGCTCGCTTAAAGACCCAATATGGCGGCTCCATAAGAAGCATTCGTGACTTGACCTCCCTAGACAGACCTTGGAGAAACACTGTAGCAGAGCGGAGCATGTTGACTTGGCAAAAAGCTCGCTCCGCTGTACGCATCACTGTAAATAAGGGACATTTAAAACTGGGCGGATATTGACATAGTTTAAACATTATCAGAGACAACAGTATTGTTGTGATGCTTCTCACCAATAGAAAAAAAAGCCCCCAAAAATAAATACAGGAGAAATGTATGATAAAAAAAAGGACGGTTTCAGTTGCGATTAAGTAACACAAAATCAATCTACTGTTCATTTTGGCTGAGTTTTTAAATAATTTTGTCGAGTAAACACGAAATATGACTCACCAGAGATCTTTTACATGCCGACATCGTACGACATGGAGTGTCGAAGTGCCCTTTTTCTGCCCTTCAAAAATCCGACTACCTCTGCCGGGTTTGATTCCGCTATCTTGGGATCCGGAGGCCGACACTCTACCACTGATTCGCAGAGGGAGAAATTGCGATCTATTATTGGGCATCAGTGGCATTACAAAGAAAACAAATATGTTTAATTTAATCCAGCAAGTTTTTTTTTTTTTTTGTTTGCTAGTTGCTTTACGTCGCACCGACACAGATAGGTCTTATGGCGATGATGGGACAAGGAAGGGCCAGGATGGAAAGGAAGCGGCCGTGGCCTTAATTAAGGTACAGCCCCAGCATTTGCCTGGTGTGAAAATGGGAAACCACGGAAAACCATTTCCAGGGCTGCCGATAGTGGGGTTCGAACCTACTATCTCCCGAATACTGGATACTGGCCGAATCCAGCAAGTTAATGCAACCAATTTCATTATACCCGTCAATATGAAAAAATGAAATGTCGTATGACTTTTAGTGCCGGGATATCCCAGGACGGGTTCGGCTCGCCAGATGCAGGTCTTTCTATTTGACGCCCGTAGGTGACCTACGCGTCGTGATGAGGATGAAATGATGATGAAGACAACACAGACACCCAGCCCCCGTGCCATTGGAATTAACCAATTAAGGTTAAAATCTCCGACCCGGCCGGGAATCGAACCCGGGACCTTCTGAACCGAAGGCCAGGACGCTGACCGTTCAGCCAACGAGTCGGACCCCGTCAATATTATCAGCACTATAAGAAATATGTCGAGAAATTAATATTACCTCCTGATTCTAATGAAGAATAACATTGTATCAACTTTGGTTACGAAACAAAAGGGTCTTTTACTTCTAACATTGGGATCATGTAATACGTATATTCGTATAAGCTTTCACAATCATTTTGGCCATTCAGTAAAATAAAAACCATCCCTTATATTTTCTAAAACATTAATTTTAGTCCTCAAAGTAAGGTCAGCCGGGCTGAGTGGTTCAGATGGTTAAGGCGCTGGCCTTCTGACCCCAACTTCGCAGGTTCGATCCTGGCTCAGTCCGGTGGTATTTGAAGGTGCTCAAATACAACAGCCTCGTGTCGGTAGACTTACTGGCACGTAAAAGAACTCCTGCGGGGCTAAATTCCGGCACCTCGGCGTCTCCGAAAACCGTAAAAGTGTAGTTAGTGGGACGTAAAGCAAATAACATAATTATTAAGTAAGGTCAAAAAATACACATGGCAAGTGTCAGGCAAAATATTATTTTATACACACGAAAATGAATGTCAAAGAAACATACTTGTGAAACGATACGCCATTGCCCTTTATGAACCTCTCTGTGCAAGCATAGAGACTGGCACTTGCCATCGAAGAGGCACATACTTCAATTTATCCGGAGTCACACAGGCTGAGTGGACCTTGAACCAGCCCTCAGATCCAGATACAAATCCTTGACCTGGCCGGAAATCGAGCTCGGGGCCTCCGGCTAACAGGCAGGCACGCTACCCCTACACCGCGGGGCCAGCGGGATTTCTACATGCTTGGCCTAAATACTTGCACGCTGCACCTTCTGTTTGTTTGTCCAACTCTTGTCCCGTTTCCCTACGGGGTCGGGTATGAGGTGAGATTAATCTGTCGTGGTGGGTTTTTATGACTGTATGCCCTTCCCGACGTCAACCTCATCAGAGGAGTTAATGAGATGAAATGAATGACGTGATACATGATAGTAGGGAGAGGGTGAAACCCGGTGCCGGCACATAGCCCACTCCTGTCGAATAGCACCAAGGGGTCTGCTCAAGGCTTAACGTCCCCATTCGACGGACGAATCACCATCAACAGCGTCATATGCCCTCACTCCATATGAACACTGCGGAGAGGTTTGGAATTTAATCCAGGCTTTTGGCACGCAATCTAGTGATTAGAAATTGTATACCACTACCTCCCCTATCCTGCCGGCCAACATTCTGATGGTTAAATTTTTTTCCACCAACGGGACTCGAACCGGCTAACCTCGGTATCAGACCGTTTAGACTTCAACGCCTTAACGATCATGCAACTTCTGTGGGAAATTAAATTTAACTTACTGTTGTTTAGCATTGTAGTTCGTTTTTGCTAGAATACCATCAGCTGCAAATAGACATTCTGCCAACGAGTTTTCAGTGAAGTAAACTTTTATTGGATCCCACTGTTCTAAGATCCAATTACTATAGTTCATTCCACGTTAAGAAAACAGTATTGCTCTTATGACAACAATATCGAACGGCTCTGCTCAACCCCGTCACGGGAAAACGGTGGCACATAAATTTGTGGAACTCAGTATTGCATGTTCTAGATAAAAAGGGGAATACACTTAGCTGCAAAGTATTTTTATGAACTAATAATAATAATGTTGTTTGTTTTACGTCCCACTAACTACTCTTTTACGGTTTTCGGAGACGCCGAGGTGCCGGAATTTAGTCCTGCAGGAGTTCTTTTACGTGCTAGTAAATCTACCAACAAGAGGCTGACGTATTTGAGCACCTTCAAATACCACCGGACTGAGCCAGGATCGAACCTGCCAAGTTGGGGCCAGAAGGCCAGCGCCTTAACCGTCTGAGCCACTCAGCCCGGCTTTTTTTTATGAACTAAAAGGGACCGGGGTGGGGTGGGGGGTTAGAGGGACTATTTTTTGTTTGTACGGAATCAGAGGTAAACTGTGACACATTAAAAAACCTCAACATTGAAGTGTAAGTCAAATTGGGGTATAAGGAGACAAGTAATATTTTTTTATGGGCTCGAGGGCTGAGGGATGCTTTTAATAAATTTTCCCAGGCAACGCGGGGTACGATTCTGCTGTCGTATCGCTCACAAAAAACAGTACAAATTAAGTGCGGTCGTAAAAAGAAAGTGGTAAAATTAATATACGCTTAAGAAAGAACAAATAAATAACAAATGCAAGCACAAATACAACACACGGCAATGTTTTTTATCAGTACAACTTATGCCATGGCGTACCGCTGCACGCCACAACACCAAAATCTTCAGAAACAACTTCTGTACAGTACGAAAATAATAGAACGCACACAAATACTATGCAATATACAACCAACTCTTACTCAACACAAGACAAGTACTCACTGATTTAAAGCCTAAAACACTCACGCAACGAATAAGTACTATAGACGATTTCACTACAGAGCAGCACAGAAAGAAAATGAAGGAAGGCTGTTCCTGCCATTGTGTTTCCTCCCTAAGAATATATTTATGAAAAAGAAAATGTTATGTAGTTCTTTTAATAACTCAGGGCAAAAATGCCTCATCCTTTTTATCTGTCTTTCATAATACATTACAATGTACAGTATAATATCCCTTAATCACGAGGAATTATGGGTGTCTCAGAGGGGGTGTGTTCACTCCTTGTAGGTCCATAAGAGCAATACTGTTTTCTTAACGTGGAATGAGCTATAGTTCAGACAACGGCAATCATCGTAACAAAGTCCGACTCGTTGGCTGAACGGTCAGCGTACTGGCCTTCGGTTCAGATGGTCGCGGGTTCGATTCCCGGCCGGGTCGGGGATTTAAACCTTAATTGGTTAATTCCAGTGGCACGGGGGCTGGGTGTATGTGTTGTCTTCATCATCATTTCATCCTCATCACGACGCGCAGGTCGCCTACGGGAGTCAAATAGAAAGACCTGCACCTGGCGAGCCGAACCCGTCCTGGGATATCCCGGCACTAAAAGCCATACGCCATTTCATTTCATCGTAACAAAAATCTGTCTGTAGTCTACCTGCTTCACTTACACGTAGTCTGTGTAGCGAATGGCGTATCCAGTACACTTCAATGAGGTAATTCCTGGTAGTTCATCTTCCATCTTTTTAGCTACACCAGAATGTTTATCAAAAATAGTACAGCATTGACGTCATAACATATCGTGTTGTTGAAATCAACATTAACATTTTGAATGTTGAATTCATAGCACTGTAAAGATGGTCAGCAGTAGCTCCTTCACGTGAAGCAGCTACATTATCCCAGCAACAGATTTGGACTAATTTGGAAAGCTTTGTCTCAACGGTATTATCTATAGTAATATAACGAGATTTTATTGACTATTTAGCTCATGGCTCCAATAACCGTCCTGGTATTAGAATATCAGAAAGTTCAATCAATCAACAGTTGTCTATCGCAACAATGTTTGCACTTTCATATTATCACTGTCACTTTATCGCACACACGTACAGTTGTGTTTATATACATTCATCAGAGAAGCGCTCTGAAGCATACATTTGACCACAGACCCCCCAATCAGCACGACGTAACTAAGCAAAGTGTAGCCGTCGACAGCACCCTTGCTTGAGCTCCTGATGAGGTGGCTGTTAACTTACAGTATACACAACATTTTGATGCGTACTCGATTTTAGCTGCTGCTCTAGAAAGCTGTTGACAGAATGTCAGAGATTTGTTCAGAATTTTTTATCGGGGGGGGGGGGCTAAGGCCGCTCCCCCCGCGTGACCATCGACTCAATCTACATGGCCTCCGACATCCCATTATTTCTAAGAAGAAGAAAGAGATAGCAGGGAGGAGTGGGAAGTGATACAGGGAGTATCTGCCAGTTTCCGAGTTAGACTCGCTACCACGGCAAGAGTTTGTGTTGGTAAGGTGGTGTTGATGTATGGTATTGAAGGGTCAGGGAAAAACCACATAGGCAGAAAGAAGAAAGAGCCTACATGTAAAACCTGGCGTCTTTTGATAGCACATGCAAGGATGTGGGCTTCAGAGTTATGTCCAAGTATTTATGAGGTCTGTTGCGGTGAGGTAACATGCCGTTAAAGTGGACTGATAGCTCCCTGCTGGCAAGTAACATTCTAGCAGTGATGATCGGCCTTGACACGGCTGCTTGACATACGTCTATCATCTGTGTAAATATGGTCCTGGTTATGTTGAGCTTCACACATATTAAATCTCTGTGTCAGGTACTTACAGGAACGATTTGAGAATGGAAAGCCCACGTTTATGGCATTTGTAGATCTAGGAAAGGCATTTGATAACATTAATTGTACCAAGCTCTTTGAGAATTAAAAAATAATAGGGATTAAATAGCGAGAAAGAACGGTTACCTACAATCCTACAAAAATCAGTCTATCAGTCAACAATTAATCGTTAATCCTTAAGGCTGTTAGCCAGATGCCAGATTCCCCATCAATTGTTTACCTAAGACATTTTTAAAGAACTTGGCAAATTATAGGACATTGTCTTTGATAAATTATTCCAGTTCCTTATTTCTCGTCCTCCTACAAGTGCATAATAATAATAATAATAATAATAATAATAATAATAATAATAATAATAATAATAATAATAATAATAATAATAATATGTTATTTGCTTTACGTCCACTAACTACTTTTACAGTTTTCGGAGACGCCGAGGTGCTGGAATTTAGTCCCGCAGGATCGAAACTGCAAAGTTGGGGTCAGAAGCCCAGCATCTCAACCGTCTGAGCCACTCTGCCCGGCTATAAATGCATATTTGCCCCAATTTGTCCTAGTGAATTCCAACTTTATCTTCATATTGTGATCTTTCCTATTTTTTACAGCTCCACTCAAACTTATTTTTCTACAAATGTCATTCCACGCCATTTCTCCACTGACAGCTCGGAGCATACCGCTTAGTGGAGCAGCTCGTCCCCTTACTTCCACGTATTCCCAGCCCAATGTTTGCAACATTTTCGCAACATTACTCCCTTGTCGGAAATCTACAACGACACGAACTGAGGACTGTGACAAAGAAGGAAATATCCAGAAAGAAGTGATGCGGAGTTGCAGTTTGTCTTCGCTCTTTTCCGATGTTGATTTAGAACAGGCATTAAAACAAATCAAAGATGAATTTGGAAACGGAATCACAGTTCAAGGAGAGGTAATCAAAACCCTGAGATTTGCCGACGATATTCTAATTTTTTCTGATTATGCAGAAGTTCTGGAGGAATTGCTGAATAGAATGGAGACAGTCTTGGGGAAAGAGTGCAAGATGTAAACAATCGGATTCAAAACAAAATCAATGAAATGCAATCGAACGAATTCAGATGATGCATGAAATATTAAATTAGGAAATTAAATCTTAAAGCAAGTACATGACTATTGTTACATGATTTGTAGAATAAACTAACGACGGCATGGGGAAGAATGGCATAAAATTCAGACTAGCACAAGCAAGGAAGGCCTTCATTAAGAATAGAAATATGCTCCCTTCATACATTAGAAAACTATTGTCTTTAAGGCATTCTTCTAGAACGTGGCATTGTATGGAAACACGGAAAATATCTAGCTCAGAAGGAATAAGAATAGCGTTCGAAATGTTGCCATTATTAATAAATAAATAAATTAATTAATAATTTTCATTAATTTATTCATTCATTCATTCATTCATTCATAATTTGAAAGTCATTGGGCTTACAGTGTACCTGGTAATTCAAAACCATACACTAGCGTCAACAGATTAATACTGAAGATGAAAACTAGTTACTTCAATTTCCTACATAATTCTTGAATTCCTTGAAATCAATTATTTGCCTCCATATATTCTTTTTCTTTTTCTTTCTTTCTTTCTTTCTTTCTTTCTTTATTAATACTTTTAGCCTCCAGGATCGGTTTTCCCCTCGGACTCAGCGAGGGATCCCACCTCTACTGTGTCATGGAGCGTGAGATTTTGTGTCGGGGTATATAACTGGGAAGGAGGACCAGTAGATCGCCCAGGCGGCCTCATCTGCTATGATGAACGGAGGCCTTGATGGGGGATGGGAAGATTAGAAGGGAGAGACGAGGAAGAGGGAAGGAAGCAGCCGTGGCCTTAAGTTAGGTACCATCAAGGCATTTGACTGGAGGAGAAGTGAGAAACCACGGAAAACCATTTCGAGGATGGCTGAGGAGGGAATCGAACACCCCTACACTCAGTTGACCTCCCGAGGCTGAGTGAACCCCGTTCCAACCCTCGTACCACTTTTCAAATTTCGTGGCAGAGCCGTGAATCGAATTCCGGGGGTGGCAGCTAATCACACTAACCACTATACCAGAGAGGTGGACCTCCACGTATTCTTGTTCTAAAAAATAGAGCCATAGTTATGCTCCGTAGAAATCTGAACGTTTCTAGTAGCTCGAACTCTCCACCGCGACGCACATGTACTTAGTTTGGGACGGGAAATAAAGTTCAGTACTTTCCTGAGATTAAACAGATCCCGAGGGGAATAGTATTGGTACCAGGAGACTTTGGGTGGTTTAAAGTACAAACTCATTAGTGATAGTGATACATGTTATCTTGTAGCGTCAACTCTGTTGTGTAATATCTTGAGAACAATTTTAGATCGTAGGTGTGGATCAATCGCTAGGTAGCACCACAATACAAGATACAGCTCGTAGTGTACACGTTAGCACACAGATAGCGCTGAACACAACTGATAGACAAGCGTCGTCCCCTGTCTGCCTTTTTGACAACTATTACTACTAATACTGCTACTTTTCTTATTTTTACAAATTTGCTTTACGTCGCACCGACACATATGGGTTTTATGGCGACGATGGAACAGGAAAAAGCTAGGTGTAGGGAGGAAGCGACCGTGGCTTTGATTAGGTACAGACAGCCCCGGCATTTGCCTGGTGTAAAATGGAAAACCACGGAAAACCATCTTGAGGGCTGCTGACTACTACTACTAGTAATAATAATAATAATAATAATAATAATAATAATAATAATAATAATAATAATGTCCGACTCCTTGGCTGGTCAACGTAGTCGTCTTCGGTTCAGAGTGCCCCCGGTTCGATTGGAGATTTTAACTTTATGTAGTTAATTCCCCTAGCTCGGGGACTGGGTGTTTGTACTGTCCCCAACATCCGTACAACTGACGAACAGCATTTTCCTTCACTACAATAACAAGCATTTTCCATACAGGGCAGATGCCGCCCACTCTCGTCGGAGGGTATGACTTACAGGGGCTTCACCAGGCTAGCAAGAGCCACACAAAGCTACTACTACTACTAATAACCTATATATTAAAAGAGTTTACTAAAACAGCTTTGCCAAATCCGTCCGTCCGTTCTACTGGACCAATTTGCTTCATTTTTGTTTTATTGTCCCCGGAATCACCTGCCGATAAATCGTGAGACATTGATAGGTCTCTAAGTTCAGCCAACCTTGAGTAATCCTAAAATCAAATCATTTAATGTTCACTTCAGTAATTACAGGCGAAGGCTCACTCTAACCCGCAATGCATTCTGTACTTAGCAGGTCGCTAAGCGACGAACACTTTCATTAAAGGGGGAGACTTAGCTCAACACGGGGAAAATAGGCCAATATTCATTCGATTGTTATGCTACAAACGTTGTTGACAAATGCTGCACATACCCCAGGATTGGCATGCTTCAGAGCAATCAGAAGCAACTTCAATAATGTCAAAGCCGGGCTGAGTGGCTCAGACGGTTAAGGCGCTAGCCTTCTAACCCCAACTTGGCAGGTTCGATCCTGGCTCAGTCCGGTGGTATTTGAAGGTGCTCAAATACGACAGCCCCGTGTCGGTAGATTTACTGGCACGTAAAAGAACTCCTGCGGGACTAATTTCCGGCACCGCGGCGTCTCCGAAGACCTTAAAAATGTAGTTAGTGGGACGTAAAACAATTAGCATTATTATTATTATTAATAATGTCAAAATTCTAATTATAACATTTTAAAATAAAATGTTCAAAATTTCCCGCCTTTTTAACAATATATCACGGTTTCCTTCATAACTCTCTTACTGTTTCACGGATAATTATGATTTTTGCAGAGTTTTCTCCCATAGTATTGTACTACAATCTGTACCTCATTCACATCAATAGGATTTAAATTCGATTTTTATATAACATTTTTATTTCAAAAGCTATTAATATTTTCTGGTGCTCGGAATAAAAATGCGACAAAAAAAATCCAAATCACAGTCTATGTTAATGATTGAGGTTCATTTTGTAGCTGGAGTTTTGATACACACTTTAAAAAAGGAAAAGTACGAAAATTCATGTAAACTTGGAATTTATAAGAAAAACAGTGATATATTATTAAAAAGGCGGGAAATTTTGAATATTTTATTTTAAAATATTAAAATTATTAAAATTCTGACATTATTGAAGTTGCTTCTGGTTGCCAGGAAACATGCCAATACTGGGATATGTGCAGGAATTGTCAACAACAATTGTAGCATATTTAACAATCGAATGAATATTAACCTATTTTTTTTTTCCTTTGTTAAGCTGGGTCTCCCCCCTTAATATTCTGATATAAGTGATTTTCGTCCTTAGTAATGTAATTGCATGAAGCCATGTTTGATTACTGCCTCTCAGGCCACTTCCTCTGATCAAGAAAGATTGCTCTTCCCTGCTACATACTCTTTGATTCTCTAACCTTTTTCAGTTTCCAAATAGTCTATATTCAACAGACGGCAGATCGTTCTCAATAACTAACATGCTGCTAAGAGAAAAAAAAAAAAATCATATGTACTAACAGACGGGAAGATATAAGACCAACTTCAATATATCAGACTATAATGCAGAATCCAACATGGAGAGTGTCTTGGGTCATTGACCTTGCCGTAATCTGCTGTGTAACAAGAATAAAGCGATGGACTTAAGTTCTAGATAAAATTATTAACACTGATAATGTTTATGATTTCCGTAAAAAGAACTATTATATTCAGTATTAACTACGTTTACACAGGTCTAAACGAAGACATGATATAATTAATCGTTTAAGAATATGCAAATCACGAACACATATTCGACCCACGTAACCCCAAAAACAGCAAAACTGTTGAATATAGACTATTTGGAAACTGGAAAATGTTAGAGAATCAAAGAGTATGTAGCAGGGAAGAGCATTCTTTCTTGATCAGAGGAAGTGTATGCTCTCTGGCCTGAGAGGATATTGCTTTTACCAATGTCGATCATAACAGCGTAAAATATATTCGAAAGAAAAAAGAAAAAAAACCACAAAACGCCGACTCCAGTATCATGAAGTGCCATTATTAATAATTATAAGGTTCAGTAGCCAACTGTAAATGTACACGTTATGCTGTATTTAAAAAAATCAGTTTACTTGTCCGCCTCTGTGGTGTAGTGGTTAGCGTGATTAGTTGCCACCCCCGGAGGTCCGGGTTCGATTCCCGGCTCTGCCACGAAAATTTGAAAAGTGGTACGAGGGCTGGAACGGGGTCCACCTCAGCCTCGGGAGGTCAACTGAGTAGAGGTGGGTTCGATTCCCACCTCAGCCATCCTCGAAGTGGTTTTCCGTGGTTTCCCACTTCTCCTCCAGGCGAATGCCGGGATGGTACCTAACTTACGGCCACGGCCGCTTCCTTCCCTCTTCCTTGTCTATCCTTTCCAATCTTCCCATCCCTCCACAAGGCCCCTGTTCAGCATAGCAGGTGAGGCCGCCTGGGCGAGGTACTGGTCATTCTCCCCAGTTGTATCCCCCGACGAAGAGTCTGAAGCTCCAGGACACTGCCCTTGAGGCGGTAGAGGTGCGATCCCTCGCTGAGTCCGACGGAAAAGCCGAACCTGGAGGGTAAACAGATGATGATGATGATGATCAGTTTACTTCCAATGATATCACATAAAATTTAGAGAAAGGAGGTATAATTAAGGTGACAAGTTATTTTCTAAAGAAGATCGTTTGCTGTCAGGTTTCAATATTTCGCATACCCCCGCTTTTACGCCTGGGAAATCACAGTTCGGCTTGCAATTTTTTATATTTTTGGTCTGGAGGTCCTTAGTAATATCCTTTGAAAAATCCTCAACAGCATTTTTGTAATTGTTGTTAAAATCCTAGATAAAATAATCAACACGCATAATGTCCATAATTTCCGTAAAGAAGATGTTACATACAACATAAATCACGTTTCTAGTGCCAAAAATCACAAAATGATATTCCTGTATCGTCTAAACGTATTGAAAGCACAAACAAATGTTCGACCTTCGTACATAACGAAAATAGTTAGCATTTACCAGTAAACCACAATAGTGTAGACCGGGCGAGTTGGCCGTGCGCGTAGAGGCGCGCGGCTGTGAGCTTGCATCCGGGAGACAGTAGGTTCGAATCCCACTATCGGCAGCCCTGAAGATGGTTTTCCGTGGTTTCCCATTTTCACACCAGGCAAAACGGAAAACCATCTTCAGGGCTGCCGACAGTGAGATTCGAACCCACTATCTCACAGCCGCACGCCCCTAACTACCTCATGGTCATACTGCTCATAGCCGTTTTAAATTGCCATTACATTTACATGGACATTCAGTATCGGGGCTAAAAGTCAACAGTAAAGAAGCACATCTTATTCAATCCCCCAGTTTAATTGTTTGAGATGAAGCAACAATGACCGATAAGATTCTTTAATATTCGTAAACAGACTTTTAAAGGTCTTAACGAATATTGATGTACCTTTTGGTGGAAGAATCATGCTATTAGGAGGCAATTTTAGGCAAGTATTACCTGTTGTACCTCATGCGTCACGAGCTACGACAGTTCAGAATTCGATTAATTCTCTCATCTGTGGTCAGTTTTCAAAAATTTCACTCTTCGCAAAAACATTCGCAGCACGCCTGAGGAGTGTGAATTTGCGAACATTTTGTTACACATAGGTAATGGCCGGTACAATTCTATAAATGGCGGTGATTCCAATTTCATTGATTTACCTACTTCTCTGGTAAGTTATTATTAGCAGGATATATTGTGACCAAAACTTTCGTCGAAGACTTTTGAGTAATAATAATAATAATAATAATAATAATAATAATAATAATAATAATAATAATAATAATAATAATAATAATAATAATAATAGTGACGTGTGGCCTCCGGAGAGGCCTGGTGCAGGTCTTTTGATTTGACACCTGTAGGCGACCTGAGTGCCGTGATGAGGATGAAATGATGATGAAGATGGCACATACACCCAGCCCCCGTGCCAGGGGAATTAACCAATTACCGGTACGGTTAAAATTCCCGACCCTGCCGGAAATCGAACCCGGGACCCCTGTGACCAAAGGCCAGCACGCTAACCATTTAGCCATGGAGCCGGACTTTTCAGCACTGCAAGGTATATATCTGAATGAGCTATTCTCGCACCAAAGGATGAACACTGCGAGGAAATAAATAATAAGGTTCTAGCTGTAATACCGTCCGACTCGTTGGCTGAATGGTCAGCGTACTAACCTTCGGTTCAGAGGGTCCCGGGTTCGATTCCCGGCCGGGTCGGGGATTTTAACCTTCAATGGTTAATTCCAGTGGCCCGGGGGCTGGGTGTTTGTGCTGTCCCCAACATCCCTGCAACTCACACACCACACATAACACTATCCTCCACCACAATAACACGCAGTTACCTACACATGGCAGATGGCGCCCATCCTCATCGGAGGGTCTGCCTTACAAGGGCTGCACTCGGCTAGAAATAGCCACACGAAATTAATTATTAGCTCTAATACCCGGAGAATCCAGGAGTTATAGAAATGTGAACCACTTAATAACCGAGGATAAAAGTGAATTAATGCAGTTTCCACCAGAATTGTTAAATAGCCTAGAGCTTAGCGGATTGCAACCACATGAGCTAAACTTGAAACCTGGTTGTGTTGTAATGCTCCTTCGCAACTTAAATATCGCTCAAGGTTTGTTCAATGGATCAAGACTCATCCCGTGCAAAATACTGCACTTTTGAGTTGGAAATTCGAACTGGAATAATATGGGACATAAGGTATTACTTCCCCGAACTGACCTGTCCCCATCGGATACTATTCTACCATTTTCTTTCAAACGTAGACAGTTCCCCGTTCGACTAGCCTTCTGTATGACCATTAATAAAGCGCAGGGACAAACTATTGAAAAAAATGGCCATCTACTTACTCACTCACGGCCATTATTGTATGTAACACTATCTCGGACAAGACCGTCTGAAAATTTTAAAATTCAGATACGTCCGAATGGTCGAAGCACGGCGAATATTGTATATAAATAAGTGTTATAAACTACATTACGAATGAATAAATTTATTATGTACTCGCATTAAATGTTCATAAAACCATTGAAAAGGGAAGACAAAACAATATGACTACAATGGGCATATCAAGACGAGATATCTGACCTGTTTATAACAAACGCGGGTTCTCTAGTCTATATACTAAAATCTATATATTAAAAATATTTATGAAAACTAAAGTCAGTCAGTCCGGCCATTCTATCCGGTCGATTTCCTTCATTTTTTTAAAAAAACTGAAAGGTATTCATGCATAGATTTGTCATTAGGTACTATAAATCACTTAACTTACGCCTTCCTCAAATTATTTGATTTTTTCAATTTTTCGTCTCTTTGAAGCAATCATATCTTTGGTTCTAATTGAGGTACGGAGTTCGTTTTGGCCTAAGAACACTCAGTGGATCAAGCTCTTTCATTTCAGCTCTTAACTATTCAAATTGGTTGATTCTGAGGAAAGTTATGAGTGCACATTCAATTTGATGTCTCATTTCTTCAACATTTTTTCTCATTGAAGCAATCAGATAATTCGTTCTAATTGAGGTACGCAGTTCGTTTTGGTCTAAAAACACTCAGTGCATCAAGCGCTTTCTTTTGAGGTAACAACTACTTAAATCGGTAGATTCTGAGAAAAGTTATGAGTACATTTGTCTCCGTGACGAAGATTTTTGAAGGACTTTTTAACAGTTCGGCGCATAGTGTTGTTCCAAGGAACGTTAAATTCAATTTCTTTGTGTGATTTATTTTCAAGTGTTTTGTTGACATAATATAGCATTCTATTACCTCAGCAGATCATGTGCTTTATTTCGTCAACTCGAAACTTTGCAAATAGATCCGTGAGGATAGTAACGAACAACACTATACTTTGTACATTGCGGGCGGAGCCAGCGGGAAACTGCTAGTAGTTTACTAAAAACATCTTTGGCAAATCCGTCCGTCCGTTCTACTGGACTGATTTGCTTCACTTTTGTTTTATTTTCTCCGGAATTGCCTGCCGGTGAATCATGAGGCATTGAAATGAAATGGCGTATGGCGTTTAGTGCCGGGATATCCCAGGACGGGTTCGGCTCGCCAGGTGCAGGTCTTTCTATTTGACACCCGTAGGTGACCTGCGCGTCGTGATGAGGATGAAATGATGATGAAGACAACACATACACCCAGCCCCCGGGCCATTGGAATTAACCAATTAAGGTCAAAATCCCCGACCCGGCCGGGAATCGAACCCGAGACCCTCTGAACCGAAGGCCAGTACGCTGACCGTTCAGCCAACGAGTCGGACATGAGGCATTGATAAGGTCTCAATGTTCAGCAGACTTTGAGTAACCATAAAATCAAATCGTTAGATGATCACTCCCATAATTTCACCATAATTTCAGGCGAAGGCTTACTCTAACCCGCAATACATTCTGTATTTTTTTTTGTTAGGGGCTTTACATCGCACCGACACAGATAGGTCTTATGGCGACGCATTCTGTACTTAGCAGGTTGCTAAGCGACTAACAATTTCGTTAATATTCTGATACATGTGATTTTCATCCTTAGTAATGTCATTGCATGCAGCCTTTTCTGATTACTGCCTGTCAACACAGAGATTATACACTTCCTCTTGATCACGGAAGAATACTATTCCCCGCTAGATTCTCTTTGATTCCTTAACCTTTCCAAGCTTCCAAATATATTCAGCAGATGGCAGAGCATTTCTAATAACTTACAGGCTGCTAAGAGAAAAAGTCTACGTACAAACAGATCCCATCATGAGATACGCCTTAGAGCTTAGACATCTGAGAACACATGTCGAAGGATAACCTAGCTACACCTACTTCTCTGCCTGGGAAAAAACCGCTCCTTTGAGCCTAACCTATGAGCTCACAAGACAACCGTTCTATATACAAGAACTGCGATTAAAAATACCACGACACGACACAATACGAAGTTAGTCGGTAGATGCAGAGTGGGTTTCGGCTCTTAAATGGCCACCGCGGGTCCGTGGTCCAACAGCTCTGTACTCTGACCGGCCAACCGAGCAGAGGAGGAGTGGCCACGGCTCTACCGTCGCTCTACGCCTCTGCATTCAGGAGACGGTACAGGGCTGGACCTCACGGCTGGCCCCAGCCGTCGGCTGTCCTGAAAATGGTTTTCCGTGGTTTTCCATTCTCCTGCACTAAGGCGAATGCCGGGACAGTTCCTAGTATAGTCCACGGCCGCCAACCTCCTCACCTTCTCCGTGCATCTCCTTCACCGTAACAAATCTCCCGGCCTGAGAGACGGCGTCACCGTCACTGCATGATGAAAAGGGAATATGATGATAGATTTTTACCAAAGGGACGGCATGATTACGTCAGAATGGATTAATTCTGACTGTGAACTGCGGCATAGCATAACGCGCTTCTTATTGAATATTCACAAAACCATTGAAAAGGGCAGGCAAAACAATGTGACTACGATGGGCATATCAAGACGAGATATCTGACCTAGTTATAACGGGTCCTCTACTACTACTACTACTACTACTACTACTACTACTACTACTACTACTACTACTACTACTACTACTACTGCTACTACTACTACTGTAGAGAGGAGCCTCCGTGGCTCAGACGGCAGCGCGTCGGCCTCTCACCGCTGGATACCGTGGTTCAAATCCCGGTCTCTCCATGTGAGATTTGTGCTGGACAAAGCGGAGGCGGGACAGGTTTTTCTCCGGGTACTCCGGTTTTCCCTGTCATCTTTCATTCCATCAACACTCTCCATTCTCATTTCATAGCATCTATCAGTCATTAATAAATCACTTTGGGAGTGGCGACCCCATCGTACTAATAGCCTCTATCTGCTTCATTCATTCCATCCCTGACCCGGTCAATGACTGGAAAACAGGTTGTAGGTTTTCATTTTCATCAGACTGAGATAAATGTTTTTAAATCTAAGAGTCAGCACTGAAACCTAAGAGCCAGGTAATTTTTCTAGTACTCCATCGTTAACATATTGACGTTTAGCCGTCGAAAAATAAAACATGGTAGTAATAGCAATAGGCGGTAAGTATTGTGGTTTTATACACTACAACAGATGACTACAAAATGTAAAGACAGAAGGACACTGAACTAATAATAAGACATGCCACTATGTGTACACATTTTTGAGACTAGCCAGTTGTTGAATACTTACATTTCGATACCGTTCCGTGAAACTTGTAAACTCTAGAATGTAAATAGAAAAGTGAATATTGTCGTCAACAACGCCGAAATGTGCAATTCCTTCATATGTATTAATTTGATATGTTAAAGGATTGATAACTTAAAGCTTAAACATTAGAAGTATATATTAGTTATTTCTATGTTGGTAATAATAATAATAATTTCGTGTGGATATTTCTCGCCGAGTGCAGCCCTTGTAAGGCAGACCCTCCGATGAGGCTGGGTGGCATCTGCCATGTGTAGGTAACTGCATGCTTGTGGTAATCACTTGAAAAAACAATAATGTCCCTGATAAATTATTATTATTATTATTATTATTATTATTATTATTATTATTATTATTTCTTGCTCTAAAAATGAGCATTCTACGACTTAAACTTGCATAATTCTGAACCATTCTAGGGTGCAGTGAGATATGAGATCTACAGTAAGAGCGAGGGTAGAGTTATGATCTTTTGTATTTAATTTTGAAACCTGTCACTTTTGCAACGTTGACATTTCTTCCGTTGAATAGCTCCCATATTTTCAAACGATAAGACATGATTGTGAACCGTCAGTTTAACCGAATTGAATCTACAGGTTTTGGGTTCATATACAGCATTCTTGATGACTAAGGGGCCCTTGTTGAGTCTGACTTTGTGTCATCTTACTTATATCAGACCCCCGTTCTCATCTGTTGTATCTTACCTCCTTTGGCCTCGTCATATCAGGATTGCGAGACCTAGAGAACCATTTTTTCCACGATCCATCTCGATATCCGATTCGCTCAGTTTTCTCCTTCCGTTGATGTTATATGGAACATGTATTTTTGCGCTGTTCCTTTAAACAGCAACCACCACTAAAACTAGCACCTTTAAGTTTAAAAAAACCTGTAATCTGATGTCCAAGTCTGCAGTAACCGAGTATTCTTCGTTCATTCACAACAGGCTTGTCTTCTCTTAATCACTGGCGCCTGAAGCGTAGGCAGCTGTCATAACTCTTCAGTAAAGCATATTGCTTATTCGGCATACAATCTCTTGTATTTTAGTCGTTATACCTCTACGCTTCCAAAGGCAATTTCAAAGACACTGCATTTTTTATCACAATCTCACTCAGTGTCACATACTTCGTTGGGAGGGTATGGTACTGGAAACACTTTCACAGTTTGATTCAAAGTAGCTCTGAATAGCCGTCACACTTCACGATACGGACTTAACCCTTTTTAGCTACACTGTACATTTCACGAACTTACCGGTGTATTGCCACTCTGATTGTAGTATAATGGGAACAGTTTGACAGGTAATATTGATTGTATACAATTAAAATAGTGGTATCAAAATTTATAGTACATTAAAACACGCTGTTCAACACTTAATTCAAAAGACTTGAAAGGCACTAAACCGACCAATGTCTGCTGTATAAGAAGCAATCATGTTGCACGCTGTACGGAAACTTATCGCAGACTAGCCCCCACTACAGTAAAGAAAGTCGAGCAATATGGCTAAGGAAGTCAATACACTGACTACGAAACACTTCAATATCTTCAAACCATGTGGTGAATAAAGTATCTGCCTTATCAATATTAAGTGCTTAGAACTATAATGTATAGTTTCTTGGATGACTCGCGAAGCATTCAGAGGATCGTATTTTATTTTCGTTGTTTAGTAGAAACGATTTTGGAGTAAATGTGGCACAACGGTAAGTACGATGTCAACTTAGAGTGATACCCCTGAATGCTCGAAGCTTTTGTAGGAAGATTACAGTGAAGTGGTTAAAATGGCGAATTTAGCGTAAGTTTATGCGTATATAAGTACTTGCACCCTAGAATGGTTCAGAATTATGCAATTTTAAGTCGTAGAATGCTCACCTGTAAAGCAATAATAATAATAATAATAATAATAATAATAATAATAATAATAATAATAATAATAATAATAATAATAATAAATTTCTCAGGGACATTATTGTTTTTTCAAGTGATTACCACAAGCCAGAATTGCATGTAACCTACAACTTTATGTTTTGTCTAGTCAAGGGTGTGATAGAAGGATAGATGTACTGTAACAGCACATATCGTATGAAGAGCAATGGGGACCCTGTCGTTAAAGAAGCACTGATTTTGGGATGTTGGCTGTATTCGGTGCGGGGGGTTGATCAGTCACCGGTGCTGATGACTTAGAAAGGTGAACGAAGAAGACACTTTACCACTAATAGGCTACAGCAAACATAATCTCATCTACTTACTCTCTGGTAATTTGAGCTTTAGTAGTATCGCTTGTAATTAATTAGAGTTAAAAATTAGCACAGATTCTGATTTTTAAAAAATTTCATCTGGGCAGTTTCTATTAGTCGTGGAGAGCAAAAATGATTTCCCCGACTTGGAATGCACCCCCAGCTAAGGCTCTAATGTCTGAAATGTTTAATTGTGATACTAGTCACACCGAGTCTGTGGTTTAGGGTTGACGAGCCGACCTTTTATCCGGATGCCCCGGGTTCGATTCCCGTCCAGATCAGAGATCTTTAGCTGAATCTGAGGGCTTTTTCGAGTTCCACTCAACCTATATCAAAACAACTGAAGAACCTTCCAACGGTGAGATAGCGGACCCGGCCTAGAAACGAAGAAAAACAGCCACGCAGGGTCGCTTGGAAGGTTGTAGCACCATAGTGTGGTGCGGAAGGGTACTGGTCACGATAAATGAAAGTAGCAAACTTAATGCAGTCCATGCTAAAAGACAGTACAGTGCAATAACTATATCTCACTAGAGATGAATCTGGGTAAAAAAAGACCTGTATCATTAAAGATTTTAGCACATTGAGAGCAAACCTATCTCGTTGTTTGAGTAACTTATTAGCAGCAGTTGACTTGAGCCAAATGATATACTTCTAAAATTTTCTAGGAAGATTCAAACAAATATTTCTCTTTTCTTGATGAAATACACAAATATTTTCAGGAGAAAGTGTATTTGTGCCCTCAGTCTCGGTCTACATCACCGGTTTCGACGCGGTGTCGTGGCTGTAACTCACTAACGAGGCGATCAGAGGAGCTTTGCTCCAACGAGGAGAAGACTGATTATCCGCTCTAAGTCCTTGGGATGTTTTTAATGGGCTGTCGTGAACATGGCCTGGTGATAGAGTGACCGGTAGAGTTCACGTTTTACGCTGCTCTAACAAGCCACCCTCATGCGAGCGCGCTAGGGCAGACTTCACTTAATTCCGGACGTTTGAACTCAGTCCGATCCTACACCAAGACAGTGGTCCACACAGTGTTTCATTTTTTACATTCATAGCCGGCGAATGACGTGCTGAAACTTTATCTTGTTGTTGGTTTGGGCCAAATAATCACAGCCACATACTGTTTCTCATTGACATTCTGTTAAATATTTTCTACGTAATAAAAACTCTGAAGGTCATGTAGCTGTAATCTTACATTATTTGAACCCCATTATCCGGGCTTTTCCGACGGTTTTTAAAGCAAACAAGTGCAAGAGGTGAGCCTGAACCTAAATGATCGCCAGTTAAGTCTAACAGGCCTTCAGCAGCATCGTCCAAAACGTGTCTGTGTATAGTGTAAAATTGTGCCAGTTCCGTGGCCTAGGGCTAGCGTACTCACCTCTTATATGGAGGCCCTCAGTGTCGATTCCCGGTCAGCCGAGGGATTCTAATTCTGACTGAAGAGCTGCATGATACGAGAGGCAACGGACCCGGTTGCTAAAACCAAACAATACGTGACGTTTCAGTACCTGCAGCAGAGTCCTGCAGTGAGGCCCACCGCGCAGCACACGCAAACCCATGGACTCCGGCAACACAGTTCGTGCAGTGTCGTCCTCTTCTGACGCGACCACTTACTGCCCCACATCACTGGTCCCACTCAGCCCACTGCAGTCCACCCCCACTGAGCGACCTGAGTAGTCTACCTTGACTACTTCCTCGCAAAAACGCGTTCTCCGTTTACAACAACACGTTTATTTCACACTTCTATTCGGATTGCTCGCTGTACGAATTCCCGCACGCTAATGACAAGTTTTAAAGGACGCTAATCGCTGTTTGAAATAAAACGATAAGGATCTCTCCTGCATTGAAATAATAATAATAACAATAATAATGCCTAGTTGAGTGGCTCAGACGTTTGAGGCGCTGGCCCTTTGAGCCCAACTTGGCAGCTTCGATCCTGGCTCAGTCTGATGGTTTTTGAAGGTGCTCAAATACGTCAGCCTCATGCCGGTAGATTTAGTGGCACGTAAAAGAACTCCCGCAGGACTAAATTGCGGCACCTCGACGTCTCCGAAAACCGTAAAAGTAGTTAGTGGGACGTAAAGCAAATAATAATAATAATAATAATAATAATAATAATAATAATAATAATAATAATAATAATAATAATAATAACTAGAACACAAACAGAAACTGCATTAGAAACTCTAATATTCGTCTATAATTGGTATCAAGTTAACTGAAAATGAATCTAAAGAACACGAAGCATGTTCAATGTGGTGGTGGTGTTAAAAATTTTTTAGGCAACCATCGTCTATTAACGCTAGTCAGAGAGAAAACATTGAAGGAATCCGACACTTTGAGAAATGAAGATACCGGTCAAAGAAAGGCAAGGCCCACGAACGGGGTGAAAATGCAAGTTGCTTTACGTCGCACCGACACAGACAGGTCTTATGGCGACGATGGGACAGGAAGGAGCTAGGAGTGGGAAGAAAGCGGCCGTGGCCTTAATTAAGGTTTGCCTGGTGTGAAGATGGGAAACCACGGAGAAACCATCTTCAGGGCTGCTGACAGTGGGGTTCGAACTCACTATCTCCCGAATACTGGATACTGGCCGCAATTAAGCGATTGCAGCTATCGAGCTCGGTAAGGTGAAAATGAAAGACTCCCGAGGCCTCGGATACCCTAATACTGTCGGGGTCGGAAAAGAACAAGAGTTGACCAAGGGAGGTTAGGTAGGAAAGATGAAAGTGGGGAGCCTGGCACAAGGAGGTGGAAGCAATGCCGGGACTCAGCTACTGGCCCCATAGTAGCCAATTCACGCTCCTAAGTTACGAGTCACTCGGGCCCCTTTTAGTCACCTCTTACGACAGGCAGGGTATACCGTATACCTACCGCAAGTAAACTCAGCTTCAGTATGCTCGATCAGTGGCCCTTCGCCTACCTGGGAATATCTGCCAATGCTGTCCTCAGCATGACGAAATGAGTGATTCTTAGAGGGAATCCAGCAGTTGCCTTGTTGTGCATTGATAGCAGGCACGTGTAAATGTAGATGACCTTGACCTAAATTTCATACTACACAATATTTTATTTTCCCTTAAACGACTTACTTACTTACTTACTTACTTACTTACTTACTTATCCGGCGCTACAGTCCTTGAAGGACCTGGGCCTTGTCGATCACTTGTCTCGCCACTCGTCTCTCGAAGCGGTCAGCCTTCTCCAGTTCCGTATTTCTAGTCTTCTCAAGTCCGCCGCTACATCGTCCAGCCATCGTAATCTTGGTCGTCTCACTGAGCGGCTTCCCTCGGGCTTGGTGACTAACACCTTCCTTGGCACTCGCTGTTCCTCCATTCGCTGCACATGTCCCAACCACCGCAATTTTTTTTATATCTGCAGTTATTGACGAATTCTTATGGAGTTCATACAGCTCTTTATTGGTCCTAATTCTCCGGCCACCCTTCTCGTATATGGACCATATATCTTCCTCAACACTTTTCGTTCCCATGCATCCAAAGTATTTCTAAATTGTTGTGTAAATGTCCATGTTTCCGATCCAGAACACAGGTTTTATTATCGTTCTATTCACTGTCAACTTCAGCTGCCTTGAGATGTTTGACGATCGCAACAAGTTATAGAAACTATAATAGCATCTATTGCCTGCCGCTATTCTTGCCTTAATCTCTACTGGTACTACATTATCTTCCGTGACTATTTCTCCCAAATACTTGAAATAATTTACTCTTTCAAACCCTTCAAACTGCTCTGTCTCTCTCCACCTGGTTTTATTTCTGGTGTTAATCATATATTCATATATTTTGTTTTCTCTTCCATTAAACGACACCGAAGTATTAAAAATATTTACTTATATTCATATACTGTATGTGTTAGCAAAATAGGTGTTTGTCTCCGTAGCGGACTATTAGCTACCGTCCTCGGAGGCCAGATATTTAAGAATGGCAGGAGGGCTGGTATGTAGCTCACCTCTGTTGGTGGTGTGCCTGAAAAGAGCTGTACCTACCTCTGGACGAGGACACGAGATTCGTCCGACCTTCGCCTTCGGTTCAAAGGGCCCCGGGTCAGATTCCTCGCCGGGTCGGAGATTTTAACCTTAAATGGTTATTTCCCCTGACTCGGGGACTGTGTGTTTGGACTGTCCCAAACATACCTGCAACTCACAAAACCACATACAACACTATTATCCTCTACAATAACCCGCAGTATCCAATACCACCACCTCATCGGAGGGTCTGCCTTTTACAAGGGCTGCACCAGGCACCACACGAAATTAACGAAAAATAGGTTTATAGAGCGTGAAATTTTGATCGACCTCATTTTTCGGTATAAAGTAAATTTAAAATAGAACCATCCGTGTATTTCGACAGTGAATACTTAATTAATAATAATAATAATAATAATAATAATAATAATAATAATAATAATAATAATAATAATAATACCGCGCCGACACATTATGATAGCGATGGGATCGGAAAGGGCTAGGGAGTGGGAATGATGATGACGATGATGATGTTGTTTAAACGGGCCTAACATCTAGGTCATCAGCCCCTAATGGTACGAAATGTAATGACAATTCAAAAGCTCAAAATCATCCACTGACCAGAATAAAAAATGCGATGAAGAATGAATGGATGCAAAAAAAAAAAAAAAAGCAAGCAAATGCACCTCCGTACAGGCCATGAAGGCCCTTGGAGGAGTGGAAGGTAAAGGCTTCCACCATTGTTAACCTCGGCACGTTATGGGTTAGAGTGGTTAGCTCTACGCCCGGCCGCCCTTTACGACTTCCTCACGGGGATTCGAACCCACGTCCTTCCGGGCGAACCGAGCACGCCGTTACCGCCTCGGCCAGGCAGCCCCTAATGAATATATGGATATGAATTTAAAACAGTCAGTGGATCCCAGAAACTATCATAAACAATAGTATTACTGACCAAGGGACTGCTTCTAAAGCACAATACTGAATCGAGGATGCTTGTTGTCTAAAGGGGTCAAAAATCCAGGTCAACGACCCCTCATAATGGTACTTATCGCTAGTAAAGTAGAACCATGGTATTTGTCATGTTGCGGTACTAATCAAAAGTAGCGTAGACTCACGGTGTTCCACACATTAAGGTACTACTCACAAGTATTGTACGTCACACAGGTAACGCAGACCTATGGTGTTTCTCAAATAATGGCGCCACTCATAGGCAACGCAAACCCATGGAGTTCCTCACCTAAGTGTAGTCTACTAATCACGGGCGCCGGTATTCCCGTGGTGTTCCTCATATAGTGGTACTAATCACGGGTACTGGAACCCCACAGTGAACCACTCTCTGCTGCAACTAATCACAAACCTATTGTGTAGCCTACCTAACATAGTGGTACAACTCACAAGTAAAGGCGACCCATGGTGTTCCCCGCGTGATGGTACTAATCGCAAGTAGTTTCATGGTTCTAATACAGTCATCCCTTGGTCGTCCCTTTTAGTCGCCTCTTACGACAGGCAGGGGATACCGTGGGTGTATTCTTCGTCTGCGTCCCCCACCCACAGGGGGTAGCAGTAGGAAGAAACCGAGCGTGGCCTTAGGTAAGGTACAGTCTGATGTGAAAATGGGGAAACCACGGAAAACTATCTTCAGGCTGCCGATAGTGGGGCTCGAACTCACTCTCCTGACTGCAAGCTGATAGCTACGTGACGCAGACCGCGTGGCCACTTGCTCGGTAAAGAAAATGATTATTGCTAATAAATGTAGAGTATGTTGATTGATGATTATTGCTAATAAATGTATGTTAATTGATCACTCACTGAAGTCTGCTGGCCCCACTCGAACGGTTCACTTGTGAGAGGAGTGTTGAGTTATTGAGGACATGTCTTGTTCCAGATGTGCAAGTCCAGCGGCGCTAAGGGACCGCCGTCTTGTGCACTACTATAACTGGAAGACGCCGGCGCTGTGCGGTGGTGAGCACATGATGGGCCGTATGAAGAAAGCTGAAGAGGTAGAAGTCAACCTGAGCTCGGGGTCCTCCGAGGGGATGCTGATCGCAGTGTCTGTGCTGGGAACTCTCTTCCTAGTGCTGGTCATCGCCGGCCTCGTCGTGCATTTCAGGAGTAGAGCCAAGCTGAGGCATAGGAACAGGCGCTTCTAGTCACTGCATGTTCCTACTCTGTAATCCTTTATTCTTCGTTAAGCTTTATAAAGTGTAGCCCACCCTAAAGGGTTCAGGTCCACGGCTCGTCTTCTTTCTTTGTTTCTTTCTTTGTTTCTTTCTTTGTTTCTTTCTTTCTTTCTTTCTTTCTTTCTTTCTTTCTTTCTTTCTTTCTTTCTTTCTTTCTTTCTCCACAAGACGTCCTAGTTAGCGTAAAATATATCAAGAAAGTTTTACACAATTTTGTTTACGCTTTAGCTTTCGCATCCATTTAATAAAACAAAAAACATGCACACATAACCTTCATTTTAGGCTTTTATGCCTTTCAATATTCAGTCAGCAAGCCTCTGTGAATGAACTAATCGTCTTCACAATCCCCAATGTGTTACCATCCCCATGGTCTCGTTTACTTCACCCCCCCTCCCCCCTCTTATCATCCATTATAAACCGTAGACCTTGATTTACCTCTGCTTCTCTCAGCCTCCATGACAGCGTCCATTATTCTCCTAGGTAACCTAACCTCCTCCATTCGCTTCACATGATCCCACCACCGAATCAGGTTCATGCGCACGACTTCATCCATGAAACTTCCTAACGAACCCTATATCTCCTGATTTCGAGTACCCTCCTACCATTCTTCTCACCTATTTCTATCAGCAAACATTCTCGCACTGGGCGAGTTAGCCGTGCGGTTAGGGGCACGCGGCTGTAAGCTTGCATCCGGGAGATAGTGGGTTCGAATCTCACTGTCGGCAGCCCTGAAGATGGTTTTCCGTGGTTTCCCATTTTCTCACCAGGCAAATGCCGGGGCTGTACCTTAATTAAGGCCACGGCCACCTCCTTCCAACTCCTAGGCCTTTCGTATCCCGTGGTCGCCATAAGACCTATCTGTGTCGGCGCTACGGAAAGCCACTAGCAAAAAAAAATCTTGCTTCTTTCATGTCTCTTACTTCTAACAGTGTAGTCAGCCCTCCCAGCTTTCACTTGCGTACACGACTCACTTCTTTCTTACAGAATACTGCAAGCTCACTGCATCAGCTTTGCTGAACTTTGATTCAATTTCAAATAAATAATCGTATAGCCTCAGATATCGCGTGCAGGCATTTTGATTTGATGCCATAACAGAGAAACCAAACCTTTGTTTGAGTGACTTATTGCTGAGTTTTAATTAATTTCGACGAATAAACATTACATACGTCACCAGGGTTATTTTTACTTGCCGATATGTTACGACATGTAGTGCCGAATAGATGTTTTCCCACCGTTTAAAAAAGGCTACCTTGCCGGGTTCGAATCAGCAATCTTGAGGCTGGAGGTTGGCAATCTACGATTGACCCACGAATGAAAGCTTAAAAAAATGTAAATTCATCATTAAGACTGAGTATTAAACATTTAATGCAACGCAAACTCACATAGTGATTCGACGACGTTGGGATAGGAATGTAGCGACTGTGGCAATTAACGTATAACCCAGGACTTACCTAGAGTGAAAATGGATAAAGCACAGATAAACATGTTCAGGGTTGTGCAAGCTTACTGCTACATGACCCTACCGCGCACATGGACTGGTTTGATGCAATTTTTCACATCCTCCTGCCCTTGTTAACCTCTTTCTCTGTACGTAATTAGTACATCCTATAACTTTTCTAATCTGTTAGCTTATTCATATCTTGGTCTCCCTCTACCATTCATACCCTCTCCATTCCCTTCAAAACAAGACTTCTGTACCTCAAGATATGACCTACCAACCAATGTCTGGTCTTAGAAAAGGTCGTCAAATCATTTCTCTCTCACTAGCTGTATTCAGAATATCTTAATTTCTTATCCATTATGTCCATTTCACCTTCAGTAAAATCACATTTCAAAGGCTTCTATTATCTTTCTTCCTGGAGCAGTTATTGTCCATATTTCTCTTCCGTTCACTGCCAAACTCCACACAAATGATTACAGATACTGTTTCCAGAATGCACGTCTATGTTCGTGGAGAGAAAGGGACTACCTCAGTTAGCCTAGTTTACATTTTATGTCGTCCTTACTTGTGTCATCACTGATCGTTGTAATACTGTAATAATTTTCATCTATACCCTTTGAGACTTCGTTTTGAGCCGATGACCTAGATATTAGGATTATTTAAACAAACACCTGACTTCATTTGACTGCACAATAATAATAATAATATATTATAGTATTAGTCTATAGTATTTTTCGTTATCAATACACAAATAACTGCCATAACTAGAGACGACGCAGGTGCCGTGCTAAGAAGTTCCTAATTTATAGAAATGATTTTCAGATATAGCACAGTAGGCTATAGGTATTGTTTAGGTTACAATGCAAACGTGTAGTAATATAATATTGTATGCATGTCGTGCATAACATTTGTCTCAGAAACTTATTTTATTTCGAAGTACCGGTACTGAGGACTTAATAATAAGAACATATATTGTGTAAAGTTTCATATACTACTTACCATTTCATTGAAAACAAAGGTAGAACTGAAAGAAGAAAGGAGGGAGATAAATCCTATAATAATTTGTCAAGTCTTGTCGTGCATGGACTTGGTTCAGATGTGGTGTATAAACAGTCTTATCCGGTCAGCAAACAAAAACTTGTGTCCATCTATAAATACAGCATACCTGTATTTATTATACATCTTTTACTGTTTGTAATTGTGTTGGCATTTTATTCCTTGGTCATCAGTCCTATGTACATATTGTGTGAGCGCGTGTGAGTGTGTGGGAGAGAGAGAACAAACAAGCTCCATGTGTTAGGTAACTTGCGAGGATTGGTACATTAATAGAGGCAACACTTTTGTATACACTCCAGGAAACGAACGCAGGGTCTCTCGTCTGTATGTTTTATGTCCTAACCTAACGTAACCTATGTCATAGTATATGGGTGTTCCCTCTCAGCGTTCCACGCATGTGCCGTACTGCGGAAAAGAGCGTCGCCTCGTATCAAAGAGTGATAATTCATGAAACCTTCATATTTAAGCGAGCTGGCTGACTAAAGGTAGGCACCCGCGGTGTACGGGTCAACGAGTCCACCTGTCACCCAGCGGTCCGGGTTCGATTCCCGGCCGGGTCAGGGTTTTTAATTGTAATGATTAATATCCCTGGCCCTGGGGACTGGGTGTTTGTGACTACCACCATTCTAATAACACGCAGGTTCATACAATATAGTGCCGGTAGGGGCAAAAGTTCCACGTGGGTCTACGCCCCGAACAAGTAACATTAAAAAAGGTAGGCACGGGCAGCTCGTGAATATGCACTATTACCGCTTCTTTTTGGAACATAATCCCCAGCCCCCACCCCACCCTATCCGTAGTATCATCACAATACCGTGCACATCATTAAGAAAACTTTCTACTCATTATCTACTACCCTACCCATCCAGAAATTCTGTCATATATATCAAATACACTCACTCATTACATAAAAATAAATAAATAAATAAATAAATAAATAAATAAATAAATAAATAAATAAATAAACCCATCCCTCACACTTTCTGCTATCCCTTCAACACGATATCCATCAACGTAGCCAGAAAACATCCTTTCCATTCTGCACTGTCACCTCTGCCCATCCAAAAGTACAATCATCCATACCAAACATCCCACGTTTAAAAACAGCTGTTAAAATTCAATAAGCGAATTAGCCAAGAAACCGAATACTCCTTCCCATCTCTTCACTTTACACACCCACGTACCCACCTCCTCAATCCTCCACTCTTTCTCCAACCCGCTTAAATCATTTGGCCAGAGAGTAGGCGTTATCTACTCGGTGGCCCACCTCCCCATTCAGGAGAGGAATAGACTACAACTTCCCTCGTCATCGTCGAACAGGTGCTGCGACTAGATCGAGTATAGAAATTTCACGGTGATATCTGTTTTGTCTCGGTTGTAACAACACAGTTGCCAATATTACAGTACCAACCCTCGTATTATATACAGTAATAAGTCATGTAACCTTCATATTTAAGTGTAGTGCAAATGACAAGAACTTGTTTTGCCTAATACACGAATCACAGCCGTCTTGGTAACGGAGTAACCCTGCCGGGACATAGAGTGAAAGATAGAAAGAGGAAAGAAGACAACCAAGGTTTATAAGGTGCTGCTTGTAAATAGATATCAGGACAATAAGCGATGTTCGGAGGCGACAAATAAGAGACAAGTTTACTGTATGGATTAAAACTCTCCATGGTCCAGAATCAGGCAATGTAAATTTTACTTCCTTGCCTTTAAAAGGGGACTCTACTGAATTTTTTGTCTTTATTAATTTTAGTCTCATTTACCCCAGATTATATTCTTCTAAAATTACTTTTTTTTAAGTTTTCTGGTTAAAACTCGATTGTTAAGCTTAAGGAGGTCAGATTAGTAATTTGAAGTAGATATTTCGATATTAAATGAAATATTAAATTTTAATAAAATTTGTGTTCATAAGTGACAACGCAACTTACGAACAGTTGATTATTTTCATGCGTTTACTGAAGGTACTTTTGCATTTTCAATAATTTAAAAAAATGAGCAATTCAAATTAAGAACAACATATAGGTGAACGTTTGTGTAGAATTTGAAGCTGATCAGTTTAAAACTGTTTTCTTTGGAGCACTTTGAATTAAAGAAAAAGTTACTTTTGAGAAAAAGTGAAGCTGAAGTGAACATACCCAACTGAAGAAACACGCAGCGCGCAGATTTGATTTAAATGTTTCCTCAGAACCTTTAAAAATACTGCTCATGAAAAAAAAAACGTGTTACCATGTGCCCCCATGTCTGTAGTGTCTATTATTTCTAAAATCTCATTTTTTGGCAAGTTTGGTCAAAAAATCTCAGTAGGGTCCCTTTTAAGTGGTTTCACCTTCAGGGCATGGGTCGTCAGTAACCACAAAAATTACAAGGTATGATCTATGATATTTCGTGGGTCATGTACTGTAACCAGATAATTCAACTTTCATTGGTCTTGAGTTATCTTCAGTCATCAACGGATTACTTCCTGATGGAATTAAATAAGTAAAGGAGGAAACCTGTAGAAAATTGTAGATTACTACTTCATGAAAGTTAAGAGTAATGAAACAGTGATAATAAAGAGACAACTATAGTTACCATACAAGTATTGTATCAATAATTTCAGTGCTTTACGCCAAATATTATCACTGCTTTGTTGACCGTTTATGTTGTGTTCCTTTCTCCTATATTGTACAAATACCTCCGTAGACTAAATTTTTGGTGAGTATTTTTATTTGACTTTCAAAATCTTCCTCCAATTGGACGCTGCTTAAGACAAAGAATGCAATGAAATAATTTCATTTAAAAAAGTTAATTATGTCTCAGTCTGGCGAATAAAACTGATGTCTGAGTATCAAAAGAGAAACCCCTGACAGCTTTGTCCCCAGTCGATGAATTGCTTGGAACTGATATTGAAGGTCTTCTTCAACTTTACCGTACCGGGCGAGTTGGCCGTGCGTGTAGAGGCGCGCGGCTGTGAGCTTGCATCCGGGAGATAGTAGGTTCGAATCCCACTATCGGCAGCCCTGAAAATGGTTTTCCGTGGTTTCCCATTTTCACACCAGGCAAATGCTGGGGCTGTACCTTAATTAAGGCCACGGCCGCTTCCTTCCCACTCCTAGTCCTTCCCTGTCCCATCGTCGCCATAAGACCTATCTGTGTCGGTGCGACGTAAAGCCCCTAGCAAAAAAAAAAAAAAAAAAAAAAAAAAAAACAACTTTACCATCTTCTTAGGGACTGCCCCTCTCGCACCGATCATGAGACCCCTCACTTCTACGTCGTCCAGCTCGTATTTATTCATATAATACGGCAATGTAGGCAAGTAGATAATAATTATTTCCCCTGTCTACTTCGTCTGGCTGGTCGGAGTTCGGTTCAAATCTTAATGAGGGGTCCAAAATGTATTCTATTTCCCTTTTAATGGCGATAATGTCTATCCTTCTCGTGCTGCCATTTACTCCGATGCCATGGACTTCCTCATGCACTTGAAATCCTTCCTCACGGAGCGTCTGTGCTATGGACGACCTGATGTTGTGATGTCCGGTGTTTCGAAGCGCTCCACGGAAGGCACAGGGGCCCAAGACGTGAGGTAATGTTTCAATCTCACTACATCTTCTGCAATGGTTTCTGTTAAGGGACCTTCCCGGTACAGCTCTTACAGGTGCAGCGTTACATGCCATTTTCAGCGCGTCTCTCCCCTCCGTGTTAGAAAGGCCATCATGTTTCCTAAGTCAGTGGTTGGCAGGAGGCAACTTCTTGTACAGACACACGCCCTGATCTTAGCTTCTCGGCTGGCACTATTTCTCAAATTCAGATTGTTGTAATTTATTTCTGATTTTCTCGGCGTCATACTCACCGTACATTTAGCTCAGTTAAAAATCTATAAATTTCTTTATCTAGACTTCTAGTGGCTTCAGTATATTGTTTCCCCTCCCGTTTTGAATGTTTCAGTTGTATATATGCTGAAGGAAGGCTTTCTAGCTGGCCCTAAAAACACCCAAACCTTTGTACCGTACATCTGAGTAGATCATAGAATCCGGAGTGTCAGTAGGAAGGGATAAGATCACCTTTAGTGTACTCTTAACAAGTTTATCAGTATTTTCCAAGAACCGCCGTGGTATTTTTCCTGCAGAGAATACACAGGAACGGGTAAGTCAACGTAGGGCAAACTGAACAATTTAGAATTGAAAATTTCTGATCTGGATGAAGCCAAGGGCAGGATGATGACGATGTGAGTTTCTGCTTAAGGAGTGCCGTTGTCTTCTTAGAATCTGCATAATTTATTCCCAAATATTTGGAAAATCTAATTATGTTCTTTGTATATTTTATTCCATACTGTGTCAAATAAGTTCTCTCTCTGGTAAAAATTGGACAGAAATTTCAAACGAACATATTTGTAGACAAATTCTGTCCCTCAGGTTCTTAAAAATAATGTTGAAAGTGGAACTTTACGATACAGTAGTTACTTGCTGCACTCAGCTTTCTACCAACATAACAACAAATCATCTAAAACCTTTTGAATTCGTGTAAAACAATCACTTAAGGCTGGTTAGCACTAGGCCAGTAATTTAGTCCAGTTGCGAGTGATTTAGTAGCTCTACTCAACGAGGACACAGCAAGTGAAGGAGTATGTGTTCAGACACTGTTTACTTAGTGTTCCTCTGTCGACTGCTGATGATCCAGGAGCGAGAGCGAATGTTGGAAGAAGAACAAATTATAAATGTAAAAATGAATACAAAATACTGATGTGGTGTCTTTAATTTTCTGTTTGATTTCCTTCTCGCGAAATCCTAGTATTCCCGTTGCCTTACCCAAATAATCGACTGAAGTTGCCTTGGCTGCTTTACTTTTGTACAGGAGATATTTCATATTCTACAAGCACTCCTGATCCACGTAGGCAGTAACAAATTTGACGGTCGTATCATCGCTCCAACCTGCCGTTCCACAAGAAACAGGTGACTGATCAGAAAGATGCGATGATAACGAACTCTACTAGACAGACAGTGACGGGCTAGCGGTAAGTGAAATAGGGTGGGCGATGTTACTCGACCGTTTACTTTCCATTTTACTGGATAGAACCTATTAAGTCATTTTACTCGGCTTAATCGTTTTGTCCGAACACGTTTAGTTACTAAATCCCACGCCACTGGACTAAAGTACAAGCCTACTGCTAACCAGCCTATACCGCTAGATACTTACCAGATGGCTAAACTGCGTCCTGCAAGCGATCAGATCGACCGATTCTTCAATGATGTACCGTATGTCCTAGATTCTTTCATGGATGGTATCGACTGCTTGAATGGTGGCCCTTGAAATTAGCATAATGTGTTCATACTGATATTGTTTAATTAATGAATAAATATACCAGGCGAGTTGGCCGTGCGCGTAGAGGCGCGCGGCTGTGAGCTTGCATCCGGGAGATAGTAGGTTCGAATCCCACTATCGGCAGCCCTGAAAATGGTTTTCCGTGGTTTTCCATTTTCACACCAGGCAAATGCTGGGGCTGTACCTTAATTAAGGCCACGGCCGCTTCCTTCCAACTCCTAGGCCTTTCCTATCCCATCGTCGCCATAAGACCTTTCTGTGTCGGTGCGACGTAAAGCCCATAGCAAAAAATGAATAAATAATAATAATAATAATAATAATAATAATAATAATACGCCTCTGTGGTGTAGTAGTAGTAGTGGGTATTTCACAATTAGATTATGTATAACTAATTAGTGTGATTAGCTGCCACCCACGGAGGCTCGGGTTCGATTCCCGGCTCTGCCACGAAATTTGAAAAGTGGTACGAGGGCTAGAACAGGGTCTACTCATCCTCGGGAGGGCAACTGAGTAGACGGAGTTCGATTCCCATCTCAGCCTCCACGAAGTGGTTTTTCATGGTTTCCCACTTCTCCTCCAGGTAAATGCCAGGATGGTACCTAGCTTCCTTCCCTCTCCCTCGTCTATCCCTTACAATCCCCCCCCCAGGCCCTGTTCAGCATAACGGGTGAGGCAGTCTTGGTAGATACTGGTCCTCCTCCCCAGTTGTATCCCGGCCCAAAGTTTCACTCTCCAGGACACTGCCCTTGAGGCGATAGTGGTCGGATTCCTCACTGAATCCGAGGGGTAAAACTCTGGAGAGTAAACGGATTAAGAAGTAAATAAATAAATAAATAAATAAATAAATAAATAAATAAATAAATAAATAAATAAATAATACTAATACATTCAGCATTGTATGAAATAAAATATCCTACGTTACACATCTGAAAGTGTCTTGACGTATTCGTTTCGAAATTCTGGCCAATCCATCACACTTTCGGCCTTTGTAACGTATATAATTACATGAACTTCGGTCAATTGTGGGGCAGAATTTGTCTACAAAAATGTGGGTTCAAAATTTCTGTTCAAGTGTTACCAGAGAGACAACTTTATAATTAAGTTAGAACTAAAACTAGGTATTTCACAATTAAATTATGTATAACTAATTAATAACATAATATTTTCTTTTTTAAAATCTTATTAGAGATATAGTAGATGAATGCATGGCCTACGAAACAGGAAAGGACAATAAATTAGAAGTACGTGACTAAAAATTGCCATATCTCAAACCAATTTTCATTTAACTGGGTATACAATTGAACCCACGATACACTTTCCTTCTGATGTTCTATGATAGAATACCGACGACTTTCAACTTAACGGGAACATCTCTTCTGTGCCAGTACTTGCATGCCCACCCTAGTTTATAGTTCTCGTTTCGAAGGGTACAGAAGTGCTTCGCCATCCTACAAATCCTTGGCGTCATAGGGAAAACTCGTGTAATTCCGAGAAAACGATCTTTATATGTAGTATTTAATCGTTCAGCATAAGTGCATGCTATATCAGATTACTGTTGACAAGAGATTAAAAAAAAAAAACAAGAAACAAAAATCTTAGTACATAATAATGCAAATTAAAAATAATTACTTACTAATGACGTGATTTGAAGTAGACCTCCTGTAGGCCTTTCTGTAACTATACAAGTGAGCAAAGTTTTTTAACATAAAGTGCTGGGAAAGATTCACACACACATTTATAAAAAATAATTGTTCACAAAAACAAAGTGGTTTTCCAGTTTTTCGTTTCTAGTTGACTTTTATTTGTTTCTGTAATAGTGTTATACTGAATACTTCATTAAGATGTACATTGGCAGTTGATTAAAAAAAGCACTGAGAAATAGTAGGCTACACGAGTGAAAATTTGTACCTTTTTTTAAATACACGAACACTCACTGATCATCTTCAGATACTTCTCTTGGCGAAAGTAAAAGATCTTGAGGAAGTGTACTTTTAATCCCGTGTGAAAGTGTTGATCGTTTTCCAAGGGCGAAGAACACAGCACCAAGCACATGTTGTAGAACGTCTTAGCTTACGTTGTAATCACGTGTTCCAGAGTGTCTAACTGAAGGTCGCGATGTGACTGTTTGTTTCGAACGTACCAAGGGGCGTTGGTGATGGTACAAAGAACTTTGTTTTGGAATGATTGCAGTGGTTCGAGCCGCCCCTCCCCAGACTGGGCAGGCGTAGGTGAAGAAATGACGTAGCAGGATTTCCAGAGAAGTAATCCACATTCAAATTTGAGGGAAGATTTCCTGTTTAGTAGAGGATGTAGTCTTGTTAGTCTTGCATAACTTAGATTTCATTTCTGATTTATGCAGTATTTCCATGATAAGCGACGGTCAAGGAATACTCCCAGATATTTCACGGCCTTGTCGTTAGGTGTCCGTGGTATGGTTGTTCTATTTAGAATTATTGGTGGTAGGGGTGGTGGACGTCGAAGAGTAAATATCATGGTTTCACATTTCGGTACATTCAGTGAAATTCTCCAGTCATCTAACTACGTAAATATGGTTTGCAGAGAAGCTTGCAGGCAGTGAGTGGCAGTTAAAATATCATGGTGTGATGTGAAGACAGCAGAATCATCTGAATACAATGCGATGTTGACGAATGGAGGCGATGGAATGTCGTATGTATAAATGTTGAAGAGTGTTGGACCAAGAATAGAACCTTGAGGAACACCGGCTTTGATGAGCAGAGGTGTTGAATGCGTGGGATACGTATGCTAAAGGTACGCTGGCTCAAGAAGCTGTAGATGATTCTGTATATATAATGTGGGATTCAGATTGTGTGCTACTTGTATAATAGGCCTTTATGCCAAACTTTATCAAATGCCTTTGTAAAATCTAAGAATGCTGCAATAGTGTGATGTTTGAACTCGATACCTTGCACAATATGTTCTGTAATACGTACTAGCTGATGAGTAGTCGAATTCCGTTGACGGAAGCCAAACTGATGATGTGAAAGGAGAGTTGTGCTCTCTAAGAAATTATTTAGACGTTTGTGGCCGATTTTCTGAAATAATTCGGATAACGTTGGTAATAAACTTAATGGTCATTAACTCGTTGGTAATGTCGAAGATTTTCCAGGTTTGTGAATTGCTATTGTTTCTGCATGTTTCCATGTGTCAGGAAAGTACCCAAGTCAAAGAAGTGCATTGAATATAGATGCAAGGAATGATAGTGCTTTCCGAGTAAAGTGCTTCAAGGCTATGTTAGGGATGAGATCATGTCCAGCAGCTTTCTTGAAGTGGTGAATGCCAATGTCAGTATCTCCTCTAATTTGTAGGAGCATATTTGGTTGAAGACATGATTTAATCTGTTGTTGATAACTGCCTCATTTAATATAACCATGAGTAAATGTGCGAGGTTGTTGAAATAAAGTTTCAGCAGAAAATGATGTAATTACTGGTCAGTGATTCGAATCCATTTCAGCCACTGGTCTTACGTAAAGCGGGAATGCGAAATTTTTGATTAGGGCTATGTCAAGGATATCCGGCTGTCGATTTAAGTTGGATGGGTAATGAGTCGGTTCTTCTGGTACAGCGACGTAGATGGCATTAAGTTTCTGCTAATAGCTCTCTACCATTAGGAGTTGTTACACGAGAGCCCCAAATCTCTTTCTTGCTGTTAAGATCTCCCACTAGTATGGCTGGTAACTGGTCTTGAAGCAATACTCTTATATCTTCTCCGTGGAGTCGACCTGATGGCGTTTATAGGCTGCTATGACTGCCAAAGGGGTTCCATTGCTTAATTAGATTTTAACAGCACAAGCTTCTAGAGTAGTTAGCTGTGGTAAGTATATTGGATAATTTGTTTTCTTTATGATGACAGCCACTCCACCAGAGGCAACAGGAGCGGGGCGATCAGTTCTGTAGACGTTATAACCAGGTACTGTGAAACGTTCATGTTCAACTAGGTGAGTTTCAGAAATGCATGCTACATCTATATTATGGGGAGACATGAACTCCAAGAAGGAAGCGCGTTTGACCTTAAAACAGTTAGCATTCCAGTTTATAAATGTGAGATGGGAAAACACAGAATTGGAACTAACAACCATTATTAAGGTGTTCTGCCAGTAATTTCATGACAAATGATTTAATTTTGGGGATGTATGTCGTAAGAAAGGCTATAACCTGCTGGACAAGGCTGGAAGACGATTCAGGTTGAGAAGAATTATGAGGTTGATTCTGAGCTGGATATACTGGAGTTTGTTGAGAAGGTTGGGAAATAGGGCGTTGCCATGCTGATGATTTAGGGGTTTGAACTAGCGAAGGTCGAGATGGTAGCGGAGGAAAATTTGTAACATTATTCACTGGTGGTGGAGGGGCGATACTGTTGGGCTGGGTGCTGGTGAATATCGGTGTTGAAAGAGAAGTACTTTCACGCCTGATCTTGTTCTTCATATTTAGATAGTATGGGTAGCTTTTGTAATTTGCAGCATGTTCTTGGCCTCAGTTCACACACGTTTGAGGTACGTATCTTGGTTTACTGCACGCTGAATAGTGATGATTATTAGGGCGTTTGGCGTAGCGTGAACTTAACCTGCAGAAGATTTTAGTGGGCCCGAACCTATGATATCGGGTACACTGTGAGATGTCTTGTAGTTTGCGACGATGTTCGATCGAAATAAGGACACGTTGAATGTGTGTTAAGTCAAAAATTATTTTTGCATCTTCTGTGTTGTCCAATTCAACGGCGCAGAGAGGCATGGGCTGCTTGTCTTTGGAAAGAAGCCGAGTAACTTTACGAACAGGTAAGTTAATCTCTTTTAACTCTGAGTGAAGTTCCGAGTCAGTAACAGAGTATGCGACATTACGAATTATTGCTTCAAGCTTTTAGGTTGTAGGGTCCTGGAAGGTAAGAATTTGAAGTTCTGATTCTAATAGAAATTTCGTTTCGGAACGATAATCACTGATAGTGGTAGTATTCATTTTGAGAACTTCGCCATGCTGTTGTGTAGTGTAGTATAATCACTGTTGGTTACAGTATTCAAGTCTCTAATAATTTTCTGATAATTATTTACTTCGTGGATAAAGATTGGTGACACGTTAACTTTAGGTGTTAATGGGGCAACATCATCGCCTGCAGTGTTATCATCCATGTGTTCAAGAGGAGCTTATGAACGGCTGTAAGATATAGCCTACCATATATTTATTGTTTAATTTTGCAGCTGATGCGGTTAAATTTTTACTGGGAATCTCTAAACCATCGTCTTGTTGTAATTGGGGATCGTGAGGAGTAAGAGTTTCGTGTGCACGTTTAAGTTCTGCAAGTTTCCTTGGTTGTAAAATAGGTCGTGATGGTGTTAGACACAGAAGGGTGATTTATAAGTTCTGGACTTACATGATGTCGTTACCGTCTTTGTAATTGATGCTGCTGTTGAGTTGCGTGTTGCTGTAGATGTGAGGAAATATTCACTGAAGGCTAGCTTGTGTTGACTTGTTGATCGAGTTGAATTGGCTGCGTAGAGTCTACGTCCGCTGACAGCGAATAATCTATACTAATATTATAAAGAGGAAAAATGTGTTTGTTTGTTTGTAACGAATAGACTCAAAAACTACTGAACCGATTTTAAAAAAATTCTTCACCTACAGAAATCTACATTGCCAGTGAGTAACATGGGCTGTATTTTATTTTCAAAACAATTCGCGGTGGGGGGGAACGGGGGGGGGAGATATAAAAATAATAGGCTAATATAGGCAAAATATCGAATTTGTCGTTTAAGGACGAGGCAAAGCTCAATTTAATCCTCTTGACGCAAAGAACAAAACTCGGTAAGCCCTACGGGCCCGAAAACCATATTTTAAGGCCGCAAAACCAACCGTTACGGAGATATTGGCACCACACTACCCCTGCTCTAGGAATCGGATAAAGGAAATGAACTGCCGTAACCATGGCAACGCCAGCTCCAGGATTTTGGGCATAGCTGCCAACCAAAATTGGTACACATATGACTTACTATCTGGAAAAAATATACTGTTGTGTAAGGCACTCATAGGACTCCTTTTGGCAGAGGTGGAAAGGGGGTGAAGTATAAAAATCTTATCTTACTATATATAAAAATGGATGTATGTGTGTGTAAATGACACATTTCCTCCTAAACCGCTGTAGCAATTTGAACCAAACTTGGTACACGTATTACTTACTATCGGAAGACGAGCACTGTGGGGGTATGCCATCCCTAGCGCTCTTAAGGGAGGAGGTCGGGGGGGTTATTTATAAAAATAATCGAGAATAGTGTCGAATTCATTGTTTTCGGGGTCACTGGGTTCAAAAGTAATACTTCAGAATTTTAAAGTCCAAGTTCAGCCCCCTTTTAGGTGGGGAGCGAAGGGGAGGGGTGAAATATAGAAATAATTAAAAACAGTTTCGAATCCATAGATTTCAGGGTCTCTGAGATGAATAGTAATACTCCGGATATTTTACAAGTCCAAGTGGGGGGCGGAGGGGGTGAGAGATAAAAATAATCGAAAAACTATATATAAAAATGTTATCTTCTTCTTCTTACTATATATAAAAATGGATGTATGTGTGTGCATGGGTGTATATGTGTGTGTGTAAATGACACATCTCCTCCTAAACCACTGGAGCAATTTCACCAAACTTGGTACACTTATCAATTAGTATCAGGAGACAAACCGCGTGGGGGTAAGACACCCCTAGCACCATTATGGGCAGGGGGTGAGGGGGTGGTATAAAATCTAGAATGTTATCGAATCCATAGTTTGCGTGGTCGCTGAAATGAACAGTGACACTCCGAATTGTTTGAAGTTCATGTTCAGCCCCCTTTGGGGTGTGGGTGAAGGGGGGGGGGGTGAGATATAAAAATAATCAAAAACAATGTCGAATCTACAGTTTTCTGGGCCACTGAGATGAATGGTGACAACCCAGAGTTTTTATCTCTTAGGGGTGGGGGCGAGAGGGGAACAGTCTCATTGACAGTTGAAATCCTGTACATCGTATCTATAGTGCGACGCCTAAATACATATAGTTATCACTTATTAATTTTTGGTGAGGGGCTGCCTGGCCGAGGCGGTAAAGGCGTGCTCGGTTCGCCCGGAAGGACGTGGGTTCGAATCCCCCCTCAGGAAGTCGTAAAATTTAAGAAATGAGATTTCCAATTCCGGAGGTGCATATGGCCCTGAGGTTCACTCAGCCTACACCAAAAATGAGTACCAGGTTAATTCCTGGGGACAAAGGCGGCCGGGCGTAGAGCTAACCACTCTACCCCATCACGTGCCGAGGTTACGGATAGTGGAAGCCTTTACATTCCACCCCTCCAAGGGCCTTCATGGCTTGTACGGAGATGACTGACTGACAATTTTTGGTGGGATCAAATACTTCCCAGTCGATTCGAGCTTCCATAAGGACGAAGTTTACTCGAAAATTAAATCATCAAAAACTTGAAATCAAACATATCTAAATAATTCTACAACTACATAGTAGATCGTAACATATCGATCTGCAAGTCAAAAAGGAATTCTATAAAAATGCACATCACAAATAACTAACTGGTAAATATTCAGAAACTATCCGGGCAACGCCGGGTACTACAGGTAGTGTGTTAATAAACTTTCTATTAATTAGTCCCCGTATCAGGGTTTATTCCATTAGCCATGTTGAGGGAAGTGTAAGTTCATAGTGTGAAAGCACACGAAGTTTAATTACACAAATATACTGAAGAACGAACACACAGTACACGTTATGCTACACTGTAAACACAAGCGAGAGGCAAGAGCGCTGAGTGAATTGCTTCGGCTGAAGCTCGCTAGCGGCTGTAAAAACGAATAAATTAGTTCGAATTACGGTGACTTTAATATGCATTGTCCGTCACTCCAATATTAGAGGGAATTGCCAGACCGATACATTAGTCAATATTGCTGCAAATGATAGAGTCCCATAGCATTTGGCTTTGCCATTTACTGACTTTTGGGATAATTGTAAACATTAATTAGACAGTTGTGGCAAGACAATTTGAGTAGATCTTCATGTAAAACTGGGCATCACAGGATTGGGATACTGCCTGTGATTCCAAGAAACCTTGGTTTAATTGTCGTTACTATTCGAGACATCACATCACAAACATTGTACGCACGCTGTTAAACCATATGCGTACTCCCACCCAGTGATTTCGCATGACACTAGTAGATTCCAACTTATGTCAATGTAAAACTGCAGTCGGTACTATTAATCATATTATTTTTCAATGTCCGATGCTTGAACCGATTAGAAGCTTCCCCTAGTGCACCGTCACTGCATTGTCCTACCTACATAGGAGACTTGCAGTGGTGTGTCTACGGCGCACTAGCCGCTAGCGTCTGGGAAAGGAGTAGCAATCCAACTGACGAGCCCACTGCTGCACTGGGGCGAAACGCTGGTAATTTCACGTTTGAAAATCCTAAAGAGCTTAAAGTAATTCTATTTGTTTAGATTAGAACAATAGTTGAAATCCATCTAAATGACAGAATATGCAACTGTCCCTCAAGCGCTGTATATCTAAATGACAGAATATGCAACTGTCCCTCAAGCGCTGTATATCTAAACGACAGAATATGCAACTGTCCCTCAAGCGTTGTATATCTAAATGACAGAATATGCAACTGTCCCTCAAGCGCTGTATATCTAAATGACAGAATATGCAACTGTCCCTCAAGCGCTGTATATCTAAACGACAGAATATGCAACTGTCCCTCAAGCGCTGTATATCTAAATGACAGAATATGCAACTGTCCCTCAAACGCTGTATATCTAAATGACAGAATATGCAACTGTCCCTCAAGCGCTGTATATCTAAATGACAGAATATGCAACTGTCCCTCAAGCGCTGTATTGTGTGGAACTGTAACCTCCGATATGAAACTCATTGGCGTGTCATGACGTGTTGTTTATCGGTGCTGCTTTACGGTATGGAAGGCAGGATACCAAAAGTCTTCAACAATGAGTCGACTACAAGCCTCTGAAATGTGGATATATCGCAGAATGTTCGAGATCCGATGGGTATACCACGTCACTTGCGAGGAGGTACTTCGTCGTGCCGGGAAATCATGCGATGTCTTTAGCCTCACAAAACTCAGGGAAGCAGTATATTTCGATCGAAGCTTCAGAAATTAAAAATAGAGTCTCATACAATTGATCATAGAGAGCATGACAGAAGCAAACCTCCTTCATAAAGTACAGCAAACAGCCAAACTTCATTACGTCAGAATAGATTTGAACTACCTCTCCCCATAACGTAGAGCACTCTCAAGGTCATCAACACGATGTTCAGTGTCCAACCCCTCTCAACACAACAGTATGTACAACAAGGTATTTGTGCCGCTGACCATTCGCACGTGGAATAAGGAATTGGGAACATGCATCATTTTCAAAAATATTTTTTTTGAAAAGTACACCAATGAAATAGTACGTAAACGTATTACATTGTGGTATGTTGCCTTGTTTTATACAATTAAAAAAATATTTAATAGTGCCTTTCCGCAAGGCGAGTGAAACGGCCTCTGACGTAAGCGGCGCGCTGTGACGTCACGATCCAGTACCGCATGGAGCTCTACCAGCCGTTGTGCATCAGCCGTTGCTAAAAGCCGATTGTTTATTACTCATGATCGCGAATAACTTCGAAATGACAGAAGAAAGGTTCAAAACAGCACAGTCAGACAATCTACCATGTGTAGATGTCATCATTCTTGAAAAATGTGACTTTTGTGGCCGCAGAAATTAGCGGATAACAAGCAAGTTTGTAAGTGGCGTCTTTTATATACGTGCAATATACTGTAACCCATAGTATTAGGATAACAACGAACCTGGATAGATATCACATCACTTTCAACATTTCCTTCTAGACTGATTCCCCTATTAAAGAATAACATTACATTTTCGGGCTTTCAGCATTAGTAAAGTAAGAAATCGGATTACAGCACTAACATAAACATATAGGTAGCATTATAGTACTAGTCCGCTTCTGTGATGTAGTGGTTAATGTGTGCCACTCCCGGAGGCCCGGTTTCGATTCCCGGCTCTGCCATGAAAGTTGAAAACAAATAGTACGAGGGTTGGAACGGGGTCTACTCAGCCTCGGGAGGTCAACTTAGTAGAAGGGTTTCGAATCGCACCTCAGCCATCCTCGAAGTGGTTTTTCGTATTTTCCTACTTCTCCTCCAGGCACCTAAGGCCACGGCCGTTTCCTTCCCTCTTCCTTGTCTATCCCTTCCGATCCTCCCATCCTCCAACAAGGCCCCTGTTGAGCATAACAGGTGAGGCCGCCTGGGCGAGGTAATGGCCCTCCTCACCAGTTTCATCACCATACTCAAAGTCTCACGTTCCAGGACACTGCCCTTGAAGTGGTAGAGGTGAAATCCCTCGCTGAGTCCGAGAGAGAACCAACCCTGAAGGATAAACTGATTAAGAAAGAAAGAAAGATCATAGTACTGTAGGTCTATAACCTATCATTTCTGAAAAAATATATATTTATGGTTGGGGCAACCGGCCTACCCACTTCCGGGGCCCATGAAAGAGAATTAAATATCTTTGTGGAGGGAAAAAGTTAAACATGATAAAGATAAATATGACTTCATCTAGTTTTCACAAGTTGGGCTGAGTGGTTCAGACGGTTGAGGTGCTGGCCTTCTGACCCCAACTTGGCAGGTTCGATCCTGGTTCAGTCCGGTGGTAGTTGAAGGTGCTCAAATACGTCAGCCTCGTGTCGGTAGATTTACTGGCACGTAAAAGAACTCCTTCAGGACTAAATTCCTGCACATCGGCGTCTCCGAAAATCGTAGAAGTAGTTAGCGGGGCGTGAAGCCAATAACATTAATTACATTTGGCTTTTAACAAGCTGAGCATATCAGGAAAGAAAAGTGTCCTGGTGACATTTTAGTCGCTCAATACAGGAATGTCTTTGGGTGCTGTGACTTTTACTTTTTTTTTTTTTTTTTTTTTTTTTTTGCTGTTTGCTTTACGTCACACCGTCACATATAGGTCTTATGGCGACGATGGGACAGGAAAGGCCTAGGAATGGGAACAAAGCGGCCGTGGCCTTAGGTACAGCCTCAGCATTTGCCTGGTGTGAAAATGGGAAACCACGGAAAACCATCTTCAGGGCTGCCAGCAGTGGGGTTCAAAACCTTCTATCTCCCTGATGCGAGCTCACAGCTGCGCGCTCCTAACCGCACGGCCAACTCGCGCGGTATTTTTACCCTTCGGTTTATTGACTTGGCTTGTATAACCTAAAACTTAGGCTAAGTTGGATAATATTTTAAACACCTACATCACTATTTTCAGCTGTGTGCAATTATGGTATTTATTTCATTAATATTATGATAATTATTATTATAATTGAGCATTGTTAACTTATAAGACCCCAACAAACAAGCATTGGTTTTGTGTAGAGTTATACATTTGTTAAATTCACGTTGTTTCCTTTCATGATGTACACGCCTATTCTTTGTTACATTATAGAGTATTTAGATATAGCCTAAATTTCTTTACCAATTAAGCTCATTAATAAAGACATACATAACTGTCCCATGCCAAGATATATTGGTAGAATTAGAGCTGTCAAAATGGTTCATAACCCCTTTGATTTATTATCTTGACATGGATCACCCAAAACATAGGTTAGGTTTGGAGAATACTTTAATAATCAGCATTATTTAATGCACTGTTTTTTACTTTCATATTCCAAGATGTAATTGAAGCATTTAAATAAAGCATCATACATTAAAATGTAAAGTTTTACCACTAGAACAGCGGACATGGAAAAGTGATTTGAAAATTCAAACAAATTCATCTTACGTTAAAATCTTCAAAAAAATAAACTGTAGACTTTCCCGATATATCACCAGCATTTCTCCGGCTCGCCAAAATCCATTTCTCCCTAGTTTTAGCGTCTTTGGAACATGTATAAACAATTTGTTTGGCATGGTATGCGATGTGCTATTGCACATCGGAACTCTACACCATTTATAAGTTTTCTGCCTCACTGTCTGCGCAGGATTCATTTTAAGTCTAAAATATACCACTCAGATTATTATCCGATGTATAGACCTCGAATTTAATCATACTAGACACTAACGTAAAGATACGCGAAGTGTATCCTGCTTCTCACAGCGCACTATGTGTTATTTCGTCTGCTAATTCAGTCAACCTGTACGATGACGTCAGACCAATGAGATCGCGTACTTGCGTGACGTGACATTTTCGTAGATTTTTATCATGTTTGGAGTTATTATTTGTACATTCTGATCACATTTTTGAATTCTGCATGAAATTTTGAATCAGATTAGCATATTTTTAATTAAAACCCCGGATCATGCATGTTCCCTATTCTATCCCGGATTAAATTAGAGACGTAAGTAAACTAATGCTATTCAAAATAAAGTGCAAATAAGCTACAACACATCCTCAAAGTTGATTATATTACAAAAACATTATGTAAATGTAAGGTTCAATAATTAGTGACGGGCTGCGACTGGAATCGCGAATAGTTGATTCCATATGCCTGGGGAATAAGGGTACCCTTATTTCGAGGAACTACTAGCACCATCTGTGTTGCAGATACGCAAATACGTGCACCACGAATGTGTTCTGTAATGTGAGTTCGTTTTGGTTTATAACCAGTCTACTCTACAAGCCGTGCCTACTCTCATTGTACTGTCCTGGAGTTATACACTCTAATGCGACTGTAAGTTGATCAGAAAATATGATTCTTTGTTTGAAACTAATCAAATTGTATGGACTGTAAACTTGTATAGGGATTATGACATAATATTTCAACAAAATACAATTGTTCTAAAGAGACAACCTTAACTAATGTTAAGCTGTGATGAAAGCAAAAATAGTACTGTAATTCTGACAGTTTCTCATAATAATATTTAGCAGTAGGATGAAAGTTCTTCTTCTTCCTCTTCGTCTTCTTCGTTTTCTACCACTTTTACTACATCTGTGGGGTCGCGGGTGCGAGCTGTATCACACGTGTTGATTTGGCCCGGTTTTACAACCGGATGCCCTTCCTGACGCCAACCCTGTATGGAGGGATGTAATCACTGTTGTGTGTTCCTGGGTTGGTTGGTAGTGTAGTGTGTTGTCTGAATATGAGGAGGAAGATGTTGGGACAAACACAAACACCCAGTCCTCGGGCCAAAAGAACTAATCAGAGGTGATTAAAATCCCACATCCGGACGGGAATTGAACTCGGGAACCTCTAAACCGAAGGCCTCAACGCTGACCATCCAGCCAATGAGTCGGACAGTAGCACGAAATGTTGACTGCATCGTAAGACAGGTAACGGAAGACAGGTAGGCCTATGCTTCAAAACAAGTTGTGTACTTATTAAAAACTAGCTGATGTACCCGTGCTTCGCTACGGGATTCTCAGAAAGACTGACTTGGTGGTTTTCCTAACTGAATTCAACATAGGTCATTACCAAAAACGTCAGTAGGAATGTAGCGATTGAAAGCAATGTTATGATATAAAATACTCGATCAAATGAATAATCGCACACTCTCTCACTTTCAACGAACAGTACTACGGTGTCGATCTAAGAGTCCAAAGTTCCAGAGCTGGAATAACCAGGTCGCAGACTGCCGTGAACACTCCTCTGTCATTATTCCGTTAAATACTCACACAACTCATTCCAATCAGTGGCTCAGAGTAGGGATTGAATAGCTCGAATACAATGATGAACCAGTGTGTTACGTACCAGATATATCAGAAAATGTATGAACCAGAGGAATGGCATGCTAAAGAAGAAAGTTATCTTACACCTCAGCTACTTCCCGCCAATATACAGGCAGGCTGTTACATTTGGTACGACCAGGCGAGTTGGCCGTGTGGTTACGGGCGCGCAGCTGTGAGCTTGCATCCGGAAGATAGTGGATTCGAACCCCACTGTCGGCCACCCTGAAGGTCGTATTCGGGAGATAGTGGGTTCGAGCCCCACTGTCGGCAGCCCTGACGATGGTTTTCCGTGTTTTCCCGTTTTCACACCAGCAAATGCCGGGACTGTACCTTAATTAAAGCCACGGTCGCTTCCTTCCACTTCCTAGACCTTTCCTATCCCATCGTCGCCATAAGACATATCAGTGTCGGTGCGACTTTAAGAAAAAAAAGAAAAGATGGCATTCCGTGGTTTCCCATTTTCACACCAGTCACACCAGGCTGTACCTTAAAGCCAAGGCCGCTTCCTTCACACCACTATTCATTTGATATCCCATCGTCGCCATAAGACCTACCTGTGTCGGTGCGACGTCAAGCAAATTAAAAAAAAACCTCGGTACGCTGCAGTAATCCTATCTATCGGGGATGAGAGGAAACAGAAGACAAAAAGCACATCGCAACAAACAATGGTCAATGTAATGTTATTGTTGATAAAGTTTATGAGCTTTCTGTATTGCAGGCTTTCACATTAGTTTTCTTTCGACTCTGCGATATTAGGGTGTCTTACAAAGTAATTTATATCGTAGACTGTAGTTCCTTATTCTCAGATTTTACATACCAATTTTCACTAAATTCTGTTTACCCATTTTCTCGTGACTCGGCGCTGATATGGACTTAGTAACAAAAATCCAAATTCATGAATATCTCCGATTATATGCGGTACGGTAACAATGTATAAGACATAAGTGATCGGAAATTGAATAACTTCTTACATAACTACTACTAACTTACGACATAACTTAAGTTATGTTAGTTATGTAGTATTTATCGATACGACCACTAATAACATAAATAACTTATTTGAGAATTACATTTCAGACCTTCCCCTAAACCACCATTTCACTCAGCGTGAATAAAATAATTTGCAGCCTAGATTGCAGTAGTTCACCCGACATTACATACCGATTTTTTAAAAATTATCTTCAGCCGTTTTATCATGATGCGTGTACATACATACATGCAGACAGACAGACAGACAGACAGACAGACAGAAAGACAGACAGACAGACAGACAGACAGACAGACAGACAGACAGACAGACAGACAGACAGACAGACAGACAGACAGACAGACAGACAGACAGACAGACAGACAGACAGACAGACAGAAATTACGGAAAAGTAAAAAATGCATTTCGTTGTTATTGTTGACATGACCGATACAGAAATACCATTATTTTCAAATTCTAAGTAATGTACAGACAAAACTCTTATTATATATATATATATATATATATATATATATATAGATTTATCGATACGACCACTAATAACATACATAACTTATTTGAGAATTACATTTCAGACCTTCCCCTAAACTACCATTTCACTCAGCGTGAATAAAATAATTTATAGCCGAGCTTGTAGCGGTTCATCACCCGACATTACATGCTGATTTTCATTAAATTCTCTTCAGCCGTTTTCTATTGATGCGTGTACAATCCTACAGACAGACAGACAGACAGACAGACAGACAGACAGACAGACAGACAGACAGACAGACAGACAGACAGACAGACAGACAGACAGACAGACAGACAGACAGACAGAAATTACGGAAAAGTAAAAAATGCATTTTCTTGTTACTGAGGACATGACCGATACAGAAATACCATTCTTTTCAAATTCTGGGCAATGTACAGACAAAACTCTTATTTTATATATATAGATGTGACTTAATTCCACAGACTTCATACGTTTGTAAACCACATTAGAAAAACACAGTATAAGCATAAATAACAATGTCGATTGCTACACACAGTGTCGAAATGTTGAACCCATAATTCTATGATGAGAAAATTATTTTTTATTTTCCCAATATTTATTTCAGCTACAAACTACTTTTTTGAGAGCAGCCATGTTTGCATTTCAAGAGCCTCTCTGCTTCGTGGGAGCGAGCTCCCCGCGTCAAGCAAGCTACGAGCTCGTGAAATACCGGGACACTTCGGTAGACTTCGAATATTGAACAATTTTTCAAATTAAAGGAATTCTTCGTAACGAGAGATTTTGGCAACACAGTAAATCCAGAAATAAAGAATCTAAATTATTCTTAAACCCTATGGGAAGACAGAACCCACAGGGTAAAAATAAATGCATTTAAGCCTAGAGAAGAATTTGCGCCCGGCTCCCGAACTAGCGACACGTGCCAAGGTCGATGGATGAAGAAAACCCGCGGAACGCCCGGGCAGAAATCATTTATTTCGCCTGTTGCGAGTATGGTAAAAATATGAAAGTAACACCGTAATAAATCGTAAGTCTGTCCGAAGTTATGGAACAAATTTCAGGAAAATTGGGCTATTGGATGCGGAATTAGCAGATTGTGCAATCAAGCTTCATGGTGTGAGTAGCATCACCCTATAGGGTATAAAAGAAATCTCCCTTCGAACATTACACAGTCTCTGTCTGGTTACTGGAGCAGCGGAGCCCGCGTCACTCGTCAGCAGAAAAGTGTGAAAATTTGGTCTCCGAATAACTTATTATATGTCGTGTCTATGGTTCAAATATACTGTTAGAATGGAAGATGATAGAAATTTTCTGAGCCACCGCTTATGGGAACTTTGAAGGTTTAGATATTTGGGTGAATAAGTAATTGAGTTTCTCTTTGTATTCAGTGTGTGCGTATAATATTTGTTAGAGTCTGTATGTGAGCTACAGGGTCTGGTTTCTTATCTGTTGGAACACCTGGACTTTCAGTAGGGTGAAATGAAGCAGAGGTCTTGCGAACGCAGTAGATTTGGTCATTTGAGCAGAGTGTTCGTCGCCTGCTAAACGTTTGAAAGTGCGTTGGAAAGTGTTTGTAATTTAAGTTGTATGTATGAGAAGATGATGGTAAATTTAGCCATGGAAGGCTAAATAAACGAGGTCTGCTGGTTAGATGCAGCCAGAATCCAGGACGATGGCTACGATCACAGTTCTGTGAATATTTTGTATCAATGTTGTAGTTAGATTATTGTTTATCCCTACCAATTTTCATTGCGTGTGTTGGGTTGATATTTTGTGATGATTATATTTCTGGTCAGCGTGTGAAAATCTTTAGTGTTGTAAAATTCACGTCAAGAAACTATAAAATGCGAAGTTGAAATATTGTGTTAATATTCTTTGAGATATTTTCCGAATTGAGGAAATTTAGGAAGGTGATAACGATAACGTAGTCGTGGTGAATGTCTTAATTTCGAATATCGTTTGAATTCAGAAAATTTGTTGTCGAAATAATAATAATAATAATAATAATAATAATAATAATAATAATAATGATGATGATGATGTCTACCACGGGATAAAATTTTCCTATGTTAAAGTGGATTTAACAAGTATGTTCTACAAGGTTTGCGGGTATCTAGAAAATTCCAGTGAAATACGATAAAGTTATGTTTTATTCATGCGAAATAAAATTTTGTGACATCGTGTATATCGGTGATATGGAAAATCACGGTGTGTTGTTGTATTCTTGGGGTCCGAAAGTTGTAGTAACAATAAAATAAAAAGGTATATTTTTATAAAAGTTGTTTGTCACGAGGTGATTGTGGCTTGAAAAGTCTTGAAATATAAGAAATGGATTGAGAGCGAAGAATTTATATATGTGGAGAAAAGGGTTGTAGAAATGTTGAAGAAAGAGAAAGCCTGGATATTTCATATAATACCGCCTTGAGAAGGCGATGAGAATGAATTTTTGAGACAGGCTATATTTGCCGAGAGCGAAGAATTTTTGAGACAGGCTGTATATTAAATGTGAGATTTATGTGGCAGGCTGTAGTATAATCCGCTAACAATCCGACAGCTGATACCTGGAGAAGGTTGGTTCGAGATGATTATTGTGTGAGGCACAGTAAATTTCAAGTAAGATCCCAAGTGAAAAAATTATGGTGGAGATTGTAAATCATGGTAGTAAAAGAAGAAATCAAGTGACTAGTTACGTAAAGCCAGTATAATGAATATTAGAATAATATGACCTCAAGGATAGAAGAGCATTTTGAATACACGGTTGGTGTTATTTGACTGTAATGACAAGTTTCCAATCAGTAAAGTTCATAAATTACAAGGCGGTAATTTATCATTAAATCGGAAACATTGTGGGATGAGATATTGGACGTTATTAAAGCGAGATGTTTGGCTGTGTAGATTCATTGGGTTTCGTTTCACTGGATAGTCATGGATGTGAATATTTGGATAAATGACGGTAGGCGATTTGAGGGCTTCACCCTAAAATTGCAGTGTGGATTTTTGCGATGGTGATGATTATTGTTGGGCGATAGTCAAGTAGTGTCAGACGTGTGTTGGAAGTCATTATTCTTTTCTAAACTTCATTGAGCATGCTGAGATCGTGTTTGAGTTGTGGATTGTTCGCCACGCTTTATTTATATTTCAATTTAACGTTTTAGTAACAAGATAGGGACTTGTTGCATTTTCCGTACTTGCGTTCTTTCTCTGGCAAGATTTGTTTCGTTGTGTGTTATTAGTTTCGACCAGATTTACAGCTAAAAATATCAGAGTTTGTTTGAAGTTACGATTTCGCCTGATATGCTAGGGGAAGCGTATACGACCCAATTTCCGCTCGACAATAGATTTAGGACGTCACATGTTATCCTAGGAGTATACTGATGATGAGACGTCCTAGTTTACGCTCAACGATAGAATTAGGAAGGCATGTGTATATAGAGGTTAGTGTTAGGGTGTACAGACGTTAAGTTGGCCTGACGATAGGTCTGGGATGTCAGCTGTACATACTCAAGTCTTAGATTAGATATTTTTGCGAAGTGACTTGAGCGATGGTAGTGTCTGCAGTAGTATACGCAATGTGAAGAGTGTTAGCTCGGTAATAACGAGGCCAAGCTTGTGCGCACCCCTTTACCAGCTGGAAGGTGTTTATCTAAGATTATTGAATCACTAATGGCGAGGGTTGTCCAACATTGGGTACTGAGCTAGCGGTGATTGACTACTACTGCAGTTTGCCATGCGTGTTTGAGTTCAATGAACTTCAGTATTTTATTTTATTTTACGGACCTAATTTTTTTGTCGTTCTGACGTCCGTTTTTTTGCTTTGTCAGTATGCGTGCTGACACTCAACTTATTAGTGTGAGACTTGAGTTACGAATGCGGATTCGATTCGTCAGCCGGTAATATATTTTATTTTCAATCTCTGTCGTTCTTTCATTTTTATACGTAGTTGAGTTTGGTCAGTTGATAACTTTGTAGGTAGTGTGTTGGGACAAACAATAAGTAGATGGATCTGTGATGGTAATCATTGTAAAATAGGAAAGAATTCTGTATTTTGTTTTATTTTACCAGTAATTTTATTAAACGTAACGTAACCATTTATAACCTGAAAGTCGGTTCTATAATATTTTCCAAGTGATTTACCACTTTTTAATTAACTTCAGTGTTTGGCATTTCTTCTAAATGCGTGATGAATAAGTGTTTCCTGCATTTCGCAGTTTTGTTCCTTCAGAACGACGTAACGTAAGATCCTCGCGGATCGTGTTGTTGTTGGTTCCCTCTGAACAGCTGTTTGGGTGATGCACGTTTTAGCATCGGGATTATTTTATCACTTAAGGGTGTCATGAAATGACAAATACATGGTGGAATTTTGTTTCAATTGTGAATGCTGCTCTTAACTTGTAGTGAACACCATGCTTTCCAATAATATTTCGCAACCTATCCAAAGCAACTGATAGTCAGTTTGGTTCGATTAAGGGTCCATTCGGCGGGTGTTCCGTATCCGAAAGGGTATTCGACTGGTGGATAACCTTAATTAAGAGGAAATCGGGCGTTCTACTTGTTGAAAGTCAGATTTTCCACGGATCGTGTGGATTAATTCTCAGTTATCGTTTGGATTAATAGATGCCCGAATTTTCAGGTTTTCTTTTCTCTTTTTCAGTCTTGCTGTCCACTAATTTATGAGATTCCTATTTTCTCCGAAGAAAATTCTTCGATATTGTAAAAGAAAGTATATATGCCATGCAATGTGACTGCGTTTGAAATATTTAATAATTAATAATTTATTTTTGGTCAAGGATTTATATATATATATATATATATTGTGCCATTAAGAATTCAATAAAAGTTAGTAAGCACATATTTGCTCCTCATTTCAAGTAGTTAGGCTCTCTTCTGAACCCCATCGTTTGGTTAAGATCGTGACCGAAACATTCCCGCAACGACCCCAAGATTTAAGAGTTCAATATTGCTCTACTGTAGCAGCTGTGGCCAACCAACGATGGAATGGTAAGTCAAGGGTTCAATGTGTAATGTGATTTCCAGACTAACAGGATAAATTGTTATTTCATTATTATGTGGCATACTTCATTCGTGACAACCAATAAGACATTTCACTATATGCAAAAGAAACAGTCAATATTGCACGTTCGAATTTGCCCCACTTATATACGGAAGACTCGCTCTAGTGAGTGCGCCCACTACACTCTGGTGATGTCATCGGGAATCGATTCCTCGCATGCGACATAGAGTGCGACCGCGGAGTCGTAGGAACCGATTCTCGCGATTCCATTCGCGCACGTCACTATCAATAATATTATAGTTTAAAACTGTCCACTTGTAGATTTCTTTTTTTTTTTAACCATAGTAACTATTTCATATTAATCATTTCAAAGTTAGTTATCACGTTAATTTAATCTTAAATTACATTAAATCTTTTGTTAATTTATAATTCAATTCAATTTACTCTTAAATTTAAATAGCTGCACTGCAGATGGTATTCAGTTTATATAGGTGTACAATAGTATGGTATGGAATAACAGCAGGTTTCATAGCCTGAGCACTGCAATACACATAAAGACAATAATAAATCAATAAAGCCCTTTCATATCCCATCGCCGCCATAAGACCTAGCTGTGTCGGTGCGACGTAAAGCAACCTGTAAAAAAAAGTTGTGTCTGCAGACACTCTTGTGCAGTGACTGACAAAGTATACTTATTTTGAATTGAGTGTCAGTCGTATAACAATGTTTGAAATGTCGTCCACGTTAGCAAATGAATAATTGTTTTTCATAACCTCAAACAAAACGACACATGTTTACTGAAAATACATTAAAAACTTGCCTCTTCCGGTAGATTTTCTCTTTCTCGGACTCATACAGATCTGAGGAGCGAGAACTGAGGTAATTGACGGTGTTCTCTGATATTTCTATGAAGTATGTAAATTGGATAGTTTACCTTGCTCGTGCACCACGTTCATCGAAAGCCATTTTGTGTTGGTGTTTGATTCGATCTGGCAGAATGAAATCGGCATGATCAACCTTATAGCATAACGACGTAGTTATGTCACTTCCATTTCATTAGTAGTAACTTTATATTATTCTGGCACAGTAAAGGGCCGGTATTAAACTGTTGGTTCAGTTTAAACTTCGGTTTATCTGTTAGTCGTGTATTATAAAACGTAATCTTAAGTTTAACTAGAGATTAATTTTGCTGCCACTCATCTACCGTTTAAACTGAAGTTTAAGAATACATAACCTTACAACATGGCAGAACAAATGGATCTCGAACATATTTTTGAGGTGTTTGAAGAAATACTAAGCGATGACGAAGAAATGGTTCAAATTATTGAACGACCATGGGCACCACGAGTTTTTCGAGCAAGGTCACGTCACTTTCATATATGGAATGAAAAATAGTTTTTAAATAGGTTTAGGCTTTCAAATCAGACTGTCATAACCCTATTTCAGCAAATCGGTGCTAGATTAAAACATGCAGCGGAAAGGTAAGAAAGTAAAAATGTCTTTTTGAAGTGTTTGAATGTCAAAAGTGTAAATTTTAGAAAATGAGGTAACTTCCTTCTATTTCAGAAATCATGCTGTAGAACCCCTCAGTCAGCTACTAATAGCATTACGGTTTTATGCCTCCCGTAGTATGTTTATTACAATGGGAAATTTCAGAGGAATTCATAAGGCCACTGTTTCGCGGACTATATAAATATTTCTGTACTAATTGCACAAGCAATTCTATTTCCTTACAAGTAAAATTAGGACAACGTTTATTGCTTTTATCCGCCATTTTACCTATAAGAAGTAAACAAAACATTATCGATAGTCATCTTTTCTTGCAAGTCACTGCAAAACATTATCCACAGTCATCTTTTCTCGCAAGTCACTGCTATCAAGATTGTATATTTCCTTCTTCACCTCAGTTTAACTTAGGCCGGCCATTATAAGACTCAACAACAGTTTAAACTGAAGTTACAGTTTAACTCAAACTTCAATTTAAACCCTCATTATAATCATCATCATCATCTGTTTACCCTCCAGGTTCGGTTTTTCCCTCGGACTTAGCGAGGGATCCCACCTCTACCGCCTCAAGGGCAGTGTCCTGGAGCTTCAGACTCTTGGTCGGGGGATACAACTGGGGAGTATGACCAGTACCTCGCCCAGGCGGCCTCACCTGCTATGCTGAACAGGGGCTTGTGGAGGGATGGGAAGATTGGAAGGGATAGGCAAGGAAGAGGGAAGGAAGCGGCCGTGGCCTTAAGTTAGGTACCATCCCGGCATTGGCCTGGATGAGAAGTGGGAAACCACGGAAAACCACTTCCAGGATGGCTGAGGTGGGAATCGAACCCACCTCTACTCAGTTGACCTCCCGAGGCTGAGTGGACCCCGTTCCAGCCCTCGTACCACTTTTCAAATTTCGTGGCGGACCTCCGGGGGTGGCAGCTAATCACAATAACCACTACACCACAGAGGCGGACATTATGTCAGTATGCCACGAAATTAAATTTCAGTGCTTGGTTCACGTTGACATGTGACCATCCAATTATTGCAATTCTTGGTAGCTCATGCCAACGGCGGTAGCCGTGTTGAAACACCGGATCCCGTGAGATCTCCGAAGTTAAGCAACATTGGGCGTGGTCAGCAGTTGGGTGGGTTGCCACGCGCTGTTGGTGGGGGGTAAGGGAATGGAGGAGCGGAAAGGAACTGGCCACCCTACTGCACGTAAACTCCGACTCAGGAACACCTCTGCGGAGGTTCGGACCTGCCTTCGGGCAGAATAACCCTTACCTTACCTGGTAGCTCATCGCCAGTAAAATTAAGATGTTCTAACCCTCCTATCAAAAACTATATTTTTACCACGCAACAGAAACATGAACAAATGCCCTGTAAATGTTCACGAGTGTTCATTGTCAGAGGCTAAGGGGTATTTAACGTACACCTCCCGCACAAGAATCGAATGGACTCTCGTACGGAAGAATTAGCATCAAACTTTGTATAGCTCATATAGTACGTGAGATTAAATATATAAATGTGTATGGTGGAGGGAAAATACGATTAAAATGAACTTAGAAACACTATGCACGCCGTTCCTGATGCTATATAATTTTGAGACCTGAGTTCGTAGGCCGCTTGAGTTCCCAACACATCCACGGTCAGGCGTCACAGGAAGCTTCAGTGTCACTGAAATGAGTGCTGTAAAATAAGATAAATTCACAGTATTTTGTACAAAACAGAATCTATTACGAATGTAAAGTAACATAAATGGTTAAAATTCTAATTGCGAATTATTGACCTAATGGGAACTATTCTTAAGGATAAGTAGGCCTAACTATGGAACACAAATGTATGTATGTATGTATGTTCAGTCCGTCAGCGATTCCGCTGGTGGGATCCTCAACAGCTCTGCCATCAGCTGTCGTCGTAGATGGCCTAGGCATCACTCAAGATGCGTACTAGGGAAATGAGGAGTGAGGTAGTTTCCCGTTGCTTTCCTCACCGAGCCAGAGTTGCTATTACATATCAGTCTGCCAAGCCCACTGAAATGCATACACCAACCGACCCTATGAGCAACATTTTCACACCATTCATAACAGGGACTGGCTGCATAAGGAATGGTATTACTAGCATCGCTCATACCTCAGTCACTTTCATATTGTCAAAGCTAAGGATAAGACAGAGACAGATCAGTGATAGTAACAAAATTGCTCTAGCCTATACCAGAAGACATAGTGCACTGTAAACACTAGGTCCTGCCAGCAAGGGCATGGAACACAAATAGGTAGTTAATTTCCCCATAACCGGGCGAGTTGGCCGTGCGGTTAGGAGCGCGCAGCTGTGAGCTCGCATCCGGGAGATAGTGGGTTCGAACCCCACTGTCGGCAGCCCTGAAAATGGTTTTCCGTGGTTTCCCATTTTCACACCAGGCAAATGCTGGGGCTGTACCTTAATTAAGGCCACGGCCGCTTCCTTCCCATTCCTAGGCCTTTCCCCTCCCATCGTCGCCATAAGACCTATCTGTGTCGGTGCGACGTAAAGCAACTAGCAAAAAAAAAAAAAAAAAAAAAAATTCCCATAGGTAAGTTAATTGTGCAGTAGTGGTAAGATATTTCGGCAATATTAATTTATATTCTTCATACAGCATACATTTTTTCCTATTTGTTTTTCATCGCACCGACACAGACACGTCTTATGGCGACGATGGAATAGGAAAGGAAGCGGCTGTGGCCTTAATTAAGGAACATCTTCAGTATTTGCCTAATGTGAAATTGGTAAACCAAGAAAAACCATATTCAGGGCATCTGACAATGGGATTCGAACCCACTATCACCAAATGCAAGCTGACAACTATTTGAACCAAACCACTTAGCCACTCGCTCGGTCTGGGCTGTGGGCTCCGGCGTGATAGAACGTCTTGTAAGGTGTGATTTCATTACTTTCAGTGGCTTCTACTAGTGAAAACATACAACCTGTTTTCCAGTCATTGACCGGGTCAGGGATGGAATGAATAAAGCCCCCATCTTGCGGCGAGGATATGAAGTGTGCCGGCTGCCGAGGCCTGTCGCACTCCTCTGGGGCAGTGATTAATGACTGACATATGAACTGAAATGATATTGGAGAGTGTTGCTGGAATGAAAGATGACAGGGAAAACCGGAGTACCCGGAGAAAAACCTGTCCCCCCTCCGCTTTGTCTAACACAAATCTCACATGGAGTGACCGGGATTTGAACCACGGAACCCAGCGATGAGAGGCCGACGCGCTGCCGCCTGAGCCACGGAGGTTACTTCTACTTGTAACCGGTGAAAAAGTATCCAATAGAGAACTTTTTTTTTTTTACAAGTTGCTTTACGTCGCATCGATACCGATAGGTCTTATGGCGACGATGGGACAGGAAATGGCTAGGAGTAGGAAGGAAGGTACCATGGCCTTAATTAAGGTACAGCCCCAGCATTTCCTTGGTGTGAAAATGGGAAACCATGGGAAAAATGTACAATGTAGGGTTATCATAATTATGTTACTTCTCATAGCACAGTCCCATTGTATATACACTCAACAGTACAACAATTTATTGGTCATCGTAGAAGATTACTTTCTTTCAAAATCCACTTGTTGGCATAAATATGTCTTATGGCTCCCCTCTGTGGATGGGGGTGGTAGAATAACACCCACGGTAGCCCCTGCCCGTCGTAAGAGGCGACTAAAAGGGGCCCCAAGGGATCTGAACTTAGGAGCGTGGGTTAGCCACCAAGAAGCTCAATCTGAATCCTGGCATTGCTTGCACTTGTACCAGGCTCCTCACTTTCATCTACTCTATCTGACCTCCCTTGGCCAACACTTGTTCTTTTGCGACGACGACGCTATAGGGTTCCGATGGCTAGGGAATCTTTCATTTTCATGCCCTTCGTGGCCCTTGTCTTTCTTTGGCCGATATTTTCCTTTTTTTTTTCCTGATTAGTGTTTATAGAGGATGGTTGCCTAGCTGTAGGCCTACTTCCTCTTAAAACAGTAATCTCCACCACCACCACCACTCTTATGGCCGGTGGTCATCTGAAATTAGCAGCCGTTGACGGATGATTATGATCGAGAGACTTATTTTTTAGGGTCATTTGATTTTTCACAAAGGGAAAATTAGTTTAAATAGGATGAACATACAATATTCTGCAGGTGGTAGGCTTCTAAGTATCATTTCTTCGGCCACTGGATATCCACAGTTTGCTAATATCCTCTTATTTCGAGAATGTGTATAATAAAATATTTCTTACCCAGCTCGATAGCTCCAGTCGCTTAAGTGCGGCCAGTATCCAGTGTTCGGGAGATAGTAGGTTCGAATCCCACTGTCGGCAGCCCTGAAAAGGGTTTTCCGTGGTTTCCCATTTTCACACCAGGCAAATACTGGGGATGTACCTTAATTAAGGCCACGGCCGCTTCCTTCCCACTACTAGCCCTTTCCTCTCCCATCGTCGCCATAAACCTATCTGTGTCGGTGCGACGTATAGCAACTAACAAAAAAAAAAAAAATTCTCTTCCGGTCAATTTTTGTGCGGTTGAGTGTACATCCACGGTGTCTTCAAGAAATAAAATGTCAACAATAATATTTCAAACCCATTCTAACTAGACAGGCTATTTATTTCGACAATACCTATTACGCCGTACATCAAAACATGCCGCCCTGATCGTGACGCAACCATGTTCGGCTTTTTTGTACTGCTTAGGAATTCTAACGGCAGATCGCCGGTTCCTGACCGGTATCATGCCTGCTTTATTATAATGTTATTTGCTTTACGTCCCACTAACTACTTTTACGGTTTTTGGAGACACCGAGGTGCCGGAAGTTAGTCCCGCAACAGTTCTTTTACGTGCCACTAAATCTACCAAAACGAGGCTGACGTATTTGAGCACCTTCAAATGCCACCGGATTGAGCCAGGATGGAACCTGCCAAGTTGAGGTCAGAAGGTCAGCGCCTCAACCGTCTGAGCCACTGCTTTTATTATATGGCGCAGAATGGTCACTTAGCACTCAATAGTACACACCACGTCTACTTTGACCACTGCACACATCAATCGTCTAGATGAAATCACTACAAAGTATTGCAATTAGAACTACCAAACTTCTATTCCATTGTAAAGGAATGAACTGGACCAACACATTTGAAAAAGAACTCAACAAACCTAGAATTGTTCAATATAATTAGCAATACAAGGTTTCACAAGCACATTAATTATCAAACTCGTTATCAATATTGCAGTGTGTGTCTGCAACCTCGAAACAATGCTTTCATAATTCAAACAAGCAATGATGTGAGACATGGCATTAATCTACGTACTTTTACGGTACGATATAATTTCGTGTGGCTATTTCTAGCCGAGTGCAGCCCTTGTAAGGCAGACCCTCCGATGGGGGGGGGTGGCATCTGCGATGTGTAAGTAACTGCGTGTTATTGTGGTGGAGGATAGTGTTATGTGTGGCGTGTGAGTTGCAGGGATGTTGCGGACAGCACAAACTGCCAGCCCCGAGCCATTGGAATCAACCAATGAAGGTTAAAATCCCCGACCAGGCCGGGAATTGAACCCGGGACCCTCTGAACAGAAGGCCAGTACACTGACCATTCAGCCAACGAGTCGGACCTTCGATTAGTAAACCTCGTTTACGACCGCATAGTTCTAGACTGATGTACTGTATGTACTAGCGTACAGCAGCGCTGCATTTGCTGTCTGCATATCGGCAATGGCTAGTGTGTTCAGTAACGATGAATACATAGACATCATTTGAATCTGTGGATAATCTGGTGAGAATGCAGCCGAAGCTCCAAACAACCAACACACGTATTTCGCCGAACAGTATTAGTCCCTGACCCTTGATTGATTGATTGATTGATTGATTGATTGATTGATTGATTGATTGATTGATTGTTATTTCGTTTCGGTTTTGCAAATTCGTACGTTCCTCATCACCAGATGTTTCATTCCAGACTTGTGTCAATGTCATACCTTCATATGTGCGTACGCCTGTTATGTTATGTTATGTGACCCTCTCAGATGGTTCCGTCAACCTCCGCTTCGAACGCTAGCGATGTACCGCGTCCGAGGAGCCATCTGGTGACGAATGAACGTCACCACTTCCACTTCTAATGGGTAACGTCTAAATTCAAAGTTCGTTCATTGTTTTAGAAGCCATTCTCGAGCCTATATCGTCTCTATAAGTCATCATCATCATCATCATCTGTTTACCCTCCAGGTTCGGCTTTTCCCTCTGACTCAGCGAGGGATCCCACCTCTACCGCCTCAAGGGCAGTGTCCTGGAGCTTCAGACTCTTGGTCGGGGGATACAACTGGGGAGTATGACCAGTACCTTGCCCAGGCGGCCTCACCTGCTATGGTGAACAGGGGCCTTGTAGGGGGATGGGAAGATTGGAAGGGATAGGCAAGGATGAGGGAAGGAAGTGGCCGTGGCCTTAAGTTAGGTACCATTCCGGCATTCGCCTGGAGGTGAAGTGGGAAACCACGGAAAACCACTTCCAGGATGGCTGAGGTGGGAATCGAACCCACCTCTACTCAGTTGACCTCCCGAGGCTGAGTGGACCCCGTTCCAGCCCTCGTACCACTTTTCAAATTTCGTGGCAGAGCCGGGAATCGAACCCGGACCTCCGGGGGTGGCAGCTAATCACGCTAACCACTACACCACAGAGGCGACTGTCTCTATAAGTACGGGCCGTAAAAGTATCAATGGCAACAGTATTATTTTTTGTTTCATACAAACAACCCTTTTATAGAGTGAAATGTCCTCACGTGTATAAATTAATTTATTACATTTTCTTTTCTGTACATTTGGCGTATTTACAAATGCAGCTGTTATGCAACATGTGCAGTAAAATGGCTGCTATTTGCTTCAGAACATCCACAATACAGCACGTTGTAGCACTCCTTCGAAAACAAGTGATTAGGTACCCCATGCGTCACTAGTGCATGCGAGACAATTGTAAGTAGAAAATTCGGTGCTCGCGAGCCGCCTAGTATATCATGGTGTTCAGGTATTGGAAAAATTTCAGTTATCTATGAATTTCTACACAATTGTATTGTAATTAATTAATTATTATGCTGCACTGCTTATAGTGGAATATTTTTTAATACTGTATATTGAGTGAATTCCCGAGTGACTACGTTGTAAGTATGTTAAGGCAATATTTTAATGTAATTTCTATAAATTTCATATGCATTCTTATGCGTTTGATTGCAGTTAGTACGCTTTTGTTTTTGTTTTCTTCTAGTGGTTTAAGGCGACATTCCGGAGATAAAAAGATATTTTTTCCTAATGCATGAATTTTCACGAAACTTTGTGGGAATGCCACCTACGTAAAAATAGAGATATCACGAACATTTCTTTCATATATAATCAATGGTTTTTCCAAAATAATCTTTTTCTTTTAAAATGTTTAATTCCATTCTTTCATGAAATTAAATTAACATGTTAATGTAAATTAGTAATTTGGTAGATAATACTTCATTTAAAAGCACTACGCATCGATTTTTATGTACATAGTTTATTTAAGGAGATATATCGCACTAAAATTTGTGTATTTTTTTCATTCTAAAATTGGACTTAAAAATCCCTACCACTTGAAAAAATCCTGCAATCAAAAATTCCAAGCACAGGTTTCTTAATATAGCTGTGATATATATACCATACAAGTTTTGTTCCATTTGGTAGAATATTCATCATCATCATCATCATCATCTGTTTACCCTCCAGGGTCGGCTTTTCCCTCGGACACAGCGAGGGATCCCACCTCTACCGCCTTAAGGGCAGTGTCCCGGAGCTTCAGACTCTTGGTTGGGGATACAACTGGGGAGAATGACCAGTACCTCGCCCAGGCGGCCTCACCTGCTATGCTGAACAGGGGCCTTGTGGAGGGATGGGGAAGATTGGAAAGGATAGGCAAGGAAGAGGGAAGGAAGCGGCCGTGGCCTTATGTTAGGTACCATCCCGGCATTCGCCTGGAGGAGAAGTGGGAAACCACGGAAAACCACTTCCAGGATGGCTGAGGTGGGAATCGAACCCACCTCTACTCACTTGACCTCCCGAGGCTGAGTGGACCCCGTTCCAGCCCTCATACCACTTTTCAAATTTCGTGGCAGAGCCGGGAATCGAACCCGGGCCTCCGGGGGTGGCAGCTAATCACGCTAACCACTACACTACAGAGGCGGACTGGTAGAATATTACTGGAGAAAAATGGGATTTCAATGTAACATTACAATTAGCAAACAAAGCATTATTACAGTGATAAATTGTTTGAATTCAGAGGAATAACTTGGTGACAAGAAAAAAAGGAACTCAATCCTTTCAATTTCAGTCATTAAAAAAATTTCACCAAAATGACCCAAATAGCGATTTTTATCTCCGGAGTGTCGTCTTAACGTCGCGCTAACACATCGAAAGTTTTCGGCGACGCAAGGATAGGAAGGGTTTAAGAAGGGAAGGGAAGCGGTCGTGGCCTTAATTAAGCTACAACTCCAGCGTCTGCTGGCGTGAAAATATGAAACCACGGAAAACTACCATTCAGAATGCAAGCTCACATCTACGCAACCCTAAACGCACGCTGAAAAGTTACAAGATTCTGAAGTATTTTTTAATTTGTTATGTTCACGTATTTGTTCTTTTATTATCATGCAATTTATTTTATACCTACATATATACATACCCTCCGTAGCTCAGGCGGCACACTACTGGGCCCCGTTGTTCAAATCCCGGTCACTCCATGTGAGATTTGTGGTGGACAAAGCGGAGGTGAGTCAGGTTTTTCTACTGGTACTCTGGTTTTCCCCGTCATCTTTCATTCCAGCAACCTACTCCAATATTATTTCATTTCATCTGTCATTCATTATCAATTGTCCCAGTGGAGTGCGACAGGTTTCGGTAGCCGACAAAATTCTTATCCTCGCCGCTAGATGGGAGCTTCATTCATTCCAATCCTGAGCCGGCCAAATGACTAGAAACAGGCTGTGGATTTTTTTTCACATACAGTGCTGGCAAAACGTTTAAGGACACCTGTCAAAAGCAGATAATCATCTATAGGTCTTAAACTTTATGCTAACATACATTTTTTGGCACTGGAGCTAAAAGTATAGCAGAAATGCCACCCATCAATGAAAACCAGAGGTCTCTAGCTCCACCCATTTTCAATTTAAGGTAGTTTTTGTAAGTTAAGGTATGCTTAAAAAGTCATATATTTATAACAAAATAAATAATAACTTGAAAACTGTTTCAGCCAGTTTTCTGAATTTTGTTATACAAGCAGGTGTACCAGGTAGAAATCAACCAGTTATTACTAAAAGTCATTTAAAAATGCGTATTAAAATTTTAGGGGTGTTGAATGTTTGCTGAATTTTATGAAAAAGAGATAAAATGTAGGAAGAAGAAAAATAATTTTGAATTTCCCTCCATATGATGGCCATGTAGCCATCTTCCTAACATCTCTCCTTGGGTCACTGCAGTGTGCTAGAAAGTCTTTGGCTACATGGCCATTATATGGAGGGAAATTCAAAATCATTTTTCTTCTTCCTACATTTTATCTCTTTTTCATAAAATTCAGCAAACATTCAACACCCCTAAAATTTTAATACACATTTTTAAATGACTTTTAGTAATAACTGGCTGATTTCTACCTGGTACACCTGCTTGTATAACAAAATTCAGAAAACTGGCTCAAACCGTTTTCAAGTTATTATTTATTTTGTTATAAGTATATGACTTTTTTAAGCATGCCTTAACTTACAAAAACTACCTTAAATTGGAAATGGGTGGAGCTAGAGACCTCTGGTTTTCATTAATGGGTGGCATTTCTGCTGTACTTTTAGCTCCAGTGCCAAAAAATGTATGTTAGCACAATGTTTAAGGCCTGTAGATGATTATCTGCTTTTGACAGGCGTCCTTAAACTTTTTGCCAGCACTGTACATACATACAGACGTAACCAATCCATCTGCATTATAGACTCTCATGCCCTTCAGCGTTCAGTATACAAGCCTCTGTGAATTTATTAAACGCCTCCACAATCCTTTATTTGCAAATACTGTAGGTCTGTGGCTTCGTTTAATTCCATACCTCTTTAAATCATTACAAACTGAGTCCAACCATCGTCGTCTTGGTCACGTTTTACTTTCCTTACCATCCATGACCGAGTCTGTTATTCTAGGTAACCTATCCTCCTCCATTCACCTCTCCTGACCGAAGCCGATCTATGCGTACAGCTTCATCAATAGAGTTCATTACTAACTTAGCCTTTATCTCCTCATTCTGAGTAGGCCTACCTTCCTGTCACTGTCCCCACCCAGGATGAGGACACGAGTTTTATTATTATTACTGTTCCCACCCGTTTGTACCAACGATCATTCTCACTACTTTCATATATGTTACGTCTTTCTAACTTATGAATAAGATGTCCTGAGTCCACCCAGCTTTCACTCCCGTAAAGCAAAGTTGATCCGAGAACAGACCGGTGTAAAGAGAGTTTCGACCTGGAGCTGACTTTCTTCTTACAAAATACTGTTGATCGCAACTGCGATCTCAGTGCATTAGCTTTGCTGCACCTTGGTGGTTCAGTCTCACTTACTATACCGGTGTCCGGCTCCATGGATAAATGGTTAGCGTGCTGGCCTTTGGCCACAGGGGTCCCGGGTTCGATTCCTGGCAGGGTCGGGAATTTTAACCATCATTGGTTAATTTCCCTGGCACGGGGTCTGGGTGTATGTGTTGTCTTCGTCATCATTTCATCCTCATCACGACGTACAGGTCGCCTACGGACGTCAAATCAAAAGACCTGCATCTGGCAATCCAAACACGTCCTGGGATCTCCCGGCACTAAAAGCCATACGCTATTTCATTTACAATACCGGTACTACCAATCCTGGGAGAACACATACTGAACACTTGATATAACGTCTCCTAATGCCTTGAATTCATGTAATTTTTGTTGTTGTTATATACAATATTTCATCAGTTCATTCATTTCGTTCTTCTACTACTGTAACCAGACATTGCCTCCAAGATATCTTCGAATTGCAATGTATTTATTAGTAATAATAATACTGATTTCGATACCACCAAAATGGAACATTGTCGGTTCTCCACATTTGAAAGCATTTTTAATTGTTTGCCGCAACTTTACGTGAAGAGTAAACACTTGGTTCCATTTATGAGCTCTCAAACACTGCAGTATATCACTAAGAGCAGGGCGAATCCTTTAACAAGACCGTGTCTGTTTTAAGTTGCGCGCCTCCTCGCTAATGAGCAAGCCGCTAGCTAGCTAATGGCGAATTCGTGCCATTTCCCTTCGCTTTTGACGTCAGCCATCACAAGTGACAATGTCCTTAAATACATCCTTTATCCTGTCGGGCTCCGGTTTAATTGGAGTGGCCTGGCCTTTAGACGTCATCTTCATCACGGCGAGACAAAGGCAGCCAACAATGGGCTCTTAGCGGCCCAGAGTGCGGGCTAGAAGCGAGCTCGAGGGCCCAGGTTAATTGTCACCCACGCATCTGCGTGACCCTAGACTGCTCGCTCGGTTGGTTTAAAGTTTCTTCTCTGGCGTTTACTTCGCTAAGAGGTGCAGAATGCTCCAAATTCTGTTGATACCCGGGATACAGAGCCTGCAGTTATTTCATTTCATGGACGGCAGAGTAAACCCATGTCTTCTCGCACTTCCGTTTTTGGAACATTAATATTACCACAATTAATTTTGCTATCAGGTCAGGGATTTTTACCTGCATCTGAGGGCTGGTTTGAGGTCCACTCAGCCTAGTGATTACAATTGAGGAGCTATCTGACGGTGAGATCGCGGCCCCGGTCTAGAAAGCCAAGAATAACGACCAGGAGGACCCATCGTACTGACCACACGACACCTCGTAATCTGCAGGCCTTTGGGCTGAGCAGCGGTCGTTTGGTAGGCCATGGCCCTTCGGGACTGTTGCTCCATGGGGTTGGTTTGGGTCGGTTTTAATTTTGCTGTACTTGCTAGTATAGGGGCTGCCTGACCGAGGCGGTAAAGACGTGCTCGGTTCGCCCGGAAGGACGTGGGTTCGAATCCCCGTCAGGAAGTCGTAAAACTTAAGCAACAAGATTTCCACTTCCGGAGGTGCACATGGCCCTGAGGTTCACTCAGCCTACACCGAAAATGAGTACCAGGTTAATTCCTGGGGGCAAAGGCGGGCGGGCGTGGAGCTAACCACTCTACCCCATCAAGTGCCGAGGTTACGGATAGTGGAAGCCTTTACCTTCCACCCCTCCAAAGGCCTTCATGGCCTGTACGGAGATGACATTGCTTTTGCTTTGATTTGTACTTGCTAATATTGAGAAAATAATTGTAATGGTATTAAGTAGCTATGGTCACTCCATCAAACGAAATACCTCACGACACTTCACTTTCAAGTTCATTTTCTTTAAGGTTCAGCGATCAATTTTCTCAACGCGTATAACACAGCGTTATCTTCTTTTCGTATGGTCTTCGTAGGGGTCTGGTGCAGTTCTTTCGAGTTGATGCCCTATAGGCGACTTGAGAATCTGAAAGGATGAGGCCCTATCTAAGATAAATATCTCCTGTGAATACGGCACGAACACTCAGCCCCCCGCAGCCAGAGGAATTGACCAATGAAGGTTAAACTTAATGACCCGTCCGGGAATCGAACCCTAAATCCCTTTGGACCAAAGACAAGCATTCTAACCATTTAGCCATAGAGCCAGAGAATAGGCCTACAGCATTAACAGCAAGGTGTTTCTTTTCAGTGTCTTCAAATAAGCAAAATTATTTATTGGATCACTGATGGGAAGGGACAGATATCCACATAGACTAATAGGCTACAGCTGACATGGATATACATTAAAAAAAAAATAATATTATTTGCCTTACGGCCCACTAACTACTTTTGCGGTTTTTCGGAGATGCCAAGGTGTCGGAATTTAGTCCAGCAGGAGTTCATTTTTTTTCGTTTCAGTAAATCTACCGACACGAGGTTGACGTAATTGATCACCTTCAAATACCACCGGACTGAGCCAAGATCAAACCTGCCAACTTGGGATCAGAACGCTAGCGCCTCAACCGTCTGAGCCACTGAGCCCTGCCGAGCGTCATGTGGATGCTGAAGTGGGGAAACAGCAGGCTCATTGAAGAGCCTCTAATGTACTGGCCCCTGACGCCGGTCAGAGTGCTACCCATCGCCCCATGAGTGTTTCTTAATCAAAACTCACGTGACCGAGCTCGATAGCTGCAGTCGCTTAAGTGCGGCCAGTATCCAGTATTCGGGAGATAGTGGGTTCGAATCCCACTGTCGGCAGGCCTGAAGATGGTTTTCCGTGCTTTCCCATTTTCACGCCAGGAAAATGCTGGGGCTGTACCTTAATTAAGGCCACGGACGCTTCCTTCCCACTCCTAGCCCTTTTCTGTCCATCGTTGCCGTAAGATCTATCTGTGTCGGTGCGACGTAAAGCAACTTGCGAAAGAAAAACCCCTCACGTGTACCGTTTTCATTTTGGTTGGTCTTTTATATACGGCTAGTGCCCTTCAGAGACCCTTCCCCCCCCCCCTCTCCACCACCACCACCATAAAAAAACAACAACAACACATGGACAATGTAACTTTCACAAAGCTAAAGCTCTCTGTCATTACCTCTCTCTGACAATTCAGCGTTAATGACCTGATCAATGTCAGCAGTTGTCATCTTATCCTCGAGCCGTAAAATTACAGGCACACCACGCACCTCACCCTCAATCCAGGACATAAAACAAAGCAAAGCAAAAGCAAAGTCATCTCCGTACAGGCCATGGAGGCCTTTGGAGGGGTGAAAGGTAAAGGCTTCCACTATCCGTAACCTCGGCACGTGATGGGGTAGAGTGGTTAGCTCTACGCCCTGCCGCCTTTGCCCCCAGGAATTAACCTGGTACTCATTTTTGGTGTAGGCTGAGTGAACCTCAGGGTCATGTGCACCTCCAGAAGTGGAAATCTCGTTTCTTAAAATTTACGACTTCCTGACGGGGATTCGAACCGAGCACGCCTTTACGTCCTCGGCCAGGCAGCCCCTCATAAAACAAAGAGTTTACCCAAATATTTGTCGTTTGGTTAGAGAGTCGATGGGAGTTTTCAATATTCTGCATGTTTAGACTGGTTATATGTGAAGCAATCTTTCCTCTCCGAGAAAGAAAAAAGGTTTCACACAATCACAGGACACTGACACTTCGTTATGAAAGGAAACTCGAGTTTGTTTCAGAAACAGAAAACGTCGGAAGTGACCCTCATCTCTTTGTGTATGTTATGACAGGATAGGCCTGGAAAGGGAGCAACCGCGGCTTTAAACAAGGTACCACCGAGCTCGATAGCTGCAGTCGCTTGAGTGCGGCCAATATCCAGTATTCGGAAGATAGTAGGTTCGAACCCCACTATCGGCAGCCCTAAAGATGGTTTTCCGTGGTTTCCCATTTTCACACCAGGCAAACGCTGGGGCTGTACCTTAGTTAAGGCCACGGCCGCTTTCTTCCCACTCCTAGCCCTTTCCTGTCCCATCGTCGCCATAAGACCTATCTGTGTCGGTGCGACGTAAAGCAACTAGCAAATAAAACAAAAAACAAGGTACGCCCCGGCATTTCCCTTGAATGAAAACGGGAAACCACGGGAAACCATCTTCAGGTCTGTTGACAGTGGGGTTCGAACCCATCACCACTCGATTACAAGCTCATACCTGCATTATTCAAACCATGTAACCTACTTGGAGAATAATACGACTGAAGGCAGGGTGGAAAGATCAGTAAATGTGTAATTACCACGCGAGGTCGCGCGAAGGCAAATTACTCACGCTTAATATTTTAATGAGCTGCTATTTTCCTTTCACAGTGCATGCTCTGTCCGACATGTTGGCTAACTTTCAGCGTACTGGCCTTCGGTTCAGTCCCGGGTTCGAATCCCGGCCGAGTCGGGGATTTTTAACTTAATTGGTTAATTCCAATGGCACGACGTGCAGGTCGCCTACAGGTGTCAAATAGAAAGACCTGCACCTGGCGAGCCGAACCTGTCCTGGGATATCCCGGCACTAAAAGCCATACGACATTTCATTTTTCAGTGCATGCTCTGATAAAAATATAAATATGTACCCTGTTTAACTGCCTTACAACTAGTACTAACATAATTACCCAGTAAAAAGAATTTCTCAATATAAAAAAAGTTTTTTTTTTTTTTTTTTTTGCAAAATCTGGTAAAATTACGTGAGTTTCTAAAGAGCGCGAGAGGTCGCGCGTGAGCAAATTGCCTCAGCGTTTGCATTTGTACATTTCATGAATGATTTGGTCACAATTCAAGATAAATAATAATTTCGTGTGGCTATTTCTAGCCGAGTGCAGCCCTTGTAAGGCAGACCCTCCGGTGAGGGTGGGCGGCATCTGCCATGTGTAGGTAACTGCGTGTTATTGTGGGGGAGGATAGTGTTATGTGTGGTGTGTGAGTAGCAGGGATGTTGGGGATAGCACAAACACCCAGCCTCCGGGTCATTGGAATTAACCAATGAAGGTTAAATTCCCCGACCCGGCCGGGAATCGAACCCGGGACTCTCTGAACCGAAGGCCAGTACGCTGATCATTCAGCCAATGAGTCGGACTACAATTCAAAATAAAACTACAGCACCACACTTCACTGAAAGCCATCATAAACCTCATGAACTTTACTTAAGAAACTTTCTTGGAAATGCAGTCATGTAAGAATGCACTACCGGGCGAGTTGGCCGTGCGCGTAGAGGCGCGCGGCTGTGAGCTTGCATCCGGGAGATAATAGGTTCGAATCCCACTATCGGCAGCCCTGAAGATGGTTTTCCGTGGTTTCCCATTTTCACACCAGGCAAATGCTGGGGCTGTACCTTAATTAAGGCCACGGCCGCTTCCTTCCAACTCCTAGGCCTTTCCTATCCCATCGTCGCCATAAGACCTATCTGTCTCGGTGCGACGTAAAGCCCCTAGCAAAAAAAAAAAAAAATGCACTACGCGAGGGGTCGCACGAAGGCAATTTGCCGCGGCAGGTGCGAGAGTGAAAGAAAACTTAAACTATTCCGGAACGCAGCAGGCAATACACTGGCGATAATCAACGTCAGGCGGGAGAGAAGGAGGGGAGGGATGAAACGAGCGCCCTAAGCCATACAGCGGCTAGCAACGAAATTATTAACAAATAGTTTAAAAGTGCAGTAAACTGCGACCTCTTGCATGTTATTTACAATTAGATGTTAATATATGAATGCTGGGTGCCAATGCCTACCTAAGATTGCAATAAACTGTAAGACCTTGAAATGTTTACTTCTATATTAACACAAATGCTTTCTCAGGAAAAGATAATGCTAGTGGAAATCCGATTGCAATTTTGAAGTGATATTTCAACTCTCTGCGGTTGGGACTCTTCGTAAATCTGTAGATCCCAAGGCCAAGATTGCGATATCAACACTTATAATATAAAACTACAAGCCAGCCAGTTAGGAATTACTTGTTCCATGTAACATGGAGGCTGCAATAATTAATGTATCAAATCACAAAATTAGGTTTCGTTGACTCAAAATACTGTTAGACTCGAGACGCAGAATTTCGTCCAAGGCACAGTGGGTGTTCATTTTTAAGATTAGTTATTCAAATGCAATTTCCCGGTATTTTAATTGCGTTTCCTATTATTATCATTATTTTTATTATTTAATTTCATTAGTCAACATTGCCGTCTGTAATATGAGTATGTCACCATGACCTTTGCGCGGCGTGTGTAAGTCGAGAAATGTCACAGGTTCCGGCGAGCGATTAGTGGCAGTGAGCGCTCCCACGACCCGTGAATAATGCCGAAACAAGGCTCCCCCGAGAGCTTAACGGCTAGCCAATCAGCATTAGGCCGTGGTAATCCCCGCCTGCTAATTAGCTGTTAGCATCAACACATCATTAGCTTTTATGGCTGTCGTTAACCGTGCTTACAGACGTTCACAGCACGCTCTTAAGTATCAATGATTGTCATAAGGGCTTAAATTGTGCGCTCTTCTAGAAATATTGTATCAGTAGCTAAGAAGTGTAATTGTAATTATAAATATGGAAGGTATCGACAAAATCGACTGTTCTAGCCCTTCAGGCAAACAAATCAATGTTGAAAATATCCTAGTGTCAATCAATCAATCAATAATGATCTGCATTTAGGACAGTCGCCCAAGTGGCAGATACCCTATCCGTTGTTTTCATAGCCCTTTCTTAAATGATTTCAATGACATTGGAAATTTATTGAACATCTCCCTTGGTAAGTTATTCCAATCCCTAACTCCCCTTCCTGTAAATGAGTATTTGCCCCAATTTGTCCTCTTGAATTCCAACATTACCTTCATAGTGTGATCTTTCTCACTTTTAAAGACGCCACTCAAACTTATTTGTCTACTAATGTTATTCAACGCCATTTCTCCGCTGACAGCTCGGAACATACCACTTATCTCACTTAGTTTACAAAAGGAGCATATCCAATATGAGCTACCAATTTTAGGTAAACAAAATATAATAAATTATAATAATATATTCTTTATTTATTCCTAAAAAACATTCCTTATCTTAAACATCGTTATCTGGTCGATTAGAATAGTAGTTTGCCTTTTTGTACCACTACGAGCGCTAATGTGAGTCAATGCAGACTTACACTTAAGCCCTTATAACTACATTCGGTGTGGATTTTTTAAAAAAGTCAAACAATATCTGAGGGTAAGGAACACATTACAGAAGGAGTTATGTAAGAAAATTAATTTGGCTAGGATTTGAAACAAAAAGAACACGAACGGGCGAATTGGCCGTGCGGTGAGGGGCGCGCAACCCTGTACTTGCATCCGGGACATAGTGGGTTCAAATCCCACTGTAATCAGCCCTGAAGATGGTTTTCCGTGGTTTCCCATTTTCACACCAGGCAAATTCTGGGGATGTACCTTAATTAAGGCCACGACCGACCTCCTTCCCACTCCTAGCTTTCAAATCCCATCGTCGCCATAAGACCTGTCTGTGTCGGTGCGACATAAAGCCACTAGCAAAAAAAAAAAAAAAAAGAAAGAAAGAAAACGAGTAAGGATACAAGCGATTTTAGGCTGTTTTTCCGGAACTGCATTTAGGCCGGAAGTGATTTTTCGAAATTAGTCTTTATTTTGATAGAGCTAAACAAGACTCATCATTTAAAATGTTTCCGGGCCCTTTAGCACTTCAACTTTCGGTACAATTTAGGGAATTGGTTAATTATGTGTTTTTGTAGTATGGGGACCCCTACTTTGTTTGCTAAGAAATGAGGTGCCTAGTATCAAACATGGACAAAAGCCATTTTGTCAATTTTTCAGTAGAGCCACATTTTTGTTTCTCTATGTTAACAGCCCGATACGAGTGTGAAAATTTTTGTGTGCCATCTTGCCAGCCCTATGAACAAGAAAACCATTGTTGACACTAAACAATTCCATTCTAAGGCAATGTAAAAACACGTTCAAATATGACGATGTCCATTTTTGAGACTAAGATTGACTTTTGTCCGATTTTGATACAAAAATCCATGTAATTGTCCACTTTTGAAACAAACTATCCCAATATTTTGAAATACAATTGCGGGATGGCATGATAGTAAACTTCTGTTTTAAAAGAAATGTAATGAAAATATGAAAGAAATAAGTTTAATACTTTGTTAGCAACTAACATGATATTCATCTGAACTTATTGTGGTCGTCGTCTTCAGATCTTTCTCAATGAGTCCAAAAGTCCTATCTGGCGGCAAATATGAGTTTCAAATAATTGGAAATATCAGTTCGCATTTCTTTGCCTCAGTCTCCAGCCACTTGTAAACAGACACATTGTCAGGGCGCAGCTTGCTTTGAGATGTGCCTGTTACAACGGACAGTTTGTAACAGTAAAGTTGTCTGGAATAATAAGCCGACTGATCACTTAATTTTGGCAAAGCAAGGTTCTTTTGGCAGTCATAGGACATTAAAAGACAGCCCTCCTCTTTTTTTCTTCAGTTGTCGATAAATATTCTCTGCTTGTTTTTTGTGGATAGTTCTCTTCAAAATTAAGGTTGTTCTTTCCTCTTCATTCTTTTCAAATTTAATGCATTGCTCTAGTTCCAAGCATGTAGTGCACTCATCTGTGCATGGAGAAGAGAACCCGAAATTTAACCTGGCATTAAAAATGTGCCTAAAGTAAGCTCCCTTTACTTGCAATTTCACTTCAGGTGGACACTCCGAAACATTGCATATCAAACGAAAATATTATCCCAAATACTTATGTTATAAGTAAAACACTGAAAAAACATGAGCACTAAACTTCCAAGCACGCACCGACAAGAGAATGTAAACAAATGGTCGCCATGACAGTTTGATGTCACTTGTAGCAATGTGATTGGCTGAAACGGTCATGTCCGTTTTTGATAGAAACTTTGTTTGGAGGTGTCCGATTATGAAAGAAACGGCATATTTCTTTGTTAAAAATAAAGTACAAATACTCGTTTATGAAATACATGGGCCACTAATTCAGAGAGAGCATTAAAAATACTATAACTTTATATTCTTAACTCAATTTTGATATAGGTGGCGCATGTCTATGTTTGATAATAGGCACCTCAAATATTTTCAACATTAAACTTTTCATCGTGTTTGACGAGTTGAGCTCAGTGTTGAGTTTCAACCCGGACGGCAGTCGGTCATTTCTGGCACTTTCAGTTATTTCGTTCCGCTTTCAAGCGTTTTTATTTGAGCACGCTAATAATGTTCATTTTGTCACACGTTTGAACTATGACAACACAAAATATAAAACTGTACTCACCTATAACTCCCTTGTGTTGAATCGTTAATGGGGGATGCAAATACATTCCGCCTTCAGTTTTTGTTATATGACTGTTTTTGTCCCCCCCCCCCCAATTTATGAGCTTACAATAATGTTTTTGTTTATGTATATCGACTAGGGGATGTGCTTTATATAATTCATGCATGACGGAACATGAGAAATATATTTCTGACTCTCCCTATAACTTGTCTGTGTAAACGAACCAGCTGCAGAAAAAGTAGAAAATTATATGCTTTAACTTCAAAGATTTCATATAATTTATCTGCCACCTTTCTTCTCAGTGTTACATGAATTTTTTATTGTTCGTTAACATATGGCGTATTGGTTTCAAGTCTAACATTTGTTGATTTATCAGATTTAAAAAGTTTTTCTTTGCCATGGTCTATTTTAAAACTAGCACAGTCACCACGCCCAAAATAATGGCAAACAATGGAGTTTTTCTTCTGTTGCTGCATTTTCCTGTATTTGTTGCCGTGGTAGATTACCACAAGCTGCTTTACGTCGCACCGACACAGGTAGGTCTTATGGCTAGGAATGGGAAGGAAGTGACCATGGTCTTCATTAAGGTAAAACCCGAGAATTTGCCTGATGTAGAATGGTAAACTACGGAAAACGATCTTCAGGGCTGCCGGCAGCGGGGTTCGAACCCGCTGGTAAGTTACCACGTCTTGTTCCGTTACTGTTCATTTAATCGAAGTTCATGTTTATTAAATTCTGGTACTTAAAATACAAAAAAGCCGAAGTGTAAATTTATATCAACACAAAATATATTCAGTGCACTACGCCACTGAATAAATAATCATATGACCTCGTGTGCAAGCATATTAATTTGACGCCATCTGGTTGCTTGCTCGTCAATTTGGACGTTCCGGTTTACTCTAGTCTAGTCTATGGCTGAGTTTTAACGGATTTTGTTAGATAAACACCAGATGTGTTGCTAAAGATCTTTTATACGCCGACATCGTACTACATGGAGCATTGCATGGCCTTTCTTACGACCTTCAAATTCCGACTACCTCTATCAGGTTTCAACCCACTATCTTGGGATCCGAAGGCCGACACATACCAGTGATCCACAGAAGGAGTTCCTGAACCCTTTGTGATAGTACATATATCACACCCCCGAATTATATGTAGAATGTAGAGATATTATTGTCAGTATTCGATTTATTATTATTATTATTATTATTATTATTATTATTATTATTATTATTATTATTATTATTATTATTATTATTATTATTATCGGTATTTCATTTGTATGTTTTGTCATTTATATTTATAAGCTGGAAGATATCCACATATGTAGGTATGAGTAATTTGTTTTGCATGAGTGGGAAAACATTGCTTTAATAACTCTGGTAATTTGAATGAGTCATATGGCTGCCCCAGTGTTTGTTGTGATGTACTTGTGTCGGGAAATTCATGAGTCATGTATATATCCCAGCCTGATGAGATGAGCTTGTTGTTGTATTAGGAAAGTTTGGTGATTCATGGAATATACCCCAGAGTTTGTTATTGTCTTGGGAGGAAGAAGTAGTTCAGGGCTTGGTCTTGACTAGAGATCACTCATGATTGGTGGGCAAGCACCAACCCAGACGTATCATCTGAGAGGAGGGGGATGTTGATGTCTATAAAGGTTGATCATACGGCGGCAACCTGGAACATTGTAAAAAACATTGTAAGGGTGACTGTAAAGGTGAAGGTAAAGGAACGAGAAGGAAGATAACTACAACTACAACTACAACTGACGCACTGTACGGGAAGGAAGTGGTGCTGATACACGGTACTGAAGTGACACGGCTGCAATGGATTGGACTTCAAACGTTCGTAGAGCGTAGTCTTGTTATGTTAGTGGAAAGTGGCTGATTGTGGAGAGTGCTTGCGCATTAAGTATGGTAGCACTTGTGGCGGCCTAGCATTATATGTTGGTGAAAGCTATCTCAGACTTTCCATAATTTATGCTGAGGATCGACAGACGTGTGTATATATCTTTACAAGTGTTAAAATATGTGAACACTGTAGTACAAGGTACAGTATCTGTGTGATGTGATAACTGCCGATTATGAGAATCGATAAGTCGAATTGATATAGAGACAGTGAAGGGTATTTATCTTCATACATGTACATTGTTCATCGGGTTATCTACAAATGGTAGCTTAGTTCTCGCTTTCGTTTTCCCACGATTTTCATTGTTGTTGTTGTAAATATGGAGTCTTCCAGCAATATTTTATGTCTGTATTATATATATAATGTTGTATGTTGATGAGGTGCTCATGCACGGAATTTGTTAAGAATATAGTTAGCTATTTTGGAATCAGTGTTATTGATGAACCTAGGTGCAGTTCCTACCTAATTAGTCGTTTTCAGGAAGTTAGGTAAGGCCTGCAGCAGATGTACCAGTACGCAGCATTATGTACACGCCCTGGGATATAAAGTTTATCATGCTCTTATCTAAATTCGAGGGATCCATTCTGGTGAACTCTGGCGCCCATACTACGGACATCTCGGTTAATTATGCTTATTCATTTTATTAAGTTTTTGAGTAATTTTATCTATATATTTTTATTCATGATTTTATTTATTAGTATTTATCAACTTATTACACCTTAAACTTACCATTCCATCGTTGGTCGTCGGCTACTTCGGTAGAGCAATGTCGTACTCTCGGGTTTTGGGGTCGTTACGACTTTCTTTTCTGTCACTTCATCGACCAAACGATAGAGGAGAGCATAACTACTTCAGATGAGGAGCAAAATGTGCTTACTAAAATATTTGTTCACTCTTAATCACGATAATTTGTTTATTAAATAGGCAAGAAAATTCAGTTAAATTTTTCATATGTTATAACGCATTCACAATGCGCAATGTAAAATTCGTGGGTAGCAAAAACCAGAAACAAGAATATAAAAACCTTAAAATCGGACACCATTGGTAGAATTCCAGATTTACATTTGATTAGTGTTATCCACCAGTCGACTATCCTATCGGATATTGGAACATCCCCAAATCGACTATCAGTTGCTTTGGATAGGTTGCGAAGTATTACTTGAAAGCATGGTGTTAGTTACAAGTTAACAGCAATTGTCACAATCAAAAATAAAATTCCACCATGTATTATCATCCCGTGACACCCTTAAGTTACAGAGGAATCTCGATGTTGAAACATGCATCACCCCAAACAGATGTTCAGAAGGAACCAACAATACTTGATCTGATAGGATCTTACGTTGCATTGTTCTGAAGGAACTAAACTGTGAAATGCACGAAAACATTAATTCATTATGCGTTTAGAAGAAATGCCAATTAGTGTAGTTAAAGAAGTGATAAATCACTTGAAAATGTTCTTATTAAACCAACTTTCAGGTTCTGAAACTGTTACGTCGTTAAAGTTCACAGTATAAAACAAACAACAGGAAGTCCTTCCAATTCTCTCTATAACTACGACCATAATTACAAATCTGTCTACCTACACTTGTCCCATTAAACCAAATTAAAAGTGACCGGTCGATCAACGTCTCATAAAAATAATGTGGATAACGAAAAATGAAAAATAAAATATATTAACAGCTGACGAATCGAAAGCGTATTCGTAGTGTAAATCCTACATAAATCAACTAAGTGTCAACACACGGCACTGTCATAATATAATAATATACCGGACACCCGAACAATAAATCATAAAGTAAAGAAAGAAACAAATATAAACGAAAGTTCATCGAACTTGAACACAGGCGGCAAAGGGTAAGGATCAGTCTCCATTAGCCAGATTTCCACGTAGAACAACCCTTACATTTATGCCGCTACTGATATAACGCTATTATGGAAGCACCTTCCGGCGAGTAATAATTATGCCAAAACAAGGCCTAAATAACACCTTTCACATTCGTATCCACTACTGCAGACACTAACATCGTTCAAATAGATTCACAAAATGCCTGACCTATGACTTGGCTATGTACAGACGGCGTCTTAATCCAGTCGTTGAGTCAAAGTTACAGTGTCTATTCATCCTTAAGTTATAAAATACACGCGGCATCCTATATCTATCATTGACCCAACGTTATGGTATCTACACATCACTCATACTGCCAGACGAAATCGAAACTTTAACATAATGTCCGGACATTTAAATCTGATTCTCGTTGAAATTCTAACACATGAAGTGAAATTCGCTACAAAAATGAACTAGAATCTGGAAATATTACTGTATCTATTTCCTGCAATAAAGCGTGAAATCGAAATTAAACAACATATTCGAATCGTTTAATTTATTACTCACTACAATTTAAACACATGTAGTAAAGTTCGCTAAATAATAAACTCAAATCCCGTTTGTTATTATGTAATATCACGGAAAACAATAATCACAGCCATCACGACATTCACGGCATGTCAACCTGCCATGTCAACACTCCAAACATGTATCATCATGAATTGTCCAGTGAAGTAACTTTTCATCAACCTACGCAAGCTAAACTCTCATTCTAATAAAATTCATTTTCTCACCCGCAATTTTTCCAGTCAGCGATGTTTCGTCTCGGAAAGACACAGAATAGAATTCAATCTTGACCTTGTAACAGAATGTATTTTGTTCGTGAGGTCGGCTATCACAAAATGCAATTAGCTGGTATCAAATAGAATCGTCACCTAGACCTAAATGCCGTTACTTACGGTCTTACATAAAATAGTAATCACGGGAGAACATCAACTTGTACTTAAAATAGGCGTTACAATGCACTCACATGGATTTGACAACCCTTACATTCTTCAATCGTTCTGGATTGTTACAGGACATCGCTCCTCTTATACAGCCTGTCTCAGAAATATTACACATAAACTTATACAGTCATCACGTCAGAAAAACTCCTCTCCATCGAACTGCAGGGCCTTTTATTTTCTGCGTCCTGCTTATTCTACATCACTCATAACATGCAGGCTTACTCTGCCTTTACATCTTCCTAATTAATCTCCCAACATTTCATTTCACAGAGCTCGATAGCTGCAGTCACTTACGTGCGGCCAGTATCCAGTATTCAGGAGAGAGTGGGTTCGAACCCCACTGTCGGCAGACCTGAAGATGGTATTCCGTGGTCTCCCATGTTCACACCAGGCAAATGCTGGAGCTGTATCTTAATTAAGGCCACGGCCGCTTCCTTCCCACTCCTAGTCCTTTCCTGTCCCATCGTCGCTATAGACCTACTGTGTCGGTGCGACGTAAAGCCAATAGCAAACAAGTTTCATTTCCATTACAATCCATTTTCTTCTTGCTTGAACGTTTCTAATTTTATTTAAATACAATCAATCCCATGACCAAACAACTTTATAATGATCTCACAATTAACTTCACGAAATGTTTCCGGACCTAAGGAGCAAAATAACATCATGTGATTTTCTATATCACAAATACACGGTGTCACAAAATTTAAATTTCCCAAAATGCCAAACTTTGTCATACTTCACTGGATTTCGATATGGACCGCAAATATCGCTTACCTAACTGTTGAACGCATTATTATTATTATTATTATTATTATTGTCTCAAATTTTATCCTGACGTTAAATTATTATAATTATTATTATTATTATTATTATTATTATTATTATTATTATTATTATTATTATTATTTTATACGTTCTTATTTGACTTTTCACGCTCATAACGGTTATTTTATCGTTATCATTATTGTAACTTTTACCGGCTCGAACATTGTGTCGTTGATTTCATTGCAATATTTAACTTCCCTCTTATTTTTTAAAGAAATTTAACCACAGTTTAACGTCTCGCACCCTGATATAAATAACAGACAATTCGCCTCCACAATGGAATAATTACAAGACACATTATCGTTATCGCTACATACTTACTCCACACACGCCACATATACAACGCGACGTTATGATTTATTAATTAATTAATTAATTTAAAGGGGCAAGGATTTACATCTTTAACTACAAAAACGTAATTTTTGAATTAGACAGACCTGTAATTGTGCCGCTTGGCGTGGCATTATCTTGGCGTCATCTTGCGCCACCCACCTCTGAACTTAGCCCCTCATAATTGCAGGAGACATTCTTTGCTTAAATACTACCTTATAAATACACTGATTCTGCACTCGTCTTGAAGCAACACACATTGATTTCCTACATGAATTTTAACAATGAATTTTATTCTGTACACATATACAACAATCAAAGCGACCAGCTTCGTGTCGAGAATTCAACTGATGCAGTTTGTGGAACATTTTCAACTCCTTTTCCTCCTGGTCTCCCACAGATGTGAATGACCGTGAGGCAAAGGCTTATCTTTGCAAGATTAATACAGTGCTCCATTACCGATTATCAAAATTACCTTATCCGCAATAATTCACGAGAGCTATCTAGAAATCCGCTGTCTCCCTACGCAGAAGTTCAGGAATCCTACAATTATAAATAAATTTATGATCTTTCCCCCGACCGCGATGGATGTCGTAAATACAATGTTACAATATCTAAGTTGTCTTCACTCACCATTACCAATTGACAAAATATTCATCCCTTAAGCCAACTGGCTTTAGAGTTCTCCAAGTCTACTTCGCACACTCTAAGTCCCCTTCGTAATGTCACCCGACGGAGGTTCACCCTCTCGGACAGTTAAATGATAACTGACTCTCTTGCTTGAAGAAGGGGTATTTATGCATTCTCTAGAAACGCTCTACCGGCCCCGTGGTGTAGGGGTAGTGTGCCTGCCTCTTACCCGGAGGCGCCGGGTTCGACTACCGGCCAGTCAGGGATTTTTACCTGGATCTGAGGGCTGGGTCGAGGTCCACTCAGCCTACGCGATTAGATTTGAGGATCTATCTGACGGTGAGATAGTGGCCCCGGTCTAGAAAGCCAAGAATAACGGCCGAGAGGATTCGTCGTGCTGACCACGCTACACCTCGTAATCTGCAGGCCTTCGAGCTGAGCAGCGGTCGCTTGGTAGGCGAAGATTCTTCAGGGCTGTCGTGCCATGGTTTTTGAGGCGCTCTGTGTGGCGTTATCTACTGATGTGCAATCATTCCATTTGATGACCGCTGGACCGATTTCTTTGAGAATCACCACAGCGATTCTACATATTTTTCCACTCAATACGGTGTTGTTCGCTGATTTTTTTCCTGTTTCCTTAACGGATGTAATTAATTAATATCGTGTACGATGGTTCCCGCGCATTTTGACCGTATGTCATTGACACGTGTGTTCCACTCTGCCAGGAGAGATGGTAACTTCTCTCCGAGCCTAATACATTTCCACCCTGTGAAATTGAGCTTCATCAAATATTTCCCAAAATTCTTAATTACTTATTTCTTTGTTAATGATAGTGCCAAAATCTCTCACAATGAGGGTTATTAGCCAGAATTTCGTTATTAATTACCTGAGGTCTTCCGAAATGTTCCGACCATGTTCGATGTTTTGGTGGGTCGCCTCCCGCTGTGAATTGGCCCGCCATGCCATGCAATGTACACTAACAGAAAAATGTGACAAAATGAATCTGTGCCCTGAGAGTAAAGTGCGATGAAATTAACGGAAGCGAGCCGGACAGTCAAGGTTGGAATGGAACTTTCCCCTGTAGGATCGCGTGGTGTCAGGAAGGACATGCGGTCTTACATCCAGAGCCTGTGACAAAGCGGGCTTGTAATTTTATGTGACTATTGATATCGTAATCATAGCCTCAGGACCTGCAATTATTTTTTCTAATCAATCAATCACCACTGATCTGCGTTTAGGACAGTCGCCCAGGTGGCAGATTCCCTATCTGTTGTTTTCCTAGCCTTTTCTTAAATGATCGCAAAGAAATTGGAAAATTATTGAACATCTCCCTTGGTAAATTATTTCAATCCCTAACTCCCATTCCTATAAACGAATATTTGCCCCAATTTGTTCTCTTGAACTCCAACTTTATCTTCATATTGTGATCTTTCCTACTTTTCCTACTGGTGTCCTCCCACGCCATCTCTCCACTGACAGCTCGGAACATACCACTTAATCGAGCAGTTCGTCTCCTTTCTCCCAAGTTTTCCCAGCCCAAACTTTGCAACATTTTTGTAACGCTACTCTTTTGTCGGAATTCACCCAGAACAAATCGAGCTGCTTTTCTTTGGATTTTTTCCAGTTCTTGAATCAAGTAATCCTGGTGAGGTTCCCATACACTGGAATGATACTCTAGTTGGGATCTTACCAGAGACTTATTCGCCCTCTCCTTTACATCCTTACTACAACCCCTCAATACCCTTATAACCATGTGCAGAGATCTGTACACTTTATTAACAATCATATTTATGTGATTACCCCAATGAAGGTCTTTTCTTATATTAACATCTAGGTACTTTTTTTTCTAGTTGCTTTACGTCGCACCGACTCAGATAGGTCTTATGGCGACGATGGGGCAGGATAGGGCTAGGAGTGGGAAGGAATCGGCCGTGGCCTTAATTAAGGTACAGCCCCAGCATTTGCCTGGTGTGAAAATGGGAAACCACGGAAAACCATTTTCAGGGCTGCCGATAGTGGGGTTCGACCTACTATCTCCCGAATACTGGATACTGGCCGCAATTAAGCGACTGCAGCTATCGAGCTCGGTGGTCATCTAGGTACTTACAATGATCCCTAAAAGGAACTTTCACCCCATCAACACAGTAATTAAAAGTGAAAGGACTTTTCCTTTTTGTGAAGCTCACAACCTGACTTTTAACCCCATTTATCATCATACCATTGCCCACCGTCCATCTCACAACACTATCGAGGTCACCCTGCAGCCGCTCACAATCTTGTAATTTGTTACTCTGTACAGAATAACATCATCTGCAAACAGCCTTATCTCTGATTCCACTTCTTTACACATATCATTGATATACAGGGTTATTTACATAACATGTTACACAGAAATAACTTCTAAACAATTAAAGATATCGGCATTCTGTTTTCATATTCGTAAATGGTACCCAGGGCCTTGTAAACTAACGTGCAACTTAGTCTCATGGGGTGATTAATAACCGAGATAGTGAACTAACTCCATATTTTTAAATGGAACGGCACAAATTCATACAGCTGGCCTAAAAGATCAACTGAGTACAAGTTCAAATATGTAAGTATTTTTAAAATCGGACAATTACTTTTTAAGAACAGCATGCGCGGTTTTGCTGCCGCATCAGACGGCGTAAGTCGGGCAAGGACATATGAGGCGCAAGCTGCTTCCTGGCCTTGATTCTAGACACAGAACGGATACCAGGCATGTACTGTAAATATAATGTGATTACCGTAACATATCCTGGGTGTGCAACGTTATTGTATGATGGCAAACACACAATGGGGAAGGGAGATTAAAGTTGATTGTTTTATTTTGACATGTAATAGGCTGCGCTCAGTTTAGCGTTTTTTCTCACGGATGGGAATGGGGAGGATTTGGAAAGGAAGTCGGCCGTGGCCTATCACAAAGGTACCTATCCGGTATTTGTCTGGTGTTGAACATGGGACACCATGAAAATCAGTTTCAGGTTGGGCGAGGCAGGACTCGAACCTACGCTCTCCCGAATGCACGCTACTACAGTCGCGCTGGAGCTCTGCGGAGATTAATGCGTGTAAAATAAAACATAAATAATAGTGTTGCTGCCATTTCACCACGATCAGCTCCGACCATTTGTTTTTCTAGAAGGAGCTCTTCCGGTGTTTTGTGTTATGTTTATTTCTCAACTCATATGAAATAAATGAAATGTCGTATGGCTTTTAGTGCCGGGATATCCCAGGAAGGGTTCGGCTCGCCATGTGCAGGTCTTTCTACTTGACCCCGTAGGCGATCTGCGCGTCGTGATGAGGATGAAATTATGATGAAGACAACACACACACACACACACCCAGCCTCCGTGCCATTGGAATTAACCAATTAAGGTTAAAATCACCGACCCGGCCGGGAATCGAACCCAGGACCGTCTGAACCGAAGGCCGGTACGCTCACCGTTCAGCCAACTAGTCGGACTCTCAACTCATTGAGTAGTATGAACTGTACACTAAAATCAGTGACAATTATAGCTTTCGTTATGTTCCTTCCAATGCAAAGTACTTATTCTATTCCTTTTAAACACACAAACCCTTTCTGTCGTGTCATGTGTTCGTCTGTCATACACACTTTGCAAAGCCATCACATGTGTACGAGGTGCTTACATGCCTGGTATCCATTCTGTGGCTGAACTCACTCCCAGGAAACTGCTTGCGCCTCAGTATGTCCTTGCCCGACTTCACGCCGTCTAATGCGGCATGCAAAACAGCACATGCTGTTGTTACTTATATATGTCAAAAAGTAATTGTCCGATTTTGAAAATTCTTACATATTTGAACTTTTACGCAGATGAACTTTTAAATCAGCTGTGTGAATTTGTGCCGTTCCATTTAAAAATATGGAGTTAGTATGAATATCTCGGTTGTTAATCACCCCCACGAGACTAAGTAGCACGTTATTTTACAAGACCCTGCGTACCATTTACGAATATGAAAACAGAATGCTGATATCCTTAATGGTTTAGAAGTTATTTCCGTTGTCGTGAACGACGGCTCACGACGCGCCTTCCGCGTATTAACGAGAGAGCGAACGGGTTCGAATGGGATTCGAATCCGCGAACTCCAGGGTAAAAAGCCTGTGATTTAAAAATAGCAGGCATATGAACGCATGTATATATGAAGGGAAATTACAGTAGAGTTTGTGTAAGTTCAAAACTCATAATTCATAAGTGATAATAATAATAATAAGAGAAATAACAGAATATTTCAAGGAAGGATTTAGAATATTCGATGTTGCTTTGGAGCTCGTAAGCCAAGAGCTTTGTGTCTCAATATTGTGAAACATTGTGTAAGTTAAAATGCGCACTTCTTTTGGGTTGGAAATATACAGAGTCACGTGTAAAGGGCATAGAAACAGTTTCCAAAGTGTTCTGGAACAATGTGTGTAATGCAACGTGACTAGGTGGTTCCATGTGAAAGAACCAATCGGAGAGCAGTGCAGTCGTGACGTGAACTAGTGACTTGTGGTGGTGGTACATGAATCAGTGGGATTATTCGAGAAAGAATAGAAGAAACTATAAAACTTGGTAACTTGTAAACAACAGGGCTTTTGACTTTCATCCCTCGAAGGAGGCTTTTGACTTTCGTCCCTCGAAGGAGGCGTTTTGACTGTGATCCCTCGAAGGAGGCTTTTTGATTCACGGCACTGGAAGAAGGCGTTACGACGGTAGGCAATATCGCGCAGAGAAGTGAATAATCAACTAGGGAGAACTGTTGGAGAACTGGTAGACTTAGCATTCAGTCGCAGTACGCAGTAAAGTGATAGTAAGATAGAGGGATATCAGGTTCCCGAATTGAGTGTGATTTGTTGGTAAACAATCACAAGGGTTTTCCACGCCGATTATCAAAGTAGGTGTTCGGATATAAGCTTATAGACTAGCAGTTCAATTTTAATTGGGAGAAGTCACGTCGCACAGTGTGTCGAATCCCATATCTAGGTGGAAAAAATTCACTGTCGCAAATCAAAGCGAAACCAGGCTCATCCCATAGTGAACAAACCAGATGGTGACCTTCAGTCTTTCTTTCCGCTTTCTGGTGCGTACGAGGGTGGGGACAGGTGCTGAAACGTCTTCCTGGCAGTTATCAACTCAGTTGATAGGAGGTGTCAGAGTGAACCGAACGTTGTGTTTCTAGTGATTTCAACGAGGTTTTGTATTCTGTGGCTCATGGAATAGTGAAAAGAGGTATATGTTCTCACTTTTAAGCATAATACAAGCGTTCTGCACTGAATAAATTATTTACAGTGCGTTGTAAAAGGAAGCAGTTGTAGAAAATTAGATTGTTTTTAGGATTTGCTCGAAAAAAACTTCATGAGTGCCTCATAGTGCCACTTTACTTTAAACGTCATTCGATGAGAAATTTAATGTAGATTCAGAATCTGTAGTGATTTGGTTGCGCACGAATGTGCATACTGGTTTATTTTCTTATTTTCAGTGCCTATGTGGGCGTTACCGCGAGAAGAATATTTCAACGCGTGGCGGTCATGTCGTAAAGAGGGGCGTTTAGAAGTTATATTTCAATATATTATGGATAAATTAGAGCCTACAACTCTTACTGATACTCAATTTCAGGAACTAAGAAACAAAATTAAATTGATATCCCGTAATATTAACAAGAATGGGAGAGTGCAGGAAGAAGAGAACAACGATTCCGAGAAAAATTCTGTGATAGATTAAATGTGACGGATTTGATCGTGTTAAGTGAACAAGACGACATTGATCCAGCGTATCATCTGAAAACAAGTTGTGTCCCTGACAAAGCCGGCCGTCACCCTAAGGAATTTAAGGACTCGTCCGTAAAGACGAAGAAGCAAAATGTTTGTGATATTACCGAATCGCGTAGTTTGGAGGAAGTCGCGTTTGCTGTTGAAGATTCTTTTCGATCAAGCGGGAAAAGATGAAGGCTTAATAAAAAGATATTATGTATTACTAGCTGTTCTTTCTTCTGGCTCTGAAATAAATGTGAATAAATTCAAGGAATTTGGTGCGCAAACTGCGGCTTTGTATGTTAAACTGTATCCATGGTATTATATGCCCGCAACTGTGCATAACATTTTAGTACACATTACTCAAATAATTAAACATTTTCTTGTGCCAATAGGAACTTTATATGAAGAAGCTCAAGAAGCTAGAAATAAAGATTGTTGGAGGTTGCGTGAACTTCATACTCGAAAATGTAGCAGGAATTCAACGAATAGAGACTTGCTTAAGATGTTGTTGATTACATCAAATCCCTTAATAAACAAGTACCGAACAATGCCACGTAAAACTCCTGGTAATCTACCTATGGAAGCTATTGAGTTACTTACTGACTCCCAAGATCCTTTCACATCAAAGGAAGAAGACCAGTATAGCAACGACTACGATTCTCTGGACTCTACAGACGAATCAGGGGACGAATGAACATTGGACATGTTGTTATTGTGAACGGGATGAGATGATGAGACAGTTATAAATACTGTAATATGATCCTTTCACGTCTTTTATGAAATGTTTCTGAGTGTAATCTTGACTTTTTATATGGAAATAATACATATAATTGTTTTCGTGTGTAAGGTGTGTTTTACTAGAACTACGTCATTAACAGGACCCGAAAATGAAATTTTGCTATAAAGAAATATTCTTATGGTTTTGACGAATATATTTTTATTTAAAAAATAAATGTTATTTTTTGTTCATATTTCCTTGTTCTATGTTTAATACCAATTTAAAATAACTTTTCAATCTGGAAGAACTTACATACAGTGCCTTCGTCTATTCCCTCAAATAAGGTATAACAAGAATACTGGACTGAAATTCTCATTGTTATTCATATTTTATCCAGTTTTAAATAGTATGTTTACCACTGTTATAAACTATAACATACATATCCAAATCGTGTTTTTACTCCCGTAAATGGACGATTCTTTTGTTGCTTTCGGTCATTTTTCAAACCTCCCCTTGCCCCTCACCCCTATATATTTACCCCCGAACATCGTACACTTTAGACGATGCCAGACATGAATTCAGCGACCTCGAAAACGGTAAAGTGCCAACTTTTAATAGGATCCCAGCACTATTAACGACGTTATTAATTTTTTCCACCTAGAACGGGAATTCGGCACACTGTGCGTCGCCGTGAAGAGTAACGAGTTCCAGGGATATCTGCGCAGAAGAAGAGAAGGCACGAAGAGAAGAGTGAAGACGTCAGCTGTACAAGAATCAGCTATACTCCGGAGTTAAGTATTCAACCAGTAAATATATGTATTATATGTATATTTGTGTGTACTACGAAAAAGACTTAAAGACTTTCTCAGAGATCCGAAGTCGAGAAGGGATTGAGAATAATTGGTGTCAGAGATTTTATGTTGAATATATTATTGTATATATTGGTGTGTGAATATTCTCGGTGTTAGAATATAATTAGTGTTCAAACTTTGCCAATCTCATTATACGTTCCCAGAACTCCGAACCCAAGTCCTCAGCCTGTTGTACATCCCTTAGGGTCACGACACCGTGTAAAATGTTAGGTGGATAACCCTGTATATAAGAAAACACAAAGGTCCAATAATACTGCCTTGATGAATTCCCCTCTTAATTATTACAGGGTCAGATAAAGCTTCGCCTACTCTAATTCTCTGAGTTCTGTTTTCTAGAAATATAGCCACCCATTCAATCACTCTTTTTTCTAGTCCAATAGCAGTCATTTTTGCCAGTAGTCTTCCATGATCTACCCTATCAAATGCCTTAGACAGGTCAATCGCAATGCAGTCCATTTGGCCTCCTAAATCCAGGATATCTGCTATATCTTGCTGAAATCCTATAAGTTGAGCTTCATTGGAATAACCTTTCCTAAACCCAAACTGCCTTCTACCGAGCTCGATAGCTGCAGTCGCTTAAGTGCGGTCAGTATCCAGTATTCGGGAGATAGTAGGTTCGAACCCCACTGTCGGCAGCCCTGAAAATGGTTTTCCGTGGTTTCCCATTTTCACACCAGGCAAATGCTGGGGCTGTACCTTCATTAAGGCCACGGCCGCTTCCTTCCCACTCCTAGCCCTTTCCTGTCCCATCGTCGCCATAAGACCTATCTGTGTCGGTGCGACGTAAAGCAACTAGCAAAAAAAAAAAAAAAAAAAAAAAAAAACTGCCTTCTGTCAAACCAGTTATTAATTTCGCAAACATGTCTCATATAATCAGAAAGAATGCTTTCCCAAAGCTTACATACAATGCATGTCAAACTGAATGGCCGTAATTTTCAGCTTTATCACCCTTTCCTTTATACACAGGGTCTACTATAGCAACTCTCCATTCATTTGGTATAGCTCCTTCAATCAAATAATAATCAAATAAGTATTTCAGATATGGTACTATATCCCAACCCATTGCCTTTACTATATCCCCAGAAATCTTATCAATTCCAGCTGCTTTTCAAGTTTTCAACTTTTGTATCTTATTGTAAATGTCATTGTTAAAGTCGCAGCATTTTCCTGGATTGAAATTTGAACACGTATAACACGAAGTGAATACGAACCAGGTTATAGCAAGTTCCTTGCGTTCGGGAAATAGTGGTTTTGAATCCCACTGTCGGCAGCCCTGAAGATGTTTTTCCGTGGTTTCGCATTTTCACACCAGGCAATTGTTGGGGCTGCACCTTAACTAAGGCCACTACCACTTTCTTCCGACTTTTCCTATCCTATCGTCGCCATAAGCCCTCTCTGTTTTGGTGCGACGTAAAGCCAATCATATAAAAATACATTAATCTAATGACCAAACCGCTATATGAATATCTGTAATTCAACCAATCAACAGCTGTCTATAGCCTCAGAATTATCGTTTCGTATTATCACTTTTGTATTATGGCACCTGCATACCTTCATCAGAAACATCTTTATAGCCTCAGTTGTCGTAAGTAATGCAGGTGCGTAACTGTGTTACTCTGATGAAGCTGGCAGCCGACATACTTGGGAAATGTGACCCAGAGTTTAAAAGCAAAATTAAACGGTACTTTACCGTATCGAAAGGTTAACAATGCCATGTGTACCTTCTACACGTATGCACTTTCATTATCATTATTTAGCTGATATACCCGTGCTTCGCTACGGAATTCTACATTGTGTACAGAACTCTAGGTTGGGTAGTGTACACGCTATGAGCAAGAATGTATTACATTACATAGCTCTTAACGTTATCCTAGAAACGTGACGGGGAAGTCACCAAACATCTTTTCTCACAAGAAGACTGGGTTATGGAATTTTCATTGTAATGGTAGGCCCGCTTGCCTACCATTATCACAATCAGTTTGGGGAGTTTTCATCATAATGGCAGACACTTACTGTTCACCTGCCTTTTTACATCCTCAGAAAGACTGTCTTAGTGGTTTTCCCAACTGAAATGAACATAGGTCATTACAATGACGTCAGTAGGAATGTTGCGATTAAAAGCAATGCTTTCATATCAAATACTCAATAAAATAAAATAAACCACACATTTTCACACTTTTAACGAACAGTACTACGCTGCCCATCTAACAGTCCAAAGTTCCAGAGCTAAAATGACCAAGCCGCAGACAGCTGTGATCCGTGAACACTCTTTGTCTTTTTCGGGGGAGGATAATGGAGAGTCCAAAGGCAAAAACGATGCCTTTTCAGTAATCTGTTTCCTAAGAGTACCCTATGAGTCGGAAAATCACAATTCACTACACTGGTGGTGGAAAAAATCTATCTGATTTGGAGGCAAATTTTTTCTCCAAGCCTGAGTAGAAACACCCTCTTCACTGCTAATTTGGAATAAAATGAATGTAGAATTTAATGAAAGTGAAGAGGAAGGAGGTTTTCTTAGGAAACGGCTCTTTTCAGCATTATTTATTTATTGCAGTAATTCTCTAAATAGTCAAATACATAAAACTATAGCTCCAGAATGTATCCAGATAAACTCTGGAGAATTCGGTTTATTACTTCAGATTTTTAATGGCGTATAACCTCCAGGGTTCTGTGGAGGTCTTTCGAATTGACGCCTGTAGGAGACCTGTGCGTCTGTGAGGATAGGGCCCCTACTTACGGTATGATGTACATATTATAGGGCCTACATTCGGAGAGTTAGAAATCATTTTTTTTTTAGTCATGAAGTACGCAGGGCTTTCCGTCACTAAATCGCTTGGACCAATTTGATATCATATGACCGAGCAAGTTGCCCGTGCTGTTAGAGGCACGTAGCTGTAAGCTTGCATTCGGGAGATAGTGATGTCAAACCCTACTGTCGGCAGCCCTGAAGATGGTTTTCAGTGGTTTCCCTTTCTCACACCAGGCAAACATGGTGCTGTACCTTAATTACAGCCATGGCCACTTCCTTCCTACTCCTAACACTTTCTCATCCCATCGTCGCCATTTTGAATTTCACATATCCATTTGAAATTTGAACACGTATAACACGAAGTGAAGTCGAACCAGGGTGTAGCAAGCTGCTTGCGTTCGACAAATAGTGGGTTTGAATCCCACTGTCGGAAGCCCTGAAGATGTTTTACCGTGGTTTCCTATTTTCGCACCAGGCAATTGCGTCAGTGCGACGTAAAGAAAATTGTAGGGAAAAAAACAAAGATATAGTATGAAAACTAACTATCCCTTCACCTTCGGTCTCGCTCAGTATTCTTCATACTTGTACAGACTCTCAGCCGATCACTTTTTACGTCAGGAAGTATACAAAACATATAGGGAAAGCTGGTGCTCAACTAATGAAGTCCATGAGTCATGACACGGCCGACTTGATGCGTCGCTCTAGCTAGCTCCTTACCGGCCTTGACAATCGGGTCCACGCACTGTAATCGGAGTAGTTACACAACTCGACACGTGGCGCTGGCGGCCGACCTATTTGCGGTAGAAATGCATACTTCTTTATGGAAAATATATTGACTTTGGTTGCCGATTTATCGTAATTTAGAGCTATGGAGAATATTACATGGGTTAATACTGTTAAAATGATTAATCTTAAAGGTTACTTTCGTTGATATTTGCCAAAATGATGTGAAATGAAACTGGGGGGAGATGACGTAGTCCAGCCGACGTTCTGATATTGACTCTGATTGCCGATGTATCTTAATTTGGGGAATAAAATAGTATGTTACATTGACTAATATTGTTAAAATGATTAATCCTAAAGGCTACTTTCATTTATATGTGCCAAAACAACGTCGTGAAATGAAACTGCGGAGGATGGAGTAGTCCAACTGACGTTAATTAATTGTGAGGAATAATAGTAATCGTTTTTATTATCATGGCATTTAGATACATAGCAGAACTTACCACAATGCTTTTGTCTTCTGATGTTAATATTGAGATTAAGAGTCATTGTTCAATTAGAGTTTTAAAATTCTTCAAGCGCTGCTCTCAGGAAGGGGGCTGGACAAAACATAAGAGCCTTACTTTTTCCATATTCGTTGTATGCAGAACGTAAATATTTTGACTCAAACATGTTTAAATGTTAGTTTCAATATATATCGTTTTAGATTACATTTCATTCATACCTTTCACTAGAATATTAAATACCGGGCAAGCTGGCCATGCTAAATTCAGAAAATAAATTTTACTTGAAATGCAGTAGGGTGGAACAAGTTGGCCGCGCGGCGTAGAGCTGTGAGCTGTGAGCTTGCATCTGGGAGATAGTGGGTTCGAACCCCACTGTCGGCAGCTCTGGAGATGGTTTTCTGTTGTATGTCCGGCGCTCCCTTCTCGCTCCGCCAGCCAGCTACACGCGCGCCAAGTGTCATTCTTCTAGCCTCGACGCGCAGCCCTCAGTGCGCGTGCCTGAACCATCGTGTGTGTACTATAAAGAGGAACTCACAGCCTGTCCAGATGCCCACTTGCCCCGGTGTCCAGCTCCAGAATACACCCTACGTCGAGCACGGAGGCTACTCCTCTTGAAAATGTGCTTCGACCAGGAGGACTGAATTTCTGGCAGTACGAGGTCTCACCTCTGGTCACCGCTCCTCTTCCGCTGTCCATATCCAATCATACTATTACATACCGTAATATTTCCCTGATTAATGCAAGCTCCCTTGGTTTCGCCAAGTAAGAATTCTTCCAACATTAAACTTGCTTTTATGAACTCAACAAGAAAGGACTTTCCAAAACATTTATGTCAGTACTTCTGATAGTTTTCGACTATCGACTTTTCATATATCAAGGACTATCTTTTCGAGATAGTAGTGAATGTAAATACTGTAAACTTGTATATAGTGTACAGAAGATAGACTCTTTCTCAAGATTCCTAATTCATTTTGCTTCAAGTTAAATTTCATTTTATTTGTATAAATAGTGTATTTTGCATTTGAAGCGAATAATAAAGTTGTGTTTTGTAAATCTCAACCTTGGTTACAACATTTTCCGTGGTTTCCCATTTTCACATCAGGCTGTACCTCAATTAAGGCCACGGCTGATTCCTTCACACTGCTAGCCCTTTCCTATTCCACCGGCGTCATAAGACCTATCTGTGTTGGTGCGACGTAAAACAAATAGCGAAAGAAGAAGAAGAATTTTAAATAAAAATTCAGCGAGAGAAAAGTATTTTGAGTAAATAAAATGATGATGATGCTTGTTGTCTAAAGGGGCCTAACATCTAGGTCATCGGCCCCATTGCTCAGGTAACAACACTTCATACGCTGGCCTTACCGTCATAGCAGTAGTGATTCTTACTTGTCAATGTTTAAATGTTAAAGTTCAGATTATCTTGAACAAAAATGTGTTGTATTGCTATCATATGGCAAATACGACATCGCCTAAAGGATTATTCTATGAAAGAAAATTCATGGGTAAAAGTACCTGATTAGCGTGATTAGCGGCCACTCACGGAGGCCCGGTTTCGATTCCTGGCCCTGCCACGAAATTTCAAAAGTGGTACAGTACGAAGGCTGGAACGGGGTCCACTCAGCCTTGGGAGGTCAACTGTGTAGAGGGTGGTATCGATTCCCACCTCAGACATCCTCGAAGTGGTTTTCCATAGTTTCCCACTTCTCCTCCAAGCAAATGCCGGGATGGTAACTAACTTAAGGCCATGGCTGCTTCCTTCCCTCTTCCTTGGATATGCCTTCCAATCTTCCCATCCCCGACACAAGGCCCCTGTTCAGCATAGAAGTTGCGGCCGCCTGGGCGAGGTACTGGTCATCCTTGCCAGTTGTATCCCCCGACCCGCAGTCTCACGCTCCAGGAATCTACCCTTGAGGTGGTAGAGGTGGGATCCCTCACTGAGTCCGAGAGAAAAGCCAACGCTGGAGGGGTAAACAGAGGAAGAAAAGAGAAAGAAAGAACGAAGGTAAATACCCGACATAGAAACGGAAAACTAAGACGAGAGTGTTACCTGCTTTTAGCCACTCCGTAGTTTTGTCCTGGTCTACAGAGAATTCGTGAAATGATAGTGTCCCTTTGCTTTTTTTTCCTGTTCGGAATACAAAAAAGGCCCACAGAAATATATATTCGAATATTTCCTAACACAGTTAAAGAAAAGCAAATCAACACACCATTAAAAAACGAATTAGCACATAAATTAAAATCCTTGTTCAGGACGAAGTTACAGCGAGAAATCACTTTGTTCTTGTTTCCATAAAATTTCTGCTCGAAGTACGAAAAGGTGCACAAGAATGTCTCAAATTCCAAGATTTGTAAACATAATTTTAAAAATATAATCACCACACTACACAATAAAAAATAAACTCACTAGCGCATAACTATCAGGTTTCATTATCAAGCCAAAAAGCACCTCATTTGCGAACACATTGCCAACATTTACGACAGCAAAACCAAAAAATAAAACTGGAAATGCGGCAATTTGCGGTATACTGCTTCCTGTCAGTGGGTAGTAGGCCAGCGCTCCAGCGGCATTATGGTGAAACTTTCCAATTACAGCTTTATGCTGGGCTTCACAAGCAATTGTCAAGGCCGGTATAAGGAGCGCAGCGAGGTATCCAGTCGGCCGTGGTCATGACTACCAAAACCACAGCTGCCCACGGATTCCTACTCCAAGCAATATTCAGCGCGCCCAGAATGCTCAGCTCCTGGGATACAGATAGATAAAGAGCAAAAACAAAGGTAGATTGTAGTTTTACGTGACTTTTGACGTGATTATAGCCACGCGGCTCACTTTTACGTAGAATCCAATTCACAGGGAAGTGAGTTTCAATTTCCAAAATCCCATGTACATTGATTGAGATTCAAACAATGGCCGGCCGTCAGTGACGATGCCACTCAGCTATCATGTCCTTAATATTGAGATATAAATAAGTGAAAAATCTAGGTACATTAATCAATTTTATTATTATTAATAATATTATTATTAGTAGTAGTATTAGTAGTAGAGTGTCGGTCTCTTGTGCTCAAAGCATAATTTCAAATCTGAGGTTGTAAGAATTTTGGAGAGCGGAAGAAAGTCCATTCGACACTCCATGTCGTACGATGTCGGCATGTAAAAGATCTCTAATGACACATTTCGTGTTTACCCGACAAATTTAATTAGAACTCACGAATAAGCCACCAAATAAAATTCATTTTTCTACCACCTGGTTAAGTAAAACGTTACGTACAAACTGACACAGACACCATGGTGACTGACGCGATACAGTAATTGGTATTATACCACTGTTCCCATGCCCTGGAGGGGTCAAGTATGCGGGCTGTCGAGCTTAGCGCCAACCCTGTTTGGAGGGATGTATCCACTATAGCCTGTTTCTGTGGTTGTTGCTACTTTGATGTGTTGTGTGTAGTACATGAAGAGGAATCTGTTGAGAGAAACACAAACACTCAGTCCCCGAGTCAGAGTAATTAACCAGATGTGGTTAAAATCCCCGACACGGCCAGGAATCGAGCCCAAGTCCCTCTGGACCGAAATCTTCAACGATGAGTATTCAGCCAAAGAGCCGAGAAATTATTATTATTATTATTATTATTATTATTATTATTATTATTATTATTATTATTATTATTATTATTATTGGTCTCCGTGGCTCAGGCGGCAGCACACCGGCCTCTCACTGCTAGATACTGTGGTTCAAATCCCGGACACTCCATGTGAGATTTGTACTGGACAAAGCGGGACAGGGCAGGTTTTTCTCCGGGTAATCCGATTTTCCCTGTCATATTTCATTCCAGCAACACTCTCCATTATCATTTCATCTATCAGTCATTTATCATTGTCCCAGAGGAGTGCGACAGGCTTCGGAAGCCGGCACATTTCCTATCCTCGCCGCTAGATGGGGGCTTCATTCATTCCAATCCTGACCTGGTCGAATGGCTGGAAACAGATTGTGGATTATTATTATTATTATTATTATTATTATTATTATTATTATTATTATTATTATTATTATTATTATTATTATTATTATTATTATTATTATTATCTGGAGTGACTTGTTCAGCACGTTTTCGTTCTTCCCAGTACCTCTTCATTCTTTTACTCCTATTTCTCTCCGCTTCTGTGATTTGGATCTTGATCTTAGTATCGGTCCATTTGGCACTTTCGACGAGCTTTCTGTAAACAGATAAATCCCGCACAGTCTTTATTGGATATATATCCATTATGCCAATAGCCTTCCAATCCCCCCTAACGTCCATCATTCAGTCATTTCCCATTAAGCATGTCGCATTCCATACCGTCTTTGTCAACCTGTTGTCATCCATCCTAATCAAATGTCGCTGGAAATTCAACCGCATTATTATTATTATTATTATTATTATTATTATTATTATTATTATTATTATTATTAAGCTGGGTGTTAGCGAGTTATTGGAGCTAACAGTTAGAAATTAATTTGTAAATGTGGACATGGTCGTCCCCTGTTACTGGGGAGGGGTAGAAGGAGAGAGGAGGTTGTGGCAGCCAGTGGTTCTCCAGCAAGACCGAAATGAAATGCCACGAAAATGCCGCACTCCTTGAGGGCTGACATTTGTGCACGGCGTGTGACGTCACTGGAGTTCCACATAACAAGGCCTCTACAGGGTAATTTGGGGGAGTTAAGCTGGATTGGCAAGATAAAGTGAGCCTAACAGCTGCGGGGGAAGCAGCATTAACACCCCGTTAAAAGTTCATGCAGAGAAGTAATTTAAGCTGTCTAGAAATAGTCCTTTTATGCTCGATCCATTGTGATAGTGATTATTTGTACGTCGTGAGTCCAAATTAAACAAAAATTTTCGGGTCACAGTTTTCATATAAAATGAAATCCTATTCTTGATTTCTCTGAAGTGAGTTTTAAGAGCCATCCTTAGGTCAGTCACTGTCGGAACCAAGATTTCAACATTAAATATGAGAAAAGGGAAAAATCTTAGGCATGTCGTGCAGTGCAATTTAACGCATTTTGTCATAAATACACTTTTGTTTTCTTTCACTTCCACCAGCTTTCCCACATCTTGGTGGATTCGTGGTTGCGAACTGTGCCGTGCACTTCAACTCGGCACTCTTTTACGGCTGAATGCCCTTCTTGCCTCCAATCCTCTGTGAAGGGTGTATTTACAACTGCGTGTTTCTACGGTGGTTGGTAGTGTGGTGTATTGTGTGTGTGTGAAGAGCAGTGTATTGAGACAAACACAAACACCCAATTCCTGAGTGAGAGGAATTAACCACACGCAGCTAAAATCCCCAAACTTGTCGGGAATCGAACCCGAAGTCCTCTGAATCGAAGGCCTCGACGCTGATCATTCAGACAAGGAGCCGGACTGAGTTCATGTAACATATATATGAATCCGCATACCTCTAGTTGATAATAAAATTACAGCTCCATATCCAGTCGCTAGTATATAATTATTTTATGGCTCTTACATCCCTTGTGCCGGCCCTGTAGTCTAAGGGTACTGGGCCTACATTTTACCTGGAAGCGTCGAGTTTGATTCCCGGCCAGGTCAGAGATTTTACTCGAATCATCATCATCATCAACATAATCATCATCATCATATCTTCATCCGGTACATGATTAGCGCTGTTTATTGGCTGCTGGCTTTCAACCAAACTGCCAAGAGTTGAACCCCAGTTGATTCCAGGTTTGAATTTTCACCTGAGAAATCGTACGACATCACGAAGGCCATCTACCCTGAGCACTTTGGACAAAGTAAATAATGAAGTGAGTAAGTAAGTGAGTAAGGAATGAAAAAGGAAAGAAAGAAAGAAAGAAAGAAAGAAAGAAAGAAAGAAAGAAAGAAAGAAAATGGTTGTAAGTAAGTCAATAGATAAATCACCAAGCTCGATAGCTGTAGTCGCTTAAGTACGGCCAGTATCCAGTATTCGGGAGATAGTGGGTTCGAACCCACTGCTGGCAGCCCTGAAAATGGTTTTCCGTGGTTTTCCATTTCCACACCAGGCAAATGCTGGAGCTGTAGATCCATTAAGGCCACGGCCGCTTCCTTCCCACTCCTAGCCCTTCCCTGTCTCATCGTCGCCATAAGACCTATCTGTGTCGGTGCGACGTGAAACAACTTGTAAAACAATAGATACATCAGTGAACAAGTGATTAATTTGAAAAGGAAGCTTAGCCCGGAAGGCTGTAATTTACGAGATATCACGTCATCAGGGTGACATACCGTCTCGGTGGTAATTCTTGGCTTTGCAGACCAGCGCCGCTGTAACACCGTCAGGTAGCTCCTCAAATGTTCCTCTCATGGGCTGAGTTGACCTCGAAACAGTCTCAGATCCAGGTAAAAGTCACTGGCTTGGCTCAGGATCGAACCCAGAGCCTCCCGGTAAGACAGGCTAACAACCCCTAGACCTTAAAGCCGGCAATAACCTGGTCCGCATTGTCAGACATGAAGTCTAGCAGTAAGGAAAAATCTGGAATGAGATCAAGACACTGGTAGAGAACAGGATTCATTATCATATATTCATCAAGGCTCTACGCTTCTCAGAGGAGTGAAAGGACTAAGCCGTTACCTCGAGGGCCACTGTGCTCCATACAGAGATCTCGTGGTCTAGTTCTTGAGAAAGGGCGCACGACTGTGGGAATGCTATGTTCAAAAGGGTGGTTGAAGTCGCCCTCTCGAGCACGTAATGCGTCCCTCGCAAACCACTAATTGCATCATCACTTACGTATGCGGGTCCTCGTGTGCGTGGGCTGCGTGCCGTATCACAGCCATCACGTGAGAAGAGTCCAAAACGGTTTGCTGACACTAGCCCGCTCACACTCAAACAAACAAGTCTAACCAAACATCAAGTCGTTCACAGTTAGCTCCTGGGGCGTGACAGCAGGACTTTGTGGGGTTGATTCTTGACTGCACTCTTTGCGATAACGAAACTGGTTCTCGTACAGTCTTAAAGTAATTTGTTATGATTATTATTATTATTATTAGACTATTATTATTATTATTATTATTATTGAATGAATGAAAACCTACAACCTGTTTTACAGTCGTTGACCGGGTCAGGGAGGTAATGAATGAATCATATATAGGCTATTAGCACGATGGGGTCGCCACTACCAAAATGATTTATTAATGACTGATAGATGCTATGAAATGAGAATGGAGAGTGTTGTTGGAATGAAATATGACAGGGAAAACCGGAGTACCCGGAGAAGAAACTGTCCCGCCTCCGCTTTGTCCAGCACAAATCTCACATGGAGTGACCGGGATTTGAACCACGGTATCCAGCGGTGAAAGGCCGAGGCGCTGTCGTCTGAGCCACAGAGGCTGTTTATTATTATTATTATTATTATTATTATTATTATTATTATTATTATTATTATTATTATTATTATTATTATTATTATTGGTGTTTGTAGTTGTGGGAGCTGTTCGCTGTAAGTAATTGAAATACGTTTGGGCATCAAGTCTGTATACTTGTTGTCAGGCCCGGTCCTAAAAAATTTCTTATACAGGGCCGCTATGATATTGGGACCACCAAGGTTTTGGGTCTCTTAGATAATGAAACTTAAGTCATCCGTTATAATGTACAGCTAAACCTCGATAAGACGCTATCCTGGGTAATACGTGCTTTCTGCCCTGTCACTAATCTCATCCTATGGGAAGTCATTATAAAATATCCCGATATATCGCTCCTCACTCCCGTTTAAGATACTCTTTCTTTTAAGGGAATATCCTTCGGTTAATTTTTAGCCAAGTTCAGAGGAAATGGAAAATATTACTCGCTCGTCGGAAGTGTACCTACAGATCGGAAGTGAACTGTAAACTTTACCTGAAGCTAATCACTAGATAGAGTATATTGACATTCAGACTTGGCAATCAGCCACGGTGAGTCTGCAGTGTGTACAGAGTATTGTACCCTTTGAAACGTTGAAGCGGCGGTAATATGGTCTAGGGTTCTGGCACGGTGCTCTGTAATGGAACATACTTTCCGCCCGGAGACTCTCATCTGCTTGGGACGCGACCATTTAGGGATTATTCTTCATAAGTTCGTACATAAGGGTATTAAATACTACAGGTACTATCGCTACTAAATGAGAATGGTCCAGACTAAATTGTAACTAATTAACTTATTATTAACATGAAATTAATTAAATTCCCAAAAGTTTAAGTAGACAAAAGGATCATTAAATTTATTGAAATTTTAAAACAACCAATAGTTAGGTTACGCCATAAGTAACACTTCTCCATGAATCTCTTAACTAAATACTCTTACCAGATCACCATCACTTCAAATGATTAGCTAATTTGAAATTGATAGAGGACACCAGAGGTGTACCATACTGATTAAATAATTGATGTAACCTTAGTTATATTACATTTTTTAAATGTTAAATAAAGTAATCTTTACTTAAGGTAACTCTGAGATGTGTTAAAGTTATCTTTAATTAAAATGAAAGTTAACAAAATTAAAATCATAAAAGTTACACTGAAATTTATGAATAGAAATTGTTCCAATAAATGAAAGGAGTTTCCTGACAACACACGTCAGCTTGGGAGTTTACTGCTGCCTGTTATATTACCGTTACCTCCATAGCTAAATGGTTAACGTGATGGCCTTTGGTAACAGGGGTCCCGGGTTTGATTCCCGACAGGGTTTGGTATTTTAACCATAATTGGTTAATTCCACTGGCACGGGGACTGGGTGTATGTGTCGTCTTCATCATCCTCACGACGCGCAGGTCGCCTACGGGTGTCAAATCAAAAGACCTGCACCTGGCGAGCCGAACATGTCCTCGGACACTCCCGGCACTAAAAGTCATACGCCATTTCATTTCACCGTTATCTAAATTAGCATTAAAAATATATATGACCTCAACTAGTGTTTCATGACCTGGTAACGGATGGATACTAAAACAAAATTACATCAACTTATTACAATACATAATCGACCTGAGTTGTATATGAACTGAATACGAGCTAACGTAGCCTGTATGATTTGTATATGAGCAAGTTATAAGCCCTTATGAGCACTTATGATCGCTGTGTTGTATACATGGATTATGTGGGTCAATTTGTTATTAATGTTTCCTTCAGATCAGCTGAACAGCATTTTACACACTCAAATTTTTAACCCGATCGGGTCTGCATGATTCGCAGATATTTTACCTTAGTTACTAAAGATATGTCTTAAATTATAAGATTTTGCATTTGCAGTCTTATTTATTTACACTTTACAGAGGTCTGTTCAGTTATTTAATTATTCAGTTGCAATTTTCTTGGATACTGTAAGCGAAATGTTATTTTCAGAGAAGTAGCCAAGCTGCCTTCCTTCCCTAAGGTTACTGACCTCATATTTGAATTACAGTGTGGGTGAATCCTCCCACGTTGACCATAAAACAAACTAAATGGCACGAGAAAGAATCAGCTAAGCCTTTATTATCATAATTCTACCACCAAAATACACTCATATGTAAGCTATACTATTTACACAGAGAAATACAATCACCTACAAATCTGACTTATTTTTCCTTCTAAGATGCTGACCGCAACTGTCATTCAGATGACTGAATATTACTAAATGTTCAGATAATTTCACTCGTCACAGTGGCTATGGTAATGTCGCACCGTAGATTGTGTGTGACCATCTCCTATCATGCTCACCTTAACAATTTAAAGAAGTCTGAAATGTCGCTTAACTTTAACACCAAAAGAGTCAGATCGAAATAAATAAGCATGTAACCTACTTCACGAAAATACATACATGATAGAAGTTAATATTATTCTAGTTCAATGCATCGTACCGTATCACACATGTTACATGGTGTTACATTCAAAACGACAGAGCGATTTAGCCGTGCGGTTAGGGTCGCATATTTGTAAGCTTGTATTCGGGAGATGATGCATTCGAATCGCACTGTCGGCAGCCCTAAAGATGGTCTTAGGATTTTCCCCCATGTTTACACCCCGAAAATGCTGGGGCTCTACCTTAATTAAGGGCACGGTCGCAACCTTCACAATCTTAGCATTCTCCCAGCCTTGGACCGCCAAAACCTTCGATGTGGTAGTGCGACTTTAAACCACTAGCTACAGAATACTTCAAAACGTCACAGTAACTCTCAATTTACCCTTAAAATGTCAAGAGCTCACCTTTTTAAATTCATGATTTCTTTTGCAAATGGCTTTACGTCGCACCGACACAGATAGGTCTTATGGCGATGATGGGATAGGAAAGGCCTAGGAGTTGGAAGGAAGCGGCCGTGGCCTTAATTAAGGTACAGCCCCAGCATTTGTCTGGTGTGAAAATGGAAAAACCATCTTCAGGGCTGCCGACAGTGGGATTCGAACCCACTCTCCCGGATGCTAGCTCACAGCCGCGCGCCTCTAACCGCACGGCCAATTCGCCCGGTAACTCAAAATTTTACCATACTACAAAATGTGACACTATCCTGTATCATTGCACAATATTTCCGCGCCTGGCTTTGCCTTCCGCGAAAGTAGTCCTACTCATCGTTTAAAAGTAGAAAATTAATGTTAGGTGGCAGAAAAAATGGCATTTTAAAAAGACATGTTTAAAGTGGGTCTCATGAATTTGGTCACAAACACATTTATCAAAAAGTCTGTATGAATTCACCCCGTAACGTTACAGCGAATCCGTCCAACATTTAAAACATGCCTGTACTCGGTTTGGCTAGTAAATGTCGACCACATAACATTGCTCACATTGTTCTGACATACACTGAATTTCTTTGATTTACCCCTCTGGCAATACCTTTCCACAAAAGAGAATTTGTAATTCCACTTCAGTAAATCATGTTTACGTTCCATAACATCAAACGTTACCCAGCCACAAGATTGGCATTCAAACACACAGTGTAACTCCAACATACAACGAAACAGAAGTGCACACCGCGATCTGTGTTAAGACAATGAAATATTTCATAGGTTACTCATGCGAAAACTACAACAGTATAAACACATCCTAAAGGACACAGAATACCATGTAACAAACATTCAGTCAACCAAGGATACATAGAAAATACCTGAACGAGCGAGTTGGCCGTGCGGTTAAGGTCGCGTAGCTGTGAAGTTGCATTCGGGAGATAGTGGGTTCGAGCCCCACTGTCGACAACCCTGAAGATGGTTTTCCGTGGTTTCCTTTTTTCTTTCTAGTTGCTTTACGTCGCATCGACACAGATAGGTCTTATGGCGACGATGGGACAGGAAAGGTCCAGGAGTGGGAAGGGAGCTGCCGTGGCCTTAATTAAGGTACAGCCTCAGCATTTGCCTGGTGTGAAAATGGGAAACCACAGGAAACCATCTTCAGGGCTGCCGACAGTGGGGTTCGAACCTACTATCTCCCGAATACTGGATACTGGCCGCACTTAAGCGACTGCAGCTATCGAGCTCGGTGTTTCCTATTTTCACACCAGGCAAATGCTGGAGCTTTACCTTAATTAAGGCCACGTCCGCTTCGTTCCCACTCCTAGGACTTTTCTATCCCATCGTCGCTGTAAGACCTATTTGTGTGTGTGCAAGGTAAAGGAAATTTTAAGAAAGTACCTGAAACTTCAAAAGTACATAGTGGAGATACATCGAGTATAATAACTCCGGTAAGGACGATGGATTTTGAGTGTATTTTAACTGAAATGAGTAGTGAACGTTAACCCTGGCTTGTCTTCAATGTCAGCCGCGGATCGAACGTGGGCCAGTGCTTATGGGATTTATGAAATGAAAGTTTTTCTTACAATGTTTACAATTTGCCTGATATCTGATAGCTACGTGACCCAAGCCGCGCGTCCACTCACTCGGTGAAATGAAAGTCACGTCTCTGTGATTCAAATTCCAGGTAAAACTGGAAGTAATGTGAAAATGCACACGATAACAAAAGTCACGTAAAACTACAAGGTTGTTTGCTATTTAATTGAATTAATTGTTTCTATCTGTTGTTGTGTTATTAACCTGATGTTGATTGACAGTAAAAAATCTGTCACGTAGGCCTATTCCAGCGCGGATTAGTGGGCGGTCTGTGAGGAACACAGAAAGCATGCTCAGTTGACCTCCCATGAGTCGTTTTAGACGAGATGTGCACTGCTTAAAAGCATCTTCAGTGTCAAGGGGGTCGTAAAATGCCAAGATCCGTAAAAAACCGAACATCAAATTTTTGCACGTACTTCCTTGACTGACACTTTCGTTCGAAAGTAAATATCTGAGACTAACCTGAACTTGCATTCGGGAGATAGTGGTTTCGAGCCTCACTGTCGACAACCCTGAAGATGGTTTTCCGTGGTTTCCTATTTTCACACGGCTTTACCTTAATTAAGGCCACGTCCGCTTCCTTCACACTAGGGTTGGGCAGACCGGAACAGTCAGTTGTTCCGGAACATTAGGAACTTGAGGTGGAGTGTTTCGGTACAGTGTGCCGGTAGACGGCACACGGGACTGTAACTGCGCGGTAGAGAGAAGTTCGTGAGGCAACATTACATGCTCCGCGTCAGCAGGAATGTGCTGCTGTACCGGACGTGCTGTGTGTAGTTACGGCCAGCGTAAAGCTGCACGGAACGTGAAGGAACGCTGAAATTTGCACCCAATAATAACGTTCAAAGACTGCTTTAGGTGAAGATTTTTTCGGTCAATACGAAATACACGTAACACGGTTACAATGGCAGTACAGGTGTTTAAAAGTAACTGATCCAAGGATATGTTCAGCATTTGAATGTATGGGCCTGTATTGCGAGTAATTAGGGCCAGGATAAAACTTCGCGGCACGTGAAAAAGCAGTCGGAACTCTGAAATAGGCACCCAGAAAATCGTATCTAAATGCTTTTTTAAGGACAAGAATGTTTTCATTCATTCTGAAGTACACCTGTCACAGTTACACTGGCAGTTGATGTGTTTATTTTCACCAATTAACAATATATTCGCACAGTTGAAGAAACATTCGTCAGTACTCTATTTACGTACACAATATACAAGTGGAACACGGAAATTTAAAAAATAACCTATACAAGCAAACAAGAAGATAAAAATTGAACATTACATGCAAGCGGAACAGGAGATTAAAAATAAAACTATACAAGCAGAACACGAAAATAAAAATTGTGAGATGTTTAAGTTCGAAATGTCTCGTCGTTGTGCCGGTTGAAGATACCTTTGCAGACAAAAGAGAAGAACATAAATTGCATTTCACTCTGTCTGGTTTTATTCTAGTAGAAAAGTCATAAACAGGACCCCGGTGCGACATTATGCCAAGTCTTTCGTACGGTATATATTACTAGGCTTCAACGCTCTTACAAAACAGAATGCATTAAGTTATCCGCATATACCGAAGGCCAGTTGCCGATGCAACGGAACTCACAGAACCAAGATGATACGACGGAACACGGAACACTCTAGTACATGGCGGCACACTGGCGGTATCGACAGTCAGCTAGTAGGCGAAGGGCAGTGCATAGTAGCGCTTCTGACGGGATGGCGAGTCTCGGTCTCGCCGGTCGGTGTACCAGCACAGTGTGCCGAAACAGGGACATACTGCTCAACCCTACTTCACACTCCTAGCACTTTTCTATCCAATCGTCGCTATAAGACCTATTTGTGTGGGCGAAAATTTTAAAAAAATGATATTTTAAAAAGATATGTTTAAAGGGGGCTCTCATGAATTTGGTCACAAGCACCTTTATCGTATGTCTATATGAACTCACCCCGTAACGTTATAGCGAATCCACCCAACATTTAAAACAGGCCTATACTCGGTTTGTCTAGTAAATGTCGACCATACAAAATTGCTCACATTGTTCTGACATATCCTGAATCTCTTTGAGTTGAATTAGAGGGTTGGCTCCTATCTTCATTTTTATTGTCCTTTATCATCTACCGGCTGCCTGGTGGTGATAATTATTTTAAGTACGACTGCGTAACCATCATCTCTTAACACTAAACATAAGAGGTCCAACACTTCGAGAAATGTAGATATCGGCAAAAGAAAGAGAAGGGCAACGAAGAGCGCGAAAGTGAAATACTCCCCAGGCGTCGGGGTCGCAAGAGAACAAGAGTTGACCAAGCGAGGTCGTTTAGGAAAGATTAAGTGAAGAGCCAAAAGTGGCAGTAATACCTGACTCAGCTAGGAGCCCACGCTTCCAAGTTGAAACCCCCTGAGGTCCCCTTTAGTCGCCTCTTACAACACGTAAGTAATACTGTGGATGTATTCAATCAACCACACCACAGGATTATCTGGCTGCCTAGCTAAAAACGTGTGCTCGGTTCACCCGAAAGGCTATGGGTTCAATTCTCCATCAGAAATTCGAACAAATTAGAAAATATATTTCCCGATATTTCAACGTATATTCAGACACATGTCCATGAGGTTCACGCAGCCTACACTAAAAATGAGTATCAGGTGTAGAGTGGTGGTGGTGATAATTTATTTAAGTTCAACTGGGGAACCATCCTCTAGGTCGGGTATAGAGCTAACCACTATCCCAATTAGCTCCAAGGTTACGGATATGATGATAATTGTTACGGGGTTACCCGTGGAACGCAGAGGTGAAAGAAGGTGCCGGGGGGAATGGGTCTAACTACAATGTCAAGAAAAGAATTTAAAAACTTAACTGAAGGTTATATTGTTGAAAAAATCCACAAATTTAACAACTTTTCACTTGGTGAGATAACAATGATATAGTAATTTAGGAACAAGACTTAGGAAAATCCAAGATTTCAGAACTTTAACTCTCTTGAGCTACAAGTCCCTAGTTTTAAAATTTTTGAGTTCCCAGCACAAATTTACAAAGAGCACAAATTTATTCAAAGGGCAGAAATCCCCTAATACATGGAGCACTTGCCCCAACAATCACAAACTCAGGCCTCCCAGAGGCACTTTTACAACACTTGAAAAAGAGCTAACGTCCTCTCAGTTCTCAAGCCTACTCAAGGCAACACCAAAAAATATCTTGCACCTTTTGGCCTTCCATGGCCCAACTTTCAAAGTGAAACAGGGGTACCTCGTACCCAACCTATAGGGCCTTCGTGGAAAAAGAAATAACAGTTTAAAAACTGGCCCGAACACAAAATGAAAGGAGGCGAATGCTTGCGCTCCTAGATATGAATTTTTAAAACCTAAAGGGCACTAGGCCGATGAAACAGGGGCTATTCTCAAACTATGGAGGTGACTCCTGTAAGAGTAAATTAAGACTTTGCGGAAAGGAAGAAAACCAGTTACAAAACGTAGTCACCTCAAACCAATATGAAGGGGAGCTCGAGAGGGTACATCACTCTCTATCCCCGATTTACAGTTAAATATTTTATGAAGTTATTACATAAGCCGGCAGAAGTTACATTTTCAGAAAAGTAGGTTACATAGTTAAAGTTTCGGACCTCTCCATCGGATTAAACTGCAGAGCTAGCAACAAATAAAGATGTTAAGTGGCCATTACCTTGTCGGTGTACTGCTGCCTGATGAAAGAGGCGCCTCCCGTCTCCTGCTTGACACACACACTAGTTCAGATGACGATCAATTGGCCAAAAGACGAGAAAATCCGCAGTTTATAAACCCTCGGGGAAGGTTCGAGACCTTTCACGAATAAACAAGACACACCCACAGAATTTTATTGGTTAAATTCAAAAGTGACACTGAGAATCGAGGAAGAAGCCTGTGATATGCGGAAAATTAATTACAGAAATTTGGGATTGGCTACATTCAAAACTGGCGGAAAGAAAAGATCAATACTGCCAACCCAAAAACAAATGAACATCATTTAGTAAAAAAAACTTATGAATACAAAACTTCTTCAAATCAAAGGTTCTTTCACTTTTCACCAGGGTGCATGATCAGTTTTTCAGCAGTGACATCTATGGAAGAATGTCCAAACTTCTTGATGAAGGGCAAACAAAGCAAGTAGAAATTCACACAGTACAGGAAACTTCACAATAACAAAATTACATCAAATTTCTGTGGTGACATCTTCTGAGTAAAGTTCTAACTTGTTGTATTATTGGTTTCACATTTGATAGATAGAGGGGATCTTTTAGGCGCTCTTTTTGAGGTGTACCTCCCGGTACAATAATAATTGCCCCTCACGAGAACTGTTCGCCGTTCTAGAAGTGCGGTATGTAAACTGCCCCTGTTTACTGGAGCTGTGCTTAAAATGTCCGCCATTTTCATCGGATGTCGACTTTTTCACTGAGGGCATCTCAAAGGGTACTGCTTCTTCATGCTCCGAGATCATCAACTAGAGCTATCATCAACAACTGCGAATCATTCCATAGAAAACTTAAAAGTATTATTTTTTAATATCAGCCATCGAAATTATTATCACTTTTTTAAGTTCTTAAAGCCGATCAATAAATTCAAGCTTCATATTCAGGTTCTGTGACACCCCCACCCCCACCCTAAGAAAATCATATTCTCTTCACCAAAACATTCAGATTTTCAAAATGTGTTTTATTCGCGAAGCCTGTATTATTGACAATCTTAAGTTTGCAATGGTGGAGGAAAATGTAGTTACAGTGGCATAGTTAGGCCTAAAATAGGGAAGACCGAGCTCGATAGCTGCAGTCGCTTAAGTGCGGCCAGTAGCTAGTATTCGGGAGATAGTAGGTTCGAATCCCACTGTCGGCAGCCCTGAAGATGGTTTTCCGTGGTTTCCCATTTTCACACCAGGCAAATGCTGGGGCTGTACCTTAATTAAGGCCACGGCCGCTTCCTTCCCACTCCTAGCCCTTTCCTGTCCCATCGTCGCCATAAGACATATCTGTGTCGGTGCGACGTAAAGCCAATAGCAAAAAATAAATAAATAGGGAAGCACGCACGCTGTCTCGGTAGCTCATGTAAACAGGAGGCAGTTTACCTTCTCTGTTACGGATAATGGAAGGTCTTATCTTCCACTCCTCCAAGGGCATCGTAGAGATCGGTTTGCCTATCACCGCCAGGGATTACTGTACATTACACCCTGTTCATGACAGGTAAGTATTGAAAATCATGATACATGTACTGAATAATTATGTTCATTTAACGTCAAATTGTGCCTTTGCTGGCGGGACCTAGTGTTTACAGTGCACTATGTCTTCTGGTATGGGCTAGAGCAATTTTGTTACTTTCATTGATCTGTCTCAGCTTTATCCTTGGCTTTGACAAAATGAAAGTGACTGAGGTATGAGTGATACTGGTAATGCCATTCCTTCTGCAGCCAGTCCCTGCTATGAATGGTGTGAAAATATTGCTCATAGGGTCGGTTGGTGTATGCATTTCAGTGGACGTGGCAGACTGATATGTAATAGTAACATCTGGCTCGGTGAGGAAAGCAACGGGAAACTACCTCACTCCTCATTTTCCCTAGTACGCCCCTTCAGTGATGCATAGGCCATCTATGACAGCTGATGGCAGAGCTGTTGAGGATCCCACCAGCGGAATCGCTGACGGACTGAACATACATACAACGTAAAATTTGGGAGGTGTAGCCCGGTCTCTATTGTCCATAGTACCTGCTGATACTCCGATGTTCCATGTGACACAAGATGCGACTGTCGAGCGCTGTCCCCGGTCGACTGCGGAGAGGTTTGGCAGCCAAATTGACAATTACTCTGCCATTATTTGGTTTATTGGTTGCGAGCTCCAGATCGTGACGTTACGATGTGAGGTGATAAACTCGCCCCCTCCCCCGAGGTTCGTTAGGCACCACTTCAAACCGCTGCCTGGAGAGCGGTGCGCGAGAACGTGTGTGGCCTTTCCCTTCATGTTTATGGATATCAAGCCAATGAACATTGTGATGTAACTCAAAGACGACCATTTGTTTATCGACGGAACAAAGATGGTTATTAACATACAGGAACATTACCACCCATCACGTATTATTATTATTATTATTATTATTATTATTATTATTATTAGTAGTAGTAGTAGTAGTAGTAGTAGTAGTAGTAGTAGTAGTAGTAGTAGTAGTAGTATTTAAGATTGAAATTTCAGCATTTGTAAGCATGTCAGAGCTCTAAGGTGGTACATTTGGTGTCTAACCGACAAAATTAATATAAATTCAGCCATTGGCCACCCAAATAGATTTCCGGTTTCTTTCCCACCTGATAGTAGAAAATTAATAATAATCTGTGGATCAGCGGTAGAGTGTCGGCCTCCGGATCCCAAGATAGCGGGTTCAAACCCGGCAGAGGTAGTCGGATTTTTGAAGGGCGGAAAAAAGTCCATTCGACACTCCATGTCGTACGATGTCGGCATGTAAAAGATCTCTGGTGATACATTTGGTGTTTACCCGACAAAATTAATTAAATCTCAGCCATAGACGCCCAAGAGAGTTTCGGTTTACTCGGTCTGCCATCTAGTGGGGGCCTAGAGTAAAACGGAACGTCGAAATTGACGAGCAGACAGCCAGATGGCGTCAAATTGAAATGTCTGCACACGGTAGCTGAGGCCATACGATTATTATTATTATTATTATTATTATTATTATTATTATTATTATTATTAGTAGAAAATTGAAAGGCGATGTTGGCATGCGGGCTGTCTAAATGGCCTCATATCAAAATGCCTGCACAATGTAGCTGATGGCATGCGATTATTTATTTATTTATTTATTTATTTATTTATTTATTTATTTATTTATTTATTTATTTATTTATTTATTTATTTATTTATTTATTTATTTATTTATTTATTTATTTATTTATTTATTTATTTATTTATTTATTTATTTATTGGAACTGGGACGAAATTATCTTTACATTGCTATATTTTAGTTCAATTTGTTGTACAGGAGTTCGAGCTGGGTTGGCTCAGCATAACTTATTCATAAACTAGAAGTAACAGGAGGAATTATAGCTGTAGCGTCAGATGGGTACAATAGCAGGATGGTATCCATGGACCGTAGAGAGTAAGTGAAACAGGGGGAACCTACGAAACGATGATCAGACTTTATGATTTCAAGGTAAGAGATGTAGAAGACATCACACTGCTCGTACAGTTGGGGGTTGTGCAGGGGCTTGGTTCATTCACAGAGATTTGCAGACTGCGTACTGAAGGGCTTAACTATCAATAATGAAGATGTAGTCTACTTGTGGATAGAAGGTTGATCTGACCTCCACTTTTCGCACATCCTCGTGAATTTCGCCAAGTTTTACTGCTGGATGCCCTTCCTAACGCCAAACCTATGTGGAGGGTACGTTCAGATATTACATGTGTGGTGTGTGTTTATAAAGACACTAATATTCAGTTCCCGAGCCAGAAGAATTAATTATATGTGGCTAAAATGATCGTCCTGTTTGCGAATGGAACCCAGGACTTTTGAGCCGAAGTTCGCTACGCTGCCCTTCATCAAATTAGCTGAATGTACGTAGGCCTATATATTGCTGTCAATAAAATACTTAAACTATAGGCCTACTCTTGAAGGAGTGGACTCCAATATGCATCATTCATAAATGTATTCAGAACATCATACAACCAATTATAAACCACATAGTAGAGAGGGAATAATAATAATTTACTTATATAGTTATTGTGCTTCAGAGAGGTATAAACCTAATGATGTGAAACGCATATACTATAATATTAAATAATCAACTTAAAATGACATTACCTCGTTTGAAAGTCCATGTAAAATAAAGTCATATATGAAATAACAATACACTTTTCTTCAGTAGCATATCATTACAAATATTCAGATATATACGCACTTAATGTAACTAGGTATTTAAAATATTAAAATCAAAATGATTACTAACGGATTTAAACCTGTATTAGTACTGTAATTATACATGATAGTAGTGATGTTATCGAAGTTAATAATGATGATGATGTAGATGGTATTACTAGATAATAGAAACTAGAAAGAGAACTAAGTTATGAGCTTAACAATAAGAGTCAGCAAAGTGGGATTTTAACTTAGAAGAAAAAACAATTAAGTTATTTGTAAACAAACATTGTTTTACTATGGAAGAGTGTGTAGTTGCAAAAATATCTACTCTGTACTTTTGGCAATATTCATTAAATATTTTAATTTAGTTTACCGGTGATGAATTACTTTGTTGGGTTTTTGATCTAGAGCGTCAGAAGGCAATATGTTTTGGGCGTGTAGATGGATTGGGGACAGATAAGTTGAACAGAGAGAGCAAGTTAGGGCTACCAATAAGATTGTTAAATAACGTGTAGACAAATAGAAGAACTGCAATTACTCGTCTGTTCGCTAACGACTTATAGCCATATTGTTTCATTAGGTCATCATATCATAATAATAATAATAATAATAATAATAATAATAATAATAATAATAATAATGATAATAATTGTTACGGGTTATCAGTGGAGCAGAAAGAGGTGAAAGAAGGTGTGGGCTTGAATGGGTCTAGCTACGATATCAAAAATTGAATAAAAACTTTAAGTAAATGCTATATTTCTTTTAAAAACTTAACAATATTTCACTTAGTGAAATATCAATAACAAATTGGGGGATTAAAACAGAGAACCCCAGAATAGGGAATTTAACAATTTTTGGGCTTCAAGCCCCAGATATACAAGTATTGAGCTTCAGGCTCCAAATTTACAAGTTACACAAATGTAGCGTTAGTCAGATAAGGAGAGATGTCTCCCAAAACACAGTGTTCAAGAGCACTTGGCTCCCACAGTAACAATTTACGGCCTTCCAAAGGCACCCCTCAATATTACAAGAATTTCAGAAAAGAGCTTACATGCTCTCCGACATTAACCAAGTTCTAACAGCCCGCTTAAGGCAACATTACAAACTCTTACAATCTCCGGTCTCTCTTGGCGCAATTTACAATTAACAAAAGTTAGTACACAGGGGTATCTAGTACCCAACCTACTGGGCCTTTGTGGAAAAAGAATAACAGGTTAAATTAATGGCCCGAACACAAAATGAATGGTGGGGTATACTTGCACTCCTAGATTTTGAAGAATACAATCCTAACGGGACTCTCGGCCCATTGATACAGGGGCTAATCCCAAGCTACTTAGGTGACTCGAATGAAAGTTAATTTAATACATTACAGGAAAGAAAAAACAGCTACAAAATCGTAGTCACCTCAAACCAAGTTGAAGGCGAACTCGAGAGGGTAACGCACTCTCTATCCCCGATTTACAGTTAAAGACTTTATGAACTTTTTACATTAGCCGAACGAAAATTTACATTTTAGAAAAGGTTGGTTACATAGTTAGAAATTCGAACCTTCCCCTCGGATAAGTTTGCGGAGACAGCTAGAAAGGTAGAATATCGGTGGCCATTACCTCCTGTCTTAACACACACACACAGGGCCGATGACCTTCGATGTTAGGCCCCTTAAAGCAACAAGCATCAACACACACACACACACACACACACACACACACACACACACACACACACACACTCACTCAGAAAGACGACGATTAATGAGACAAGGTAGCCAGAAAAGCCTCAGCTTATATACCCTAGGGGATTGTTCGAGAGGATTCAGGACTAATCCGCACACACCCTCTCAATTTTGTTGGCAAATTCAAAAGTTACACACAAAAAACAACAAGAAGCCTGTGATAGGCTGAAAAATAATTACACAAAATTCTTATTTGTCAGATTCAAAACTGGCGGAAAGAGAAAGAAGTGTTTCAGACTTAGAAATATATACAAAAAATTAATCAAAGTTAATTTACTAGAGAAAACCTATAAACACAAAATTTCTTTCAATAACACATTGTTCTTCCTTGCACCAGAGTACGTGACCTTAGTTTTGTAGGGAAATCTATGGAGAAAAAATCAAACTTCTTGAAGTAAACAAACACAAAGCAAATAAATCCAGTCAGTTTAGGCAACTTTACAATAACACAATTATTCCATACTTCAATGGTGACATCTTCAGGACAATGTCACAACTTCATACCGTAGGAATTTCACGTTTTGTTTCCTAGATATAGTTCTTTGAGGCACTTCTTTTGAATGAGCGGAGTTGAGGTGTACCTCCCGGTACAATAATAATAATAATAATAATAATAATAATAATAATAATAATAATAATAATAATAATAATAATAATGTCCACCTCTGTGGTGTAGTGGATAGTGTGATTAGTTGCCACCCCCGAAGGCCCGGGTTCGATTCCCGGCTCTATCATGATATTTGAACAGTGGTACGAGGGCTGAAACGGGGTCCACGCAGCCTTGGGGGGTCAACTGAGTAGATGGGGGTTCGATTCCCACCTCAGCCATCCTAGAAGTGATTTTCCGTGGTTTCCCACTCATTCTCCAAGCAAATTGCGGGGTGGTACCTAAATTAAGGCCACGGTAGCTTCCTTCCCTCTTCCTTGTCTATCCCTTCCAACCTTCCCAATCCCTCATAGGGTCCCCATTCAGCGAAGCAGGTGAACCTTCCTGGGTGAGGTACTGGTCCACCTTGCCAGTTGTATCGCCAGACCCAAAGTCTCACGCTTCAGGACACTGCTCTTGAGGGGGTAGAGGAGGGATCCCTTTCTGAGTCTGAGGAAAAAACCAACCCTGAATGGTAAATAAATAAATAAATAAATAAATAAAAATTTAGAACAAAGAAACACAAAATAATAAGAAAATTTCTCAATACAAGGTTTACTGTCATATTTGGCTACTGAACGTTCCTTGCGAAGGTACCTGAACTCACACCATCCGGTGAAAGAAATCATGGACTCTGAAATAGATCCGCGTTAAACAACCCTCTAAACTAGACAGATACCGGTAATCACCTTTTTTCTTAATATTTGTTGCAGCGGTGGACATGTTTAATTCCCTAATAACAAGAGAAACACGCTATTCTTTCTGTACACTGCAAGTTATTATATGGATGAAAGTAGGTACATTAAATTACAACAGAAACTCGTTTATCCGGCTTAAATAGGTCCGCATACAATCCGGAAAACCGAAAATAAGGAAAATTCCATAACAGTCAAATAACACTTTGCATATATTTTATTTGACATTTTATATACTTTTATAGGTTTTTACGTGTTTCTGATTTGTTTCCTCCACCGATTTTCATCTGATATGGCCTACCTAATTTAACAAGAACTGCATTAAACAGCAGTGGGCAAGGGGAGTTCTTGCCTACACCAATGAAACTTTCGCACTAACAAAAGCCTATTGAGCTTTTCACAAAAGGAAATATTATTTTGTTTCAAGGTAAATTCGTGTTCACGTACTAACGTTCATTTTTTCATAGACAAGCATAACACAGTAGCACTCTTAAACTGATTGTTTTGCATCAGGGCGAATTTATCAACAAAATAAAACTCTGTAAGTTTATAGTGATTCGTTTTAATTATAACTGAAAAATGCAGAATTATAGAACAATCGTCTTGGAATTTTAAAAAGAAGTTTCAATGAAGTCCTCTTAAATTTGAAAGGTCATTTATCTTACACATGCAGTATTGAGACTTTTTAATGAATAACTACAAAATGAATGAAATAAATAAAAAGACAACTCGCCGTTGAGGATAGGTTTCAAGAGGGACAAGTTAAACATCAATTGCCTGGCCTTCGCAGATGAACTCACACTCCTAGCATCAAGGGAGATACACACCAACTCTCCTCCCTCGATCAAATAGCAGCTAAAGTAGGGTTGAGGATTGCCCTTAACAGTACGGAGTCCATCACCAAATATCAGAGATGCGCCCAACTGAATCCCACTCGGGGATACAGTAATAAGGAAGACTAACTCCTAAAAATATCTCGGAGAATGGATAACCTCCAACGTTAGTGAGGACGTAGCCATGAAAGCCACGTGTTCCAAACTGGAGAGAGCTTTTCATCTCTGTAAGAACACTTACAAGTTCAAATCCCTTTCCCTTCGCCTCAAACTTCGACGTTATGAAATTGTAGTAAGACTGTATGCCTCAGAATGCTTAAACATGGTCGAAAAGGGACAATTCATGAATTTGGAACTGAAAGAACGAAAGATCCGGAGAAAAACCATGGGCCCGATTAAAGAGGTAGATGAATACAGAATCAAGCAAAACAAGGAGCTTTGTCAACGTTTAGAGAGCATAATATTAGCCACGAGAAAGAGGAGACTTACCTTCTACGGTCACATGGTCAGAATGGACAACGAGAGACTGACCTCACGAATCTTCAACACCCTTTTTAGAGGGAAGGGAACAAATGCTAAATGGATGAAGATGGTTCGAAAAGTCCTAGAGTTTTAAAAATTGATCCCAAAGATACGTAGGTCGAGTCATAAGTCATGGCAATTTTTTTTTTCTCGCGAACAGGAGACAACACGGAAAATCTAAGATATGCATTTGGAAACGTATGGTATGTACTTACGTATGATGCCTCTAGATGGTGTATGTACAGTAAACAACAGTGTTCAGTGTGTGAGTGAGAGCGTCATAAAATGGAAGTCAACACGCAGGAGCAACGATCTTATATTAAAATAGCAGTTCTCCGCGGCAGAAATGCACGCCAATGCCATGCAGAGCTGCGGGAAGCATTAGGTGTGCATGTCATGCCCTATAGAACAGTGGCGAGGTGGGTGGAGACGTTCAAACATGCAGCGAATGGTATTCAGCGCCTGCCCCACCGCTGGCAACGCACAGTTGTAACCTTGGGTGATTATTTCGAAGGTCTGTAACCAGTGGAGACCTCTCCTTTGTACGTAGGCTTGTGTATTTGCTGTCTGTACCATAGGCTAATAAAACAATGTTTACCAATGGCCTGTGTTCTGTCACTTTCCTACGAGAATCTCCTGACGTCAGAATTTGTCTTCAGGCACTATGCATAAGTACATGCCCTATATTTCCAAATGCATATCTTAGATTTTCCGTGTTTTCTCCTGTTCGCGAGAAAAAAAAAATAGCTGCCATGACTTATGACTCGGCCCTCGTATATTCAACAGGGATAAATTTAGAATGCTGATCAGAGCATCCGACACTCCCCACTCACTGACAGCTAAAACACTGCGTCCTGGAGTCGAAGTGAAGTGGACTCGGGAGAGGAAAGCAACCCACAGCGCAAAGATTAAGGGATATTGGGCTAAGAAGAAAGCTCACTTGAGTTAGGAACCACATGGTCCAAGGGGCCTCAACGAAACAAGAAGAAGAAGAAATAATAAGACAAACTCCTGTCCTCGTCCCGAGGTAATGCGAGCGACTCTTAACAGAAACACTACCTTTTTTCTTACAATATATTTTACGTCGCACCGACACTGATTGGGCTATGAATGGGAAGGAAGCGGCCGTTGACTTTAATTAAGGTACAACGCCAGCATTTTCCTGGTGTGAAAATGGGTAACCACGTATAACCATCTTCAGGACTGCCGACAGTGGGATACAAACCCACTATCTCTCGGATGCAAGGTCACGGCTGCGTGCCCCTAAACGCACCGCCAACACGCCCGGTCGAAACTCTCCCTATGGAAGTGATTTACATGTAGAATTTTAGCCACATACCAGTCCTCCTGTTATTTTTTGCTAGTTGTTTTACGTCGCACAGACACAGATAGATCTTACGGCGACGATGGGACAGGAAAGGGCTAGGAGTAGGAAGGAAGCGGCCGTGGCCTTAATTAAGGTACAGCCCCAGCATTTGCCTGGTGTGAAAATGGAAAACCATTTTCAGGGCTGCCGACAGTGGGATTCGAACCTACTATCTCCCGAATACTGGATACTGGCCGCACTTAAGCGACTGCACCTATCGAGCTCGGTCCTCCTGTTATTCTTAAATGTCTGGCAGTACCGGGAATCGAACCGGGTTACCGAGGACGGCAGCTAATAGTGCAAAGTGCTACGCTACGGAGGCAGGCAATGACAATAGAAGTGCGTAAATCTAAAATAAATCAAATAATACATTGGTATTCATAATCTATACAGAGAACAAAACTTCCAGCAAGGTACTAAACAGGGGTAATTTTTCTTTGCACTAAAAGTTGTTTGGGCCGCAGTCTTCCAATAGCTGTCAGCTTCATCAGAATAATATAGGTGGTGGTGATTATTGTTTTAAGAGGAAGTACAACTAGACAACCATCCTCTATATAACACTAATCAGAGGGAAAAGAGGGAAGGGATCCGACACTTTGAAAAATGAAGATATCGACCAAAGTAAGACAAGGGCCACGAAGGGCGTGTAAATGAAAGACTCCCTAGCCCTCGCAAACCAAATAGCGTCGGGGTCGGAAAAGAACAAGAGTTGACCAAGGGAGGTCGGATAGGATAGATGAAAGTGAGGAGCCTGGCACAAGTAAGTAGAAGCAATGCCAAGAATCTGCTGAGGGCCCCGTGGTCGTCAATCCACGCTCCAATGTTCAGAGCCCCTGGGGCCTCTTTTAGTTGCCTCTTACGACAGGCAGAGTATACCGTGGGTGTTATTCTACCACCCCCACCCACAGGGGGTCAGAATAATTTATTGTACTGTCTGCTGTCGAATGTATTCTGTAAAGTTAGTTCAGTGCGCTGTTCTGATAAATTTGTATAAAAGTAAGTGCACGTAGTTGGGAGAAAATGAACGTGATGGAATGTAAACGATAGTATCCCTGTGATAGATAGCTGTCGATTGGTTGAAGTTCCTGGTGTTCTTAGCACCGAATTGATCACTCGAGCTATGAGCTAAATAGTCTGCATCAGTGATACTCAAACTGTGATACGCATACCCGTAGTGGTGTCCCTGAAAATTTCGGTGGGGTACGCGATCAGCCTTGAAGGGAAACTTTGAAGAAAACTTAAAATATGGAAACAAATACGAATAAAGTTAAAAATATTTACTTTAAACAATCCTCATATCGCTGAAAGCGTTGTCAAGTTTTTGATACGGTTTTCAATAACGCATCTATACACATCGGAAAACTGTGTCACACCCATCCCACTAAAATGATGATTCGTAATCTCAGAATTAAAGTTAAAGCTACTAATTCTTACTTATTATTTTGGTGCTGGGGTAAACATCTAATGCTTAGCGAAACCTTCATACAAACAGGGGATGGTGCGTTATTTTATTATCGTTGCATAATACTTCCTGCAGACATGAACAATTACATTTTTTGTGACTTGTTATAAAAATTTACTGTATTTCACTTCAAGATCTTGTCTTATTTGTTCTGTGTATTTAAAAGAACCATTTTCAATCAATTAAAACTGCCTTAATAATTAAGCAAATATTTTAAACCTATAATTTAGGGATATTTCATGGCGGGGAGGGGGGCTGTTGCTGCATTGAACTTTTAGTCATTAATGAGGGGTACAGTCTCATAGAAGTTTGCGAACCTGTGGTGTATATAATCCGGATATACAGGATATCGAGATCAACAGGGCTCTATTGTGTCATAATTGCACCAATTTATACCGCACAACGATATGTTATTTTTATTGATGATGTGGTGGTGACTGTTGTTTCAAGGAACTAAACAATGGGATTGCCGTCCGTCGGTCCTTAAATTTCCGTTCGCTAAACTTCACGAGAGCATTTGGCTTGTTAGTATATCGTATGTGTGCCACGAGCTCCACACAACTACAGCGGTATTCGTGGTCCCTCAATGAAGGGGTATTACTTTCCACTGCAGTATTGATTACTACTCAAGCAAATTACATGCCCTAGCCCTTGGGAACAATGTACCCCCATCCCTTAGGAAACAACAAAGACCTACGACCTTTTTACAAAGAGTGTGCTTGACCTGGTACAGTGGTGAAATTAAGATTTTAACAGTAGTTACTCTCGGTTTAATTTCTTGATCTGACAACCAGTGCTGCACCTTCAAATTACTGCAATTTGAAGCAGTCTATTTTGTATTCACAATTATTTTGCCTTTGTAATGATCGTAAGTTCTGTAATAACTGTCCCATGCGAATTGGCTACGCGGTTCAGGCCATATAGGAGATTGTGGGCTCCAAGCCCTCTGCCGGCAGCTCTAAAGATGATTTTCCGTGGTTTCTCATTTTAACAGATTTAACAGTAGTTTCTCACAGTTTAATTGCCGATGTCGCAACCTGTGTAGCACCTTCACATTATTGCTAAGGTTACGGTCGTTTTAGACGTCTCTTATCACACAGGTGAGCAGCTGAAGTTCTTGAGGACCTTCCAGGTTGTTTTGCACCAGCCTTATTGCTCCAATCACAACTGTACGGTACTATCATCATTCCGTCCACTTACCACTAATCTTTAACATTCTGTGCTTGGATTGATATTTCTGCGTTTGATAAGCTGACTGAATGTTGAAAACTACAGGGCGCTGCAAAATCATCCATCCAATCATGGCAGCAGTGTGTTCTCGTAGAGTGATAACTGTGTATTATGTGCCACATACTATCAGTCAAGATGCTCCCGTTCGATTATTATTATTATTATTATTATTATTATTATTATTATTATTAATATTATTTTGCTATTTGCTTTACGTCGCACCACCATAGATATGTCTTACGGCGACGATGGGATAGGAAAGGCCTAGGAATTGGAAGGAAGCGACCGTGGCCTTAACCGGCATTTGCCTGGTGTGTAAATGGGAAACCACGGAAAACCATCTTCAGGGCTGCCGACAGTGGGGCTCGAACCCACTATCTTCCGATTACTGGATACTGGCCGCACTTAAGCGACTGCAGCTATCGAGCTTGGTATCACTATTATTATTATTATTATTATTATTATTATTATTATTATTATTATTATTATTATTATTATTATTATTATTATTATTATTATTATTGTTAAACAGATGACCCACCGCCGTCTCGGAAATTCCGTAGAAAGGAACTAGCAAGTTCATGGATCATCGATCATATCGTTCAGGAATGGCAGAAAAACTGTTTTAAGTTACTAGAAGGCAGTTGACTGGGTATAAAGCAACAAAATCACAAGCCTCCTTACAAAAGAAGAAGAACGGTCGTTCATTTTTCCGACTCCATGGCTAAATGGCATACTAGTCTTTGATCCAAGGGATCCGGGGTTCGATTCCCGTCTGGATTAGAATTCCTCTTAGATAGGGCCACATCCTCACACGCGCGCATGTTGCCTATAGGGTGTCAACTCGAAAGACCTGTACTAGGCCTCTACCGAGGCCATACGCTATTATTATTATTATTATTATTATTATTATTATTATTATTATTATTATTATTATTATTATTATTATTATTATTATTATTATTATTATTATTATTTCGGCGTCGGGAGATCCTGCGTGGCTCAGGCGGCAGCACGCCGGCCTCTCACCGCTGGGTTTCGTGGTTCAAATCCGGGTCACTCCATGTGAGATTTGTGCTGGACAAAGCGGAGGCGGGACAGGTTTTTCTCCGGGTACTCCGGTTTTCCCTGTCATATTTCATTCCAGCAACACTCTCCAATACCATTTCATTTCAACTTTCATTCAGTAATCATTGCCCCAGAAGAGTGTGACAGGCTTCGGCAGCCGGCACAATTCCTATCCTCGTCGCTAGATGGGGCTTCATTCATTCCATTTCTGACCCTGTCGAATAACTGGAAACAGGCTGTGGATTTTCATTTTCATTTCGGCGTCGGGATGTGACGACCCTAATCGCCCAATGGGAAACAATCAGCCACCCGAGTGTTGGCGGGGAAACCATACCGATTTGAGGTAGGAGGAAATGCCTGCCCTCAACCCTGAACACCTAGGGAGATGCTGACAGAAGCTCTAAAATGTTTGGTGACAGGCTATGTGACAAGCCGGCCGTAGAAACTCTGTCATAACCTCGATGGAATGATGCCTTTCGGATTTAGTACCAAGGCTAGGGTTCCTCCCACCGTTAAACCACGCGCGTTAGCAAGGCCCGGTCAATGTGAAAAGTATGCAAGGGTTACCGACGCACGGGCGGCGACAGCTAAACAAGCTAGCCCACACAATCCGTCTTACGTCACTAAACGTCGGAACTACTGTATGTATGGGCGGTACAGCGAACTGGCAAAGCCTCTCAAAAGGAGGCCTGTGTGGTGCAGGAAACACTATGGAGTGGACGGAAGTTGTACGACATCGCTTGTGGGTACAAGTTGATATACAATGGCACCTGTGGAACGACCCGTGGCGTTGGTATTGTTGTGTCAGCAAAGTTTGATAGCTATGTCTCTGATGTTTAGTGGTATAATGACCGCCTGATGAAGATGATCTAAATCGCAGATAGAAGAAAAATACACTTTTTCAGCGCGTACGTCCCACAGACATGTTTGCCTGGAGCAACAAAGGGTGCCTTCTGGGAGATGCTTGAAGAGAAGACGGCCAAAGTACCCCTAGAAGACTACCTCACTATCGCCGGTGATCGAAACGGACATGTCGGTCACAGAAAGGAAGATAATGCAGCCCACGGTGGGCATGGTTTCGGGGAAACGAATGATGATGGCGAACGAATCCTCAGTTATGAAGAAGGCCAAAACCTGGTTCAATAAGCGTGATTCACATTTAATTACATATTACAGCGGCACAAGGGCAACGCAGATCGATTGCACCCTCGTCACGCCTCGATACCTTATAGACATGTTAGACACAAACTTTGCACCATCTGGAACTGTCGCGGCGTAACATCGACCAGTCATCTGCAAGTTGCGCATCAAATCGCCGAATCCCGAACACGCCTTTCGTACAGGATCAGCGAAAATCAAATGGTGGCGCTTCAAGGAAAACGGGGCCGATGCCGTCACAAGAATAACATTATCACTGATTATTACAGTCGAAGAATGTTGGATCAAACTGAAGGAGGCTGCTCAAGACACCGCATGTTCTGTTCTTGGATCAACAAAACCAGGACGACGAGATTATTTTAAAAAAAAGATACATGGCTCTGGAATGACGTCAGAAATTCAGTAAGAAGGAACGGCTTTACCATGAGTTTGTTGCCGACAAGACACCGTCTTCTTGGAATGCCTTCGAGGTAGCCCATAGTGATGCAAAGAAGATCATTGTTACAACAAAAAGAGCGCATTTTGCAAATCTTTATGCAAAATTAGACACGCGTGCGGGTGAGCGGGAATTATACCGACTCACCAAAGCGAGGAATCGCAAAACACAAGGCATCCAGCGCTTCTATGGCATCAACGATGAAACACAAAACTTATTGGTTGATTTGAAGAAGGCAAGAGAACGCTGGCGTAGCTACTTCGAGCAGATCTCGACTGAGGAATTTTCCCATCCACCAACCCCAGTCACTGCTGCTGTGGAAGGACCTGTCAGAGACATTGATATCGAAATAGTCAAGGCTACTTTAAAAGAAATGGCGGATACTGGCCCAGACGATCTTCCAGCAGAACTCTGGTACTCTCAATATTGGGATATGGCAGAATGGTTAGCATAACTCTTCAAGCAGATCATTAAAGAGGGTCGAATACAGAGCGATTAGCAACGGATCATCACCGCACCCATCTTCAAAAAGAAGGGGAGCCCAGCTAAATGTGCTGGTTACCGACCGATCCAAATTTCATGTCACGCGGCGAAGGTATTCAAACGGGTTCTTGATAACAGGATACGTGAGATCGTTCAGCTTTCTAGAAACCAAGCTGGATTTTTGAAGAATTGTGGCACAACCGATGAAGTCCATGCTGCACGGCTTTTGGCTGAAAAGCATCGTGAGAAGAACAAGCCGGCAAATCTAGCTTTCCTGGACCTTGAGGAGGCTTTTGATCGCCTACAGCATGACCTCATATGGCTAGCACTTCGAGAGCATGGCATAGGAGAATATCTTGTCAGCTTGATCAGCTGATTTATGTAGACCCAAGGAGCTATGCTCAGGCCGCCGCAAGAACATCCAGTGACTTTTCAATCACCATCGGTGTTCACCAAGGTTCATCGCTGTCACCGCTCTTGTTCATTTTGTTGATGAACACTGTAACAGCAAACCTGCACCGTTCTTTGCCATGGACGTTTCTCTACGCAGATAATTTCAAATAAAACATCTATCGTACTATCATGCACTGGAGCCTCCGTGGCTCAGGTGGCAGCTGTCAACCGCCATCTTGCATCGCAAACCTCAGTGCTGCACTCTTTAGCTACTACCTTTGAAGTATGGTGGTGGATAATTTAAAAATTCTACAGCAACCATCTCTCGACGCTAATTGCACAAGATGGTGGCTATACATGACTCCTTAAGGGTGCTTACGCAAGATGGCTGCTATACATAGGTTCTGATGAGACTCCCTTGGGATGCTTGCTCAAGATGGCGACTGCTCTTATGAGACGGATTAAGGGTCCTTGAGCTGGGTTCCGCGGTTCAAATCCCGGTCACTCCATGTGAGATTTGTGCTGGACAAAGCGGAGGCGGGACAGGTTTTCCTCCGGGTACTCCGGTTTTTGCTGTCATCGTTCATTCCAGCAACACACTCCAACATCATCTCATTCCAAATGTCATGCATTAATCATTGCCCCGGAGGAGTGCGATAGGCTTCCGCAGCCGGCACAATTCCCATCCTCGCCGCTAAATGGGGGCTTCATTCATTCGATTCCTTACCCGGTCGAATGACTGGATACAGGCTGTAGATTTACTTTACTATCAAGCACTGTATGGTTGCGAATGTTGGCCGTCTACGACTGAGGCGGAGCGTCGACTGGGTGTCATTGAGGCCAAGATGCTGAGATGGACAGCTGGCGTCACTAAACTGGATCGAATCTCCAATAAATCCATCAGGTAGAGATTTGGCGTTGCACAGATTCAAGAAAAAATTCGCGAGAGTCGTCTACGATGGTTTCGACATGTGATAAGGGCAGACGCCGACACTATCGCGAAGACGGGTTAGTCTACATGTTAGAAGTCGCCGGTAAGAGACCAAAAGGACGACGAAAACAGCGATAGGCCGATACCCTTTACAAAGATCTGAAGAGTAGCAGTCTCCACCCTGAGCCCAGGACAGAACTAAATGGAGACAACGAATCCATGTAGATGACCCCACCAGCAGGAGCGACAAACGCTGAAGAAAAGGAAATTTATTATTATTATTATTATTATTATGATTATTATTATTATTATTATTATTATTATTATTATTATTATTATTATTATTACTATTATTGTTGTTGTTACTGGGTTACCCGTGGACGCAGAGGTGAAAGAAGGTGCCAGGGTGAACGGGTCTAACTACAAAGTCAAGAATGGAATTTAAAACTTCAACCAAGGTTATATTTTCTTTTCTTTTTTAGAATTTCAAACTTAACAATCTTTCACTAAGTGAACACAATAATATATCGGGTACAATGACAAACTAGAAACAAGACAAGAAAGATCCCAAATTTAGTGATTTTTACGCGCTTGGGCTACAAGCCCCTAGTTTTACAATTTTGAGCTCTCAGCTCAATTTTACCAAAGCACAAATTTTAATGCAAGGGCAGAAATTCCCCAAAACATGGAGCACTAACTCCAACAATGGCAATTTCAGGCCTCCCAGAGGCACTATTACAACACTTGAAAAAGAGCCAACGTGCTCTCAGTTCACAGGCCTACTCAAGGCAATATCAGACTTTACAATTACTTGCCATCAAAGCACAACTTACACAAATGAAACGGGGGTATCTCGTACCCAACCTACTGGGCCTTAGCAGAAAAAGAACAGGTTAAGTAAATGGCCCGGAACACCAAGTTAAATGGAGGCGTGCACTTGCACTCCCAAATATGCATTCTTGAAACCTAAAAGGCACTAGGCCTATGAAACAGGGGCTATTCCCAAACTATGGAGGTGACTCGTATAAGAATAATTTAAGACATTACAGAAAGAAAGTAAACCAGTTACAAAACGTAGTCACCTCAAACCAATATGAAGGGGAGCTCGAGACGGTAAATCACTCTCTATCCCCGAATTACAGTTGCAGATTTTATGAAGTTTTTATATAAGCCGGCAGAAAATTACATTTTTTGAAAAGTAGGTTACATGGTAAAAGTTTCAGACCTTTCCCGCGGGTTAAAGTGCTGAGCTAGCAAGAAATAAAGATGTTAAACGGCCATTACCTTGCTGGAAACCTGCTGCCTGACGAAAGAGGCACCTCCCGCCCCCTGCTTCACATACACACACTTAGCTAGATGTTGATCAAGTGGCCAAGAGCCGTGAAATCCTCAGTTTATAAACCCTCGGGGAAAGTTCGAGACCTTTCATGAATAATCAAGACACACCCACAGAATTTTATTGGAGGGTACAAATTTACACTCAAAATCGAAGAAGAAGAAGAAGAAGAAGAAATAGTGATTGGTTGGAAATTAATTACAGAAATTCTTGATTGGCTAAATTCAAAACAGGCGGAAAGAAAGGATAAATATTGCCAACCCAAAAATGAATGAACGAAATTTAGTACAGGAAAAACTTATGAATACAAAATTTCTTCAAAAAAGTTCCTTCACTTCGCACCAGGGTGCATGATCATAGTTTTTGTAGTGACCTCTCTGAGAGAATGTCCAAATTTCCTGATGAACGTAAAACAAAACAAGTTGAAATTCACACAGTACTGGCAACTTCACAAAATTACGGTAGCGACATCTTCAGAGGAAACATTTAAACAGGTCTAGTTTCAAGTTCAGTGTTTCTCCTGTAGAGGAGTTTTAATTGGCGCAAGATTTAAATGTGCGGCGTAGAGGTGTACCTCCTGGTACAATTATTATTATTATTATTATTATTATTATTATTATTATTATTATTATTATTATTATTATTATTATTATTATTATTATTATTATTATTATTATTATTATTATTATTATTATTACATTACCCTAAAAGAGAGGATATTGGACAAAAATGGGGAAAGAACATGCAATGCGGTAAGTTGAATCCTTACATTGGGCAAACATAAGAACTAAAAGAGTTGATCAAATTAATCCGATATGAACAATTAAGTGGAATGCATGCCAGATTCAGCTGTAGTCCTGTGATTATCAACCACATCGTGTAAAATCTGAGGCTTTGAAAATAGTCCAACATTTAGCACGATTGTTTGAATACATTCGTAACTGAAAGTACTGTAACTTAGTAATACCAAAGGCTACATTACCAAGAACAAAATCTATACACTGAGTTAAAAGGGGGAAAATACTATTGTACTGGGCAACGTAGATAGTTCTTAAGTTTGTCTTTGCGACTTATTACCTTACCAGTCAGACTTAGTTGGCCGTGCGGTTGGAGTCGCGTAGTTGTGGGCTTGCATTCGAGAGATGGTAGATTCGAATCCCACCGTCGGCAGTCCTGAATATGCTTTTCCGAGGTTTCCTATTTTCACACCAAGGTGTATTTATACGACGTTAAACCACTAGCAGATAAAGCTACCTTACAAGCTCCCTTTGTGGATCGGTGGCAGAGTGTCAGCCTCCGGATTTAAAGATCGTGGGTTCAAATCCGTCTGAGAAAGGCGGAAGAAAGTCAATTCGACAGCCCATATCGTACGATGACGGCTTGTAAAAGATACATGTGATATTTACCCGAAAAAGTTGTTTAAAGCTCAGGTTTAGATCGCCCAATAGAGCTTCAATTTATCTGTCATATGGTAGAGCAAAAGTTGAAAGCCACATGCCGGCAGCCTAAATACACTTATGTTTATAAAGACTAGAACACCTTGAAAGATTGGAGATAGGAAGTTCGTATTCACAGGACATGTGCATTAGTATGTTCTGAAGAAATGATTCGCATATGAACCATGTCGGCCCTGTTGTTCAAGGTCAACATCGATATTTCTGCTCACCACCACCGACTAGTAAAATGTGCCTGCGGCACTCATTGTCGCTATAAACCGAAGGTAATGGATCAGTGTGACTTGAGCAGACGTGCAGGATGCCTCGCAGACGTATGCGAGAATCGTACCGTCAAATGAGTGAGTTTGAAAGAGGGCGCATTATTGGCATGAGAGAACGTGATGCTTCCATCCGGGAAATTGCTGCTCGTGTGGGACGGAGTGTGTCGGCAGTGCAACGGGTGTGTACAGAATGGTTCACAGAAGGCCGTAGAATACGACGAGATGGGTCTGGTCGCAACACCCAGACCACCTGCCGAGATTATTGACACTTCGTCCGAATGGCATAATAGGACAGATCTGCGCTCTCCTCGGCTCTGGCGCAACAGTGGAACAGTGTAACACATCGTACACTATCAGGAGTGACAGTCCGTCGCCGTTTATTACGATCTGGGTTACCGGCGCGTCGTCCACTTCTCCGCCTACCTTTGACTAATGTGCATGCTAGACTGCAATGGTGTGTGGAACGACGTCACTGGAGACAGCAATGTCAGGAGATAGTGTTTTCGGACGAATCCAGGTCCTATTTGTTTGAAAATGATGGCCGTATGTTGGTTCGCTGCGGACAGGGGGAGAGGCATCACATTGACTGCATTCGCACAAGACATACAGTGCCAACTCAAGGCCTTTTGATGCGGGGTGTTATTGGGTACTGCCGGCGGCCCTGAAGATCGTTTTCCGTGGTTTCCCATTTTCACACCAGGCAAATGCTGGGGCTGTACCTTAATTAAGGCCACGGCCGCTTCCTTCCCATTCCTAGTTCTTTCCTGTCCCTTCGTCGCCATAAGACCTATCTGGATCGGTGCGACGTAAAGCAAATAGTAGATATTGGGTACAACCACAAATCACAGTTGGTGCGTGTGCAGGGCACTGTGACCGGTTTGATCTACGTGAATGACATCCTGCGGCCCGTAGCCATACCCTTCCTGCACGACACCCCAGACACCATATTTCAGCAGGACAATGCGCGACCACATGTTGCTGCACGAACACTAGCCTTCTTGTTGTCACAGGATGTCATAATATTGCCCTGGGCCGCCCGATCACCGGACTTGTCGCCAATCGAAAATGTGTGAGATTTGGTGAAAAGAAGGGTGTTGCGCTGTGATCCAATGCCAATCACCAAAGATGAACTGTGAAACCAGGTGAATGAAAAATGCTAATTGTTTCTGCAGGCCATACTAATAAACATGTCCTGTGAATGTGAACTTCCTATATATAGTCTTTCAAGGTGTTCTGATTTTTATGTATGCCAACTTGACGCTGCAAGATGTGCTAAATGGACAGAGACTGTTGAATCCATGGACTTCCAAAAATCAAGTAGAAAGGCCTGGTCTCTCCTTAGGAAGCTTGGTGGAGGCAAACCATCACACCGTACTAACGGAGTTGTTACACCAAATCAAATTGCGTCCAACATAGTCAACACTTCAAGAGCTCCTCAAAATAAACAACACACGATCAAAGTTAAGAAGGAATTGAGAGAGCTCAAGAAAATATGCACCTCGAATTCTGAATATTCCACTCCATTCACTCCAGAAGAAGTGACAATAGCACTGAAAAATATGAAAGCAGGAAAGGCACCAGGTTTCGATGGTATTCATCCAGAGTTCCTTCTCAACTGTGGTATAAGTGTAAGAATATGGTTAGCTAAATTTTTCACAGACATTCTTCTATCAGGCAATATACCCCATGAATTAAAGAGGGCAAAAACCATTGCTATTCTTAAACCTGGCAAACCTAACAACGAACCCCAAAGCTATAGACCCATTGCTCTGCTTAGCATGATCTATAAACTTCTGGAAAGAATTATTTATAACCGTATTTTCCATATCATTTTCAAAAACTTACCTGTTGAACAAGCTGGCTTCCGCCCGCACCGAAGCTGTACAGATGAGGTCCTTTCTATGACAACATTCATAGAGGCTAATTTTCAGAAACACCAGTAAACTTCAATTGCCTTCGTTGATCTAACAGCAGCATATGATACTGTGTGTAGACAAGGATTGATTCTCAAACTTCTACGAATCATTCCATGCCTGCACATTGGAAATCTTATTAACAACATGCTCAATAACAGAAACTTCCTGGTTCAAATTGGCAATAGTATGAGCTCACTGAGGAATCTTAATAATGGTCTCCCACAAGGTTCTGTGCTGGCTCCCCTTTTGTTCTGTTTATATATAGCAGATATGCCAGAGACTACATCGAGGAAGTTTGGGTACGCAGATGACTGGGCCCTTGCTGTTAGCCATATAGACTTCGAAGTTACCGAGGATATTCTAACCAGAGACCTATCTACTATGGGACGATACTTTCGTGACTGGAGGTTACAGCCAAGCGCAGCAAAGACAGTAGTTGCTTCGTTCCACCTCAACAATAAACAAGCGAATAGAGAACTGAAAGTTCACTTTGATGGCAGATTACTCTCACATACCAGGTATCCAAAATTTCTAGGAGTCATTCTAGATAGGACTCTAAGATTCAAAGAACATCTTAGCAGAACTGCCGCCAAACTCAGAACCAGAAATAATATCCTGAAGAAACTGTCGGCACTACGTGGGGGTCAACAGCTTCTACACTTCGGACTTCTGCCCTTGGACTAGTGTATCCCGTGGCTGAATATTGTGCTCCAATCTGGATAAACAGCGCTCATGTTAAGCTTGTTGATACTCAGCTCAACCAAACCATGCGTTTAATATCAGGGACAATCAGATGTACTCCAACATACTGGCTGCCATCATTAAGTCACATACCACCTCCATCCGTGAGAAGAGAACAAGCACTTATCAAGGTGTACAATAATAAGTGCAACAATTCTTCTCTTCCTGTACATCTTGACCTCCCTGTTATTAACAGGAAGATACTTCGCTCTCGCCACCCTCCATTGAATACTGCAAAGTAGCTTGCTGAAAGTAATTTCAACATGATTAACAGCTGGAAGCAATTATGGAAGACCTCTGCAACACCATAACAGTAAGCTATGCCATGCATCACATCTAAGCCACCAGGTTTTGAGCTCGCCAGAAAAATTTGGTGTACTCTAAACCGAATCAGAACTAATTGTGGTAGATGTGCAGACTCCCTTTATAAACGGAAGAAAATTCCATCCCCCGAGTGTAGTTGTGGTGCTGAAAGACAAACTGTTCAGCATATTATCCAAGAATGCCCTCTATCAGCCTTCTCAGGAGATCCAGCCGAGTTCCCGATGGCTACTCAAAACGGTGTAAATTATATTAGAGATACCAATCTGACATTTTGACTTAATGTGTTCAGACATGAAAATAATTTTAAAATACTTTTATTGTGATGTGATTGTAAACCATAAGATAAATAAATAAATACCATATCACAGGTAATTAGAACATCGACCCCCCACACACTATTTTACTATATTTATCTGCACTGCTTTTTTCATCATTATACTTAAAGCCATTTGCAGTTTACCGACATGATTTTATATTGATGTATACAGAAGATGATTAAATAGTTACGTTCGGATCCATACATCGAATTTGATTTTTCATTAAATTGCTGAATATGAAGCAAGATCTAAAAATGTCGTTAACATGTATCGAACATTATATATTATGTACACTATGGTTTTTTAGTTTAATATCAGCTAACCATGGGAAAAGGATGGTAATAATAATAATAATAATAATAATAATAATAATAATAATAATAATAATAATAATAATATGCTTAACGTTCTTCAGAATCCCAGAGGTATTAAGATTGTATTCTAGCATTAAACTTTCATTTAATATGGACAGAATTTTTTAAAAAGATTGATTGGCATAAAAATACCACATTTCTTTCTAGTTAATTTATAGGTTTAGTTCCGTTATAACACAGACTGAAAATGCTTGTCGAATGCTGACGTTCAGTTCAGTACTGGAATTCGATTTCAAGTTCTTATGCAGGGGCACCGTCGACAGAGATAATCTAATCTGAGGCATTTTATTTATTTATTTTTAATTTATACTTGTAACATTACAGCATTGTACGTTGTTAATTCTGACTCCAGCACATAAATAATAAGTAGGCCTAGTGCATCTCTAATGCATGTGATTTTTTAATGAAAAGTCATGTCCGTTTACTTTGGATTCCACGCAAAACTGGAGGAAACACTTTTCCTAGTCCGTCCGATACATAGGTCTGAGAATTAGTATTAATCACGTGAGTTTCTAAGACAGCACCATTGGAAAGTTCTGGACCGTTCTGTTTTAGACCTTCTACACAGCGAAGCAGCGCGCCTTGCGCCATCCATAACACAGTGTTAATCATTGACCATAGCACCTTGGACCTGCACACCAAACTGGCCACAATGAAGCCCACATGTGTTGCTCCAGCTGAACTTCGACGGTCAGGTTGTGCATCTCTGACGATTTTACATTAATTATAGTTTAAATGTATTATACTCAGCTCGGCAGCAAGATCTGTCATCGCAGCTTCTCTAACGACGTGCCGTTACGACGTGAGCATCTCCAAACTTCTGCCAAGAATGGGCAGCACGACAGATTGCGAATTGGCAATAAGTGGTGCTCAGCAACGAATCACAATTCTGTCTGGATAAAGACGACCACAGAATTCGAGTCTGGAGACTTTCCGGCCAGGGCAGTGATCCTCGCTTCATTGCACAGCGGCACATCGCTCCGGCGAGAAGTGTCACAATGTGGGGTGTCATTACCAAGATTCCTACGCCCATTGGTAGTGATTGAAGGAACCACGACGACGCAGCAGTACATCCAGGATATTATGCGACCGTGTGTGCTTCCTTTGCTCGTGAAGCTCAACAATCCCATTTTCCAACAGGATAATGCCCGGCCTCACACTTCACGGGTATCTCTGGCCTGCCTTCATGATGTCAACATGCTTCCTTCGTCAGTAATGTCTCAGACATCTGCCCATCGAAAAAGTTAGCTTCATGACTGGACGGAAACATCGCCAACGGCAACTATGGCAGATTTGGATAATCAGTTATGCTAGCTGTGGTAGGATCTTCCTCAGATGACCCAATGATTTGGCTGCGCGGTTAGGACCGCGTTGCTATGAGCTTGTAGTCGGGAGATGGCGGGTTCAAATTCCACCATTGGCAGCCCTGACGGTTGTTTTTCGTGGTTTCCCATTTTCATACCAGGCAAATGCTGGGGCTGTACTTTAATTAAGGCCATGGCTGCTACCTTCCCATCCTTGCATCGCCGAAAACCTTAGATGTGTTAGTGCAACGTTAAACTACTAGCATTAAAAAAATCTCACCGAGCTCGATAGGTGTAGTCGCTTAACTGCGGCCAGTATCCAGTATTCGGGAGATAGTAGGTTCGATCGCCACTGTCGGCAGCCCTGAAGATGGTTTCCCGTGGTTTCCCATTTTCACACCAGGCAAATGCTGGGGCTGTACTTTAATTAAGGCCACGGCCGCTTCCTTCCCACTCCTAGCCTTCCATGTCCCATCGTCGCCATAAGACCTATCTGTGTCGTTGCGACGTAAAGCAACTAGAAAAAAAATCTCAAGTGAACATCCGACGTCTGTGTACCTCCATCTCCGATCGTATCACCGCCTGCGTCCGTGCTATGAGTAGTCCAACACCGCACTACTAGGTGCATCCTTTAAGTGTTTGTTCATCATCATCATCATCATCATCATCTGTTTACCCTCCAGGGTCGGTTTTTCCCTCGGACACAGCGAGGGATCCCACCTATACCGCCTCACGGGCAGTGTCCTGGAGCTTCAGACTCTTGGTCGGGGATACAACTGGGGAGAATTGCCAGTACCTCGCCCAGGCGGCCTCACCTGCTATGCTGAACAGGGGCCTTGTGGAGGGATGGGAAGATTGGAAGGGATAGGCAAGGAAGAGGGAAGGAAACGGCCGCGGCCTTATGGTAGGTACCATCCCGGCATTCGCCTGGAGGAGAAGTGGGGAAACCGCGGAAAACCACTTCCAGGATGGCTGAGGTGGAAATCGAACCCACCTCTACTCAGTTGACCTCCCGAGGCTGAGTGGACCCCGTTCCAGCCCTCATACCATTTTTCAAATTTTCGTGGCAGAGCCGGGAATCGAACCCGGGCCTCCGGGGGTGGCAGCTAATCACGCTAACCATTACACCACAGAGGCGGACTAAGTGTTTGTTACCGTGCAATAAATGCTTGGCGTGGTATAATATTTTGAAGGTTCCTATGTACTGCCCTGTCCTGTTCCTGTACCCACTCACGTGCAACTGCCATGGCAGAAGTGGGAAACCACGGAAAACCACTTCCAGGATGGCTGAGGTGGGAATCGAACCCACCTCTACTCAGTTGACCTCCCGAGGCTGAGTGGACCCCGTTCCAGCCCTCGTACCACTTTTCAAATTTCGTGGCAGAGCTGTGTCCGAGGATGCACGTTTTTTTTAAACATGCGCATATTAATGTCTTACTCTTTAATATACATTTGTCCAAAACACACACATCGACAATAAACTCGTGTAGCTCTATAATAATTTGTTAGGGAAGTGACAAGTATTTAGGTCAATTTGTTGCGAATGTTATCATAGTTCATAAATCATAATGCACCTTGTTATTGGAAAAGTGTCCGACTCGTTGGCCGAACTGTCAGCGTGCTGGCCTTCGGTTCAGAGGGTCCCGGGTTCGATTCCCGGCCGGGTCGGGGATTTTAACCTTAATTGGTTAATTCCAATGGCACGGGGGCTGGGTGTATGTGTCGTCTTCATCATCATCTCCATCATGACGCGCAGGTCGCCTATGGGGGTAAAATAGAAAGAGATGCACCTGGCGAGCCGAACCCGTCCTGGGATATCCCGGCACTAAAAGCCATACGACATTGCATTGGAAAAATGTAGATAAACCTTCGTGCATTAACTAACCAAGAAACATATATGCTAATGTCTTCATTCCTTTCGGTTGTGCTTGTCCCAGCTGATCACTGCCTGTGTCAGGAAGTCATGTATAGTCGTATTATAGATATGAAAACTATCAAAACCACATGTGTGATTTAAACGTCTCTCGCGGCCGTCAGAAGCGGATCATGTATAATATAGATATCGCCATGTGCCCAAAGGATTGGAGCATCCACTACTACCCAAATCACATGTTCGTACTTTTTCTTCATGTCTGGGTCAATATTTCGTTGGAGTCCCACTTAACTCGTTTGCTCCCTATCTTTGGCAGTCATTCGCAAGGTAGTACGATAGTCTTCCTACTGGTCTGTCGTCAGATGGTTCATCAACCCAATCCGCGATCTGCACACGCTACCACAATAGTACAATACTGGTCACGTAAGACTATACACTATGGCTCATCACTGCTGCCAACTTGACTCGTTACATATTGAAATCACGAGACATAACCATCGGCAAACTAACCTCAATGTAAGTATCAATAATGGAGGTTCCCTTACCCAAGTAAATAAAAATAAATGGTCAGTCAAGATATTCATAACTAAGCCGATTTTCAAGCTTAATGAGGAATTAAGGAAATACACACCCACTCTCTCAATTTAATGTTATATATTTCTCCATTTATTTTTATATACGCATTACTATAACAGTATTCTTCGCCGTTTGCCTTGTGCAAACAATTCAGCTCCCTTCTTGGAACCCCCCCCCCCCCCCGCATGGCACTACAGCCCTTGAAGGGCCTTGGCCTACCAAGCGACCGCTGCAGATTACGAGGTGTCGTGTGGTTAGCACGACGAATCCTCTCGACCATTATTCTTGGCTTTCTGCATCGGGGCCGCTATCTCACCGACAGATAACTTCTCAATTCTATTCACGTAGACTGAGTGGACCTCGAGCCAGCCCTCAGGTCCAGGTAAAAATCCCTGACCTGGCCTGGAATCGAACCCGGGGCCTTCGGGTAAGAGGCAGGCACGCTAGCCCTACACCACGGGGCCAGCGCCCTTCTTGGAAGTTGCTATTATTTTGTCGGAGTGAAGAGAAACCATGTTATAATAATTGATACACACAAGCAAATATATTACATGGAGATATGCCGTAAGTCAATAAGAATACACAAAGGCTAAGTCCGCAAACCGTGCAAAAGTCGAGACAAGACAAGGTTAGGCTGATAACGAAATTTCCTTCCATTTGAATTGATCTGATCTTTATAGAGGAGGTAAAGCTGCTTTCCTTTTCGGGAGAGTTCATTCAGAAATTTCTTGCTTCTTAGACATCCTAATCGAATTCTATACGTAAGTATTCGACGAAATAAGATCGCAATTTGTACCGGGTGGTACACCTCCACGTCGCTAATTCGAACTTTGCGCCAGTTGAAACTCCTCTACTGGAGGAAGTCTGAACTTTATCTACTGTGTTAATTTTCTAGTTTCTCAGAAGATGTCACTACTTGTAAATTTTGAAATTTCTGAACTGGGTCGTTTTCGATGTAATTTTGTTTTGCCTGTAGTAAGAAGTGTGGACATTCTCTTCCAGATGGCACTACTGAAGAACTACAATTATGCACCCTAGTGCGAAGTGAAAGAACTATGTTTTTTAAGAAATTTTGTGGTCATAAGTTTGTTCTTTGTTAAATTTCTTTCAGTTATTGTTTATGTTGGCAATATTAACCCCTTCTTTCCGCCAGGTTTGAATTTAGCCAATCCCGAATTTCTTTAATTAATTTATGACCAATCAGGTGTATCTTCTTCAACTTGGATATGTTGCTTAACCCTAGCCAATAAAATTCTTGTGGGAGGGTGTTCTCATTCCTGAAACGCCTCGAACTTTCCGCGAGAGTATATAAACTGCTGATTTTCGGGTCTCCGCGCCACTTCAGTAACATCTTTCAGTGTGTAAAGTACGTAGCAGGGGGCGGGAAGCGCCTCTTTCTTCGGGCAGCAGTTCATCCACAAGGTAATGGCCGTTTAATAACTTCTTTCCTTGCTAGCTCAGCAGTTTAACTCTCGGGGCAGGTCCGAAGCCTTTTACCATGTAACTTTCCCTTAAAATGTAAAGACACTCGGTATCAATTCTATCTGTTTAAACTATAAATTGGGATAGAGAGTGCTTAACCCTCTCGAGCTCCCACTCATATCGCTTTGAGGTGAACTTATTTTCTCAACCGTTTCTTCCAGTCTAGCGTAATGTAAATTGTCTTCTCATATAAGTCACTTCTTTAGGATGGGATTAGCCCTTGCATTAACGGCCTAGTGCCAAGTAGGTTTTAAACAAATGTATTAGGAGTGCAAGAACGCCTCCTCTCAAGTTGATATTTTAGAGGCCATATAATTGACCTGTTTCCTTACTTAATAGGCCTCAGTAGGTTGGGTACTTTTTTTACCCCTGTTTTCATGTCCTTCGAGGACAACTTGAAAGTGGAGTTTGGTGTGGCCTTTGATAGGCCCGAACTTAAGAGCAGGTAGCTCTTTCTTAAATTTTGTTTCTGCGCGCCTCGAGGAGGCTTTACGGTGTAATTGGGAGCAAGTGCTCCTGGGCATGATTGGGGTCTTCTGCCCCTTTGTTGAATTGTGTATATTGTAAAGTTGGGCTTATAGCTCAAGAATTGTGTGTCTGGCTCTCGGCGCCCAAATCCTGCAATCATTGTAATTGTACATTTTCGAATTGGGATTCGGCTACTGAGTACCTGTTCAATTTGTTATTTCTTAATCTTTAAAAGAAAATATAACCTTGTTAAATTTTATCTTAACTTTAATTTCGTATTTTGGGACCTGTTCACCCCCGCACCTTCTTTCACCTCTGCCGTTCCACAGATACCTCGAAACACAATTAATGAAAATGCTGCGTTCGTCATTTGACACCAACTACGTTATTAAATTCCTTATTCGAACATGCCACAATTCTACCCAAACATATTTACAATTCCACTTCTTCTTCTCCTTTATCTGGTTACCCTCCAGGGTCGGTTTTTTCCCTTGGACTCAGGGAGGGATTCCACCTCTACCGCCTCAAGGGCAGTGTCCTGGAGCTTCAGACCCTGGGTCGGGGGATACAACTGGGGAGTATGACCAGTATCCTCGCCCAGGCGGTCTCACCTGCTATGCTGAACAGGGGCCTTGCAGGGGGATGGGAAGATTGAAAGGTATAGACAAGGAAGAGGGAAGGAAGCGGCCGTGGCCTTAAGTTAGGTACCATTCCGGTATTTCCTTGGAGGAGAAGTGGGAAACCACAGAAAACCACTTCCAGGATGGCTAAGGTGGGAATCTAACCCACCTCTACTCAGTTGACCTCCCGAAGCTGAGTGGACGCCGTTCCAGTCCCCATACCACTTTCCAAATTTCGTGGCAGAGCCGGGAATCGAACCCGGGCCTCCGGGGGTGGCAGCTAATCACACATAACCACTACACCACAGAGGCGGACATTTACAATTCCACAGAGAAAGAAAATATGCTTTACTTACGTATACTCGCAAATTTAACCCTAGTCATTTTGACAATACGTAATTTTCGCAAACCACGAAATAAACCATGACCGTGTAGTGCCAACGTGCAAGATTAACAGCAACTGTAAGCCGTCGTATCGACAAATAGAGTCTCTAAACTTTTTTTTTTTTGCTAGTTGTTTTACGTCGCACCGACACAGATAGGTCTTATGGCGACGATGGGACAGGGAAGGGCTAGGAGTGGGAAGGAAGCGGCCGTGGCCTTAATTAAGGTACAGCCCCAGCATTTGCCTGGTGTGAAAATGGGAAACCACGGAAAACCATTTTCAGGGCTGCCGACACTGGGGTTCGAACCTACTATCTCCCGAATACTGGACACTGGCCGCACTTAAGCGACTGCAGCTATCGAGCTCGGTAGTCTCTAAACTGTGTGGTTACCGACACTGAATCGTATCCAACAATTAGATAATAACTAAACATTCGTACCATCACAGTATTAACAGGTGAGAAAGTGTAGAATTGTACCCTTAGTGTATAGACGTGCCAGGGAGTATAAAGTTAGATGGTAACTGGCCGTTCTCTTTCAGGATTTCCCCATGTTTCCTCCTAGTACAATACAGTACTCCGTTGCAATACCCCGTCTCTGTTCTTCTTCCTTGATGGATGCTATTTCTCCGTGTTAAGTGTAATGGCTTTGAGGCAGTTTTCATACCTCTTCTTCCGACCAGCACGGCGGTTATCTTCGCTTCGTTTACAGTAGAGTATTTGTTTCGGGACTCGGTGATCGGCCATGCAGACTGTTTCCAACCTACCGGAGCTCATGTCCGGAGATGCTTATCTAAGGCGGTAAAGATGTGCTCTATTCACCCGGAAGGCGTGTGTTCGATTCCCCGTCAGAATCGAAATATTTTATACATGAGATTTCTACTTCTGCAGCGGCGTATGGCCCTGTGGTTCACTCAGTCTATACCAGAAATAAGTACCGGGTTAGCTCTTGGGGACAAAGACGACCAGACATCGAACTAATTACTCTATCTCACTTAGGGGGATAGTGGAAGCCTTTACATTCCACTCCTCCAAGCGCTTTCCCGGCCTGTTGGGAGATGGCTTCAATTTTTAGTTGCTTTCTGTTATGCTTTTTAGCTGATATTCGCCTTCATGCCCATACTGTCGGCCTCCTCAGGACGTTGATATTTATACGTGCACCCTGCCATGTAATTATCAAGATGTTCCTGGAAAATGTTAAGCATTTTTATAAGGGACCTGTATACTATGGTGTCCATGTCTCAACCCATATAAGAGAGCAGATGAGATATAAATTAAATTTCATGTGACGATTTCTAGCCGAGTGCAGCCCTTGCAAGGCAGACCCTCCGATGAGGGTGGGCGGCATCTGCCATGTGTAGGTAACCGCGCGCTATTGTGGTGGAGGATAGTGTTATGTGTGGGGTGTGAGTTGCAGGGATGTTGGGAACAGGACAAACACCCAGTCCCCGAGCCACTGGAATTAACCAATGAAGGTTAAATTTCCCGACCCGGCCGTGAATCGAACCCAGGACCCACTGGACCTAAGGCCAGCACGCTATCCATTTCGCCATGGAACAGGACAGATGAGAGATGAACTTCCTACTTTAAAGGAAGAAGCTGTGAATGTTAACAGGAGCTGAGGAGTAGAGGACAATAAAAGTTAAGCCAGGAAGTGAAATTTACACAAGGTTATGATTTCAATTGACGTTCAGAAAAAGGAGGACAAGGCCACTGAAGTGAAGAGGGAAAGTGACATAATGAAGGCTAAAACGCTCTTTATATACGTTTAACTTTTTACAAGATGAAAGGCACTGAAACTGAAAAAAGAGTTAGCAGTCAGCGTCTTTGAGCGGTGTGGCAAGCTAATGCAGCCGCCTCCTCAAAGCAAAACTAATTACTTCAGGTAGGACGTGGCTTCGAGCCTGGATCACTCCAGCATCTTGGAAATCACGTACAGAGCCTTTCAGCATTCTGATCACAGACATCCCCTTCCCTCTAGAGCCAGGCTCCTTCATTACACCGGCATACTTGAAGGCATAGTCATGTTCAATGCGTATGAATTTAACAAAACAAAGATACACTGCTTGTACAGTGACCTTGTAGGAGGTGGGGGGGGGGGGGGAGGGGGTACGAGCAATCCTTCGGTTAACTTTTGTTCTCTTCTGGACCCTGTAGTAAGAGAGTGACTAATAGACTACGGTTTTCTTACCCCCACTTTTCCCTTCAGCTTGACCAGACAGACAATTTCACTGTCCGGTATCCTAATTCCTCATAAGTTAAGGCGACACTCCGCAGATAAAAATATATTTTTACCTAATGCATGGATTTTCACGAAACTCTGTGGAAATGTCACCAATATGAAAGTAGATATATCACAAAAATGTATTTCTTGCACAATTAATAGTTTTTCCAAAATAATGTTTTTTGAAATTTTTAATTCCATTTTTTTCATGAAATTTAATTGACATGTTAATGTAAATTCGTAATTTGGTAGATAATACTTCTTTTAAAAGCACTACATATCGATTTTTCTGTACATAATTTATATAAGGAGATATATCGTACTAAAGTGTGTGTAATTTTTATGTTCTAAAATTTTGGACTTAAAAATCCCTACTACTTGAAAAAATTCTGCAATCAAAAATTCCATACACAGGTTTATTAATATAGCTGTGATACATATACCGTACAAATGTTGTTACATTTGACAGAATATTCTGACAGAATATCGTCACCTTAACGAATCGAAAACACACATATCGATATTATCAATCATTCCCTCACGTTAGTAATACTGAAACTCCCTCCACAACAACAACCCACGTATCTGAGAATTTTCGCTAGTATCCAGAACGAGGATTAAAAAACCCTCCTTTCTCAAAAGGAAAGTTTTGCGGAAGCTCTTCGGAGCGACAAAGGACACAACGAATAAGAAGTGGCAGATACGGCACAATCGAGAGCTGGATCATATGTACAAATTTCCAAACGTTATATGCCGCATGAGAGTGCACTTGTGGGTGGGGGAAGAACAGGACAAGACTGTGAAGCTGATGGATTTGGTTCACTTCATAAAGAGACCACTGGGCAGACCAAAGAAAAGGTGAGACTGCGTAAAGACCTGAGACAGATCTATATTGGAAACGACTATCGGGAGAGAGCAAGGAATAGGACACAGAACAAATGTCTTACAACTGAGGGCGTTCTTCTGGGCCTGATCACGAGATGATGATGATGATGATCTTTCATCAGATTATCACATAAACTCTGTATTTACGGTGTAAATGGGCTGCACAGTTCGGGTCACGTAGCTGTGCGTTTGCATTCGAGAGATGGAGGGTTCGAACCCAACTGTCGACAGCCCTTAAAATGGTTTCCCATTTCCACTCTTGCCAACGAATTAACAAACGGTATTATCTTACTTGGAATCTGAAGTAATAATTTTCAGGTCTTTTCTTTTTAATAAAGACAGCTTAAATTATGTGCAACCTGAAAGCTAATTATAGGGAATACCGGGCGAGGTGGCCGTGCGGTTAGGGGCGCGTGGCCGTGAGCTTGCATCCGGGAGATAACGGGTTCGAATCCCACTTTCTGCAGCCCTGAAGATGCTTTTCCATGGTTTCCCATTTTTACACTAGACAAATGCTGGGGTTGTACCTTCATTAAAGCCACGGCCGCTTCCTTCCAACACCTAGGCCTTTCCTATCCTATCGTCGCCATAAGACCTATCTGTGTCGGTGCGATGTAAAGCCACTAGCAAAATATATATATAAGCCTAAGGAAGTCATGGGTCTACTTATTTTCGAATTAATTCATTAATCGCGTGTGTCGTTTAATTTCCTTCGTTTGTTGATGCTTCACATCATTAAATTTCTTTTGATGTTTTTAAATTTAGTAAATATGAGCCAGTATATTCTTGGATTATATTTCAAGTAGGAGATATCTCCCTTCGTATCCGCGCGATCATTAGACAAAGTGACAAGAAAAAACTTGTTACCGCTGGAGATTATACAGCCTTACAGTGCTATGCCGATGGTGCTGATGGATGACAAGATGGTAACTAAAGGGTATTGTATGTATGAAAAATATCGATAGGAAATATCTGGTAGAATTCCGCTTCGTTGCTAGAGAGCATCACAGACGGAATGTCATAATTGATGCGGAGGCTGCCTAGATGACACCATTTCCTCTTCTAAAGGTCTGCCTCTGGGTACGAGACAGTCTTTAATCTAGAGAAAGACCACTTCTCTTGTATGGCAGCGAAGCGTGGGCAATGAGGCGAAGTGACGAAACCAAAATTACCTCCCTGCAGATGACATTAATGAGACGTACGGCAGGATGCACACCATAACACCAGAAGTGGAACGGGTAAGTGATGAAAGAACTGGAGATTTTTTTTTTTTTGCCAGGGGTTTACGTCGCACCGACACAGATAGGTCTTATGGCGACGATGGGATGGGAAAGGCCTAGGAGTTGGAAGGAAGCGGCCGTGGCCTTAATTAAGGTACAGCCCCAGCATTTGCCTGGTGTGAAAATGGAAAACCACGGGAAACCATCTTCAGGGCTGCCGATAGTGGGATTCGAACCTACTATCTACCGGATGCAAGCTCACAGCCGCGCGCCTCTATGCGCACAAGAACTGGAGAAAAAACCCGTGTTAAAATGCCTAGGAAGATACCAGAAGAACTAGAAAGACCATATCAACAGGCAAGAGAAAGAATCCCGAAGCATAGATTACGATACCAGCTCAGAGGGAGTCACTCTTTTCGATGCCCAGCTAATATCGAGTCTGTAACAGGCTACTTGGCTTAAAAGGCTACCTGGTTGGATGATGCTGATGATTATGCTGATGGTACCACTTGATACCTGATTTTTTTAAATTTGCTTTACGTCGCACCGACACACACACGCGCCTTATGACGCCGATAGGACAGGAAAGGGTTAAGAGCGGGAAGGAAGCGGCCGTGGCCTTAAGATACAGCCCCACTTTTTGCCTGGTGTGGAAGTGGGAAACCACGAAAAACCATCTTCATGGCTGCCGACAGTGGGATTCAAACCCACTATCTCCAGAATGCAAGTTGACAGCTACGTTGCTCAAACCACGCGGCCACTCTCTCGGTCGGTACCCGACGCCATACAGTTACTATTATTATTATTAACCATGGTAATGTGCACTATGTCATAAAAAAATCAAACCCCATGGCGCAACAGCCCCGAAGAGCCGTGGCCTACCAAGCGACCGCTGCTCAGCCCGAAGGCCTGCAGATTACGAAATGCCGTGTGATCAGCACGACGAATTCTCTCAGCCGTTGTACTTGACTTCCTAGACCGTGGCCGCCATTTCACTGTGAGATGGCTCCTCAATTGTAATCATGTAAGCTGAGTGGACCTCGAACCAGCCCTCAGATCCAGGTAAAAATCCCTGACCTGGCCGGGAATCGGACCCGCGGACTCCGTATAAGAGGCAGGCACACTACGTTAATTTTACGGTTTTGAGATATGAAGATCCACTCTGCTTTTGAAAACGGACTATTTCACAGATATTCTATTATTACATCGAACATAATGAATTAAATAGCTGTTACCGTGAAGGGAAAAAGAAAAAGAGAAACGAGTCTGTTTTATGTTAGAGATACCGATTGTGATATTATGCATTATTAATTTTATTCACGTGAAATTTATTAGCCAAGAGCTTCGTTTTATCATTATACTATGACAATAATTCAGTTAATATTGTAAATTGAACCACTTTAACAAATTTATGAAAGCAGTACTCAATTATATAACTGACATAATTCAAACATACTATTCTAATTAGCGACTCTCGGGCGGTTAGTTGACCATATTACTGGTCAGAACCTGAAATTGTGAACATTGAATTTGTGTCCACTCTCATCTGCACTTGCATGTCACCTGTACAGTTGATTTCCTGACGATGAAAGCCGCGTTTTCCTCGTTAAACGATCAACACAACACTTCCAGATTGCTGTTAGTATTGGATAATGCCAGTGCAATAGGGAAGTAACTTGTAAGTTTTTAGTTTCCACTGGGCTGAGTTGAGGCGCTGGTCTCCTGACTCCAACCTTCCAGGTTCGATCCCGACTCAGTCCGGTGGTAACTGAAGGTGCTCAAGTATGCTAACCTCTTGTCGGTAGATTTACTGGCACGTAAAATAACTCCTACCAGGCGAGTTGGCTGTGCGGTTAGGGGCGCGCAGCTGTGATCCTGCATCCGGGAGACAGTGGGTTCGTACCCCACTGCCGGCAGTCTTGAAGATGGTGTTCCGTGTTTTCCCATTTTCACACCTGGCAAATGTTTGGGCTGTACCTTAATTAAGGCCACGGCCGCTTCCTTCCCATTCTTAGCCCTTTCCTATCCCATCGTTGCCATAAGACATATCTGTGTCGGTGCGACAAAAAATAACTCCTGCGGAACTAAATTCCGGCACCTCGGCGTCTCCGAAAACCGTAGTTAGTGGGACGCAGAGCCAATAACATTATTATTACGGACCACCTCAGTGGTGTACTGGTTAATTGTAAATAGTTGCCACCCCTGGAGACCTGGGTTCGATTCCTGGCTCTGCCACGAAATTTGAAAAGTAGGGCTGGAACGGGGTCCACTCAGTTCCGGGAGGTCAACTGAGTAGAAAGGGTTCTAGTCCCATCTTAGCCATCCTCGAAGTGTTTTTCCGTGGTTTCCCACTTCTCCATCAGGTAAATACCGGTATGGTTCCTAACTTAAGGCCACGGCCGTTTCGTTCCTCTTTCTTGTCTATCCCTTCCAATCTTCCCATCCCCCTACAAGGCCCATGTTCAGCATAGCAGGTGAGGCAGTCTGGGTGAGGTACTGGTCCTCCTTCCCAGTGCCATTCTCCGACACAAAGTATTACGCTCCAGGACATTGCCTTTGAGGCGGTAGAGGTGAAGCCCTCGCTGAGTCCAAGAGAAAATCCAACCCTGGAGGGTAAACGGATTAAGAAAGAAAGAAAGAAAGAAAGAAAGAAAGAAAGAAAGAAAGAAAGAACGGAATAAAGAAATATTATTCTTATTACTACTATTATTATTCTACCACTTTTTCCCACACCTTGGTGGAGTCGTGGATGCGAACTGTAACCCAAATGTGGACTTGACCCTGTTTAACGGCTGAGCGCCCTCCTTTCCTGACACCAGCCTTGTATTCACTACTGCATGTTTCTTTCGAGGTTGGTAGTGTGGCGTATTGTTACGTCACCCCAACAGAGATAGGTCTTATGGCGACGACGGCATAGGAAAGGGCTAAAAGCGGGAAGCAATCGACCGTGGCTTTGATTAAGGTGCAGCCTGTTGTATGTTAATGAAAATGTGTTTATTGAGACAAATATAAGTACCCAGTCCCCGAAATAGAAGAATTAACCAGCCGCGACTAAATCGACGATGAGGTCGAGAATTGAACCCGAAATCCTCTGAACCGAAGGCTGCGACACTGATCATTCAACCAATAATAACCGGACGAAATTCACAAAGAAGTGAGTTCTTATGACCAAGGTTATGGATTCACATTCAGACGACATGGGTGTACTTCTGAAAACGAAATAATACACAGCACGCCACGCCATTTATTTATTTATTTATTTATTTATTTATTTATTTATTTATTTATTTATTTATTTATTTATTTATTTATTGCACTCGTTGCAGGCTTTCTTTACCTCAGTTACGCTGTGCTGCTCTTGCATTACCTTAATACAGTTAAGTTTTATTCATACCATTTGTACATGATGTGCGATCTAGACGGTCGCCGAAGCCACTAAAGCACAGCTAGCCTACTTGCTGCATCTGAGAGGTGTGAACAGGTCGACGGGACAGAGATAGAGAGAGAGAAAGAAAAAGAGAAAGAAAAAAGAAGAAGAAAGAAATCGTAGTCTATTATTGTCATCGTCACAGACATTCACTCGCTGACGAGTATAACCAGTGTCACTGATTATGGCACATCAAATCTGCTAAAGCTCCTTGTTGTTGAACGTACATGGGCATTTACTGACTCACGAACCGCAAGTGGTTCTTGGCCTTCGCACATACTGCAAGAGGTCAGTGCGGGAGGTCAGTGTTAATTTGCTCTTCACTCTTTCGTATCGTGAAATAATTCTAAATGTAATAGAATCAAAATCTCACAATTCATTATCTGTTTACAGTAGTCTAAAGTATGCATAAACCGTAATCAGTATTTATGTAATAATCAACAACAATTCGTGCTTCCATCTATCGGTTCGTTTCGAAATACGTAGTGTTCGCTTGCTTTGCGGGTTGATGATCAAGTGATTCGGAGTTTGCCCAAATTCGTTCTACAGAATGCGGCAGAAACGATGATCTATTATAAATCGTGCGCCATTGTTCACCACGGCATCCTATAGAAAGCAGAACTTTATGCCATTGCGTAGAGCAGCGTTTGTTTCTACAACATTTTGAACTCGAGTAGAATTGACAGGTTCTATCAGGGAAGACGCTTACGAGAGGGGTGAGGCAGTTCAGAACAACAACATCTGTGTCAAACAAGGCGCCAGGTTGTAGCCTTCAGGACCACAATGGAATGGGGGGTGGGGGTAGAGAAGGAACCTGAATATCAGACTTCAATGATTTTTAAAACAAAATGGATAATGGCCTTTGGTTGTACACCATTTGGCCAGCTGGTAATTTCAGTGATTCAGACACCACCAATGACATATGACAACAAAAATGAACTCTCACGGTCAAAAGATAAACAGTTACCGCTGGTGATGATGCTATTGTCCTTACGTCCCACTAACAACTTTTACGGTTTTTCGAGACGCCGAGGTGCCGGAATTTTGTCCCGCAGGAGTTCTTTTACGTGCCAGCAAATCTACTGACACGAGGCTGACGTATTTGAGCACCTTCAAATACCACTGGACTGAGCCAGGATCGAACCTGCCAAGTTGGGGGTCAGTAGGCCACCGCCTCAACCGTCTGAGCCACTCAGCCCGGCCTATAAACAGTTACCAAGAAATCATCACTTATCATAAGTCTGTAAAAAGGGAACTTTATCAAACACCATACATACGCAAAAACGTGGTGACAACAACAACAACAACAACAACAACAACATAATAATAATAATAATAATAATAATAATAATAATAATAATAATAATAATAATAATAACTCCGCTATTACCGGTCCCAAGCCCGGGGCCTCGTCTATCAAGTGACGGGGAAGTGGGGAGGGGAAGGAGTAACAACCTCGTTAAAAAACCTGGGTCCATCTGGCTCCGGGTGGTAGCACCCAGTAAGGGCCCCTGCCTAGGGTTACAGGTGAAACCTGGCCAACGGTCTTGAAGGCGGAAGAGGAACTCTGCTTTAGTTCCGAACGGTGGAGAGAGCGGAAGAGCCTAGTGGAGTGAACCACGAACAAAAATCAAATTTCGGACTAACAATCCGATCTCATCCTGGAATCTAATTCCTCACTTTGTATTTTATACAATTTCAATTGCAGTATGGAAAGTCCGCTGAATGAAGGCACTACCCCAGGTGGTAACTCGAAAGAGAAATCCACCATTGCGTCACGCAATGCATTGGGACTAAAGGTTCTGGGGAGTCCCAACAACTGCAATCAGAAGGTTGAGTCGGAGCAACCTTGGAATCCTTCTAAAATAAAATTCAAAAAAGAATTCTTTTTTGGCACTTTAAATGTAAATTCTATACTCAAGAGTGGTAAACAAAAAGAACTAGAAATACTTCTAGAGAAAAACAAAATTCAAATTTTGGCAGTTCAAGAAACTAGATTCCTAGATGAAAATGTAATAGACACTTGTAACTACAGGATCTTTAAAGGCAAACCAGCAATCAAAATTATGAAAGGGATGCCACTACTTGGTACAGCTTTCTACATTCATAAAAGTATAATAGGAAATGTAACAGAATTTAAATCCAACTGAAAGAATATCTCTCCTATCAATTAAGTGAAAAAACAAAACGTACACACTTGTTAATTGCCATGCACCAATAAATGAAGACAATAGGAAAAACCCTCAAAAACAGAGGAATTCTGGGTTCGTTTGGAAAATGAAATATCCAAAATTCCGAAAATGAACACCATATTACTATTAGGTGACTTCAATGCACAAATAGGTAGAGAAAATAAATTTAGAAATGTAGTAGGACATTACCCAGCCCACAGAAGAACAAATACAAATGGTATTAGGCTAATCAGTTTGTGTCAAAGCTATCACCGGAAACTAATGTCAACCTTCTTTAGAAAACTCCCCAGAAAAGCTAAAACATGGATATCTCCAAACCCAATGTTAGGAGAATTTCAGTTAGATCATGTGGCTGTTTCAAAAAAAAAGTACAAAAGAAATTATGAATGTGAAAGTAGTAAGGAATGGTGAATTTGATTCTGACCATTATCTCTCTAAAATTAAAGCCAAACTCCTACCTAATAAAGAAAAAAGAAAGCCACAGAGGTTAATAAAATATAATGTAGACAGACTTACTATAACAAAAGAATCAATTAAAAACTACCAAGACGAAATTAAAGTGGCTAAACAAGGCAACTGGCAAGAAATATCCAAAGCAATTAATTATGCAGCACAGAAAACATTTGGGCCATTAAAAAATAAAAGGAAACTATGGTGGAATGAAATATGTGAAAACGCTTTAGCAGAGAGGGCTAAAACATGGAAAAAATGGAAATGCTCAAAGAAAATTGAAGATTTTGATCAGTTTAAACAACAACGGAAGGAAACAGCAAGAATAATCAGAAGTACTAAACGAGCCTTTCAAAAGGAGAAACTTATAGAAATGGACAAAAACTTTATAAAAAATAACACCCGTGACTTTTATCAGACTTTTAAGAATGAATTAAAGGGGTACCAAACTACAAATGTTAGTTTCAAGGATGGAAACGGCAGAATTGGACTAAGCAATACTGAAAATTGTGAGATATTAGCAAGATATTTTGATCAACTTTTGAACTGTCCTGAACCAAGTCATAAATTAGAATTTCAAGATATTGATGAAAATTTGGAAGAAGACATACCACCAACTATAAAAGAAACTGAAGAAGTAATTAAAACCCTCAAAAACAACAAAGCTAGCGGAGAAGATTCTATTACAGCGGAACTTTTGAAGTGGTCCTTGCCAAATATAGCAAATGAACTACAATTACTCTTTCAAGAAATCTGGAAAACTGAAAAAATTCCTGAGGAATGGAAAGTAGCCTTGATACATCCACTCCACAAAAAAGGTAATAAACAGGACGTTAATAACTACAGAGGAATATCTTTATTAGCAGTGGCATATAAAATATTTTCCAAGATTTTATTAAACAGAGTACAGTAGAAACAACACTAGACAATCATTTAGGTAAATATCAAGGTGGTTTCGGGAAAGGAAGATCATGCTCAGAACAAATATTTAATCTTAAGTCAATAATTCGCCACAGGTTACTTAATTCAAAGGACATTGTAGTCATGTTTGTAGATTTCAAAAAGGCTTTTGATTCTGTTGACAGATAAACTATATATAAAATAATTCGAGAATTTGGCATAAAGTCTAAACTGGCAAATCTAATCCGTGAAACACTTACAGACACAGTCTCTAAAGTGAAATTTCTGGGAGAGATATCACAGCCTTTCAAAATAAAAACTGGTGTACGACAAGGCGACGGACTATCCCCAATTCTTTTTAATTGTGTCCTAGAGAAAATAGTGAGAATTTGGAACGAAAAACTTATTGAACTCAACATTTCATCGATAAGGTTAGGAAGAGGAAGCAAAAGGATCGAAATAAATTGTCTTGCATTTGCAGATGACTTTGCAATACTTTCTGAAAATGTGACATCTGCTATAACCCAAGTAAATGTCTTGGAAAGAATCGCCAGCAGAACTGGCTTAAGAATTTCTGCAGAAAAAACAAAATTTTTAACAAATATTTGGGATGCACCAAAATTTCTGAAAACAGATATTGGCCAAATAGAGAGGGTAAAAAAATTCAAATATCTAGGGGAAATAATCCAAGAAAATGGTTTAGAAAAATCTGCAGTAGAGGAGAAGGTACATAAAATGGAGAGAGCTTATGGTGTCACCAAAGATATCTACAATAAAAGATGCCTATCCAAAAATGCAAAAATAAGGTATTACAACACAGTCGTGAAGCCAGAATGCCTATATGCAAGCGAATGTCTGGCATTAAACTATAATTTAGATAAACTAGAAATACTAGAAAGGCGAATCATGAGGAAAATATTAGGCCCACAAAACACAGCAGAAGGTTGGAAATTACGAAGTAATGCTGAAATATATCAAAAAATAGAAAATATATAAGATGTAATGAGGAAAAGGAGACTTATGTTTTTTGGACATTTATATCGAATGCAAGATAGTAGATTAACCAGTAAGATTTTCAGATATTTGTGGGGTAAGAAATCAACAACAAGCTGGATCAATGAAGTAAGAAAGGATTTAGAAAAAAACAATATAACAACAGAAGAATAAATAATAGAGAAGGCTTTCGGGAAAAAGTATTGAAAATAGAAGGATTCCAAGGTAGGAAAGTAAAAAAGACTGGTTCAAAGTGGTCTGAAGACAGAAAGAAGAAACATAGTGAACAGATGAAAGCGTACTGGAAGAAAAGGAAAGAACAAAGAAGAAGGAATTGGAATTGACACGTGGTCCTCTGGTGGCGCATTCGAAATAATAATAATAATAATAATAATAATAATAATAATAATAATAATAATAATAATAATAATAATAATAATAATAATAAAGAGTTGCATAAAAGCAGCAAAGGTAATGTTTCACTGCACTGTCATCTACTAAATTAGTCAGTCTGAAGCACATCATAAAATGCACATGTCACATTCGAATACAAATAACAGGAGGTAACACCTGCCGGAGGTTTCTCATCAGTCACCTCAGGTGACTTTTCGGGGTTATGTTTCCTTGGAGATGGGCGCTCCATTTTCCTTGTTTGTAAATGTGAAATACCAAACCAAACCCCATGGCACTAGAGCCCTTTAAGGGTCTTGGCCTACCAAGCGACCACTGCTCAGCCCGAAGGCCTGCAGATTACGAGGTGTCGTGTGGTCAGCACGACGAATCCTCTCGGCCGTTATTCTTGGCTTTCTAGACCGGGGCCGCTATCTCACCGTCAGATAGCTCCTCAGTTCTAATCACGTAGGCTGAGTTGACCTCGAACCAGCCCTCAGGTCCAGGTAAAAAAAACCCTGACCTGGCCGGGAATCGAACCCGGGGCCTCCGACTTTGTAAATGTGAAGGCAAATTAAATAGGGTTGGAACGGCATTTGTCAGTAATCACCGTTGGTCATTTGTTTCATACACGTACTTATCTTCGAAATGTACAGAGCATAAGCGACTGTGAGAGATGCAGCACGATACAGGTTGCAATACAAGCACCAGGACATCCTCATTAGTGATGGTAATTTTGTGTTCCTCGTTCTTCATGTGGGAGATATAGCACGATAGAGGCTGCAATACAAGCACCAGGACATCCTCAGTAGTGATGGTGTTTGTGTGTTCCTCGTTCTTCATGCGGGAGATATAGCACGATACAGGCTGCAACACAAGCACCAGGACATCCTCAGTAGTGATGGTGTTTGTGTGTTCCTCGTTCTTCATGCGGGAGATATAGCACGATACAGGCTGCAACACAAGCACCAGGACATCCTCAGTAGTGATGGTGTTTGTGTGTTCCTCGTTCTTCATGTGGGAGATATAGCACGATACAGGCTGCAACACAAGCACCAGGACATCCTCAGTAGTGATGGTGTTTGTGTGTTCCTCGTTCTTCATGTGGGAGATATAGCACGATAGAGGCTGTAACACAAGCACCAGGACATCCTCAGTAGTGATGGTGTTTGTGTGTTCCTCGTTCTTCATGTGGGAGATATAGCACGATACAGGCTGCAACACAAGCACCAGGACATCCTCAGTAGTGATGGTGTTTGTGTGTTCCTCGTTCTTCATGCGGGAGATATAGCACGATACAGGCTGCAACACAAGCACCAGGACATCCTCAGTAGTGATGGTGTTTGTGTGTTCCTCGTTCTTCATGTGGGAGATATAGCACGATACAGGCTGCAACACAAGCAACAGGACATCTTCAGTAGTGATGGTGTTTGTGTGTTCCTCGTTCTTCATGCGGGAGATATAGCACGATAGAGGCTGTAACACAAGCACCAGGACATCCTCAGTAGTGATGGTGTTTGAGTGTTCCTCGTTCTTCATGCGGGAGATATAGCACGATAGAGGCTGTAACACAAGCACCAGGACATCCTCAGTAGTGATGGTGTTTGAGTGTTCCTCGTTCTTCATGCGGGAGATATAGCACGATAGAGGCTGTAACACAAGCACCAGGACATCCTCAGTAGTGATGGTGTTTGTGTGTTCCTCGTTCTTCATGTGGGAGATATAGCACGATACAGGCTGCAACACAAGCACCAGGACATCCTCAGTAGTGATGGTGTTTGTGTGTTCCTCGTTCTTCATGTGGGAGATATAGCACGATAGAGGCTGCAATACAAGCACCAGGACATCTTCATTAGCTATGGTGTTTGTGTGTTCCTCGTTCTTCATGTGGGAGATATAGCACGATACAGGCTGCAACACAAGCACCAGGACATCCTCAGTAGTGATGGTAATTTTGTGTTCCTCGTTCTTCATGTGGGAGATATAGCACGATAGAGGCTGCAATACAAGCACCAGGACATCCTCAGTAGTGATGGTGTTTGTGTGTTCCTCGTTCTTCATGTGGGAGATATAGCACGATAGAGGCTGCAATACAAGCACCAGGACATCTTCATTAGCTATGGTGTTTGTGTGTTCCTCGTTCTTCATGTGGGAGATATAGCACGATACAGGCTGCAACACAAGCACCAGGACATCCTCAGTAGTGATGGTAATTTTGTGTTCCTCGTTCTTCATGTGGGAGATATAGCACGATACAGGCTGCAATACAAGCACCAGGACATCCTCAGTAGTGATGGTGTTTGTGTGTTCCTCGTTCTTCATGTGGGAGATATAGCACGATACAGGCTGCAATACAAGCACCAGGACATCCTCAGTAGTGATGGTGTTTGTGTGTTCCTCGTTCTTCATGTGGGAGATATAGCACGATACAGGCTGCAATACAAGCACCAGGACATCCTCAGTAGTGATGGTAATTTTGTGTTCCTCGTTCTTCATGTGGGAGATATAGCACGATAGAGGCTGCAATACAAGCACCAGGACATCCTCAGTAGTGATGGTGTTTGTGTGTTCCTCGTTCTTCATGTGGGAGATATAGCACGATACAGGCTGCAGCACAAGCAACAGGACATCCTCAGTAGTGATGGTGTTTGTGTGTTCCTCGTTCTTCATGTGGGAGATATAGCACGATACAGGCTGCAGCACAAGCAACAGGACATCTTCAGTAGTGATGGTGTTTGTGTGTTCTTCGTTCTGTATTGAGTGACTGGACTGAGTGACTGAATTGAGTATCTCTTTTCGTCCTCACAACCGAATGTTGCGTTAATTTCTTGTTCTTTGAAGGAAATCTGAATTATAATCCGGCAAATAATTACCGTGGCTATCAGCACTTTCGCTGTGTGAGCATTAAAATGAGCATTAAATTACAAAAAGTGATCTCGGCTATCACTCAGTAATACTTACTTACTTGGTTTTATTACTGCGATTAATACAACCGTACGCCTAGCATACGGCTGGCATTCCTGAAAGTGAGAATCTATCTTTTCACTTCTTAAAACTTAGGAAATTAAATAGCCATGCACAATTTCCCTGTCACCTCATCATATGTTCTCGCGCCAACTCGTTTTGTTTACATGGCTGCCCTTTATCAACTTGCTTCCGCGGGGAGCGCTGATGTCAGGCATACAGCCCCTCTATGTTATTCTAGCTCGTTGGCTGGTATGTATTCCTGACACTTCTGGTTTCAGCTTTAACTATTTTGTGGGCCTCGAATAGAAGAAGAGTTCTGAATCTTATGCCATTACGCTGACCAATCAGCCCAGGAGCTGGACTCAAATCTTTTATAAAACGAAACGCCACAGGTTGCACTATTGCCGAAAGCTCTTAAAACCATGGTCGTGCATTTGAAAAGCAGCATCTTACGTCAGGCACTGGTTGCAGTCTGCTTCTATTATCAATTTTTACGACCAAAAGTGCAGAGAAGCCAGCTTCATTCAGGTAGTCGAAAACTACAGGAACACTTTCATTGCTTTGTTGCCGAAAGAAAGACCATTCTTTATTCAGTGGATCAGTTTGTTTTTGGAAACTTTCATCACTTTATACCCCAATGAGCTGTCCTAGAGATATTAGTAATAACTGGAAAGTATCGAGACCGAGCGAGTTGACTACACGGTTTGGGTCACGTAGCTCTGAGCTTGCATTCGGGAGTCAGTATGTTCGAACTCCGCTGTCATCATTCCTAAAGATGGTTTTCCTTTCTTTCCCATTTTCACACCAGGCGATTGCTTACTGGGACTGTGCCTTAATTATAGCGAAGGTCGCTTCCTTCCCCGTCCTAGCCCTGTCCTATCCCACCGTCACCATAAGACCCGTCTGAGTCAGCGCAAATAGAAAAAAGGAAAGTATTCAGGTAATCGCCAACGTTTCTACAAATGCCCAGTTATAATAAGTTATTTTCAACCTCGTCTAGCTCAATTTTCCTCCATCCCTTTCTTCCTCAGTTTAAACTTCCATTTGAATGCTGCCATGTTTTATGTAGATGAATTTTAAATTTCATGTTCGGAAAGCTACGGTGATCCAACTTCGGGTCGCGACCTCTGTGTTAGGCATTTCACTAACGTTTCTTGTTAGATCTATCCCACTCAAAAAAGCTATCAATTCGCTCGAGATCAACAGTAAATAAATAAATAAATAAATAAATAAATAAATAAATGCATTGTATCAGCTACTGGGATGCAGACCTTTTGAAGAGGTGACATTAAAGCAGCTAGCGTAATAATGTGCGATTTATCAGTTATTCTAAGCGAACGCAGGGCGGTTCCTAAGTCTTAGTCCACTTTGTGAAGCGGTCGCAGTGTGCTACCAGAGGTCTTTAACACGTCAATGGTATGGCATGGATTGCCAAATTGTTGCCATACTTTCAAAATTTGATAGGCTCGGTCGCGAACTTGGGATACAGCAGGCAGTGAGAAAATCAAGGACAATCACTGTATGCACTTCTTCATAATTTGCTAAGACAATGGCGAGTATGAGCGGAAGTGTTTTGTTTAATTACGAGTATTATGAGTAAAGGCTATTCAAGTGAAAAATAAAATTCAGTAAGTAAAATTGATATTTAGAAAACACGAACAGCAACAGTGGTGACCCCAACGTGACTGTAATAACGGCATGATGGAAAAGGTAAACTAGGCAGCTAAATGCTTGCCGTTTTAAGGGGCCTAACATCTAGGTCATCGGCCCCGGCAGCTAAATGAACTACGCTAGTGTTGAGTAGAAGGTTCATTTAAGAACATTCCCAATTCTTTAATTAATATTACTGTAGTCAATAGAAAGGAAGGAGGTTCAAGATACGGTATGTGGAGCCGACAAGGTCAGCATAAATATCCCTCCGTTTTGTTCTGAGAAGCCCGGAATTTGGTTTTACTAAGTGGAAGCTCAGTTCGCAGTTAGAATCACATCGTAAGAAACAAAATTCAAATACATCATTGTACAACATTGCCCAATTCAAACCTAAATATGTCTTAGATATAATAACCAAGAGGAATGGCCGCATTCGGGGGACAGTGGGTCCGAAACGCACTGTCGGCTGCCCTGCAACTGATTTTCTGTGCGTCCCCATTTTCACTTCCAGACAAATGACGGGACAGTTTCTATTCATAGGACACAGCCGATTCCTTCCACCTCCTTACCCAATTTAATGTCCGGCTCCATGGCTAAATGGTTAGCGTGCTGGCCTTTGGCCACAGGAGTCCCGGGTTCGATTCCCGGCGGGGTGGGGAATTTTAACCTTAATTGGTTAATTTCGCTGACACGGGGGCTGGGTGTATGTGTCGTCTTCATCATCATTTCATCCGCATCTTGACTCGCAGGTCGCCTACGGGAGTCAAATCAAAAGACGTGCATCTGACGAGCCGAACTTGTCCTCGGACACTCCCAGCACTAAAAGCCATACGCCATTTCAATTTATCCAATTTAATTTCACTATCATTCATTTCATCTTCATTAGTTCCTCAATTGAGATTGGCGGCAAGAAGAACATCCGGTCGTAAAGCATGCCATACAAATTCATCTCATGTCATCCCCGACCTTGATAAAGAAACGGAAATAAGGAGTAGACATACTGTACGTAGACTACGCTTGGGATGTTAATAACTGGACCAGAAACTGCTTGGTAGGCCAGTACAGCTGTCAAATCACGACTCCTCGATAAGGTGAAGATTAATACAATCTTGCTTTTCGTCGCACCGACACACAAAGGTCTTATGGCGACGATGGGATAGGAAAGGCCTAGGAGTGGGAAGAAAACGACCCTGGACTTAATTAAGGTACAGTCCTAGCATTTGCCTAGTGTGAAAATGGGAAACCACGGGGAACCCTCTTTAGGGCTGCCGACAGTGGGGTTCGAAACCACTATTTCCCGAATACAAGCTGATAGCTATGTGACCCAAACCAGAGGATGAAGATAAGATGACTATAATCTGTCCGGCAGCTAAAGAATTATCTCTTCTTCTTCTTCCTCTTTCTGGCCTCAATACTAATTACTTGGGGACGGCACTGCTGGTGGAATTGGCCCATGGTGTGCGCTGAGTGATTCAGACGGTTAGAGTGCTGACCTTCTGACCTGAAGTTGGGAGGGTCGATCCCGGTTCGGTTGTTCAAATGCGCCACGCTCATGGTGGTACGATATATTTCCAAATCCCATGGCACTGCAGCCCTTGAAGGGTCTTGGCCTACCATGCGACCGCTGCTCAGCACGAAGGCCTGCAGATTATGAGGTGCCGTGTCGTTAGCACGACTAATCCTCTCGGCCGTTATTCTTGGCTTTCTAGACCGGGGCCGCTATCTCACCGTCAGATAGCTCCTCAATTCTAATCACGTAGGCTGAGTGGACCTCGAACCAGCCTTCAGGTCCAGGTAAAAATCCCTGACCTGGCCGGGAATCGAACCCGCGGCCTCCGGGTAAGAGGCAGACACGCACCACGGGGTCGGCTACAATATATTTAGTGGTTCTAAAAAACTCCTGAAGAACAAAATTCCGGCACCTCAGCGTCTCCGAAAAGTAGTTAGTGGGGCGTAAAATTAATAATAGTATTTTATTGTCGGATGACCTTTCTAATGCCATAGGCTACCTTTGAGGAAGTTATGTATTCACTATTGCGTATTTCTGTAATTAATAGTGGAGAGAGGGTTAATAAGGAGGTGTGTATTAAGAAATATGTCGAGTCTCCTACCCAAAGGAATTAACCAGGCGCGGCTAAAATCCGGGAACGGAACCCAGGACTCTCTGAAGCGAAGGTTGCAACGCTGACATTAAGCCGATGAGCCGGAATCGAAAGTTCATTCTACAACTTCAATCAAATAGGCAATTAAAACCTAGAATATGAAACACGCCTCAGACGTAAGCCATAGGCTACATCTGATGATCGTGACGATGCCTGTGAAACATCTCTCTTATTTTTAAATTAAGAAAGACCTGAATTCTCTCGTTCTATTAAAATTCAAGCGTTTATTTCAAAGTGTCGGCATGCGAATCTCGTGTCATTTTTAATCAATTAAGTCTCTTCAAAAGTTTTAACTTCCATTTGAGTTGTACACGTTTTTTCTTGTCTCGTTCCTTTTTAGTCAGACGAGAAACCAAGAGACAGAGCGAGAAAAAGAGGGAAGAACATTTGCTCCATCGTTAGGAGTGAAGTAAAATTAACAGGGGTGGGGAATTAGAAATTGAAAAGACTTTAAACGGAATCCCAGCACCTCATTAGTAAAGTCGATGTTAAACTCTTAACATTATAAAGTTGTTCTCCACTCTGAGCGTTTGCATTAAAGGAATATCAAATACTTTAGTTTGCAGCTTTTCTTCGTCAACTCTAACCAGTGATACAGGAAGGTAAGTAATAAAACGATGGAGTTTCAGCTTCATCAATAATAATAATAATAATAATAATAATAATAATAATAATAATAATAATAATAATAATAATAATAATAATAATAATAGTCTAAAATTAATTAATAATAAATTAATATTAAATATTAATTAATATTAATATTAAATTAATTAATAATAATTATATTATTATTATTATTATTATTATTATTATTATTATTATTAGACTATTATATGTATGTTTAGTCATCAGCCCGAAGGCTGGTTGGATCCTCGACAGTTCCGCCATGAGCTGTCATAGATGGCCTAGGCATCATTGAAGAGGCATGCTAGGGAAATGAGGAGTGAGGTAGTTTCCCGTTGCTTTCCTCACCGAGCCAGAAGTTGCTATTACATATCAGTCTGCCAAGCCCACTGAAATGCATGCACCAACCGACCCTATGAGCAATATTTTCACACCATTCATAGCAGGGACTGGCTGCGTAAGGAATGGCATTACTAGCATCGCTCATACCCCAGTCACTTTCATTTTGTCAAAGCCAAGGATAAAGCTGAGACAGATCAATGAAAGTAACAAAACTGCTCTAGCCCATACCAGAAGACTTAGTGCACTGTAAACACTAGGTCCCACCAGCAAAGGCATATATATATTGCACCCATAAGCGAATTTGCCTAATTTAATTCATAATTAAAATTGAATATTACACATATGAGATACCACAGTGAGGCTGTGAAACTAGCAGTCACAAAGGAACTTTCTGGCGCCAGCCTGACGGCGAGAGAATCCACGAAACTCTTCTCTAGACACGACCAGATTGTAAACCACCCATCCAATAAATTTTATGACACCGCCGGGGAGTGGGCACTTGCTGTTCGTTCTCATGAGAAAAGCACGCGGTGAAGCCTGACCTATTTAGCTAGGACAATAGAGGACCAACGACAGTAACCGCCAATTCGTGGGAGGAAGCGGATGCACCACGTTTTGAAAGAGCGCGAAAGTCTCAACCAATCAGAATATTCTAAATTTGAATGAGCTGTCATACCGGGAGATCTATAATCAGTATCTCGCGATCTGAAGCCCGATGTGGTAGTGAAAAACAGTGTCCTAACTTCTTTATAATATTTGGCGAATTATCAGTGCCAATCTGTGATTAATCAGTGCCTAATTAATAAAATTCAACTTCGAACGGAGGAGTAATAGAACCCAGAATAAGGAGCCATCATGGCTGAACGAGGCCATCCACCGGAAGAAAATAACACCAGTGACGCGCATCATCGTGTGGATTATTCTATGATCATTTCCCGCGGCGCAATATCACATGTGAGTCGGACAGAATTTAGGAAGTTTTGAGTATAAATTTTGAAAACCATAACCTACGGATGTACGAGAAAGCGCTCCCAAGGACTAGATTATTACGCCACATCCCTTCCACGGAACTATTTTCCAGGTGGTGGGAGAAATTTTTATAAAACCCAGCGACCACAGGGTCGAACTCTCAGTTACTCTCAGTTACTCAGTTACTCTCAGTTACTCTCAGTTACTCAGTTATTCTCAGTTACTCTCAGTTACTCAGTTATTCTCAGTTACTCTCAGTTACTCAGTTATTCTCAGTCGTTCTCAGTGTTTTGAGTCTTACTCAGTTATTCTCAGTTCTAGAATTCTCAGTGTGAATCAACTCTCAGTGTCTTCGAAGTTCTCAGTTCACAGTTGTTTTGAATGCTCTCAGTTATTGTCTTGAGTACTTTAGTGTTATTTCAGTATTCTTAGTGAATTTACGTTTTGACAGAGTGACAGAGTGTGTCAGCAAAATGCATTTAGTCAGCTTTATTTTGGCTGGTACCAAAGCGATTAGACACTTGTAGGCATTTTAGGAAGCCTTGTATTATTTACTTGGGAGAATATGCATTTCAGAAAATGAACACTTTCACAGATTTTTGCTGTAAATGCAGGGAGTGTAGGCAAGAATTACACTTTCAACTTGAATGAACTCACATTACTAGTCGAGGGAAACAAATTCATGTTCCAGCAGATTTACATAAAAACATTTCTAACCAGTGGGGAGTGTTACATGTGAGATCAGTATATAATTTCCTCCACAACATAAACGGTATTTAGCTTGATTCTACCATTCTACAAACTGTTTGGCAAGCGAGATGTTTATGGGCGGAAACTAGTAAGACAAACGGGAAGGTGATTGACTTTATTCAATGGAGGCCGCAACAGCAGACCTTGAGGGAACAGTTATGCCCCAGTAGGGTTAACGTACTGTAAGCTGTAATGTAAACAGAGCTGAGGGATCGTCGGAAGGCCAGCAGGTGTTTGCAGGTAAAGAGCGAGGCGACCTTCATCTACACAACAGGCAGGAGGCTGCAGTGGCATCTTCTAAACTTTCACTGGAGTGAGAGAAATGCGAGTGTTTTTTGTGCTAATATAATCGTGTGGCACGGCATGGCAAGAATGTGTCAAATTTGCGTGTGTAATAAAAATCTGGAATACCACATCACCTTGAAGATGGAATTCTAATTTCCACCATGACCGGGACCGGTGGGTGAACTGACCTGCTTCCACCATACAGGTATGAGCATCATAAAATCATGTAAATAATATGTAGGACCGTGGCAAAATCGATGATCAGTGTAGTTTAGAGTACTAGGTAAGGTTGTAAATAATTCACAGTAAATATAATAATAATAACAATAATAATAATAATAACAGTAATAATAATAATAATAATAATAATGTTTATGTTGCATTTTCAGATAGGCTTATTTTGTGCACTTTGTTTAAGTAGATGTTTGTTTGCGTGTATTCATGGTTGATTTCTGTAGTATGTCATTTTGACAGTTAGGCAGCTTTTGATTTTTGATCTACGAGTGTAATGTCAGTTTATTATTATTATTTCATCATGATTTTAGATCGTTGGTTTTTGAGTCACATATTTTTCTTTTGTTGGAGTTTTGATGTTATGGACACTACCGCGATGTTTTCAAGGTTTATTTTCACTATTTTGCGCATTTCAGTTTGTTTTATGTTGCGGAATCATCCTTCAGATGACCGGTTTTGTTGGTATTTATCCCGCGGATTTTTGCGACGATTTCGGTTAGACGCGAGTATATTTTATTCCTGTAGTTGCGGTTGCGCACGTTTCAACATTTGTGTTTTGAGAGGCAATCTCGTCACTTCCTTTTATAGTAACAATGAGCGCCATTGATGAGTCAGCTCTGTGATTTTTGTGATGTGTTAACAGTGAATGATCGAGAGATCGAGCTAGATGATTAATATCCCTGATGATCTACGTTGATGATGGAAATATGATATTTGAACCATGTCTTGAATTTACATGAGAAGTCGTAATGTGCACGACAGATATTTTTGCCCGCCGGGTACGAGCGAGGCTGTATTGTGGGAATAATGAATTATAATGACGTCGCGAATTAATGAGGAAATAGAAGTGTGAAATGAAGAATTTAACCACGTGCGTTAAATCTGTTACGACATGGGTATGATACTACAGGCAGGAGCCTGTATTTGTTAAATAGTTCCAGGGAGAATAGATGCTCGACAAATAATGCTAGCCAGTGTACAATGTGGACAGAGCGACGAGTCAATGTGTTTTGAATATTTATGTAGAGTCACGGATAACGTGAAAGAACAGTAAATTTTTCCAGCAAGGTTAGATAATATTATGTCCAGACTTTTGTCGTCTGAAATTTGAGATTGCCGTCAAATTCGCAATATTTTGCTACTCGCAGCGGGGTATGTTTCTGGTAACTCCGAGTTTGTTTTGCGCTTTTCTATCCTTGTTAATTTCCAGTAGGCCGCGATGGTGGGATCCAGTTTGTTATTGTTTTCTTTCTGAGTGCACCTTTGACCGTTATTTGTAGGACGCAAGCGCATGTGAATTATTTATATTTGATTTGTTGTAAATAGATAAGTGTAGCTAGGCTAGTTTTGTTTTGATTCCTGTATGTTTTGATCGGAGCAGTGGTTTCTCCGTTAAATTAATGTAATGATGTAAATAAGAGGTTAGATGTTAGGTTTAGTGGGTCATCGATTATGTCACAGTCGAAATAGTAGTGGTATGCTCATACCAGGCATCCAAGTAATTACCAAACTTTCTATTTAAAATCCACTACAATTTTTATTTGGAATGAAGCGATCTTTAAATAAACTAATTGTATAAAACTGCCGCAATAAGTGGTAAAGAAGATGGTACCTGCCTCCATCTAGTGGTGATACCACAAATATGAATTTATAATGAAAAGCAGTTAGCGGCAAAGTCAATAGAAATTTTAATGTACAAAGATCGCTGTCATTCGATAATGTTAACATCAGGCACTTGGCCTAAATTTTGTTTTATTTTAAGAGTCCAGTCTATCACAGGCAAGCAAGTGAAGTCTGACATGTAGATGAGTGGTTGGATACACTCAGAGTGATGTTACGATAATCGATTTGTTTAATCATGAGAGGTTGTATAAGACAACGGTTATGTAGGAAATGAAAGTGATGTTCATGGTTGTTTTGTTCTTTTTCTAAGAATTATTTCCTTAAGTGATACACTTGCTGAGTGCAGTCCAAGATGATTTAAATTTGGGTATTTTTCCCAAATGAGCAACATGTGTTAAACATTTAATAACTCTGATAAGTCAGTGGATTGATCGACGTAACAGAATTTAATTTACTTTATTGTGAGTCAACTATTTTAATTTCATTAAGTTATATTTGAGAGTTTGTTTCTCTATTATTTATTTCTATATTTCAAGTAGGTGGTTTTTCTGACCAGAGTTTTTATACAGAGTCATTTTTATTCAACTTGTAGACAATGTCAAGATAGTCTGGCATATTTTAATTAAGGTGTTTTGACCTTCAGTCAGTTTATTCAGGCAGTTTATGTTTGTTTTGGAAGGCAGACCTTCAATTTTTAATATTTTATTTAGTCACTTTTATTTTCATTTGTTTACATTTTTCACTAGTTCCATCTACGTCCATTTTAGCATTTTGCATTTTATTTGAATAAATTAGTCTTTTATTTAAATTTTAATTCAGTCTTGGGTACCGTCATTTTAGTTAGTTTACCCCTTCTTTTCATCTCCCTCACTCCTCTATCAGCGGGTGGCCTCTCCGGGGATATCGAACGGGCACGACTGAGAAAGAAGAGTCTACATGCAGCGGTGAGTATGATTTATATGTCATTTATTACAGGAGCAGCCGGCGCAAAGAAGAAAGAAGAGATCACCGCAGTTGGTGCCTTAAAGGGCACAGGGGCCGGAGTGAGGAGTGAAAAGCGTGTCGCCCACCTTTAGGGGCTAGATTTGCTTATCCCCGGGACTTTGCACTTTACATTTTATTTATTTTGTACCCAGACTAACAGCCATGAACATAGATTTACTGAGTGTTGATAAATATGAATGCTGTGATAGTACTGTTTGACAAGTAGTGGTATTAATTATAAATGATATGTTTTGTATAATTTTATCCAAATTTTAGGATAAAATTGTTTTGTATTGGTGATTACTGTGTCTTGCATGTGTTGGAGGTAGTGTTGGGGAACCTGATGGTCTCAGTCGTATTCTCTCAGCATATAAAATGTCGATTAGCCAGGAGCAGTGGGACAGGTTGATTAAAACCATTAACGATTTAAGTGTAACAACCAGTGAGTTGAAATCAAGTCAGGCCGAACTATCGAATAAAATAGAAAGCAGCCAGGCAGAATTAGCTATTGAACTTGTAAACAAGGTAGAAAGTAGCCAAGCCGAATTAGCTGATGAATTGAAATCCAGTCAGGCCGAACTTGTAAACAAGGTAGAAAGTAGCCAAGCCGAATTAGCTAACGAGTTAAAAAACACACAAGGCGAATTAAAATCCAGCCAGGTAGAGTTAGCCAATGAGTTAAAGGCCACACAAGGCGAGTTGAAATCCAGCCAGGTAGAACTTGTAAATAAGATTGAGAGTAGCCAAGCCGAACTTGCGAATAAAGTAGAGGCAGTACACGGGCAGGTCTTGGAAGAATTTAAACAGTATGAGATAAAGCTCGAGGAGAAATTCATGAAAAGCCAGGTCGAATTGAAAAAAGAGTTACGGGAAAACCAGGATAAACTCATGCAGGCGTGTAATGCAAACAGGCAGGAGACGATGGAAGAGATAAGGAAGTTAGCCGATGCACAAGTACAAATACAAGAGCAGTTAGACAGCCACAGCGCGACTGTTGAGGAAAGCATGAGGGAAACCAGGGAAATGGTGCAAGATCAAGGCACGGATTTAGCTCGAGGTATCATACTCTTGGATGAGCGTATAGATAAAATTGAGGATGAGACTAGAAAAGAGATGAATAAAGCATGCGTACAGATTGGAGAGACCCAGGAGAAAACGAGCCACGAAATCATGACCTTAAAGTCGGAGACCCAGGATATTACAAAGAGGTTAACCGAACTGACAGAAAAGATAGCAGAAACTGAGGGTGCGATTACACTCAGCGAGCAGTCAGTAAGACAGGAAGTTAGCGAGGTCATAGAGGGAAAAATCCAGGCAATTAAGACCCAGGGCGAAAACTTGTCGACCTTGGTCAAGATGTTAGTCGACAAACAAGCCGAGTCCCAGATAGCCAGAGAAATTAGGATACAGCCGCAGCACGAGCCGACACAGAGCGAGCCAATAACCCAAATATTTAACATGGAGAGGACAATGCCCGAAAGTACGCAAAGAACTGAAGCTTCCACGCAAATCATAAACATCGTGCGTACGAGTGACGACCAACCGAAGAAATTCAGTGGAACGTCACAAATAACACCAAAAGTCTATCTTAGGGAATTGAAACAATATTTCCAAGACATTAAAGCCCCTGAAGAAAAGAAACTACGCATAGTAGAAAAATATCTCGAAGGACAGGCAAAGACCTGGTACTACGGTTTCGTAGATACTTTTAAGACGTTCGCAGATTTCGAGAAGGCTTTCCTCGAAAGGTACTGGTCCTTATCCACACAACAAGCACTCAGAATGGACTTGTACACTCGCAAGTACATGTCGACGCAGCCCACACGATACTTAGACTTCTTCCTAACACAGCTCGTCAAACTTAGGCAATTAGATTCTCCAGTGTCAGACGCAGAGATCGTTCAGACGATAATCAAACAATTTCCGTCGGACGTGCAGAGAATGCTCATTACAGCGAGGGTCGAAGATCCAGCCCAAGTTGAGGCTATATTAAGGGAGCTAGACGCTACATCCACTAATAACGTACCGCAGAGAGTGACCAGGCAAACGCAGGAACATAGGGCTTACCTAGCTAATGCCGCCAGCGAAAATGCACGAGGCAGTGTGCAGGTAAACGGCCCGAATTCAGGTGCTGTACCGCGGCGAGATACGAACACGAGACGCCAGGAGGAAGAAATCCAACGTCCGTGGTTTAGAAAACATAACTACCCAGACAGGCGACCGCGCTACCAAGACAGGCAGCCATACCAACGGAGGTACCTCTCACGTGACAGAAGGCGATGGGAAAATGCAGGAAGAGATAGGCCTTACTATCGCGATCCTGAAAGGAGATGGAATGAGAGAAGGAATTACCAGCGAGATAGGAACTCGGACCCAAGGTATCAAGAGGGGCGCCAATACATCAATGACCTGAGAAACAAACAGCAGCGCGATCCATGGAAGCAGGCGATCGAATCCCAAGACATGAACCCGGATATCACGGGGGCCGAAAGCCTTGAGTTCCAGCAAACAAGAAGGAGAGGAAGCGAGGACCGCAGACCGCTCAATCCGAATGCACCGACGTACGAGGGGACCGGTGCTAGGAAAAAAAAACTTCAATTTCGAATTAGTAGCTCCATTAGACACTGACTCAGCCACAAATTTTACCATTGAGAATGAAGAGTGGGAAGTAGCGAAGGTAGATTCATGGATAGCGCAGCCTGAGGACTTATTAAGTGATGAATTCAAGCAGGAGAGCCCACAAATTTTACCTCTACCTGTGATTAAAGTCAAAATTAATGAAACAAGCATTTTAGGACTGTTAGATACTGGTGCGAGTATCAGCATTATTTCGAGGAATCTGTTTAATGATTTGAAAGAGAGAATGAGCCTACCTGAGATTCCGGTCTCAACAGTAAAAATAAAAGGGATCGTGCCAGACAGGGTGACTACCTGTAAGTCCCAGACATACCTGGAGATGACAATAGGGAGCTCAACCTACAGTCATACATTTATCATAATGGCCAGAGTTAATTACAACGTAATTCTTGGAGCTGATTTTCTAAGGGATACACATGCCGTCATTGACCTTGCAGGGGGCGTGGTGAGATTCCGAAGGAATGGAGCTCACGACAAGGTGGCAATAAATCTGGAAACTGACGAGGACGAAGCAGATGACAGTACTGACGGAGACTTCCACGATATCTTAGGAGCCGAGCATGGGGATGAACAGTTAAATATTTTGGACCATGAGGGGATTTTTACCGACATTTTTATGGTTGATACTGCAGAAGATATTGAAAATTTAATCAATGACAAGGTTGCAGAGTTTAAAGGAACGAAAGAAGAGAAAGATCAATTGAGAGCCTTCTTAATTGAACATCAGGCCGTATTCGATTCCAAAGTAGGCCTTATCCCTAATTTTACCTATGTTTTCAATGTTTTGGACTGGGAGCCATACAAACGTAAGCCGTATCCAGTGCCGGAGAAATACCACGAGGAGGTCAAACAAATTATCAAACAAATGGAAGAAAACGGGATCATCTCGAAGCGACCTACTCCGTACGTGAACAGCCTTGTCATAGTAAAGAAAGCCGACAATTCCCTGAGGCTGTGCCTCGATGTTAGTCAATTAAACTCCAAATTAATCCCGGAGAATGATCAAGCCATGCCTATTAAGGACGCAATTCGTCGATTTAGAGACATGGAAGTTTTCACAGGTGTAGACCTGACCAGTTCTTTTCACCATATCCTGCTGCATGATAAGTCGAAGTTACTAACAGGGTTTATGTTTGATCAACAGACCTATGTCTTTGAAAGACTTCCGTTCGGAACACGCAACTCTTCCAGCGCTCTCATACGGGCACTTGACAGGAACCTAACAGACGAAGTCAAAGCAGTTACTACTTTGTACATCGATGACATGATAATTGGAACTAAAACCTTTGAAGAAAACCTCCAAAATTTAAGTAAACTGTTTAAAAACCTTATAGAAACTGGATTCAAGGTGAATATCAAGAAATCACACTTCTGTCAGCCGGAAATCCTATTCCTAGGACACGTGATAGACGGCAAGGGAATCCGACCAAATCCGGTAAAGTTAGAAGCGATAAGTAACTTCCCTAGGCCTACCAAGGTGAAACATATCCGACAATTCCTTGGTATGTGTCAATTCTTTCGAGAACACTGTAGAAATTTCACCGAAGTCGTAGCACCACTACAAGACCTGCTATGTAAGAATAACAGATGGAAATGGACACAGGAAGCAGAGACAGCGTTCTCAAGTACTAAAGAACTGTTAGCCAGGAGCATACGATTAGCGTATCCTGATTTTAACAGACCATTTATCCTTCAGACAGACGCATCTAAAGTGGGCATAGGTGCAGTCTTATTCCAGGAACAGGACAATGAGTGTATAACCAAGGATTATTTAGGCTTTTATAGTAGAAAATTGAGGTCGCACGAACGGAACTACACAACTACAGAGCTGGAAATGCTAGCCATAGTCCAAGCCCTACAGCACTGGCGGAAAGTTATTTATGGATTTCCAATTGTCATAAGAACTGACCACAAAGCTTTAACGTTCATGTTAAAATCAGCTGTTTCATCTGACAGAATTACTAGATGGTCACTGTTCGTGCAGCAATTTAATTTCACCATTGAACACTGTACCGGCAAGGCAAACATTCTAGCAGACGCCTTGAGCAGGAACCCAAATAAACGTGAAGAGCAGGTAAATTATGTGGACTTAACCCAGGAAGACCGAAATGTACTACTCCGACTGAGCCAGTTACCAACTTTTCAACAGGCTGATCCAATCTTACAGCCGATTATCCAGTATTTCCAAGGAGCAATTCAACAAGGAGACCCTCGTTATGACGAAATTCACAAGGCCGCACAAGAATACAGATTGTTAAATAATCAATTGTTAAAATATGCAGATAAGGATCATACTAAATTGAAGATTGTCGTCCCGAAAGAATTACAAGAAGAGCTAATATGGCATGTACACCGTGTTATTGGGCATGGAGGTATTGATAAGACCGTCGCCACAATTCAGGAAACTTTCACCTGGAAAGACCTAAGGAAAACTGTCAGGGATGCAATAGTTACATGCGACACTTGCCAGCGTGTCAAGGCGAACTCCTACCTTTTAAAACAGAAACCAATTCCCATTCTACCGTCAAAGCCCCGTGAGTTATTCGCGATGGACATTTATGGAAAAATCCCGAAATCGAGGAGAGGCAATCAGTTCATATTAGTCACCATGGATGTATTTTCCAAATTTACAAACCTTTCTCCAATGCAAAAGGCCAATACTAGGTCAGTTTTAAGATGCATTAACAGGGAAATAATTCCGGCCATGGGAAAACCGGAGAAATTATTGACAGATCACGGAACGCAGTTCACCTCCGCTGAGTTCAAAACTGGTTTAAGGCAATTAGGAATACAGCATGTTCTGAGTTCAACACGTCACCCAGAGTCGAACCCGGCAGAAAGAGTAATGAAAGTCATCGCAAAATTCAGCAGAATTTATATCCCAGAACAACATTGGCGATGGGTCGATATTCTCCCATTGATCACTGACTGCATAAATAATACTGTCCATGAAGCAACAGCGAAAATCCCAGCCACAGTGCATAATGGCTTACAACCGGCCAGGACGTGGAGTCCAGTCGTCAATTGTCCGCCTGAACCCCAATTATATCCGGAACTATGTATACAACAGGTACGGGAGCACTTAAGAGAGCAAGCTGACCGCAGGCTGAGGAGAGTTCGTAGAAAAAAATTCCACAAGCCATTACGGGAAGGTGAAATGGTATTGATCCGTAGACCAGCCATCTCCGATCCTGAAAGGAAGTATTACGCAAAATTCGCACCATTGTACATCGGTCCTTACCGCATTGTCCAGAATATGCAAAACAATGCGTATAAAATTAGAAGTTTAGATGGGGAAAACGAAATGATTATGAATGCAGCAAATCTTCGAACATATAAAATAGCACCAGGCGCAGCTCAAGTAAATCTCGTGGTAAAGCCAAGGAGCTCAAACGCAGGAGAAGACGCGTGTACCGGAGCAGAAGAAGAAGATGATGATGATGACCCGTGTACCGAAGCAGAAGAAGAAGATGATGATGATGACCCGTGTACCGAAGCAGAAGAAGAAGATGACCAGGAAACCCTATCAACGCACCCAGGAGACGACAGTCATTTCGAGATTGAGACAGGTCAACAGACAGAAGAGAATTGTCCGGAATGCGAACAGAACTCAGCCGAGATACTAGCAGTCATGAAACAGATTGCAGATGACCTCGAGAAAGAGAACAAACTTTTAGAGAGAGAAATCAGAGAAAAACTCAGACATGAGCAGAGGTATACTTTATAGTCAGAAGTATACATTCGCTTATGGCTGCAAGTATGTCTAGAATATCATTGGTTGAATTGAGAAATCTTCCACTATCGCGTAAGATTTCTAACGGCGTAAGGGGGCATTGCACCCATAAGCGAATTTGCCTAATTTAATTCATAATTAAAATTGAATATTACACATATGAGATACCACAGTGAGGCTGTGAAACTAGCAGTCACAAAGGAACTTTCTGGCGCCAGCCTGACGGCGAGAGAATCCACGAAACTCTTCTCTAGACACGACCAGATTGTAAACCACCCATCCAATAAATTTTATGACACCGCCGGGGAGTGGGCACTTGCTGTTCGTTCTCATGAGAAAAGCACGCGGTGAAGCCTGACCTATTTAGCTAGGACAATAGAGGACCAACGACAGTAACCGCCAATTCGTGGGAGGAAGCGGATGCACCACGTTTTGAAAGAGCGCGAAAGTCTCAACCAATCAGAATATTCTAAATTTGAATGAGCTGTCATACCGGGAGATCTATAATCAGTATCTCGCGATCTGAAGCCCGATGTGGTAGTGAAAAACAGTGTCCTAACTTCTTTATAATATTTGGCGAATTATCAGTGCCAATCTGTGATTAATCAGTGCCTAATTAATAAAATTCAACTTCGAACGGAGGAGTAATAGAACCCAGAATAAGGAGCCATCATGGCTGAACGAGGCCATCCACCGGAAGAAAATAACACCAGTGACGCGCATCATCGTGTGGATTATTCTATGATCATTTCCCGCGGCGCAATATCACATGTGAGTCGGACAGAATTTAGGAAGTTTTGAGTATAAATTTTGAAAACCATAACCTACGGATGTACGAGAAAGCGCTCCCAAGGACTAGATTATTACGCCACATCCCTTCCACGGAACTATTTTCCAGGTGGTGGGAGAAATTTTTATAAAACCCAGCGACCACAGGGTCGAACTCTCAGTTACTCTCAGTTACTCAGTTACTCTCAGTTACTCTCAGTTACTCAGTTATTCTCAGTTACTCTCAGTTACTCAGTTATTCTCAGTTACTCTCAGTTACTCAGTTATTCTCAGTCGTTCTCAGTGTTTTGAGTCTTACTCAGTTATTCTCAGTTCTAGAATTCTCAGTGTGAATCAACTCTCAGTGTCTTCGAAGTTCTCAGTTCACAGTTGTTTTGAATGCTCTCAGTTATTGTCTTGAGTACTTTAGTGTTATTTCAGTATTCTTAGTGAATTTACGTTTTGACAGAGTGACAGAGTGTGTCAGCAAAATGCATTTAGTCAGCTTTATTTTGGCTGGTACCAAAGCGATTAGACACTTGTAGGCATTTTAGGAAGCCTTGTATTATTTACTTGGGAGAATATGCATTTCAGAAAATGAACACTTTCACAGATTTTTGCTGTAAATGCAGGGAGTGTAGGCAAGAATTACACTTTCAACTTGAATGAACTCACATTACTAGTCGAGGGAAACAAATTCATGTTCCAGCAGATTTACATAAAAACATTTCTAACCAGTGGGGAGTGTTACATGTGAGATCAGTATATAATTTCCTCCACAACATAAACGGTATTTAGCTTGATTCTACCATTCTACAAACTGTTTGGCAAGCGAGATGTTTATGGGCGGAAACTAGTAAGACAAACGGGAAGGTGATTGACTTTATTCAATGGAGGCCGCAACAGCAGACCTTGAGGGAACAGTTATGCCCCAGTAGGGTTAACGTACTGTAAGCTGTAATGTAAACAGAGCTGAGGGATCGTCGGAAGGCCAGCAGGTGTTTGCAGGTAAAGAGCGAGGCGACCTTCATCTACACAACAGGCAGGAGGCTGCAGTGGCATCTTCTAAACTTTCACTGGAGTGAGAGAAATGCGAGTGTTTTTTGTGCTAATATAATCGTGTGGCACGGCATGGCAAGAATGTGTCAAATTTGCGTGTGTAATAAAAATCTGGAATACCACATCACCTTGAAGATGGAATTCTAATTTCCACCATGACCGGGACCGGTGGGTGAACTGACCTGCTTCCACCATACAGGTATGAGCATCATAAAATCATGTAAATAATATGTAGGACCGTGGCAAAATCGATGATCAGTGTAGTTTAGAGTACTAGGTAAGGTTGTAAATAATTCACAGTAAATATAATAATAATAACAATAATAATAATAATAATAACAGTAATAATAATAATAATAATAATAATGTTTATGTTGCATTTTCAGATAGGCTTATTTTGTGCACTTTGTTTAAGTAGATGTTTGTTTGCGTGTATTCATGGTTGATTTCTGTAGTATGTCATTTTGACAGTTAGGCAGCTTTTGATTTTTGATCTACGAGTGTAATGTCAGTTTATTATTATTATTTCATCATGATTTTAGATCGTTGGTTTTTGAGTCACATATTTTTCTTTTGTTGGAGTTTTGATGTTATGGACACTACCGCGATGTTTTCAAGGTTTATTTTCACTATTTTGCGCATTTCAGTTTGTTTTATGTTGCGGAATCATCCTTCAGATGACCGGTTTTGTTGGTATTTATCCCGCGGATTTTTGCGACGATTTCGGTTAGACGCGAGTATATTTTATTCCTGTAGTTGCGGTTGCGCACGTTTCAACATTTGTGTTTTGAGAGGCAATCTCGTCACTTCCTTTTATAGTAACAATGAGCGCCATTGATGAGTCAGCTCTGTGATTTTTGTGATGTGTTAACAGTGAATGATCGAGAGATCGAGCTAGATGATTAATATCCCTGATGATCTACGTTGATGATGGAAATATGATATTTGAACCATGTCTTGAATTTACATGAGAAGTCGTAATGTGCACGACAGATATTTTTGCCCGCCGGGTACGAGCGAGGCTGTATTGTGGGAATAATGAATTATAATGACGTCGCGAATTAATGAGGAAATAGAAGTGTGAAATGAAGAATTTAACCACGTGCGTTAAATCTGTTACGACATGGGTATGATACTACAGGCAGGAGCCTGTATTTGTTAAATAGTTCCAGGGAGAATAGATGCTCGACAAATAATGCTAGCCAGTGTACAATGTGGACAGAGCGACGAGTCAATGTGTTTTGAATATTTATGTAGAGTCACGGATAACGTGAAAGAACAGTAAATTTTTCCAGCAAGGTTAGATAATATTATGTCCAGACTTTTGTCGTCTGAAATTTGAGATTGCCGTCAAATTCGCAATATTTTGCTACTCGCAGCGGGGTATGTTTCTGGTAACTCCGAGTTTGTTTTGCGCTTTTCTATCCTTGTTAATTTCCAGTAGGCCGCGATGGTGGGATCCAGTTTGTTATTGTTTTCTTTCTGAGTGCACCTTTGACCGTTATTTGTAGGACGCAAGCGCATGTGAATTATTTATATTTGATTTGTTGTAAATAGATAAGTGTAGCTAGGCTAGTTTTGTTTTGATTCCTGTATGTTTTGATCGGAGCAGTGGTTTCTCCGTTAAATTAATGTAATGATGTAAATAAGAGGTTAGATGTTAGGTTTAGTGGGTCATCGATTATGTCACAGTCGAAATAGTAGTGGTATGCTCATACCAGGCATCCAAGTAATTACCAAACTTTCTATTTAAAATCCACTACAATTTTTATTTGGAATGAAGCGATCTTTAAATAAACTAATTGTATAAAACTGCCGCAATAAGTGGTAAAGAAGATGGTACCTGCCTCCATCTAGTGGTGATACCACAAATATGAATTTATAATGAAAAGCAGTTAGCGGCAAAGTCAATAGAAATTTTAATGTACAAAGATCGCTGTCATTCGATAATGTTAACATCAGGCACTTGGCCTAAATTTTGTTTTATTTTAAGAGTCCAGTCTATCACAGGCAAGCAAGTGAAGTCTGACATGTAGATGAGTGGTTGGATACACTCAGAGTGATGTTACGATAATCGATTTGTTTAATCATGAGAGGTTGTATAAGACAACGGTTATGTAGGAAATGAAAGTGATGTTCATGGTTGTTTTGTTCTTTTTCTAAGAATTATTTCCTTAAGTGATACACTTGCTGAGTGCAGTCCAAGATGATTTAAATTTGGGTATTTTTCCCAAATGAGCAACATGTGTTAAACATTTAATAACTCTGATAAGTCAGTGGATTGATCGACGTAACAGAATTTAATTTACTTTATTGTGAGTCAACTATTTTAATTTCATTAAGTTATATTTGAGAGTTTGTTTCTCTATTATTTATTTCTATATTTCAAGTAGGTGGTTTTTCTGACCAGAGTTTTTATACAGAGTCATTTTTATTCAACTTGTAGACAATGTCAAGATAGTCTGGCATATTTTAATTAAGGTGTTTTGACCTTCAGTCAGTTTATTCAGGCAGTTTATGTTTGTTTTGGAAGGCAGACCTTCAATTTTTAATATTTTATTTAGTCACTTTTATTTTCATTTGTTTACATTTTTCACTAGTTCCATCTACGTCCATTTTAGCATTTTGCATTTTATTTGAATAAATTAGTCTTTTATTTAAATTTTAATTCAGTCTTGGGTACCGTCATTTTAGTTAGTTTACCCCTTCTTTTCATCTCCCTCACTCCTCTATCAGCGGGTGGCCTCTCCGGGGATATCGAACGGGCACGACTGAGAAAGAAGAGTCTACATGCAGCGGTGAGTATGATTTATATGTCATTTATTACAGGAGCAGCCGGCGCAAAGAAGAAAGAAGAGATCACCGCAGTTGGTGCCTTAAAGGGCACAATATATATTATTATGTTTAAAGGACTTCTCCTGTGGGTGGGAGTGGTAGAGTAACACCCACGGTATCCCCTGCCTGACGTAAGAGGTGACTAGAAGAGGCCCCAGGGGCTCTCAACTTGGGAGCGTGGGTTAGCGACCACGGAGCACTTAGCTGAATCTTGGCATTGCTTTCACTTACTTTTTCCAGGCCCTTCATTTTCGTCTGTCCTATCCGACCTTCCTTAACAACTCTTGTTCTTTTCCGACCCCGATGATATTACGTATGGAGGCCTAGGGAATCTTTCATTTTCACGTCCTTTATGGCCTGTGCCCCTCTACTTTTTCGAAGTGTCGTATCCCTTCCCTTTTCTCTCTCTGATTATTGTTAGAATATATAGAGGATGGTTGCGTAGTTGTACCTCCTCTTAAAACAATAATCACCACCACCACCACCACTATCTTGAACTGATGATGATGATCATCTTGCACAAGAAGAATTAATTTAAGTACCAGTAAGTCTACTGTTAGACTTATCCTTTATTATTATTATTATTATTATTATTATTATTATTATTATTATTATTATTATTTTACCAGTTACCTGAAGTCGGTACTGTGTATGAATTTAGCCCACGTTTACAGCTGGATGACTTCTCTGACACCAATCCTATATGGTGGGGGGGGGGTATTCACTATTTCGTGTTTCTGTAATGGTTTGTGGTGCGACGTATATTAAAATGAACACACATACCCAGGCTCCGAGCTAGAGGAATTACTATACGCGGCTAATATCCAGAGCCTAGTTGGGAATCGAACTGCGGCAACTGCATTGGCCATTCAGCCAAGGAGCCAGACTACTCTCTCCCCTTGGTATCCGCGATTTAAAATGAAATGATTAGACCCTGAACTCCAGGAATCATGAGGGAAATTTAAAGGTCACACTTAACACAGAAGTTTACCTAATAGTTTCGGGTACCGAAGGACAGGAAAGAACTAGGGTAGGGAAAGTAGAAGCATGACCTAAAGCAGTGTTACCCTACGTCCTGACAAAAACGGGACTGTCCTTAATTTTAGCTTGGAAAAAATGTCCGACCTAAAGGTTGAATTTTCTACAAATGTTCTGAGTTTTTAATTACTGGGAAACAAATTAAAGGTCCTCCCTGAGCAAACAATTTTGTGTTCATTTTCAGTTTAAGTAATTTGTTCAAATTCAATCAGAATTTGTTTATTAAATCTTGCCGGCAAAGAGCAATGTAGAATGTTCTGTTATCACAGAGAGCACAGAGTTTGTGATCCATGTCCAAAGTTGGAAGACCGGGAGAGTTGGCCGTGCGGTTAAGGGCGCGCAGCTGTGAGCTCACATCCGGGAGATAGTGGGTTCGAATCCCACTGTCGGCAGTCCTGAAGATGTTTTTCTGTGTTTTCCCATCTTCACACCAGGAAAATGCTGGGGCTATACCTTAATTAGGGCCACGGCAGCTTCCTTCCCATTCCTAGGCCGTTCCTGTCCCATCGTCGCCATAAGACCTATCTGTGTCGGTGCGACGTAAAGCAAATAGCAAGCAAACTTGGAAGAAGATCGATTCCTCCTTTCTGTATCAATCTGTATAGGCCCTACTTGATTCTCAATCGATAGATACTAAAATTCGATGCAAGACCAACTACAATAAACTTAGAGTTAAAATGTAACTTAGTTGGTCGTGATTTATGCTTGGCTATTCTTTGCTTTATCTGTGCTGTTGAAGCAGAATAATAACATAGGACGGCAAGCTAATAATGTAGTATATTGCCAGCAGATTCATTGTCTAGTGAGGAAGAAGGAAGTCTTGGAGAAAGCCATCTAAATCTTCAAGACGGTTTTTTTACCTACTCTCACACATGGTTCTGATCATGTTGGAGAAGCATCAGCAAAAGCAAATAAAACCACTGCCGGGCTGAGTGACTCAGGCGGTTGAGACGCTGGCCTTCTGACTCCAACTTCGCAGGTTCGATCCTGGCTCAGTCCGGTGGCATTTGAATGTGCTCAAATACGACAGCCTCGTGTCGGTAGATTTACTGGCATGTAAAAGAAATTCTGCAGAACTGAATTCCGGCACCTCAGTGTCTCTGAAAACCGTAAAAAGGTAGTTAGTGGGACGTAAAAACAAATAACATTAACTTAATTTTAATAACACCAGGAGACGTTGATTGTCATTGTCTTCCGTTTACCCTCCAGGGTCGGTTTTTCCTTCAGTCTCAGTGAGGGATCTCACCCTACCGCCTCAAGGGCAGTGTTCTGGAGCTTCAGACTCTGGGTCGGGGGATACAACTGGCGAAGATGACCAGTACCTAGCCCAGGCGGGCTCACCTCCTATGCTGAACAGGGGCCTTGTGCGCTGGGAAGATGGGGAGGGATAGACAAGGAAGAGGAAAGGAAACGGCCGTGGCCTTAAGTTAGGTACCACATCCAGGATGCCTGAGGTGGGAATCGAACCCACCTCCACTCAGTTTACCTCCCGAGGCTGAGTGGACCCCGCTGCAGCGCTCGTACCACTCTAAATGTTCGTGGCAGAGCCGGGAATCGAACCCGGGCCTCCGGGGGTGGCAGCTAATCACACTAACCACTACACCACAGAGGCGGACGATTGTCATTGTCAAACTTATTTAATACTGGCCACTGAGGAAAAGTGCAATTAGTTTATTCTTCCCCGACCAAACCAACAAGTGCTATTTTGCAGGCAGTTTAACGTCGCACATGGAAATGAAATGGCGTATGGCTTTTAGTGCCGGGAGTGTCCGAGGACAAGTTCGGCTCACCAGATGCAGGTCTTTTGATTTGACGCACGTAGGCGACCTGCACTCCGTGATGAGGATGAGATGATGATGAAGACGACACATACACCCAGCCCCCGTGCCAGCGAAATTAACCAATTAAAGCCCTATGGTTAAAATTCCCGACCCTGCCGAGAATCTAACCCGGGACCCCTGTGACCTAAGGCCAGCTAGCTAACTATTCAGCCACGGAGCCGGACACGTCGGAAATTGGTTTTCGTCGATGATGGGGTAGGAAAGGGAAAGAAGCGGCCGTGGCTTTAATTAACTCTTTGCAGCATGGCGGTTAGCAGTCATAACCGCTTTAAAAAAATGTCAGTTCATGCATAGGCCTAGTAACTAGCGCCAGTGACGATCTGTTTCACGTTGTTCAACATACAGTAGCCTATGCATGGTGGTCGCCATTACTAACCATCCATTCTTGTTCAGTTAAACTGATACGATAACTCAAGGTCTAGGTATTATCGGCACACTTTATCTTGGTGCATTTACACCCTAGTGCTGAATCGGTCGACCTCGGCAATCTTCGAGATTCGTACTGGCAACGTTTGAAACACAAACTATGAATCGCTTAAACATCGTTGTGCGACATCTGGCGAACACTTTACGTACTAGTACTGTTGTCGTTTACACAGCAAAGCCAAACTATAGAATTCATGCTAGGAACAAGATTCGCATCGAGAAATGTTATATAATATAATATAATGTTATATAATGTGTATGTGACACAGTTGTTGGCTTAAGATAATAACGGTTTAGAAACTTCATATCGATCGATCATATTCTCGATTCAATTCAGATTTCAATTTCATTCAGTTGGCAGCACTACCGGGACCGGGACAGTTCCCTCCTTACTCCTCACCCCGGACACAAAAGCACCAAGATAAAGTGTGCCGATATATTTGCTAGTGGCTTTACGTCGCACCGACACAGATAGGTCTTATGGCGACGATGGGATAGGAAAGGCCTAGGAATTGGAAGGAAGCGGCTGTGGCCTTAATTAAGGTACAGCCCCAGTATTTGGCTGGTGTGAACATGGGAAACCACGGAAACCCATCTTCAGGGATGCCGACAGTGGGATTCGAACTCACTATCTCCCGGATGCAAGCTCAGAGCCACGCGCTCCTAACCGCTCGGCCAACTCGCCCGGTTACTCAAAATAAAGTACGGTATTGTATTTTTTACTTTACTTAATAGGCCTATCAAATTATTCTGTTAAAATAGTCTACTCATTAGCTGAAAGATCAGTGTAATAATCTTTGGTTCCGGCAGCCCCGGGCTCGATTCTCGGCTGGGTTGAATATTTTAACTGTGGATCGTTAATTCCTGTGGCTCGGGGCCTGGGTATTTGTGTAGGCTAGGCCTACGTCTCAATAAATCTCCTCATCTATATATAACACATTGCACTACTAACCATCACAGAAACACATAGGCTACTACATTCCTTCACATAGGGTTGATATCAAAAGGCATTAGGTGTAAAACTAGGCGAAATTCTCTATTTACCACCCCCTCCCCCCCCCCCCCCCGCACACACACATACGTGTCCATTCCAAGAAACTGCCAGGATGAGTGGCTCAGTGCTGGCCTTCTAACCCCAGCTTGGCAGGTTTCATACTGGCTCAGTCCGGCGGTATTTGAAGGTGCTCAAATACGCCAGCCTCGTACCGGTAGATTTACTGTCACGTAAACTAACTCCTATTTTTCCGTGGTTTCCCATTTTCACACCAGCTAAATGCCGGAGCTGTACCTTAATAAGACCACGGGCGCTTCCTTCCCACTCCTAGACCTTTCCTATCCCATCGTCGCCGTAAGACCTATCTGTGTCGGTGCAACGTAAAACAAATTGTAAAAGAAACAAGAACTCCCGCGGGACTAAATTCCGACACCTCGGCGTCTCCGAAAACCGTAAAAGTAGTAAATGGGACGTAAAGCAAATAACGTTAAGTTGTTAGTCTATTATTATTACCGTATGTTTATTATTCCAAGAAATAGGGGAAAAGGCTATGAAGAAGAACCTATGATGTGATGGATAAGTATTGATGTGTAATTAAGAAATTCTCATTAGATAATTCTGTACATGACGGGGCAAAAATGATGGACTTTTTTATGCCACAGAGACTTACGGTAGGCAGGCCTACATCCCCAGCATTTGTCTGATCTCATGAACTTCAAAGACGTGATAACGCCTGGTGATGTGCAGCACATGTCTTCCCGACCGACCGAGCACTAATATCGACGCTATTGTCCACTTCCATGGGCGCATTTGACGCGTTCGCGCTCTAAGCGCCCCATTAGCGCTTGCGCTGGCGATAAGTTATTCTCTTGATCCCTGCGAGCTCGATTTTAGTAAAACAGAGTTGGTTTAGGTCTCATTTTGTTCAAAATTCTGTCCTCTAATCGGACGTTATGGTTCAATGTTGGGCATTCTGAAATATTATCGAAAATTTCACTAAATTTCTTTTTTCAAAAGACGTCTGCCGCTAATGGCTTCACCAACTGAAATGATTTTAAGTCATTTTGTAGAGTATTATGTATTTATATAGGCTTCCAAATGACACTTTGGTTTTCAAAATCGGACCGACTGTTCCGCAGTTATAGCGATATCCTCGAACCCGATACCGCCAAAATGGGGTTTTACTTGGAGGACATCTTGTTTTGATTTTGACGGGTGACGTCACAGAATTTTTTGGTGTCAAATTGTAGTTTAAGAGTTTTTCCTGTCAAATAGGATTAGAGCTTTAGTTAAACCTAGATAAGCTTACCTTTCTATCGTATCCTTCGTTCTGTCATGACATTTTTCACATAACTTGATTTTACTTTTGGTTCTTTCTTGTCTCTTCTCTTGTATTTAAGTGGCTTTTCCTTTGTTTGTGTCGTTGTTTATGTAAAATATAGGATTGTGCAGTTTTTATTGTAGACTATATATTCTGTCCTTTGTAAATGTTTGTATATTTCTCATTTTAGATTGATAATGAAGTTATTGTACATAGGCTATTACAGATCTTTGTAATTCGGCTTTTCGCTGTTGCTGATCTTGAATCTATCGTCTATCTTCTATAATTTACGTAGGCCTATAGCTATGTAAAAATGAATGTTTCTTTGTGTGTCTCGAATGGACTCAAAAACTACTGGACCGATTTTGCTGAAAATTTCACAGTTTGTTCTTCTTAGGAAGTGGTTTGAAGGAAATCCAATGGGTAGTTCGCCATAGGGGTTGAGAATAGGTGAAAAAGAAAATAGGGGAAGGTAAACAAACAGAAAGAGAAATCTGATCAGCGGATTGCTTTCCCAACAGTATATGAAGATTAAAAATGTGTTTCTTAAAACTAATAATAATAATAATAATAATAATAATAATAATAATAATAATAATAATAATAATAATAATAATAATAATAATAATAATAATAATAATTGTACCGGGCGGTACACCTCCACGCCGCTTATTTAAACCTTGCGCCAGTTGAAACTCCCCTACTGGGAGAAGTCTGAACTTGGTCTTATGTGTTTTCAAGTTACCCTGAAGATGCCACTACTTGGAAATTTTGAAGTTTCTGAACTGTGTTGTTTTCGATGTATTTTTGTTTTGCTTGTAGTAAGAAGTGTGAACATTCTCTTCTAGAGGACACTACTGAAGAACTACAACGGTGCACCCTAGTGCGAAGTGAAAGAACTGTTTTTTTTTTTTTTTTGGAGAAAATTTAATTTCAAAAGTTTGTTCTTTGCTAAATTTCTTTCAGTCATTGTTTAAGTTGGCAATATTAACCCTTCCTTTCCCCTTGTTTTGAATCTAGCCAATCCCGAATTTCTTTAATTAATTTTCCACCAATAATGTGTTTCTTCTTCATATTGTGTAGGGGTTCTCTTTATCCACCAATAAACTGATTGTGGGCGGGTGTTTTCCTTCCTGAAACGCCTCGAACTTTCCGTGAGAGTATATAAACTGCTGATTTTAGGGTCTCTGCGCCACTTCAGTACCATCTTTCAGTGTGTAAAGTACATAGCAGGGGGCGGGAAGCGCCTCTTTCTTCGGGGAGCAGTTCTACTCCAAGGTAATGGCCTTTTAATAACTTCTTTTCTTGCTAGCTCAGCAGTTTAACTCTCGGGGCGGGTCCGAAGCGTTTCTACCATGTAACCTTTTCCTAAAATGTAACTACTCTTAGCATCTATTATCTTTTAAAGCTAAATATTGGGATAGAGAGTGCTTAACCCTCTCGATCTCCCACTCATCTTGTTCTGAGGTGAACTTATTTTTCTCAACCGATTCTTCCGTAACAGTAATGTAAATTGTTTCCTTTCTTAAGTCACCTCTTTAGTATGGGATTAGCCCTTGCATTTACGGCCTAGTGCCAAGTAGGTTTTAAACAGTGTATTAGGAGTGCAGATCGCCTCCTCTCCATTGTTATTTTAGAGGTCAAGTAATTAACCTTTTTCTCACTTAATAGACCTCAGTAGGTTGGGTATGTTACCCCTGTGTATATGTCCTTAGAGGACAACTTGAAGGTGGAGTTTGGTGTGGCCTTTGATTGGCTTAAAGTTGAGAGCGAGTAGCTCTTTTTCGAAAATTGAGTGTTGTATGCCTCGAGGAGGCTTTACTGTGTAATTTGGAGCAAGTGCTCCTGGGCTTGATTGGGGTCTTCTGCCCCTTTGTTGACTTCGGTATATCGTAATGCTGGGCTAATTGCTCAGAATTGTGTGTCTGGCTCTCGGAGCCCAAATCCTGTAATTGTACATTCTCGATTAGTGGTTTTGCTACTCTGTACCTGCCATTATTGTTATTTCTTGTTTTTTTTGCTAAGAAAATATAACCTTGTTAAATTTTACATTAACTTTAATTTCGTAGTTTGAGACCCGTTCACACCCGCACCTTCTTTCACCTCTACCTACCACAAAAACACGGTAATAATAATAATAATAATAATAATAATAATAATAATAATAATAATAACGTTGTTTTTACGTCCCATTAACTATTTTGATCGTTTACAGAGACGTCGAGGTGCCAATATTTTGTCTCGCACGAGTTCCTTCACGTGCCGGTAAATCTACAGACACGAGCCTGACCTATTTGAGCACCTTCAAATATCTACTACGGATTAAGCCAGGATCGAACCTACGGAGGTGGCGTCAGAAGCCCAGCGCCTCAACCGTCTGAGCCACTCAGCCCGGCGAACACGCTCTAATCTCATATGATCGTTAAAGAGAAGTAAAACACATAGCTTGAGGCATCACGGGATCCCCACTCCTCGTACTCGCGCGTCATGAGTTTCTCTCAGATAATTATCGTAATCATCATTCACCGCTGAGTTGCGTTTAGGGCTTTCGTCCACGAGGCAAATCATTGTTCACATCCCGCGCACCGGTCCGAAGACCTCACTAAGTCATTCAATCGGTAGTAGCGACGGGTGGTGTGTGCAAAGGGCAGGGACGTAATCACGAGCTTATGACTCGCGCTTACTGGGAATTCCTCGTTCATGGGGAACAATTGCAAGCCCCAATCCCTAGCACGAAGGAGGTTCAACGGGTTGCCCGGTCCTTTCGGACTAAGACATGCTGAATGATTTCAAGCAAGTTGGAAATTTGTCGAACAGCCCGCCTGGCCGTTAAGGTGTCAAGTCACCGTCACCGTAGTTAGCCGGTTCAAGTCCCGTTGGTCGAAAAATAATTCACCATCACAATGTTGGCCGGTAGGGTCGGAGGGGTAGGCCTACATTGCGTGCCAAAAGCCTGGATTCATTTCCAAACCTCTCTGGAGTGAGGGCTGTTGCTAGTGATTCGTCCGTCGGATGGAGACGTGACGACTTGAACATAACACTTGGTGTTATTTGACAGGAGCAGGCTATGTGCCAACACCGAGATTCACCCTCTCTTCACCTCATTATCATCATCATCATCAATATCATCATCTCACATTCATACGTCCAGGTCGCCCATAGGCGAGCATGTAACTTACTCGGACACTCCCGGCACTAAAAGCCATAGACTACGCTACATAAAATATTCCAATCCCTAATTCCTCTTCCCATAAATGAATAGGCCTATTTGCCCCAATTTGTCATCTTGTATTCCAAATTTATCTTCATAGTATGATGATTCCTACTTTTAAAACTCCACTCAAGCTTTTGCGTCTAGAATAAATAGGCCTATATCATGTCCGCCTCTGTGGTGTGGTGGTTAGTGTGATTAGCTGCCACCCCCCGGAGGCCCGGGTTCGATTCCCGGCTCTGCCACGAAATTTAAAAAGTGGTACGAGGGCTGAAACGGGGTCCACTCAGCCTCGGGAGGTCAACTGAGTAGAGGTGGGTTCGATTCCCACCTCAGCCATCCTGGAAGTGGTTTTCCGTGGGTTCCCACTTCTCCTCCAGGCCACGGACGCTTTCTTCCCTCTTCCTTGTCTATCCCTTCCAATCTTCCCATCCCCCACCAAGGCCCCTGTTCAGCATAGCAGGTGAGGCCGCCTGCGCGAGGTACTGGTCATTCTCCCCAGTTGTATTCCCCCCACCCAGAGTCTGAAGCTCCAGGACACGGCCCTATAGGCGGTAGAGGTGGGATCCCTCGCTGAGTCCGAGGGGAAAACCTACCCTGGAGAGTAAACAGATAAAGAATAAGAAGAATCTGGCAATTCTGGTGAGGGTCACATGCACTGGAACCATTTTGATGTTTCAAATACACTGTATAGCCTAAAGAACGTATTCCCCCAGGATGGTGGTAAACCAAGTGAAACTGAATCAAGGCGCAGCAAGGCTAATGTGATCAACAGTGTTCTGTAAGAAAGAAGTCGCCTCCGGGACGATATTGTGTTTAGGCCTACATCGACCTGTTTTCAGAATACATTTCTCGTACGAGAGTGAAAGCTGGGGGGAATATTAATAAGTTAGAAGTAACAGGCATGAATATAGCCAGAATGGTATTTAGTACAATCAGTTGGAAACAATGGCAGGAGATATGAAGAGATAAAAGCTAAGTTGGAAATGAAATCGATGGTTAAAGCTGTACGCATAAACCGCCTTCGGTAATGAGATCATATCAGGCGAATGATTAAAGGAAAGAATTGGACTCGGCCATAGAGAGTAACAAAAGCAGACAGAGAGAGAGAGAGAGAGAGCAAAGCAATTATAGATAGGTGATTTACTGATAAGAGGTGTGGAACGATGCCACACAGCTAGTTGCAAACAGAGAAGAAGAAAAATTGTAGGCCTATGTAGCCTATAATGTATGTTAAAATATATTTGGATTTACATTAAGTTATAAGAAAGTAGATTTCTGTGGACTGAGATTAGGCTGCTTGTTCGTAAAACCTCTTTAGGAAACGCTCCCATTAGACGCGCCCGGGAGAGATTTAATATTATCAGAGGCTTTTCTATATGCAGTACACAGGAGTGAGAGAACCACCCTCCATATTATAAGACAGGCAAAGCTTTGTCGTTAGCAGGGTGGGGGTGGCAATAAAGGAAAACGGGCAGGAGACCCCGTCGCGGCGGGCCTAACAAGCGCAATAAGGCAAGGAATTCCTCTTTCATTATCACGCAATAAAGCCATGTTTAATTAAGATTCAGAGATCTGGCACAGGTTAGATTCTGGACTTCCCCCTAACCCCCGCCCCCTCAATCGTCCCGCGCCGCTCGCTAAATTGAACCTCATCCGTTGCCCCGGGCAACATATTGACATGGGGCGTGGCCTGGAGCGTGCCGGAACAGCGATAGCCAATGAGAATGCTGCACATCTCCACCCCGCCATGGTGAGCATCCAATAGCCAGCCAGATTCCAAGTCGTGAATTAGACGAGGGGCTTTGGGGGTGAAATGGATTGTGTTCTGTATATGAAGGATTGCTCTTGCCTTGAGGGAAGGTGGGGGTTGAAAGCTTCCCCATTACTTGCCGCACAAACGATGAGGTGTATCGCTTGTAATCGCACGTTTAAGTTGAGTAACAGCCCATAACAACCGTGCGGTACCGGCTATCACAAAATAACATGTAAAGCACTTGGACACAAGTATCGAGCAGTTTTTCGAGCTATTTCCAGAAGAGGAGTGTGTCGATTATATCACGCGTTATAGCCAGTTCTCTGTACGTAAACGGATAGTGTGCGATTTCTTGTTATTAGTGATGTGACGAGACTAAGTTCCAATACCAGCGAAAGGATCATCTGACTGTACTTCAACCACATCAGCAGATGTTCAGAACAAATTAAACTAAACCATTTAGTCCCTATTTTTTAACGAACTTGTTACTTATTTTACTGTTAATTACACGTGAAATACAAACGTAGAAAACTGGAAGCTGAAACTGCAGTGAGGTTGCGTGTGGTTGTGAACTTGGCAATCATGGACATTCTGCAGCAGCGAGAAAAGCGCCTCCAGGACACCCGCAGTCAGCACACGTCGTTCCTCATCGAGGACATCCTGTTCCGGCCCAAAGCCTCCCTGCCACAGGTCAGTTAACAGCTTATTTACATCCTGACACAACCACTAGAGATTATTATAGTAGTAATAATGTTGTGTGGTCGTCCATTTATTCATGACAATTGATGTTGAGTACCAGGCTGAGTAGCTCAGATGGTAGAATGCTGGCTTTCTGAGCCCAAGTCGGCTGGTTCGATTCCGGCTTCGTTCTTGGCATTTGAAAGTGCGTAAATTCATCAGCCTCGTGTCAGTAGATTTACCGGCACGAAAAGGAACTCATGTGGTGAAACTTCCGCCACGTCGGTATAAAATATTTGTGAGAGAATCCAGAAGAGGGAAATACAACCGGTAGCAACGCAACCCCGTGCATTAACTCGCGATATTTTGGGCCTTTGGACAGTGCACCATTTTTTACTTCCCCGTTCTCTGAACTACCGGTGTATGCACCGTATCGCCTCGTCTAGGCAGGTCAGATTCACGTGGCGCTTACTACAAATGCTACAATTCAGGTTAAATGCAATACAATCAGGGTGAAGTTATGAGTATACAAATGTAAGATAAAAATAGTCGTCCCTGGAAGATTCTTCCAGAAATCAATTGTTCACTCAGTAGACACTTGAAACTGTCCTGAATGATCAAACTAACATTTCAGTAAAGAAAATTTGATCTATTTTTAAAAACTAGACTACGCCTAATAGCCATAAATTTGACTGTTGCCTACCGTTTACATCGGTTTTTTTTCTGCTCGTTCCAAGGTTGAACACAATTAAAATCCCAAACATGTGGATAAAAGTTTTGCAAACAAACAAACAAACACACAAACAAACAAACAAACAAACAAACAAACAAACAAAACATAAAACCCATGACGGTACAGCCCTGTAGAATAGTGGAATAGTTTTTGTTTTATTCTAGAACGCATGTTAATTTGTCTTATTGTAGACTATGTCCGACTCCATGGCTGAATAATCAGCGTCTTGGCCTTCGTTCAGGGCCTTGCGTTCGATTCCCGGCAGGTCGAGGAATTTTAATGGTCAATTCTCTTGGCTCGTGGTCTGGGTATTTGTGCTGTCCTCAACACCCCTGCAATCCCCCACTATATTAGCACACAGTTGCCCACACTTGGCAGACGCCGCCCACCCATACCGGAGGGTCTTCATCACAAGGGCTGCACCAGGCTACCCAGAGTCACACGAATGTTAAATGTTTATTCTACTGTAGCTATGATGAAATCGAGTTTCCGCTTATAGCATTCCTCTAACTTTTAGCTCGTGAACGCTGTGGTTAAAGGTGCAGTGGACTTTGATTCTTTATTGCTGACATTACTCAGTAGTTTATGGTATGCCCATAAAAACACGTTCCTTGGAAATACCACTTTTGGTTTGTTCGATTTATGAACGTAGAATCTTCAGAAAGCTATTCTGATATAGCCTATGGTTTACAACGATCTGTCAACGAAAATGTTAGTAGCCTATAATCTTCTATTTAGCTTTTTCCGAATATTCACTGCTACACACGCTACTACTGACAGCGAACCGCGCAGTTAAAAGGACAAGTTTCACACTATTAATCCTTCCCCCTCTCATAAATGCTTTTTTTTTCTTGCTTTACGTCGCACTGACACAGATAGGTCTTATGGCGACGATGGGATAGGAAAGGCCTAGGAGTTGGAAGGAAGCGGCCGTGGCCTTAATTATGGTACAGCCCCGGCATTTGCCTGGTGTGAAAATGAGAAACCACGGAAAACCATCTTCAAGGCTGCCGACAGTGGGACTCGAACCCACTATCTCCCGATTACTGGATACTGGCCGCACTTAAGCGACTGCAGCTATCGAGCTCGGTCTCATAAATGTTGGCTGTTATCTAGTCTACCATATACAGGTTTCTTTTTCTGCTCATTCCAAGGTTGAGCAAAATTAAAATCCCAATTATGTGAATAAAATGGTTTGTAAACAAACGTACAAACAAACAGAAGCACATGCCGGTACAGCCCTGTTGGGCCTTGGCCTACCAAGCAGCCACTGCAGATTACGAGGTGACTTGTGAGCACGAAGAATCCTCTCCGTCATTATTTTTTGCTTCCCAGACCGAGGCCACTATTTCACTTTCAGATAGCTCCTCAATTGTTCTCACGTAGACTGGACCTCGAACTAGACCTTGGATCCAGGTAAAAGTCCCTAACCTAGCTAGATATTGAACCCGGGATGTCCAGGTACGAGTCAGGTTCGTTAAGCCTAGACCACGTGGCAGATACATACTCAAACATCTTACTGAAATCAATACACTATAATTCCTCGCTGTTTGGTACCTTTCGAATCATTCTTTGGGGTGAAGTCTTGGGTTTAGGAGCATGTTTTACAATACTAGATTTTGTCGTCTCGCTCCCTTGACTCTCCTATCACTGCACCGCGCACAGTCCCTTAACGTTTCTCTTCCCATTGGCTTGAATGAAAAGATATTTGTTTTTCGTCATCAGTAAAAGTAGTCGTGAGTTTTAATAGCATTTGCGAGAAAAACGTCTTCACATCCAAGACGTTTTCCAAGATGTTTTCTTGTAAGATGGATCCGTGCAGTAAATCACGGAATTTCCTCAAAATCCGTTCCTATTCTATGCTAGGGATACGTAAATGCTGATGCAGGCTATTCTCGGCATACTGGCGGAAGAGGAAAAAATTTGCTGTTAGGCTATGCATGATCCACGAGTGGAAAGGGTGATTACGAGGGCCGGATAATCCCAAGAACACCGAAAAGACGACAACAAAAGAGTAACAAATGATCGGTAAACTTTCACATGAATATTAGCATATTTAAATGGCATATCCTATGAAGGCACATGGACAAGTGGGTAGCGGCTCATACTAAGTCCGCAACTAGCAGCACACCTGCGATTTTCTCTTGGCTGCTTCCCGCAGCGCATCAGTAAACCTAAGGCATATAATAAAGAGCTTCAATTGCAAGTACTTTCTTTCAGATGATATGTTTAAGCTAATGATAACATTTGAACTTTGTACGAAACAGGTTGGTGTAGGGGTAGCGTGCCTGCCTCTTACCCGGAGGCCCCGGGTTCGATTCCCGGCCAGATCAGGGATTTTTACCTGGACCTGAGGGCTGGTTCGAGGTCTACTCAGCCTACGTGATTAGAATTGAGGAGCTATCTGACGGTGAGATAGCGGCCCCGGTCTAGAAAGCCAAGAATAACGGCCGAGAGGATTCGTCGTGTTGACCACACGACACCTCGTAATCTGCAGGCTTTCGGGCTGAGCAGCGGTCGCTTGGTTGGCCAAGGCCCTTCAAGGGCTGTAGTGCCATGGGGTTTGGTTTGGTTTGGTACGAAACAGGTTTCGAAAAGCGCAATATGTACATTTCACCATTTTACCGTTGTAGGTCTACAATATTTTCTACTGAATGTCGTTCTTTGGTTTTCTTGTCAGTTTTTGGTACGGAGCCAGAGCCGACACTATTTAGCCGAATGTAAGGGTCTGTTTGTACTCTTCTGAAGATGGATCATGAGTGTTATTTCCCACGCCCCTAGACAAAACATGGTCACTCCCTAGTGTTAAAAGTTTGGCATTATAGTTCTCCTCCTTCGAGCATCACCAAGCCTAATCAGCAGCAGATTTCATTTTCCTATAATGTCTCAATGTAAAATTTTTAAAAGGTAGCAGTGTCTGTCCCCTTTCACTATACATTACTTTTTCACTGTTCTCTATCTTCAGTATCACCATCCTAAACGTCTAACAGCACTTTTCAGTACCTTACTTTCTGGGCGCTAGGTTCGTCACTACTGTGCTCTTCTCTGCCGCCAGGTACAAGTTAGCAGGACGCACCTGATTTTCTGCCTGAAGGGCAAGTTGCGGAATTCGGGTAGGAGGATTAGTGGACACTCCCTCGACCTCTTCTGAGTTCCGCAGTTGGTGTCCGTCCGTTTGTAGTGATCTCGAGAGTAACTGGTAAAGAGACGGTAGCTGTAAGACTGACCGCCAGGTAGGCTACTCATGTGTTGTAAGTCGACTGTATGTTATTCCAGGGCAATGTCCCTTAGGAGTGGAAAGTTCGCTTCTAAATTTCACCACTTCCTGACGGGAGATATAACCCACGTATTTCCACATATGTCAGCTCGACTAGGCAAACCCTTGCTATAATTATATAATTTTAAGTAAACGAACATTTTGAAGTTAATCTGGGTTCAATGCCCAGCGGGCTGGGCCGGGAATTTTAGCCATGTCTGCTTAATTCGTCTAGCTCGGAAACTGGGTGTTCGTGTTCATTGTAATATACACCTTCATTTACACACAACATATCATACTACAAACAATCACAGAAGCATCAAATAGTTTATACATCCCTGCACATAGGGCTGGCAACAGGAAGGGCATTCAGCCAGAAAATTGGGCTTAATCCACATCCAGTGCCGACTGCAAGTAATTTGGCGGAAAAGTCCAAGAAGCAGAAAAAAAAGAAGGGCAGATATTTTGAAGCGGTGTTTTCATACTTGGAATGAGATCATTTTGAAATCAACAACAACAACAACAACAACAACAACAACAACAAAAGAGTGGTGTATTGTGATGTCGTCTACGAATCATTTGCTAAAGAGTGAAGAGTTGTTCCAGTTTCTTTCTAAGACTGCATATTTTTGAAATATATAGACTAAGTTAATTTTACGCCTCACTTGCTGTGAATAATACTCAACTTCACCTTCCTCCAACTCAAACTTTTTAGAAACAATAACATTAAATAACATACCAGAAGTCGGCTTTGAAGAACTGCAACAACATAATTGAAATGTCTACAGACTTTTGCAGTAGTAGGTCTACGTCTGCTCTGGTACAAGTTTCAGACTGATCTCAGGAACTGAAATGATGTAGTATATAGGCCATCTCTCTATATAAAAATTAATATTTCATTGTGTGTCCTTTATAGACTCAAAAACTACTGGACCGATTTCGATGAAAATTTCACAGTTTGTTCTTATTACTCCTGATTTGAACGAAATCCGATCGGTAGTTCGGCATAGGGGGTGAGAAGTGGTAACAAAAAAAATAGGGGAAGGCAAGGAAACCGCAAGGCAAGTCTGATCAGCGGGCTGCCTAACCAACAGTATGTGAAGATTATGATGTGTTTAAAGCAAATCTTCTTCTTCTTCTTCTGCTTCATTTTCTTCTTCATAATGGCATAAGCAGTGAAAAAAGAAAATGTCGAAAAGATAGAGATTACGAGTGAATGTGGGTACGTGCCAGCATAAATCTCAACCAAACTTGAAACAGATATAACTTGCCAACTGAAAAAAATACTGTAGCGGCAAGAAACCCCTAGCACCCTTAATAGAAGGGAGTGAATTGTAAAAATTTGAAAATAACTTATAGGCCTATTAATGGCGAATCCATAGTCTTTGTGGGTAGCTGAGATGAACTGTGACACTCTCGATGCTGTAGAAGTTAAAGTTCATTTCCAATCAGTATGGGGGTTAGAAATGGGTGAGAAAGAATGTGCAAAATGACCGATATTATGAATGTGCGTATGTATGGTTCAGCATAGCTCTCAACTAAACATGATGCACATACATACGGCTTACTGTTTAGGAAAGAAAACTGTGGAGTAAGACACCCCTACGGGTGGACGTGAAAAGGGGGTGAAATATTAAAATAATAGAAAAGGACCAATATTAAATTTGAAAACGATATATGTTAATATATTTTTCTTTTGCTTTTAAATAAACGATTTAGAAACATCTAACGCCGTTGAATTAATAAACGCGGGCGAAACCGCGGCCACTTGCTAGTAGACTATATAATACAACTGAGAAGAAAGACATGCTTATTCTTCTTTTTTTGATAGTGGTTTAACATCGCACTAACACATCGAAGGTTTTCGCCGACGCAAGAAAGGGCTGGGGTTGGAAAGGAAGCGGCCGTGGTCTTATTAAGGTAAGGTCTGGTGTCTGGTGTGAAAATGGGAAAACACAAAAACCATGGGGTTCCAACCCACTATCTCCCAAATGCAAGCTCACAGCTACACGACCCTACCGCACGGCCAACTCGCTCGGTTTTCTGTAGTCCCTCACCCTCTCTCAACATCAGGATAAGGCTGGGATAGTACTGCAAGTTTAGACCACAGCGCTTCCTTCCTTCCTTCCTTCCTTCCTTCCTTCCTTCCTTCCTTCCTTCCTTCCTTCCTTCCTTCCTTCCTTCCTTCCTTCCTTCATAGGCGTGCTTGGTTCACACGGAAGGATGCGGGTTCTATTCCCCGTCAGGAAGTCGAAAAATTTAAGAAGTGAGATTTCCAATTCCGGGGGTGCATATGGTCATGAGGTTCACTCAGCCTACACCAAAAATGAGTACCAGGTTAATTCTTGGGGGCGAGGGCGGCCGGGCGTAGAGTTAACCACTCTATCTCATCAAGTGCAGAGGTTAGGATAGTGGAAGCCTTTATCCCTCCAAGGGTCTCCATGACCGATGCGGAGATGACTTCTCTTCGCTTTGTTCACTGACAGGCCTCGAAAGTTTCCTTAACTCCTTATACAGCAACAACAACAATATAATAATAATAATAATAATAATAATAATAATAATAATAATAATAATAATAATAATAATAAATACAAAAGGAATGTGCCCAATATGCATGGTTACAAGGCACTCATTGACAAATATGTCAAGGTTTCTCGTCAATGTAAAAGAATCGTAGCATGGTACCTCTCACAGTTTCTTTCAGCGTTTACAAATACACTCAGAACCCGGCCCGTGGAATCTTACAGTTCAACATTACTTAATTTGTGATTAATTCCATGTAGGGCGATTCTAAAGACCACGTGATTTGAATCGTATCTTCCGCGTGTCCAGCCCCGATTTACTATCGCGTCACTTGTGTAGATCCCACTCCATATGATTGCCCTCTTTCCCCACAGCTCCTAGAATAGCTCCTTATGTCTTTTTACTTTTACAGAAACATTTTGGTTAAGTAAGTTACATAAATATTTAATATTATTTAATGTGGAGAATAAGCTGCTACCCCGGAGGCCCGGGTTCGATTCCCGTCTCTGCCACGAAATTTGAAAAAGTGGTACGAGGGCTGGAACTGCGTCCACTCAGCCTCGGGAGGTCAGCTGAGTAGAGGTGGGTTCGATTCCGTTTTCCGTGGTTTTCCACTTCTCCTCCAGGCAAATGCCGGGATGGTATCTAATTTAAGGCCACGGCCACTTCCTTCTCTCTTCCTTGTCTACCCTTTCCAATCTTCCCATCCCCCCACGGCCCCTGTTCAGCATAGCAGGTGAGGCCGCCTGGGCGAGGCACTGGTCATCCTCCCGAGTTGTATCCCCCGACTCAGAGTCTGAAGCTCCAGGACACTGCCCTTGAGTCGCTGAGTCCGAGGGAAAAACCGACCCTGGAGGGTAAAAAGATAAAGAAAAAGAAGAAGAATACGGATAAAAAATATATTGCTAACGTGTCATGAATTGCTATGGATTTTAAAAGATAACCTACCATTAAGCTGGAATTTTGTCCTACAGCAGTTTTTTAAAATACTGGAGGTCAATGATACGGATATTTTCGCATTTAAGCACCCTCAGTTGCCACCAACTTAACTGGATTAAATCCGTTCTCTTGGGAACAGGGCAATGGCTATTTGACACTCCCTTCCACTGTGGGCTAGTCTGTAAACGACGGGAAGTTTAATAAAATGTTCTTTTGAAGCAGCGTTCATGAAAGAACTGATACATTTGATTCTGTAAAATTTCCAATTCTGTCGTTCTTAAAGCCATTCAGTTGTTGTAGGTAAAATGAAATGGAATCGCCATGTTTCGACACTTAAATTAGTGTGATCTGAACCTACGAAAGTTCTTACCCCTTGCCTTAACTGCAGAAGGACGAAAGCCTACAGCTAATTCATGGTTACTGGGGTGACTTCGACCTCCCAGTAAGAACGGATAAAGTAGGCCCTATCTACTGCAGTTGCGGAAGTGTGTTCACACATCGATGGTATCGTGGAAAGCAGTAGAATTCAAAAAGCTACTTTTTCGAGAGAAAGCGTTTTAATAATAATGTTACTGGCTTCATGCCCCACTAACTACTTTTTAGGTTTTCGGAGACGCCGAGGTGCCGGAATTTTGTCCCGCAGGAGTTATTTTACGTGCCAGAAAATCTACCGACACGAGGCTGACGTATTTGAGCACCTTCAAATACCACCGCACTGAGCCAGGATCGAACCTGCCAAGTTGGATTCTGAAGGCCAGCGCCTCCACCATCTGAGCCACTCAACCTGCCTCGTATGACTTCAATATATTATATTATATTATATTATATTATATTATATTATATTATATTATATTATATTATATTATATTATATTATATTATATTATATTATATTATATTATATTAATATTTAGACTGTAATTACGTCATGGCTGCTGCTACGGTTCTAATCACGCCCAATGTACACTATATGGGATTTCGAAATAATTTACCACGTAGGCCTACCTGCAGTTTGGATTAGGTTTTCAGATCCTTGTCCATCCTTTAATTAACAATGTTCTCGCCTTTCAATCCTTTCTCCTTAATGATCCTATATTCTTTCACCTCAAATGGCCGGGTCTCTTCTTCCTCTTTCTTTTTCGATATACGTAAACAAGAAAATTTCATTGTCTAGCCCCTGAAAGGAACAATAATTCACTTGCAACTTGCACTTACAGAAAACTATTTTCTTTTGTCTCTATTCGAACTACAAGTTTGAAAGCTTTATTGACGTATTCAATGTTACAGAGCGGAGTGGCCAGGCTCTACGTTTGGGGGACGCGTGGGTTTGAACCACACGCATGAATAAAATGAAAATGGCATACCAGCTAAGGGTGTTTACAACAAATGCCAGTATCTTACAATTGAAAGTTGAGGAATTACTGCAGAGGTCTTATGCGCTGTGGAATGTCTTGCAATGAACAAGAAATGCCTGACTTAAATACTGGAGGCCAAAGACAAGGAGATCTAGCGAAAGATATTGGCCCTGTTAAAGAAAATGTTGAATACTGAAGACTTCACAACCACGAACTACACATTCTTGTGGACGAGATTTTTAAAAAATACTGCTTGTTCGGGTCGTCGACCTATAGAGATCTTTTGCCCCTACTTGCACGATGTGATATGAACCTGCGTGTAATTGGAGTGGAGGAAGTGTAGAGTGTTGAATGTGAGGAAAGGAACGTTAAGGACGACACAAACACCCAGTCCCCAGGCCAGGGATATGAATCATTTACAATCAAAAACCCCTGAACCAGCCAAGAATCGAACCCGGGGCCGCCGGGTGACAGGCGCCGGACATGTAGACATGATAAAAGACACAATCCTGGAAAGAAGGATCACCTTTTATGGACACGTGACGCGAATGAACCCATCAAGATTGGCCGGTCGGATCAGTAATTACTTTCAGTACAAGAAAATCAAAAGCGACGTGGTTCAGTGAGATTAGGTCTTGAAGAACTGGAGGTCACACCGTCAATTAACCTCAAACAATAAAACACACTATTCAAACACATCCAAAACTATCAAACTTCCTAATACTATCAAAATCACGTAAACACATACAAGCCGACAGACGAGCGCAGAAACGCATCCGTAACGGCAACATTCAAACCACCCATCTCTTCGGAGATAGGTGGCATACCTACACGGATGGCGGAGGTCACACATAATCACGCTCGAGAAGAAATTTCAATCATACCATGATTTCCAGTAAAAGACGAAGATGAAAACAGGAAAAGCATGGACACAAGAGAGAAAGGAACCATACCAAGATCAAATGTGAAAGTAATGGGCAAGTATCAAAAGCCCAAAAAAGGAGACAGTTGAAATGACATTTTCAACAGTTAGCCGAAACGAAATGAATGAATGGCCTCAGCCATTGTGTATTTTAATATGACGAAATCTGTCTGGCTGCTCATCAATTTCGACGTTCGGTTCTAGGCCTACTCTAATCCTACTAGATTCCATAATAAACCGAATCTCCCTTGGCCGCTTATGACTGAGTTTTAATAAATTTTGCCGGAAAAAACACACCAAATGCGTCACTAAGGGTATTTTACGTCAGAAAAGAAGTGAAAACGTAAAATGTTGTTAGGGCTCGTCAAAGTAAAAGAAAAATCGTAGTTGTTAGAGAACGGGACTTGGCTCCAGGAGATCAGAAAGGAAAGATTAAACGTAGAAGAGTAGCACGAGTCAGGAAGGAAAGCCAGACTCAGGCGGGTCCCGTGTTCGTCACTTCGCGCTTTTCCCCGTTGGAGACAAGATCAATTTTTAACTTACAAGGGAACGGATTTCGGTGTAAAATTCTAATCTGGTTGAAATTTAGTACACAATATTCCTAAAACGTTGTACAATGACGTAGTAAAAACCGCACGGGACACTTTCAGTTTTGAACGCCAATTGAACGCCGAAAACCTTCCGGGCGACGGAATTATAGAGGAGGTGGGGAGAGGTTGTGACTGTATCATATTTCCACACCATCATCATCCTGCAGGTAAATGCTAAACGTGAAGCGTGATAGCCAATCACTAGCCTAGTTTTTTACCAAGTCGGCTACGGTTGAATCCCCACCAATGCGTATAGGACTTTCAAGATGAAAGTTCGCATCCCTGTGGTTCATATTCCATACAAAACTGGAGTTCACCATGTTATGATCACGATATTAGATGAAGCGTTTTGACTGATAGGTCTGGCGGGACGAGCATTGCACGTCCCATTGCACGGTGTTCACACATTCCTGCATTCCTTTCTCCTTTCTTTCACTTCCGACTCACTTGTTCGTTCAGATGGCTATGTTCTGGTGTAGCCTACGTAGCAACTCCAAGCAACACGAGCCGACCAGCAGGCTCATCTCCATGGCAACCGCAATGGGCCCGCCCACGTTTCCATGGCAACCATACCCCCTTCTCCTTTCTCCTCACCTAGGCAGGCAGAAGAACTGTCAGAACGGATCTTTAAACATTACGACTATAGTCAGATAAAGTCACTGATATTCTGTGAAGTTGAACTGCCAACAGAATACGCAAGAGATGTGAGGATATTTCGTAAAATATCTGTGGTCTTTTTCCCAGTAACTGATAAACATACAGAGTAAAGTCAGAAACCCATTTTGCGTGACATTATGATGAGAAAATGGGATATTTTAGTTCTTCTAAATGCCTAACTGTTAGCGTCTATTTTGCGATAAATGTCTATTTATGCACCTAATATTTTTTTTTAATTTTATACAAAACAGGAACAGGTAGATTATTTCCAGTGTTTAGGATGTGTATTGTCTCAGGCTGGCATTATTATGAGTGAGACTGAATCAATGCGCAGCAAAGTTAATTAAATGAGCTCATAGTTGCCTTTGCTGGCAGGACCTAGTGTTTACAGTGCACTATGTCTTCTGGTATGGGCTAGAGTAATGTTGTTACTTTCATTGATCTGTCTCTGTCGTATCCTTGGCTTTGACAATATGAAAGTGACTGAGGTATGAGTGATGCTAGTAATGCCATTCCTTCTGCAGCCAGTCCCTGCTATGAATGGTGTGTAAATGTTGCTCATAGGGTCGGTTGGTGCATGCATTTCAGTGGGCTTGGCAGACTGATATGTAATAGCAACTTCTGGCTCGGTGAGGAAAGCAACGGGAAACTACCTCACTCCTCATTTCCCTAGTACGCCTCTTCAGTGATGCCTAGGCCATCTATGACAGCTGATGGCAGAGCTGTTGAGGATCCAACCAGCCTTAGGGCTGAAGACGGAACAGTTGCGATTAACAGTAGGCCTATTCTGCAGAAAAGAAGTCAGCTCCAAGAAAAATCTTTTACACCGATTTGTATAAAGATGAACTTTGCTGTACGGGAGTGAAATCTGGGAGGACTCATATTGTCTTATTGGCAAGTTGGAAGTAACAGGCATGCAAGCAGCGAGAATGATCGCTGGTACAAACAGGTGGGAACAATGACAGGACGGTACTCGGAATGAGGAGATAAAGGGTAAGTTAGACAAGAATTCGATGGATAAACCGGCTTCTGTGCTGGGGTCATGTGAGACACCTGGGGGACGATAGGTTACCAAAGATAATAATGGGTTCTGTAATGGACGGGAAGAGAAGTAGAGAGAGACGAATGCGGCGATAGTTACACTCAGTTTCTAGTGATTAAAAGAGTTATGGAACTAGATGAGGCCACATAGTTACAGATAGGGGATTGTGGAGGCGTATAGTAAATTCACAGAGGCTTTCAGACTGAACGCTGAAAGGCGTAACAGTCTGTAATGAAGATGTATGAATGCCTATTTAACTTCTCTCTCTATCTCGTTGGCCAGCAGGAAGTAACAGATCGTCGGAACGGGTAGCAAAACGATGTGATGTGATACCCTTTGTGACTTGCTACATCCAGTCAGTGTAGCGTACTGTAAGACCCGCGGCTATGTGACATACATCAACTTTCTACGATGAATAAGAGAAACCGTGGCACCGCTCTGAGTTTTCTTTTCTTCTTCTCTGGTGCTGGAATCTTCTTGTGTTTCATTCAGAGTGCCGATATTTTGGTAAACTACCATATATCTTATTATCATTGGAGGCCACAGAGCTGCTGCTAGTGAAGACAGTGGAGGTGGTATGGAATACAAAACCTGACGTTGGTGGGACTCCTGGAGATATTAGGACGAAATTGAGGAAGATTCTGCAAAGGAATCCTGGTCGGGAACATGTAAAGCAGATAAATGGTGACTTCTACTATGGAACTTCTTCAACCATGACGTTAGAGCTTCCACTAATTAAACTGGCCTCGTTTAGTTATTGCCCGTTCACATCCCGTGACTTGAGAGGACATTCTCTCGATTTAAAAATACCCTGACTGAAACGAGGCATACATTTATACTTAAAAAACCTGAAAAAATTACACAGCACTCAGCTGTAATGTAGCTGGAGAGTAAATTGTTTCATTACACTTCCATTCTAACTTCAGAGAATTTAAATCAATACCAAACTAAGTTCCAATTGCAATAAAACCTCTATTTAACTTTGTTCAGGAGGTAATACTTAAGCAGGTCTAGTTAAACAATGGTGCGTGGCCTCCGAGGAGGCCTGGTGCAGGTATTTCGAGTTGACGCCGTATATGCGACCTACGTGTCTGTGAGGATGGGGTCCTAACTACGATGAATTCTAATGATGAAGACAGCGCACACACCAAGCCCCCAAGACGTTGGAATTAAGCAATGAAGGTTAAAATATCCAACCTGGTCGGGAATCGAACCCGCGACCCTCTGAACCGAAGGCTAGTACGCTGACCATTCAGCCAACGAGTCGGACATATAGTCGATAAAAAATAAACAGGTTTTGAAAAACGAGCAAACCTGCAGTTTTCATTATTGTTGATATCGTGATAATTGCCACGGGATCTTGGGACCCGGAGGCCGACATTCTACCACTGATCCACAGAGGCAGCTGGACCAGTGAAGTAGTTAATAGAAGCATACAGATATCTTGATAGTGCCTATGTAGGCTGCCTAAAAGAGAATTATTAATGCCTTAATTCCCTCAGCTTATTTATATCCTTATTCAGCTAATGGTAGCACGCCAAAATAACAGATTTTAAAGACACAATAGAGTAGGCCTACAAATACAAGGATTAAGAATATTAAATATTACAGAAATGTGTCCAAATCGCAAACTACTTGATCGGCTGCCATAAAAAAAATATTGGGATCCTCTCTATATTCCGTGACGGACACTTGCATTTTGATCACTGTATTTTTCTCCAATTGGTGAAGATATCTGCTCACCTGCCGTATTCTGTTCAGTGTTGACCAGATTCTGCGAGGCAGTTCGAAACTAGGCGGTTTCCTTGCGAGGGCAGGTGTTTGCCAGGTTTGTTTCCAGGCACTGGTGACATTCAAGTATCGGTACATCATTGTTTGATGCGCAAAAACCAATCTCGTTTTGTAATTCTCCCATATCGCTAGGTATGGGAAGGTGAGGACTGACTGATATTTTCTGGCAATCTCGAAGGAGAGCATTCTTCCATGCGAGATCTAGAAGAGATATATAACAAACAAAGACAAAGTCACCTCCGTACAGGCCATAAAGGCCCTTGGAGGAGTGGAAGGTAAAGGCTTCCACTATTACTAACCGCGGCACGTGATGGGGTAGAGTGGTTAGCATTACGCCCGACCGCCTTTGCCCACAGGTATTAACCTGGTGCTCATTTTTGGTGTAGGTTGAGTAAACCTCAGGGCCATATGCACCTCCGAAAGTGGAAATCTCGTTTCTTAAATTTCACGACTTCCTGACGGGGATTCGAACCCACTATCTCCCGAATGAAAGCTAACAGCTACGTGACCCAAACCACCCAGCCACTCGCTCGGTGAGACGTAAAACCAAGAACGTTATTATAATTTGTGTAACGCACCTTCAACCACTATCAGTCTTAGGAGCGCCTGATGTGACGGAATTTTGTCAACACACGACCTTTGATGTTTTCCAATCAGTCGGAACTAATTCACGATTAAAAATTCTACCAAAAGAAAAAATTAACAAAAGGACAGATTTTTTTACCGAAAGAACATCATTAGATTCCAGCAATTCGCTTTTGTTGTCGTAAATAATTTCATTTGTTTTATAAACGTTTTTGACTAACTGTAAGTTAAATTCTATGTCCATTGCATTAATGAATACCGGGCCACTTGGCCATGCTGTTAAGCGAGCGCAGCTGTGAGCTTGAATTCGGGAGATAGAGGGTTCGAACCTCACTGTCGGCAGCCCTGAAGATGGTTTTCCGTGGTTTCCCATTTTCACACCAGGCAAATGCTGGTGCTGTACCTTAATTAAGTCCACGGCCGTTTCCTTCCCACTCCCAGCCCTTTCCTATCCCATCGTCGCCATAAGACCTATCTGTGTTGTTGCGACGTAAAGAAAATTGCAAAACATTAATAAATGATCATTCTAAAAAAAATTATTACACTCCGTCTATCGTACGTCCTTTCCTTTCAGCTGATAAGTCATGAAAGGTTTTCTTTTTCTATAAACACAGGTCTCACATAGAGACTCTGAAAATGTTAACCGACTATCCTGGAATTCGATGTGATACCATTGTCTAAGAAGGTAAGTTCCTAAGAAACTGCTACATAGTCGATTTTTTAATTTCGTGTGGCTATATCTAGCCGAGTGCAGCCCTTGTAAGGCAGACCCTCCGATGAGGGTGGGCGACATCTGTCATGTGTAGGTAACTGCGTGTTATTGTGGTGGAGGATAGTGTTATGTGTGGTGTGTGAGTTGCAGGGATGTTGGGGACAGCACAAACACCCAGCCCCCGGGCCATTGGAATTAAACAATGAAGGTTAAAATCCCCGACTCGGCTGGCAAACGAACCCGGGATCCTCTGAACCGAAGGCTAGTACGCTGACCATTCAGCCAACGAGTCGGACACATAGTCGATAAAAAATAAACAGGTTTTGAAAAACGGGCAAACCTGCAGTTTTCATTATTGTTGATATCGTGATAATTGCCACGGGATCTCCACTTCTACGTGCAATCAGAACCACAGCGACGCGAATTCCATTTCAAAATGTATTCGAACCACGGCCACCTTGGCGAGATGTCAATGGCGATGCCACTCGGCTATCTCGCCCTCTAAATAGGCAATGAGCCGGACTGATTGACTCACACAGTAGAAGCGGGTTCTATCCCGGTTCAGTCTAGTGTTGTCTGAAAGAGTTTAAATACTCCAGTTCCTATCGGTAGAGATATTAGCACGTAAAAGAACTCCTGTGGAACAAAATTCCGGCACCTGAGCTTCTCCGAAATCCATAAAAGCAGTTTGCTGACCGTTAAACAAATAGCATCATCATTCAACAATGGCGATGCAGTCCTAATGAGGCGTGGCCTACCGAGTGACCATTGTTCAGCCCGAAGGATTACGTAGTCAGCGCGACGAATCCTCTCGGTCGTTATTCTTGGTTCTTTAGACGGGGCCATTATCTCACCGTCAAATGGCTCTTCAATTGTTCTCGCATACGCTAAGCGAACAGACTATACACGCAGGTTTATTATAATCGTTATTAGTAGTAGGGCTATATATTTGCAAATAAGCCCATTAGGACTACGCACAGTGCTTAGAGGCTTGCGTTTGCCTTCCTTTGTGCCCATATTTCTCTCATTCTTTTACTGTGGGCTTCCTTTCTGTGCTTCCGGTCTTCTTCTTTGGTCTTTCCTGTCGGTTAAGTTGCCATCCGTAAATTTTGGATCTGAAGATTACCCGCTTCTGGTTATTTGCTGGTGTAACTCCTGCCTGTTTCAGGTCAGTTTTGATTTCGCCAATCATTTCCTTTTGTATTATTATTATTATTATTATTATTATTATTATTATTATTATTATTATTATTATTATTATTATTATTATTATATCAATAAACTTCCTCTGAGGACAAAGAGCGGTCGGGATTAAGTACTGATCACACTGCCTTCATGATCTGCACCCAAAGTCCTTCCTCTTTATTTCATATTGCCCACTCATGTTCTCTTAGTCTAGAGTTTATAGAACTCGAGACGTAAAAGGTATATACAAAGACCAGCGACCTGTCGGGATAACTAAATGGCTGGGTGGAAGGGAGCTTCTCCAAGGGAGAGCTGTGAAGAATACTTGGAGTGAAATGTGGTGTAGACTGCGGCGTGATAATTACTGGCGATACTGACCTGCCCAACTGTCTAATTACAGCTGCGGTGAGCCTGTGGCCGTCCCCTCCATCGAGAGTGTCCACAAGAATTTCCCAGGAAAGGCCATTTTCTCTGAAGAACTAGGCGTCAAGGAAAAGGGTTCCCAGCTTCATTCATGTAATACGTTATTAATACATAGGCCTACATTGCAATTGGGAGGTATACCGGTGACAATGTCTGCTCACAAATAGAATAGCACCCCCCTGTTGATGGGATCGGTTGAACACATCTGATGGTATCCCCTGCATGTCGTAAGTGGGGGTCTCGAAGGGGTTTCAACTTGGGAGAGTGGGTTTTCAATCATCAATCCTATAGACAGACTTTTATTTTCAAGTCTTAGGAAGTTTTTCATAGGGTTATGAAATCTGAAAATGCTCACAAATTCCTCTCACCAACAAACTCCATGTAACAACTTCATCACGTTACAGTTCCTGCAGATTGTTCACTTGGTCTAATTTTCTTTCACAACTCCTTTCATTACAACAATAGTCATGTACAGTTTGTTAAATTAGATTTGACTAAAGCAAGTCCTTTCCCAGAATCGACAGTCCACTGCTCTTGTATTAGAGGAAAGAGCCTTTCAACAGGCTTTGTGGCCTGGAATTGAGTCATCGTCGTAATCTAGCCATACTGTTCGTCACTTTTGCAAAGTGTATTATAGTCATACAGTTCTTTTTAGCTTGTCTTTACTTGCCCATGATATGCAGCAACAAATTCCTTCAAATTGGAAAACTTATCTTTGGAACTGGGTAATTCGATTGCGTGTTCCACTGGTTTATACTGCAACCCGTCAACATGAGCTCAGGAGGCCAGAGTTCTACCATTTGAGCTACTCAGTCAGGCAGAGGGATATTTTCACTATTGTGTGCTTCTGTGGTGTTTTGTAGTGTGAGGTGTTGTACGTAAATGAACAGAAGTGTATTAAGAACACAAAGACCCAGCCTCAGAGCCAGAGGAATTAACTATGCTCAACTAAATATTGAACCCGCGGCCTTGTGAACTGCAGGCAAATACGCTTACCATACAGCCAAGGAGTCGGATATGAATGATGATAATAGCCTAGTAGGTATTTAAAACATATGTGTACTGTACTTTATGCCAAAAGTAACGGAACTTAACGTAGCAACTAACGAATACATGGATAGGGAGAAACAGGGGTTGCGGAGGTTCCTAGCGTGGCCGTATGTGCTTTTGCAAGTGCTGCATGGTAGTAAAGTTGAGCTCGGTTCACCCGGAAGGACGTCGAGAATCGAGGGTTTCACGTCTGGAGATGGTGAAGGCGTTGTGGTTCATTCAGCCTACAACAGACCTGATTAGGCCTACAATGTTAATACTTTGGACCAAAGGCAGCTGGACACAGAGCTAAACATTCTTCCTCACATAGCTCAGTTGCTGTTCTTTTCTCGTCCCCCTGTGTGTGGGGGCGGTAGAATAGCATCCACGGTCGTCGCAACAGGGGCTTTCAACTTGGGTTGGCGACCACGGTTCTTCGAGCCGAGTCTAGCATTGCTTCCACTTACTTGTGTCCACACATTCAAATTTCCTGTCCAACCTCCCTTCATAGATTCTCATTCTTTACCGACCCCGACAGTTGGCAAGTTGGCCGTGAGCTTGGATCCGGGAGATAGTGGGTTCGAATCCCACTGTCGGCAGCCCTGAACATGGTATTCCGTGGTTTCCCACTTTCACACCAGGCAAATTCTGGGGCTGTACCTTAATTAAGGCCACGGCCGCTTCCTTTCCACACCTAGGCCTTCCCTATCCCATCGTCGCCATAAAACCTATCTGTGTCAGTGCGACGTAAAGCAAATACAAAAAAAAAATAGGTTTCCGATGCCAAGGGAGACTTTCAATTTCACACCCTTCGTGGCCCTTATCTTTCTTAACTTCACTATTCGAAGTGTCGGACTCCTTCCCCTATTTCCCTCTGAGTAGTGTTTACAGGGGATGGTTGCCCAGATGTGCTTCCTTTTAAAACACTGCCATCATCTTCTGTTCCCAGGATAATGAATGGGTTCGATTCCAGTTGGTTGGTATTTGAAGATATTCATACGCAACAATTTCTGTTCGTTGGCTTCCTACACATTAAGATATCTCTGTATGAAAAAATGGCCGACATCTCGGCGTCTGTAAAAATCTATAGCATTCGAATACTAACGGTAACTTATGAACTGTAGAGGGTTTTACCTTTCAGTCTTCCAGAAGCCCTGAAGATTCAAATAGTGTGCGTTGTATGTAAAAATTATGGAGGATAAAGTATATTGCAACTTTTTATCAGAAACTTCTCTTTCTTTACATTAATCTATAAACCAGGAAAATGAACGCTGAAATTATTCTTTTTCTGTTAGGTATTTGATTATTCTAGTGTCTCTGAAGATCAATTATGCTCGTACATTAATTGAAGGAATAATAATAATAATAATAATAATAATAATAATAATAATAATAATAATAATAATAATAATAATAATAATAATAATATGCATCTGCAAGTTCCTCAGCTCCTTGATCATATGCTGCGTTCGGGCATTCGAAGACTTTCGAAATACTACACGTTATGTCCATGTCGCACTTCTGGCGCTGTATAGACAACCAGCACAACCGATGTGGATAGCTGGCTGCATCCGCAAATCAACATCAGGCGGAGTTTAGGGACTTATCGAGACAGGTGGATATAAAATTACTTCAAAACAAAACACAAAAGAAGTAACACAGATCGATTCACCTCCTTGTTAACCACTCGTTCCATCACAGTATAATAAACATGAAGTGGCTTCTCTACATTTTGTTTTGGTATAATCGTGTTTTAAGGTTGGGACTCAGCAATCACCCTCAGACCTCACGAGAAGATTCATTGTTGTATGAAGTTTACCGTCATTTTAAAACGTGTCGCTTCATGTATGTATATTAGTTTGCAGCGCTCGAAATGGAAATTTAAAAGAACCAGTGTACTTTCCAAATTTTCGTTATATCGGCTTTGGTGCAAAAAACATCTACACACGAATAATATGGTGGCCAAAAACTGACTGTCGACGTATGATGTATCAAATGACGTTCATATACAGGGCTTTTCAAATAGATGGACCCAGTTTAATTAATTTGTATTTCACGAAATATACTGTACATTGGACATGATTAACCTACCTACCTACCAATGAACAGTGGAGGGTCCAAAGTGTTTTTGACCACAGGTTATAAGTAGAGATGGGAATTATAGGCACGAATAGGTTAGAATGCAAACGTATTTGAACAAGGCGCAAGTGAAATCTAGCCGCTCTACAGATATGTCGGGGAGTTGCATAAAGTTTAGGGGTTCTAATAGTTCAGATCGATAATATTTATGCAAATCTCACCGCAGAACCGTCATGCGGGTAACATACACTTGCGCCTTGTTCAAATACAATTGCATTCTAATCTATTCGTGCCTATAATTCCCATCTCTAGTTATAAGTGTTCAGTGTGTCCCCCTTGTGCTGCACGGCAAACATCTAAGCGGTAGCCAAACTCGTTCCACGTGCGAGAAAGCATGTCTCGTGTTACTGAGTGCCCGGCAGCAGTGATACGGTTCCGCAGGTCGGCCAGAGTTGTTGGTAGAGGTGGGACGTAAACCGTGTCCTTAATATAGCCCCACAGGTAAAAGTCACATGGCATGAGATCGGGTGATCTCGGTGGCCAAAAGTATAAAACCAAGTCTTCTTTCCCTATGCAACCAATCCATCGCCGAGGAAGGGATTGATTTAACATTCTTCGTACATAAAGGTGCCAAAGCGGCGGAGCTCCATCCTGTTGGAAAATGTAGTATTGTGAATCTTCGGTAAGTTAAGGAAAAGAAACTATTGTTCCAACATGTCCAGGTACGTTATTCCACTTATAGTGCGCTCCACAAAAAAAAAAGTCCATACTCTTTTGTACGTTATAAGACACAGAACACGACTAGCTTCGGTGAGTCTCTCTCGTGTTCGAATGTTACATGGGGATTTTGCAGACCCCATTTGCGAGTATTGTGTTTATTCACGTGTCCACCAAGATGGGACGTAATTTCATTTCTAAAAATTATGTGCAACAGAAACGCGTTATCTTCCATTATTTCTAACATATCACCACAAAATTCAACACGCTACGCCGTCTCAAAACACGCCATACACTTTCTGGGGTATTCCTAGTTCTAACTAGCTCTATTGGTTGACTTACGTGGACTACGAACATAACTTTCTTCTGTTCGGCTGATATCAGCCTATGACACACTCGGTAGGCCCGGGGTTTTTCCTGTGCACATACATCCAGTTTCGTGAAATTGCATAACCCACATCTTATACTTTTCCTCGTTGGTGGCTCAGTGCCGAATCGGAGACGAAAAGCCCGCTGCTCTGTAACTATCGACTCACATTTTGCAAACTCAAGAACGCAGAAAACCTTATACTGCATAGTAGCCATCTTAATTCAAAACCGACGATGAAGCGAGACGGGGCGAATACCCAACCGGCCGTTCAAGGTGCAGCCGTTTTACGCAACTATCACCCTAGCGGCCGTGTACGCAATTATCACCGCCCAAGTGGTGGTGGTCAACAAAACTTTGAACCTTCCACTTTTCCTTGGTACGGTATGTAGATTGTTCATGTCCAATGCATGTGTGTATGTTAAGTGCTCATCCCGGAGGCTGGTTTGATCCTCAACAGTTCCACCATCAGCTGTCATAGGTGGTCTAGGTGTCACTTAAGAGGCGTACTAGGCGTACTAGGGAAATAAGAAGTAAGGTGGTTTCCCGTTGCTTTCCTCACTGAGCCAGAAGTGGCTATTACATATCAGTCCTTCAAGTCCACTAAAATGAACGCACCAACTGACCCTATGAGCAATATTTCCACACCGTCCATAACAGGGACTGGCTCCATAAGGAATGGCATTACAAGCATCACTCATACCTCAGTCACTTTCATGTTGTCAAAGCTAAGGATGAGACTGAGACAGGTCAATGTAAGTAACAAAATTGCTCTAGCCCATACCAGAAGACATAGTGCACTGAGAACTAGGTCTCGCCAGCAAAGGCATGTCCAATGTATATTTCGTGAAATATAAATGAATTAACTTGGGTCCATCTTTTTGAATAACCTTCTATTGTAGTCTAGAATTGTACGTAATATTGTCCTAAATATACTAACATGAATATGTAACAAAAAAGCCCCTCAAAATATTGTAATACGCGTATCAAAATTCCACACAAAGAAAAAAATCTTATTCAACATTAAAGAATTTCTGGTGCGATTCTCAAGCTAATCAAGACATGAAATAGACTGTACTACAAAGTTATTTTTCCATGTATTCCGAAGTAGTTTCGCCGGCGATTGGAAAGTATATTCATGTACACCGAAACACATGGTTGTGTCTGACAGTAATGTCTTCTGAAGGGTTCCGAGTTTGTCCGCTGAGGATCTGGCTAACAGTTGGTAAAGTGGTTCAAACGGAAGTTCTTTGAAGGATTACTTCAATTTTTTCACGTGTTAACCTACAGTTCCAACAGACAGCACTGAGTTTATTTTGTGCTTCATTTAGCCCTTCAACATTATTCTAAGTTGTTTTTACTATAGAATTTCATAAAGTAATTTGTAGTTACATTATAATTATGTAGTATTTTAACGGATCCATGTTGATCACTGAAAAGCCGTTTGATTGTTCTACGTTTTCAATCGTTTCAGACCATGACCAAACACATGTGTAAGGTCAGGAACATTCCTTCTGGCTTCATATTTCCCGCTAGTCACTACAAACTCGTACTACATGTTGATATAGACTTTTCACTCTCTGTTTTAACTAGTTAATGTTCCAATAATGGTCAAGGAGCTTCAGATATGAGAAATTTTCAGACTTTTTCATGAAGTAAAATAGTCAGTGTTGTTGTTTTTATGTCCCAGTAACCATTTTTACGGTTTTCGGAAGCGCCGAGGTGCCAGAAGTTTGTCCCGCATGAGTTCTTTTACGTGCCAGTAAATCTACCGACACGGGGCTGACTTATTTGAGCTCCTTCAAATACCTTCGGACAGAGCGAGGATGGAACCTACCAACTTGGGCTCAAAAAACCAGCGCCTTAACCTTCTGAGCCACAGAGCCCGGCATGGATTAAAATAGACTAAACAATTTGTTATATCACTGTTAAGAAAACTGTATAATTTAGAATATGCATGAGCCTTTGAAAGAATGACGACGTATTGAAATGAAATGAAATGAAATGAAATGGCGTATGGCTTTTAGTGCCGGGAGTGTCCGAGGACAAGTTCGGCTCGCTAGATGCAGGTCTTCTTTAATTTGACTCCCGTAGGCGACCTGAACGTCGTGATGAGGATGAAATGATGATGAAGACGACACATACACCCAGCCTCCGTGTCAGGTAAATTAACCAATTATGGTTAAAATTCTCAACCCTGCCGGGAATCGAATCCGGGACCCCTGTGACCGAAGGCCAGCACGCTAACCATTTAGCTATGGAGCCGGACACGACGGATTTAGAAAATCTCATGGAGTGAAGTAAAGTTGTGTCACACTTGTAAGCATTAGACTAATGTGTCTCTTAACTGCTATTTCTTTTTATTATTTGCTTCACGTCGCACACAGATAGGTTGTATGGCGACGATGGGATAGGAAACGGCTAGGAGTGGGAAGTAAACGTCCGTGGCCTTAATTATGGTACAGCCCCAGCACTTGCCTGGTGTGAAAATGGGAAACCACGGAAAACCACCTTCAGAACTGCCGACAGTGGGGTTCGAACCCACTATCTTCCGAATGCAAGCTCACGTGACACAAACCGCATAGTCACTTGCTCGGTATGCAAAAATGTGAAACTAGAGCTAAAATTAACTTGTTATAAAGACAAAGAAGTTAGTCTGGCTCCATGGTTGAATCATCAACGTCGTTACCTTCGATTAAGACGGCCCCGGGTTCGACTCCCGGCTAATTCGAACATTTTAAATATGTACTGTTAATTCCTACGGTTTTGGGACTAGGTGTTTGTGTTCGTCTCACTACACATTATCATCTACATACAGCGCACCACACGAATGGCCACTACAGAAGCACGCAATAATGATTACATCTCTTCACATAGGTTTGGCGTCAGGAAGTGAATCCGATCGTAAAACTGGGCCAAAGCCGCACACGTGCCTATCACCAAGAAATAGGAAAAAGGCCACGAAAAAGAATATAAAGACAAATAAGATAACAAAAAATAATGTCATGTCTCATCTCATAAACAATTGTAGCTCATAAATTTGTGCAAGAGAATTGTGTTAAAATTGTGTTGTCATTCTTTTCCAGCACTAAAAAATATAGATAGCATATTTTTGGTGAAATTGTTCCCTCAGAGTATAGGGTGTATTCCGCCCGAAGGCAGGTCCAAACCTCCGCAGAGGTGTTCCTGAGCCGGAGTTTACGTGCGGTAGAGTGGCCAGTTCCTTTCCGCTCCTCCATTCCCATACCCCCCATCAACAGCGCGTGGTAACCCATCCAACCCCTGACCACGCCCAATGTTGTTTAACTTCGGAGATCTCACGGGATCCGGTGTTTCAACACGGCTACGGCCGTTGGCCTCAGAGTATTGTGGCCACATAAACAACGGAATTACCCGTTACCTTAAAACGGACCTGACTATATCAGTAGTCCTATATTATAAACACCCAGTTAATAAATTTATGTGTTTCCTGACTCAAGTTCTTCGAGATTTAATAATCACATGTTTACCATCTGCGAAAGATAACTCCCTAAATAACGAACAAACAACTGTACATACATTAAATGCATCCAGTTCATGTCTATAGAACAAAGCCATGTACTGTTGACGTGTGCAGACTGTACCATTTGAGAGCACTTTGTAAACGCTATCAGAGGCTCATTGCTGCTCATGATGAGTAATTTCCCCTCTAGCGACAGGATGTCACTACGGAAGTGGCTTCTCGCTATTTTTTGAGTCTTTCTAAATGTGTTGAGGCGCTATTTGTGTCTTGAGACTCCTGCATTAAGTAACATTAGACACTTAATTACAATAAGGACCCAGAGCTAGCAAACGGGAACACTTCTTCTGTTTCTTCCCGTCTATTCTATTAACGATTACAAGGAAATTTCCTATTAAAACATCTTGCTGGGAGCAAGTAACAATTTTCTTTATTGCTACTAGTTTTATGAGCCTACGGAAAAATTTGTCTAAAAATATGTAATAATAATAATAATAATAATAATAATAATAATAATAATAATAATAATAATAATAATAATAATAATATCGAGCTGGATAGCTGCAGTTGCTTAAATGCGGTCAATATCCAGTATTCGGGAGATAGTGGGTTCGAACCCCACTGTCGGTAGCTCTGAAGGTGGTTTTCCGTGGTTTCCCAATTTTCACACCAGGTAAATGTTGGGGTTGTACCTTACTAAGGCCACGGCCGCTTCCTTCCCGCTCCTAGCCCTTTCCTGTCCCATCGTCGCCATAAAACCTGTCTGTGTCGGTGCGACGTAAGAAACTTGTAAATAATAATAATAATAATAATAATAATAATAATAATAATTCCGGAGATGTCGTGGAACGCAGAGGTGTAAGATGGTGCGGACGTGAATTGGTGGGTAGAGAAAAGATCAAATTTTAATTTAAAATTCTAAAATTTAAAATTTTATCTCTTTCCTAGGTTTTTTAAATTTCAGATCTTGTTAAACAATAACACATAATAGTTGGAAATACATGAGGGGAGCTCTACAGCTCTAGCAACAATCATTATTTGAAATCAGGTACAGTAAGAGGTGAGACAGCTGAAATGTTACACCATTCCCACGAGCGCAGTTGCTCCAATGAATTACAAGAAAGGAGACCGGGCTCCAAAATTTACAATATAAAGAGCGTCTTTACTTACTTACTCCATGGCTCTACGGTCCTTTAACGACCGTGGCCTCCTTGATCACAGCTCTCCAGTCGTCCCGGTCTTCAGCACGCCTACGCAGTCGTCGTAAGTTTGGGACCGTCCGGTTATCTTGATTTGGTTTCTGAACAATATGTAGTTTTGTGGTAGTGGAGTTGTTAGCCCCACGTACCAACCCCCAACCTGGAGGACCAGGGTATCACTCTTAGTCTGGATCATCACCTTAGACCTGTCCGGCTTGGGTGGCCCTACCAGGAGCATATGCTCCCACCGGCGTAGCTCTAAGGATCATTTGAACACGCAAGCCTCCAAAACACCCGGCAAAATGTATTTTGCCTTCGTCAAGGTGGTGATACCATCGGGAGGAAAGAACGTCTTTGCTCCACTTAATTATTCTCTAGGAGACTATTCTCCAAAATTTACAAAATCCAGGCCTCCTAAAGGCACAATTTACATTTTTTTAAACAAAAAAGTAGTCACTGTCTTATCCGCTGAACAGTCTGAGTTACATTTAAATCAGAAATTACATAAGAAAATTTAACTTTAACAGAGACAATAAGTGCCCATTCTACAGGGTCTTAGTAAAAAGAAAAGACTGAAATTATTGGTCGTAAATCAAAATGCTACGAGGTGGACACTTGCACTCCTTCGAAATTCACAGGAACATAATTTTTTAAAAACCTATGTGGGCTTATGGCCTTACGTTACAGAGGCTAAGCCTATTCTACGGAGGTGACTAGATGGAGAGAAAATGTAAATTACCAACGGAGGAGATAAATTTTAAAGTTTACAAAATCATAGTCACCTCGAAACCAAAGTGAAGGGGAATAAAAGATGGTTCCTACTCTTAGACTAAGGTCTTTAGACTTGCTGAAAAGTTACATGTAAAGATTACATTAAAATGGGATTTTGAAACCTTCCCCTCGAGTCAGCTGTCTGAGACTATTACATGATTAAAAGATGTCTGACATTACCTTGAGCTGGTGGACCTTCCGGAAATGGACGAGACAAGCCCTCTCCTGCCTCCTCTACGAACACAGTCCACTGCTGGACTGGAGCGATCAAAAGACAACATGGCCCAAAAATATCCCAGCTTATATAGCGGAGAGGAAGGTTCCAGAATTATATGGAACGAAGTCCTAAACACACCCACAAATTTGATTGGTTGATTAAATGAATTTCAAAAATTCCTTATTGGCTAATTTTTAAGGCCGGCGGGAAGAGATAGTAGAGATAACCTTGGAACCGTAAAAACAATCTACACAATTCAGTTTTACTAACTAATAACTATGAAATTTTGTCTTGAAAACTAATTGTCCATCCTCTCACCAGAGGGAGCACATATGTTGTCAGTAGAGACATCTGACGATAAACATTCAAATTTCTTCCAGGAGAAGTTTCACGGTTCGTATTAGAGATGGCCTTCTAAAAGGCGCTCGTTTTAAATATACGGAGTTGGTGTACCTCCAGTACAACAACAACAATAATAATAATAATAATAATAATAATAATAATAATAATAATAATAATAATAATATTTTTTGAAAAATGAACGACAGTTCGTACTACTGGGATACTAGATCGATGTTTGCTACTCTGACCTCTCCCTACAAATCCCTTATTATGACTACTTCAAACTTGTACCAGGACACCGAGGCATATAGTAGCGAGCAGATTGACCGAGAGTTATTCGACGTGTCCCCAGCTCTGTTTTAGGGGATGGTGAGATGGATTACTGCCCATTGAGTGAATGTCCGGATGATACGTAATATACAGACCACAATGGCTCTTTTCCCAGTCCTAACAGAAACATCGCTTGGGAGAGACATTACAAACACTAAGAAAACGGGTCTGTTTGCCTTGATGTCCCTAGTCCTATACGTGGCATAACGGCAGTTGTTCTATGCCTTACACGATAGCCTTCAACTTCGGGTTGACCTGTTTGAAGGTCTCCGTAGTCGCTCACATTTCAAACAAAGCTTGGAGATGTGACTGTTGATATTGTGATATTATGTGGAATACGAGCAACAGGAAAGATACATTTCATTTCAAATATCCTGTATGCGTTTTCCGGAATTCTAACTGTGGTAGACTTACATGGAGACCCCTGTAAACTTCCGATCTGATTGAGATTTGGTACAACGACTTCAGTAGGAATGCTTTACTCAGCTATATCAAACTTAGAAGCCAGTCGTATATTTAGCAGCTGTTTTGGGGGCCAAAGTTTGCTCATGTAAGCACCGCATAGACAGGAGTGAGCGGTAGGATGCAGGTAGAGGTGGGGCGTTCGGCCAGTTCATGTCTCTCTCTCTCTCTCTCTCTCTCTCTCTCTCTCTCACACACACACACACACGCACACGCACACACATTACTTCCCCACCTCTGTCCGCTTCCCGCCTCTGACTCCTGTCTACGCGGTGCTTAAATGAGCAAATTCTGACACCCCAAAACAGGTTTTAAATATATAACTGGGCATCTAATTTTGATACGACTGAATAAAGCATTCTACTGAAATTGTTGTACCAAATGTCAATCAGATCGAGGACTTACAGTTAGAAAGGTTTCCTTGTTAAGGCTTGCTTTCTCAGAACTGACGCGTGCGAGGTGCGAGGTGCGAGGTGCGAGGTGCGAGGTGCGAGGTGCGAGGTGCGAGGCCGACGTTGCATACTTTCGTCCCAATGACGCTGCGAGGCTCGTGGTTTCCCAGGCTGCGAAGCGAATCAGTTGCTGAGCACGTCTTGTTAATTGGATCTCGCAGCCTGTGCGCTACTCTTGGAAGAGGAAGCGGATTATGTGTCAGTACTGGAGGGTTTTCTTCCCCCTATAGCAGTATCAATAGAAACTGTTGATGATCTTGTGATGTCAGCCTGTATCGTCCACAACCTTCTTCGGAATGAGCGAAGTCCTTGCCCAAATTAACACTTTATTGGCAATTTGGAATTAACAGAAGAAAACATGATTCCTCTGGCAGCTGACAACGGAGGTAATTCTACACATGGTGCTTTCATGATAAGAGACAGCTTCAAGAAATATTTTTGTAGCAGGGAGGGAGAATCGGTATGACAAAGAGAATATGCTAACAGGGTGGAGTGAAAGTTTTTTTCTAACGGACAAACATGTATTTGTTTACCTATAGTTTACTTTTTCTGTGACCCAATTAGCAAAATAACGGAATGAACACCGTTATTAAAATAAAACACGTGATTTTATTAAATGAACAATACTGAACTCAAATTTTGTAAAATTATATATATTGGCATATTTGATATTAAAGTAATGGATTTATTGGTTGATATATCATTTTTAAATCTGTTAATTATTTAATCCTTTGAAACTGAACTCATTATATTTGTTATAAGAAACATGAATAATAATAATAATAATAATAATAACAATAATAATAGACATCCTACCACCGATCCACAGACGCAGCTACCACATCAATGAAGAAACAAATAATCCCAAGAACGGAGGTTCCAAATGACAGTAAATTAACATTAATCGTCTGGTACCTCCCTTTTTGGAGTTTCTATTTTTACGAACTCTTTCCTTGTCAAGACCATCGTATAATACATAAAACTAGCAACATTTATTAGCTGTTCTATGCAACTTCAGTGATATCATTTTCCGTAAGTTGTCTTTCACAGCGTTGTTTTTGTAGCTCTTGTGTTGTAAGTTATAGACTACAACACTGGGTGCATTCGAACTTCTTCAATCAGTTCCTCGTCCACTTCGTCCGTAAAGCTCATCGTGTTGCTTAAAACAGTAAAAACAAGAACAGAAACAATGTCGCCTCGCACTGCTGTCGCCTCGCACAAATCTGGCCGGACGAAACAGTGCGCGGTGACGCTGCGAGGTTGCGCACACTGCGCACCACGCAGCTTGAGAAACCACTTGCATAAGCTCGTGTAGTCTGGATTTGTGCGAGGCAGGCCTCGCACCTCGCACCTCGCATGCGTCGGTTCTGAGAAACCAAGCCTTTAGTGAGAAACCAGTGATGAATTCACCATGCTCAAGCTTGCAAGGAACTGTATAATCAATTACATTGCGTATATTATATTGTGAATAGTAAGATCGCCATGGTTAAAAACATCTTTATTCAAAAATCTCACAATTCGAAGGATCGATGAGAATAACTTGAACTCTGGTTTTCTCTGTCTCAAACGTAGACCTTGCGAGCTGTAGATATGAAGAGATCAACTCATGTGGGATGATGTGCTGGAGAAGAATGCTTCACATTCCCCGGACATTTTTCATCTGAAGGAACTGCACATCAGTACCAGGTTACAATAATTGTATCAGCAAAGGATTCTCCAGTTCTTTAACCATATCATTGACGGAGAGAAGAGAGCCTTGAAAAGCACATATAGTCATTATAGGAAATGTGCTGGGAGGAGGAAGCGTGGACGTGGTCCTACACGCTGTGCAGATTTTATATAAGCAACACGTTTGGCAGACGACCGTCAGGGATGGAAAGGGGTACAAAGAAATGTCATCAAGGAGCACGATCCTCAGGATTGGGGAAATAAGAATAATAAAAAACAAGAGATAATCGCTCACATGACACGTCACTCTGATTGATATATGGAGAGCTGTGAAAGACAGACACACAGAGACCCAGAACGTCTTATCTACCCAGGTAGATGACATCAAGGGAGGAAAATTATATTCCTGTATTAGGGAAACTGCAATTCCCTGTCTCACATAAGTTAATATCTCCTGAGATATAGTTATGAAATGGTTAGGTCTGTTCTTGTCATCTAGTGTAAGTTTGGTGAACCAGAATGAAGTGACTATTCAAATTTGAATATGATATAAGATTACATTTTACCACCGCCGTGATCTAGGAGAAGCGACTCTGCTTCTCATCTGTTGGTCTCAGGCGCGATTCCCAGCCTGGTCATTTTTACCCGGATCTGAGAACTGATTCGAGGTCCACTCAGCCTACGTCAGAATAATACTAAAAACCTACCTGACGATAAGGTAGCGGCCCCTATCTGGAAAGCCAAGAGTAATGCCGAGAAGATTCGTTCCGATAACCGTCCGTCACCTCGTAATCTTCAGGCGTATGTATGGGCTGAGCAACGATCACTTGGTAGGCCAGGCCCGTCAGGGCTGTAGTGCCATGGGGTTTCACTTAATGTGATTTCATTTTGAAGCTGTATGTTGAGTGGATGAGTAGTCAGTCCGGAGGCTGTTCAGATGTTCAATAGCTCCACCATCAGCTGCCACAGACGGCCGACGTCACGAGTTTCTTATTAAGTGATACACAAATTTAAACAGAACATTGTAAAATTTCTTGGTAGGATGATAACGTATGAGAGTAAACATTTTAGATTTTTTAAGTTCTAGCTCTCCCTGTCTCACATAAATGTTAATATCTCTTGAGATATAGTTATGAAATATTTAGGACTTTTATAGTCATATTGAGGAGGAAGATTTCACTCTAATACGGACATGCCTCCCACAGGTCTTCCTAGCCTAAAAATGCAACATTTTCGTAATATAACTCTTTTATCAGAAATCATCCAGACAAAATTATGCTGCGTTTCTTTGAATCTCTTCCAGTTCACGTATCAAGTAATTCTGGTGTGGGTCCCATACACTGGAACTATACTCTAATTGAAGTCTCACGAGAAATTTATGCTCTCTCCTTTAATCCTTACTACAACCCCTAAGCGCCTCATTACGATATAAAGATACCTATAAACTTTATTTACGATCTCGTTAATGTGATTGCCCCAATGAAAATCATTCCTTATATACACACCTAAGTACCTAATGTGATTCCCATGAGGTACTAATCACCCCATCAGCACAATAATTAGAACTGAGAGGATTCCTCCCTTTATAAAACTTTTTTTTTGCTAGTTGCTTTACGTCGCACCGACACAGACAGGTCTTATGGCGACGATGGGACAGGGAAGGGCTAGGAGTGGGAAGAAAGCGGCCATGGCCTTAATGAAGGTACAGCCCAGCATTTGCCTGGTGTGAAAATATGAAACCACGGAAAACCATCTTCAGGACTGCCGACAGTGGGGTTCGAACCCACTATCTCCCGATTACTGGATACTGGCCGCACTTAAGCGACTGCAGCTATCGAGCTCGGTGTTTATGAAACTTACAACCTGACTTTTTACCCCATTCACCATCGTACCATTGTCTGCTGTCCATCACACAACATTGTCCAGTCTTTTTGGACTATCTTACAATCCTGTAACCTATTTATTACTCTATACCAGGGCCTCTCAGGGTGCATGCACCAGTGCATTGCATTGTGTACGGTGCAAAAGACGACTTCGCTTAGTTGACCAGAGTGCAGACGTCCACTCCGAGCTCGATAGCTGCAGTCGCTTAAGTGCGGCCAGTATCCAGTAATCGGGAGATAGTGGGTTGTTGCCAGCCCTGAAGATGGTTTTCCGTGGTTTCCAATTTTCACACTAGGCAAATGCCGGGACTGTGCCTTAATTAAGGCCACGGCCGCTTCCTTCCACTTCCTAGACCTTTCCTATCCCATCGTCGCTATAAGACATATCTGTGTCGTTGCGACGTTAAGCAAAAAAAATAGCGATTTGGAGCAATAGCGCTGTCTCTCTCTTTCCCCACGCCTGTCTCGCTCACTCCGCCTGTCTCCCTATTCCTCACTTGCTCCGTAGCGCTCCAAATCCGAGCCGAGTTGAGCTGAGCTTAGCCGAGTAGCCCAGAGACGAAGCGTTGGTCCGAGCCTAGCCGAGTGGGACCGATGCACTGTGCACAGGAACTCTGCGCCTCAGTTTGCACGCGTGAGATTTTGGGCATTTGAGAGGCCCTGCTCTACGTTGACCCATTCTGACAGAAAACACGTCTATGATGTTGACGCATTGTGCCTGCTCATATATACCCTGGGAAGCATAGGGGGTCGTTACACAGAACGTGTCGTCCGGCTCCATAGCTGAATGGTTGGCGTGCTGGCCTTTGGTCCGGAAGGTCCCGAGTTCGATTTCCGGCCGGGTCGGAGATTTTAATCTTCATTGGTTAATTATGATGGCTCGAGGGCTGTGTGTGTCCTCTACTCGTCATTAAAATTCCTCATAGTCGCGCAGGTCGCGTCGAAAGACCTGAACTAGTTCTCTTCGGAGGTCACACGCCATTATGTTATTACAGAACTTGTTCGGTGCGATGTCCGAAGACTTTTTGGCTACATGGTGTAAATACTAATCTTGTTTTTAACAATCTGAAGTTGTACTTAACAAACCACTATGATCACGGCGAAATACACGCATGCAATATACGACTGTTCGTCCTTTTGATGAAGTAGGCCCTCCAAAAAATATATTTTACGTTAAAACTATCTCTGGACGGACGATCTTTCCCGCCCTGTCATGGAGGACCAAATTCCGAACCTCCCGGCACTGGCCTGCGTAGGCTTTGGTCCTGCTCCACTATTAGCACGTTGCTATGGACACACGAGCTCCAGGCAATTACTGTGCTGCTCTAACCTGCCTTAATTCATCTAATTGACTGTCTCTCTGTCTGTTAATTAAACCGTTGTACCAGCATAATTGTCTCTGAGGGAGCACTCATACAAATACATTTTCAACCAGCTGACCCGTGAGAGAAATTCAAGCAGACTTTAGATGCCATGGTATCTCTTACCCTCTGCCTGAGGAGCAGTAGTCATGGACTGAATGTCCGATGATCGTTATTTATTCAGTTCGTGCGTAATGTTCACGCAGGACAAGGTACACACATATTTTTCGATTACCCTAATAAAAATATCTATTTGAGCCGGCTCCTTGGCTGAATAGTCAGCTTAGTAGCCTTCGGATCAGAGGGTTCCGGGCTTGATTCCCGGCTCGGTCGACTATTTTAACTTCGTCTGGTTAAATCCTCTAGCTCGAGGCCTGAGTGTTAATACACATCTCCGTCTACATACAACACATCGCACTACAAACTACCACAGAAACACGAAATAGTGAATGTATCCCTCAACGTGGGATTGGTGTAAGGAAAAGAAAATCCACAGCCTGTTTCCAGCCATTCGACCGGATCAGAGATGGAATGAATGAAGCCCCGATCTAGCAGCGAGGATAGGAAATACGCCGGCTGCCGAAGCTTGTCGCACTCCTCTGGGGCAATGATAAATGACTGATAGATCCAAGAAAGTCTACGGGGAGGTCCCCATACCTTCTTCCTGATGCAAGGTGCGCGTTGGGGAGTTTTGATCCTCAGACTCATTTTTTAGTGGTCTACGTGGTTGATCCTATGATATTTTCTCGTATCTCCTCTATTTTTACGTTTGATTGAGTTAAAAAGTATGAGTAGCGTGAAATTTGGGTACAGTTTTCACACATGGCTTTATTTTTCGCATTCGTATGTGGCAGCTAGAATCATAAAATTTGGCTCGCATATGACCACTGTTTGTGCCAATGGACTACACTCTGCGGTTCTGTTGAAATATTGACAGCCACCCTTAGTGATATTCGAAAATGATTGTAGCCTCCAACGGTATTCCGCAAATATCCCGCAGAATGGCAGCTTGACGTCTCTCTCGCCTTTTACCCAACGAACAACCCCGAGTTTACAGGAATGATGACGAAAAGGGCATTACGTTACTTCCCTGCTGACAAGCAGCGAGAGAAGTTGCTATGGTAACCGAAAATAGTAATTTTCTCCGTCATTTTTGTAGAGTAGGCAAAATTATGGAGCTAAAATATTTAAAATGAAGGGACGTTTCAAATGTAGTCTACAGATTTTACATAAAATCAGTGGAGTATGATAAAATATCAAATAACTCGTTGATCTCCCTATAAAATCCCAGTCTGTTCCGTGATTTTTAAATAACATGCTGCTGGATGTGTATACTCCGATGAGAGTGGGCGGCACCTGCCATGTATATGTAACTGCGTATTACTGTGGTGGAGGATAGTGTTATGTGTGGTTTGCGAGTTGCAGGGATGTTGGGGACAGCACAAACACCCAGTCCCTGAGCCAAGGGAATTAACCATTCAAGGTTAAAATCTCCGACCCGGCCGGGAATCGAACCATCTGGACCAAGGGCCAGCACGCTAACCATTTAGCCATGGAGCCGGACATTGTGAAGGTGGTCCACGCCCTTACCTGTGGGGATGATCTAGAGATTCAGAGCAAATTTATTTTTATTTTTTGCCCACAGAATGTTTTCGGACAACAATTTGGAAGTTAGGAGCAAGCTGGAAGACACCAGTGGTCTCGCAGCCAAAGGAAGTAGGTTATGAGGACATAACCACTCCGCTAACATAGCTTGCACAAGAAATTAACCAAGGAGAATTCGTTCAGTCTTGACCTAGCTGACTAATGCAGCAAGTTTCAATGATGGCTACTATTCAGAGAGTGGGAGGGTGAGCTTTATCTCCTTTCGGATGCGCACCGTACCCAACACTTCTTTGCTGATGCCTCCGAGGCTCCAGTCGTCGCCGCGACTCGGTCGCAGAAGTGATCCTCAAAACAGATCAACACAGTCCTTGACCTCGTCTGGAGTTCGGCTGTCACCCCAAGAACACTACCAAATACAATGAAGGTGTTACGCTTCCTTGACCTAACGCAGGAAGCTTTCGTGGAGGTGATGGCCCCTCCCCGCCATCACCCGTGGCGACCATTCAGTAAGTCGATGCGCTTTGTCGCCCCCGGAATCCTTTCGGACGCGCACCTCATCCCGCGAATTTGCTAATATCCCCGAAGTTTGAGTCATTCCCGGCACTCGGGACTGAATCCCCGAACAGGGAAAACCCCTGTTCTGAGGAGCAGTGACCTCGTGTCGAGTTTGACTGTCACCCCGACGATATAAACAAGTACAGCGGGGGAGTACCAACCGCGATCGCAGCAGGCTTCCCCGTAGTGATGGCCCCTCCCCGCCATCACCCGTGGCAACCATCCAGAGAGTCAGCACACTTGATCGCCCCCGGAATCCTTACGGACGCGTGCTGGGTGAACGGGGAATAGCGGAAACCTCTTTTACCCTTCTTATATCAACTGAAAGCGGACTGCACAGTAAACGACCTGTTCAACAATAGAATGTTTCTGTCGTGTGTTGGTGTTGACTATGCACCGAATGTGTTGTGACTATAGAGCAGAATGAAGGCCTCTCCCATACCCATTATTTCCTACCAGATCTTACACTAAGGAATAAGGTCATAAGAAAAAAATAACTAAGTTTCTCTCGTATATTATATTGTTTCCCACCTGAAGTGCGCTGTGAAACTCCTGCTCTGGCATTCTATTATGGACACATATTCCTTTAAGGGAATAAAAATGCTGTAGTAGTGTTACTACCTCATTCCTGTAGGCGGTACATCACGCTCAATGAACAGTGATTACTAGGTATGTATCGCAAGTAGGTCTATTATAAGCTCATACATTAAAACGTTTTTGTGGCAATAATAAGTTTGTACGTTTCCTTAGAAACAAGTCCGACATGTCAAGCTTCGAAAAACTGAACCGTAATATTATTTACAGTTTTTCAGAGCATTTCCTTCGTGACATTCAGGCCCAATCGAGGCTTTCATCGACCCGAGAGTCCACATACATGTCCCATAAAAGCTAATTCTTTAAATAGCTAGATAAAATGTCAGAAGCAATCATAAATAACATGTTACATTTAACGTAATTTTAGTATAATATGTCCAGGCTTAAGTTCTCGCTTATTATGTTTAAATTCAATAATCACTCAGTAGCGGTAAATTAATCCATTTGTTTCAGTAAGAACCTGTAAATATTATTGTTACACGAGAACATGAAACCCCCAGGGGCTCTTAACTTGGGAGCGTAGGTTGGCAACCACAGGCCCGTTTTGTGTCCTGGCATTGTTTCCACTTACTTGTGCCAGGCTCCTCTCTTTCATCTATCATACCCGACCTGACTTGGTCAACTTTCGGTCACTTCCGACTCCGGTGGTATTAGGTCCCTAAGGCCTATGGAGTCTTTCGTTTTCATACCCTTCGTGACCCCTGTCTTTCTTTGGCCCATACCTTCATTTCTCGACGTGTGGGATCCCTTCCATTTTTCTCTCGGATTAGTGTTATATAGAGGATGGTTGCCTAGTTGTACTTCCTCTTAAAACAATAGTCACGACCAGAAGAACATGAAAGTAATTAACATCGTCACTTTTTTGTTCCATTCTTTTGCGGAGACCTACAACCATTCAATATCTACAGGAAAGATTTTAATTTGTAGGGTTGCTAATAGCCTATTTTTGCGTTCTGAAGTCTTAAATTTAGCACTTTTTAGCGTTTATACATTATTTTTGTTATTTGCTTTACGTCGCACCGACACAGATAGGTCTTATGGCGACGATGGGATAGGAAAGGCCTAGGAATGGGAAGGAAGCGGACGTGGCCTTAATTGAGTCTCAGCCCCAGCATTTTCCTGGTGTGAAAATGGGAAACCACGGAAAACCATCTTCAGGGCTGCCGACAGTGGGATTCGAACCCACTGTCTCCCGGATGCAAGCTCTCAGCCACGTGCCCCTAACCACACGGCCAACTCGCCCGCTGATACATTTTTGAGTGAGCTTTTTATAGTGTTCTGAAGAAAGACAGAAAGACAGAAAATATGAGTTCATTCATCAAAAGGTATAATATTAACGTGAAACTAAAAATGTTATGATAATCTGCCTACCTAGTCACTGCACTCACGCCTTACATCCCCCTGGACGTGTCATTTTTCGGGTCGCTGAAAGCATATTACCGGAAAGAATCCATTACACATGCACATTCATAGAAATTGAAATTAAAATATGATTAATTTAATGTTGTGAATTATGAGTTAGATTATTTTACCAATTGAATGAATAAAATATATAGGTATAATATTGTCTCATATTATGTTCTAATGACCAACGGATGGTGCTTCATATGATGCACAAGGAGTAATTAGCATAACAATTGAGGTTTAGCAAAGACGATGCTCTTTACAACATAGCCTTAACATGTCGGCCGTCATTCATCAACAATACCTGTGGTCGGAGGACTGGGGAGGCCAATTACGAGATGCCGCGATTGCAGGCGCATTTGATGCCTTCTCTCACGACAGCTCATTGTATACCGTACACGGGTCTCATGCGGCATCACTGACGTGTTGCTGTCCAGCGCCACCTGTTGGCCTCTTTGTGTCAATAAAACCGCATGTCATGCCTATCATGTGTATCAATTATTACCTCTCTACCTCCAATATTCCGTGAAGTATTACTGCCTCGTCAAATGTTAAAGGCCTATTGGGTCACCCTGTATATCCTGCTCTGAGTTGATCAATGTCTTGTTCCAGGTGCCCGCTGTCACTCCGATGCTGTCCGGAAGCAGCGTACTCACTGATGGCTACTCAATGCTTCCCACCACATACCTCCACCCGGCAGCACATCCGTATCTCCACAAGAGCGAGCCCTTCTTCCTATCGCCAGGTAAGTCGGCTATAACTGTAGATAATGCTGATACTCCGACTAGAATGAACTGTGTGTTTAATAAATCAAACATTGCACTTCATCTCCATAAGTGGAAGCATTGCCACAATCAATTCTTGCTTCAATTCTCCTGTACAGGCAGGACTGATGTTAATTACTGCTGTAGTTGCCAATTCGTTCAGGGGATTAGCACGTTTCTGTTCATCGGCACAAGAAACTTTGATTTTGGAAATGTTTCGTAAGTTGTCGTAATATCTATTTTAGTAGATGAACTTACAGATGGGTGGTATCTTGAAATAAATTAATATGTTGACACTTGCTTGGAAGGAGTGAGATCAAATACGTCACATCTCATGACTGTTTGGACGTCATCTGGACCCAGGATTGAAGCACTCAGTTTTGACTTTCAAGTAATGTTATGAAATAAGTCTTAGGTTATGATCACTTTAGGACAAACTGCTCCCTGCAGCTATTTCTAAATGTCTAATAGTCAGAATCTGATCAAGCTCATGGTGGGTTGTTGATATTGCCAAGTGCAGGCATCGTCAATCGAGAGCGAAATGCCTTCGGTGACAGTTTGCTCCCCGCTCTTGAGGAACGAGAGCAGCTTAGCGAGCAAGTAGGGGAAGTGCACGACGAAGTACATACTGCAGACCAGTGGCGCAAAGGTATAGCGCATGGTTCTGGACAGGTTAGATTGCGATACGATACGCGTGAACTCATGTGAGGTGACTGTAGTGTGTTCCCGCTTTTATCCTCACACCAGACGACGTTCAAGCCTAGTCGGTAAATGTCGCATTTACTATGGAAGAGAGTTCAGCACAGCGTAGGCCCTCGACGCCAACAAGTTTCAAACCTTCTTGGGAAGAAGAGTATTTGATACTTCAGGAAAATAACACACAAAATGTTTAATATGTAATAAAATATTGAATCACATTAAAATTTTAATCTGCAGCACCGTTGTTCCTTGTGTCACGCCAAAACGTATGATAAATATGAAGGCCGGGAAAGGATAGCGTCACTAGAAAAACTTAAAAACATATTTGAGGATGTAAGTAGGCCTACATTTCATATTACCCCACTCAACTCTATTTATATTATAATGTTTGACAATTCCTCAGAAATGATTTATTTATGTACTGGTATGTATTTCATTGCTGTTGTTCATATGGTAACATTTCCGAGCGGCAAGTACAGTACTGCCACGGTATGCAACCCGCCTGTCCGCTGCTCTCTTGTCACGTGACTGACAGCCGTCCCGAGCGGAGCAAGTAACATTGGCTCCCTGGAGCAATTGCGTGATGACGTCTGGTCAAGTGGATTCTTGGTAATTTAGGTGTAGGCCTACTTATAGACAGATCTACAAAGAAAATGAAGATATTTAAAAAATAAAGGAACTTCGTGGTTTTATGTGACCGTCGATATCGTGGTCATAGCCATGGTACTTCCAGTTTTACGTGGAATCTGAACTACTGAAACATAAATATTTAATTTCAAAAATCCAGGTGCGTCGGCCGAACTTCCAGCCACAAGCAACCTGGAGAGAAGCTAGCGACAATATATCTCGGTTATCATACTCCCAACGAAGAAATGAATGTAATTGTGTGAATATCCTACCCTGTCCGGAAATTGGAGATCAAACGGTCGGGTCACAAGAGCGGTCCCACTTCCAACATTTTAATGTCAGATAATATATAGCCCTACTGTACACAGAAACGAAGTCATTCTTCTGTAATGATAGTTCAAGGCTAAAACGAAGACACGTTTGGTTTGTTGTGTTGTTTGATGTGGAAAGAAGGATTCTCAAAGGTCCTTCCAAGTCTTTCAGGTAGGCTAAACCTTTGAAGCTTTCAAAACGTGGACCTTCAGAGAATGTTAAAAATTTCGTAGGTTGTTACCGGCAAGTGAACAGGCGTTGGTCGAGAACTCCTCAAGACGATCAGCACTATCATCATCATCATCTGCTTACCCTCCAGGGTCGGCTTTTCCCTCGGACTTAGCGAGGGATCCCATCTCTACCGCCTCAAGGGCAGTGTCCTGGAGCTTCAGACTCTTGGTCGGGGGATACAACTGGGGAGTATGACCAGTACCTCACCCAGGCGGCCTCACCTGCTATGCTGAACAGGGGCCTTGTGGAGGGATGGGAAGATTGGAAGGGATAGGCAAGGAAGAGGGAAGGAAGCGGCCGTGGCCTTATGTTAGGTACCATCCCGGCATTCGCCTGGAGGAGAAGTGGGGAAACCGCGGAAAACCACTTCCGGGATGGCTGAGGTGGGAATCGAACCCACCTCTACTCAGTTGGCCTCCCGAGGCTGAGTGGACCCCGTTCCAGCCCTCATATCACTTTTCAAATTTTCGTGGCAGAGCCGGGAATCGAACCCGGGCCTCCGGGGGTGGCAGCTAATCACGCTAACCACTACACCACAGAGGCGGACGATCAGCACTATCGCCTATGGAAATCCGTTACTCTCCAATGAAGTCTCCAAAATGTGGGCCGCGTAGGGATTCATCATACTCGGATACGGCAGTAATCTGTAAGCAGATGGAATATTTCTCTCTGAGACAGACTTGAAGCCAGCATACTTGTATTTACGCCAACTGCTAACAACAACATTTCAAACGAAGACACCAATGGCGAGGTGCATGCTGTAAATGACATGGAGTGTGCCATGAATTCACTGCTTGTTCGTCATGATGATCCTCTTGACTGCAGAAGCAGAGCCTTCCCTCTCATTCTTACTGCTCTCACGACACACTGGGAACAGTTCACAAGACGGTTATTTTGTAAACTGGTCATAGTCTCACGCAGTGACATCTCGTCAATATGGGCCTATTCAGAACTTCTCTCTAGCATCCTCTCTGAAAATACTCCGTATCATGCCGTAACTTAGTATTTGACGGACCACTGTCCTCAGTGTCACTACTACCTGCGGTGGAATTTTACTCCCACTTTCATCATTCTGGGTCATTGGTATTAGATGAAATGATTACATACAAATAGCCTAGATCTTGCAGGATCATAAAATTTGATCAGTTGCTGGAGTCCATCAGAACCGTTCGGACTAGTTATAAAAGGAGTGAGAGAGAACTCTAGCCTAATGGTAGAAAACTAAATGTCGGGTTTTCCATCCTGTTTTCACATGTATGCTATCGTATTTTAATGAATGATCGAAGTTTTTTTATTCACAAATAATAATACCGACTGTGTGTGGTGAATTCTCTCTAGTGAAATTACGACTATGAATTCGTTGTCTGAAGGATTTCTGTATTTATTGATCTGATTATTTAACGACGAGTTAGATAAACCATCCTGCTATCCAGGGATCACGTCCTTATACTTTGGCAAATTTAAGTCCTAAATATTCTGAGTCTGGGTAGATAGGCTACTACTCTCATAATGATATCTGGTATTTTCAAAAAATTGAAAATATAATCAACCCTGACTTTGAGGTAAATTAGCCTATAGATTTACAGCAATTGTACCGCAAGTTCCTTGGATCCCTTGGTGTGGGCTACTCGGTGGTTATTTTTTCAAAAGCTTTTTTACGTCGCACCGACACATATAGGCCTTATAGCGACGATGGAATTGGAATGAGTAGGAGTGGGAAAGAAGCGGCCGTGGTCTTAACTAAGGTACATCCCCAGAATTTGCCTGGTGTGAAAATGGGAAAGCACGGAAAACCATTTTCAGGGCTGCCGACAGTGGCGTTCGAACCCACTATCTCCCAGATGCAAGCCCACAGCTGCACGCCCCTAACCGCACGGCCAACTCGCTCGGTGGTTATCTTTCGTGAGGCAAACGGAGTGATTTGTGAGTCGGCGTTACGTTAATGACAATTTACTCGACTGAGGTCTGTATATCATCGTTGCCGGGACAAAACCTCTTATGTGATAATATTTCTGGAGATATACTGACCCGCAGCTCATACATTATGAAGAGCGAGAATGCCTTGACGATATTCACACAGTATTGCACCTTAGATGACAGAACTTTACCGGCCAGAGTTCTAAGCTAAAGTATTGCACATAGGAGGTTTTGTCCCGGCAGCGACGATATTTTGAAGTTGATACGTTTTGCACTTGCCCTTGTGCGTTCCATTGGACCCTTAAACTAGTATCAAATTCTCGGCACAGCTGGGTTCAGACTGCATAGCCTCCCGAAATTTAGCCAGTAGCGCTAAACACTAAACCAAGGATGTAAGTTAAGGGTGTATTCTTCTCGAAGGCAGGTCCGAACCTCCGCAGAGGTGTGCCTGAGCCGGAGTTTAGGTACGGTAGGGTGGCCAGTTCCTTTCCGCTCCTCCATTTCCTTACCCGCCACGTACAGCGCGTGGCAACCCATCCAAACCTTGACCACGCCCAATGCTTAACTTCGGTCATCTCACGGGGTCCGGTGTTTCAACACAGCTACGGCCGTTGGCAAACCAAAGATGTGATTCGTCACAAATCCTCACTCTGTAAAAAGTACGGGAGAGAGTTGAGGTGTGACCTTTTACTGTGCATCATGTGTGTGAACGACCACTCCTCTCCAACCCAATAAAATCAGTCATTTTTTATTTATTTTGCTAGTGATTCAACGTCGCACTAACTCAAATAGTTTTCCGGTGACAAAGGGGTAGGGAGGGTGAAGGATTACGAACTAGGCGGCCGCGGTCTTAGTTACGGTACAACCCCAGCATTTCCTTGCTGTGTAGGGTAATAACCAACTGTGATAAACCATCTTCACACTACCGATGATAGGACTTTATCCCCCATCTCCTGACTGGAAGCTTACAGCTACGTGGGTAAAATACAGATTTAAAACCAACAACAATTCTAAACGAAGCATTAGGAAACTTCGTGTCAGTAGCCGAACAGTCATTGGTCAAGATGACGATTTTATGCTTCACTGTAACTCGTTTTTTACCCTTTTTACCGTTCGAATAAGACTCTCTGTGGAGCAGTGGTAGAGTATCGGCCTGCAAATTCCAAAATCGCGGGTTCAAATCCGACAGAGGTAGTTTGAGTTTAGAAAAGTCCATTCGACACTGCATAACGTACGATGGCGCTCGTAAAATGTATCTGATGATACATTTGGTGTTTATTCTACAAAATTAGTTAAAACTCTGCCGCGGACCACCCAACAGGGATCCGGTATACTCTGCCATCTAGTAGGGTAAAATGGAAACTCAAAACCGCCACGCAGACAGCCTAAATGGTGACACAATGGTGCACATGGCAGCTGAGACCATACGATTATTATTATTAGACTATTATTATTATTATTATTATTATTATTATTATTATTATTATTATTATTATTATTATTAGATTCGTCGAGCTGACCACGCGTCAGATCATAATCTGCAGTCCTTCAGATTGAGCAGCGGTCGCGGCCAATGCCCCTCGGGGCCAGTAGCGCCAGGGGATGCATCTTATTTTATTCAAAAAATATTTTTTTAAATTTGTTTTACGTCGCACCGGTTCAGATAGGTTTTATAGCGACGATGGGATGGGAATGGCCTAGGAGTGGGAAGGAAGCGGCCGTGGACTTAATTAAGGAACAGCCCCAGCATTTGACTGGTGTTAAAATGGAAGCCACGGAAAACCATCTTCAGGACTGCCGACAGTGGGGTTCAAACCCACTATCTCCCGGATGCTCAAATAAGATTGGCTGATTACTTAAGTCTTCTCGTATTTATTTTTCTGGAGAACTAACTTATCTGTATAATGTTATCTATTTTTAAAACCAAAACTTTTTTTATACTAATCTCAAACCGAAACAAATACTTTGCATGATATCATGAACAGCCTATAGGAAATACAGAATTTGTAGGTGTACGTCCCTTATTCACTGTTAATCTCTGTATTCAAACTAAACCGGAGATTGTTAAGTTATATAATCTGGTAGATGGGTGCGTTGAACGGTTGCCTACGTTATACACTCAGAAGGCCGTGAAAGAACCGTTCTGATAAACGGCTCGGCGTTGTTTGAGAATTCACCGCTAGATCGCATTGTTTAAACCTGTTAAACCGTTAGAGTTTTATTAGGCGGGGATACATAATTCATCACACTTTGATTGAATGAATAGATATGACACACTTATGGGAAAAATAAAACATTAACTTCACTTTTCAATAAACAACTACTGTAATAATAAACGTTAAATACCTGTAAATATTCTGCTCCATAATGAGAACCATAATTTTAGTACTTACCGACTCAGAGGTTTTGTCAGGAAATTCTTCACGAAATCAATGTAATTTGTAACATTTCTTGCATGATTGCCAAGTATTGGTTTGAGGAACTTCGTTGCAGTAATGTAAAGGAGTGGCTCCTGATTACATTCCTCACATATACATGTTTGTATGAATTTGGGAGCAACGAACAATTTAAATTTTCTAAGTAGGTACGTAATTGCATTTTGTACATATGTATGGCATGCGAAGTGAAATTAAGAATATTTCTCAAGAATAAAACGAACTTTCTCGATGGGTAACGCAATGTGCCTCGGTCTTGTGACTAAATTAGATACATCTTTAGACTGTTGGTATTGACACCCGAAAGTTGCTCTAGACAAAACGAGCACTGTACGTTGTCCTCGGCAATTCTACCAAGTATCCACCCATCATAGCCAATGATGTCAGTTTTATTGAGACTGGGCATTCTAAAAAAAAAGATAATTAAAGACGTCTTATACAAGAAAATAAAATTATTTCTAGCTGATACATGAACAACATAGCTACCTTCTATTGGTAAGTCAAGTAATTCTAAAATAGCCTTGCGTAGAAAATTGTAGTTAATTTTCTGCAACTCTACCTCGGCACGTTGCTGCTTGATGGCATGTAATGACTTGAACGTCTTCCCTTCTGCATTAATTGTAATCGACGTATTTATCATGCCAGTTTTCAATGTTTTTTCCGTGTTACAAACATCATCTCACATCCATCATATCATGAAATGAACCTTTCCTTCGTAAATGACTGAATGTGGTACTTTTTAATTTGCTTCAGACCATTTCTGCTTTATTATAGCGTCTGCGGCGTAGAATTCAAGCCAAATATGATCCTGTTTCATCCTTTCATCATCCTCTATAAAGGACGGTTCTCTACAGAGCTCGTACAATAATCTCGATTACGTGTTCATAGGTACGCATAATATTCGCTCAGAAATCTTGCCTTTATTTTCTCTTAAGTTCTTAGATCGGCTAAGGATAGTTTTTTCCCGAATAATTTTGATAACATAGGCAACTTGGGTTGACTGCAGCATGAAATAATTTTAGTGTTGCTCTTGTGGAGAGTTTGTGGAGGTCGTTAGTTTTATATATTGCTCTGATAGATGCTACTGCTCTCAATCAATCAATCAATCAATCAATCAATCAATCAATCAATCAATCAATCAATCAATCAATCAATCAATCAATCAATCAATCAATCAATCAATCAATCAATACTGATCTGCATTTAGGGTAGTCGCCCAGGTGGCAGATTCCCTATCTGTTGCTTTACTAGCCTTTTCTTAAATGATTTCAAAGAAATTGGAAATTTATTGAACATCTCCCTTGGTGAGTTATTCCAATTCCTAACACCCCTTCCTATAAATTAATATTTGCCCCAGTTTGTCCTCTTGAATTCCAACTTCTCCCGTATATGTATTGTGGTTTTGCGCAGAGATCCAAATGTAATTGAAGGAATTAACCAATACGAGATATTTATATTTTATAAGACAGGAAGGACACACTAATGCTTTGAAGAGCTATCTTCACAATGTTAATTCTCGGCAAGGACAGTTCTAAAACTTGCCACCTAGCGGAAGAAAGGTGGAACAGTTGTGACCACCTTTTTGGCTTGAAAAGGCCTGCATTTCACGGCCTTGTGAGTGTATAATGTAGGTAACGATTGAACGTATATTCTATAAACTGAGCATGTCAAGAAAAGTAGACTATGCTGAATTATAAACATACAGTCATTCTCCTTATCATTCACAACAATTGAAATCACAGTAAGATGGATTGAACGCTGGGTGCGTGTTTTTAAATACGAAGACAAGGATTACGCCAGTTAAAACACAAAAGCCACAGATGGTACATAATCTGCCCTTGTAGTTGCACAAATGGCAATGCAAGGGTTCAATGAGATTAGTTTGCATATTAATCTGTCCAAGTCAGTATGTATTAATATTGTTCAAGGTAAGCTCATTGGTGAAGATACCTCAACTTACGAAGACGTCAAGAGTATCTCTCCAGGAGAATCAATCAAATATTTGGGAGTAAACTTTGAGCATATTGTCACATTCAGTTCTCAAGCTTCAATGATTAATCTAAAGCAAGTTAGAATCTCTGGTGTCCTCAATTCTTTTACAAACTAATAAAAAAGTTCTGTGTTCTAAATACCTCAATTTGTCCATCTCTTATTTGTCAGTTTCATACAATTCCCTTTGAGCAAACTCCTGTCAAATTGCTAGAAAATTCAGATAAAATTATCAGATGCACATTGAAAGAAATCTTACAAGTTATCGCTGATTATGCGGACACCACACTATACAGACCTAGGAAATTCAAGGGACTAGCGTATTTCACCATCCAGTCTGTGACGTTAGTAAGGTTACTGCAGCATGCACTACAGTATCACCGATGGAAGAAAAGAGTGTTCTGTGACTTTGGATGGATTTACAGCAGAGGCAAAAAAACTTACTGTAAACACTATCTTAAAATTTGACAGTATAAAGCTGTACGCAACCCCCGGGCCGCTGTATTTGATGTGGCCCAGTGTAGTCAAACATAACATTAAATAGTGTTTGAATAGAGTATGCTGATTCAGGTGCCATTTTGAGTCTGCCAGCTAGACAGAGCGACTGCAATGGTAAGTTATCAGCTGACCTTGGAAACTACTAGTTAGTACAGCGCCATCAAATACGCTACTCCTAGGACTTATCTTAAAGATTAGTTCAACAACAGACTTCAAAGATGTTCGAAAAATCGAAAACCGTTTAAATTATTTTCTTTGCCATTTCATATTGAAGCTGAGCCTGAGACAGTGCCTAAAACTTTTCAGATGGGATACTGATATTCAAAGTAACCCTGAATTTAAAGCCAAATTTGCTGCAGTGTCACTCCTTGATTTCTACCAACTCTAATGTATTGTACCATTTGGAAATGAAAATGACAACTATATTTGGCAGCATCTTTGTGTCTGAATAGCCATTTTCCGTGTTGGAACATTTGAAACCCACAGGACAAATATTTGGAAGGAATTATGCGAACTGCAATATCGAACATTGAGAAGTTAACAAAATGCAAGTAGTGCCACGTTCTCATTAATCTGTAAAAATCTGAGGTTTAGACATGATACTGTATAGACTTTTGTAGGGATAAAAAGGGGATTCTGGGCCAAGGGCTAATGCGCAAGATGGCCGCTATACATGGGCTCTTATTGGACTAACTCCTGGGACCTGGGCTAGGGGCTACTGCGCAAGATGGCGGCTATACATAGGCTCTTATGGAGAAAGCTAGCCATGGGGAGACATAGGGCTTAAGGAGACGGCCTATGGCGATTGCACAATATGGCGGCTATACCCGGGCTCTTATGGAGAAAGCTAGCCCAGGGGCTACTGCGCAAAATGGCAACTATACATAGGCTCTTATGGAGAAAGCTAGCACAGGGACACGTATAGGTGCAAGATGGCTGCTATACTGTGTTCACATGGACTGAACTCTAGAAAGCTGCCTTATGGGCTTACAACTTGTAACTTATGTTCTATCAGTTTTATCACCTAATTTTTGGGAACTGAGGCAGGGGCTAGTAGGCAAAATAACTGCTGTACATTGGTTTCATAGACTAACTTTAAGGAGCTGGGTTATCGCTCATCCTTCTCACCAGCTGTCCTTCATAACTTTAGTTTAGCACAGGAAGCAGTGTCAAGAAAATAAAGTGAAAGTCTTTACGTTTCCCAGAGAACTGTGCTCTGCGTCATCAGAAGAAAATCTTGACTGTCCACGAGAAAGGCTTTTTAAACAATGACTTTTTGAAATTTAGACGTTCTACTCCTAATAGAAGTGGAAATGGTACGTTAATTCGTCACCAGATGGCTCCCTGACGTGGCACAGCGCTAGCGTTCGAAGCGGAAGCTGATCGAACCATCAGAATCAGTCTAAGAGAGTCACATAACATGTGTACGTAACATTGACAGGTGTATGACATTGACACAAGCCTGGAATGATACATCTGGCGATGAGGAACGTACGCATTTGGTAAACACCGAGACGAAATAACAATAGTGAAGGGATGGGCCGTGAAAGCATCAATGGCAAATTTGAAGTTTATGTAAATCATCCTATATTACTGCCAATAAGTTACTAAGTAATTGTGTATGTGTCGTTAACAAATCATAAACATTAATAAGACGTACCTATAGTCTATGGGAGCTCGGTAGATAGAGCGCTGCGGCCCACCATCAGAACTTCCATAAAAAGTAACTTATTAGTCCCCAGACTCGTAAGGTAGCCCTCAGGCTTCGCAAGGTTAAACACCTTTAGTATAAATGAAAGATACTCGTACGTACACTGGAAGAAATCAAACCTCAGAAATGTGTTATTGGTACCTCTGCGTGCTGTTCCGTGAGGGTGTACCGACATGTGAAATCATTACAAGGGAAATATCAATGCACCGCACGTTATAGAAGATCGAAGAAATCACGTCCAATGGATAAAACCAACAGAACTCATCACGTCCAACCAATACAGTCCATTTAAGCTAGAATTGGTATACATGCCGTTTGTGCTTTTCGATTTCCTATCAAGCTGAAACGTGGATTATTGTACAGCCGCATTTCTACGCTTCTGATCATGGGCATGGTATATGTGGGGAAGCAAGTTCCAGTAATCATAGTAGACGTTACAATGATGAGCCATCATTCTCTTTGGACTTAGAATATTGTTTGTTAATATTCGTGTCATTGCATAGTCCAACTGCAGTTCAGACATTCCAAAACGTAATTTGTTCGTTTCTTAATCCGAGTGGGGGGATGGGGGTAAAGAATCAACGAAGTCCAGTTATTGTTTAATGAGATAATAAATTGCGCAGGTAAATTAAAACATAATGTTTTGATAGTTTCAGGATGAAACAACTTGACATTCTGTAAAAAAAAAAATGTAAAATATTATCAGTCGGAAAAGCGCAAAGGTATCTGAGTTTATGCTTTTGAAACTTGATTTCCTTTCTCCTGTAAACTATCTGTTAACTTTCCCCATGCACCTGTACCATTCAAATTGAATCGAGTGTACCGTGTTCTATATTGTCCCCAGGTCTGCCGTTCGGCTCTTTGTTTGCCGGTGGCGCAGGAGAGCTCAGCTCTAAGCACTGTCGTCGACGCAAAGCACGGACGGTCTTCTCAGATCATCAACTCACAGGGCTTGAAAAACGCTTTGAAGCTCAACGGTACCTTTCAACTCCAGAGCGGGTGGAGCTGGCGAATGCGCTCAATCTCTCAGAAACACAGGTACGTCCACAATATTTCTTCGTCAAGTAGGCTGTACTATATAATATCCAAAACTTTACTAGCTGTGTGCTTAGTTTGTTGTAGTAATTATTATCACCATCACTGTGTACTGTATGTATCGATGTGTTCCCTTGGCCAACGACGTAGCCATGTTGAAACAATGGATCCCGTGAGATCTCCGAAGTTAAGTAATATTGGACGTGATCAACACTTAGATGTTTTGCCCACGTGCTGTTGGCTAGAAGAAGAGCGGAAAGTGGCGTAAATAAATTCCGCCTCAGAATGCCCGGTCAGCGGCCCTTGGCCTAGCTGCTTTTTTCTATTTGCTTCACGTCGCACTGACACAGATATGTCATACGGCGATGATGGTTAGGAAAGGCCTGGGAATTGGAAGGAAGCAGCCGTGGCCTTAATGAGGTACAGCCCCGGCATTCGCCTGATGTGAAAATGGGAAACCACGGAAAACCATCTTCAGGGCTGCCGACAGTGGGGCTCGAACCCACTATCTCCCGATTACTGGATACTGGCCGCACTTCAGCAATTGCAGCTATCAAGCTCGGTCCTAGCTGGGGGTCAACGTTGAGTTTTGGATAAGGCACCTGGTTTAAATACAGTAGCCTATAGCCTACTAAGCGTTCATCTTCCTTTATTAGTAGACTATTATCCTCCTGTGGGTGGGGGTGATAGAATAACACCCTCGGTATCCCCTGCCTGACGTAAGAGGTGATTAATAGAGGCCCCAAGGGCTCTTAACTTGGGAGCGTGGATTGGCGACCACGGGGATCTTTAGCTGACTCCTGGCATCGCTTCCATTTACTTGTGCCAGGCTCCTCACTTTCATCCATTATATCCGACCTTCCTTGGTCAGCCCTTTTGGTTTTCAGACCCTGACAGTATTAGGTTTGAAAATCTTAGGGTGTCTTTCATTTTCACACCCTTCGTGAGCCTTTTCTTTCTTTGGCCGCCACCTCATTTCTCTCTCTAATTAGTGTTATAATAGTGGATGGTTGCCTAGTTGTACTTCCTCTTAAAACAATAATCACCACCACCACCATTAGCAGACTATTAAATAATTTGAAATTGAACATTTGGTTTGCGACGAATTGCTCATACTATTCTAAAGAGTTATGTTATTGGTTCTACGACACACTAATTTCTTTTACGATTTTGAGTTACTCCGAGGTGCCGGAATTTCGTCCCACAAGAGTGCTAAATCTACCGTCCGACCCATTGACTGAATGGTCAGCGTTGAGGCCTTCGGTTCAAAGGGTCCCGGGTTCGATTCCCGGCCGGGTCGTGGATTTTAATCACATCTGATTAATTCTTCTGACCCGGGGACTGGGTGTTTGTGTTCGTCCCAACACTTTCCTCTTCATATTCAGACAACACACTACACTACCAATCACCACAGACACACGCAGTAGTGATTACGTCCCTCCGTATAGGGTTGGCGTCAGGAAGGGCATCCGGCCGTAAAAGAGGGCCAAATCCACATGTGCAACGGAGTTCACACCCGCGACCCCACAGATGCGGGGAACGCGGTAGAAAAAATAATAAGAATAAGAAGAGGAGTGGTAAATCTACCGCCACGATGATGGGGTATTTGATACCTTTACATACTATCGGACTGAGCCAGGATTGAGCCCACCAACCGCTTGAGCAATTCAGCCCGGATATTCTGAATAGTATAATAACTTTCTGCTTCATCCTCCTCTTTCTGGCCTTTATCTCAGTTTCCTAGGGCCGGCACATCATGTGGATTTGGCCCTGTTTCACGGCCGGATGCCTTTCCTGACGCCAACCTTACATGAATGGATGTATACACTATTGCGTGTTTCTGTGGTGGTTATTACACTGTGTGATACACTATGTGTACACAAATAGATATGTATTCGGACGAAGACAAATAACCAGTCCCCGAGCCAAAGGTATTAATTTTATGCATTTAAAATCACTTACCCGTTCTCCCAACAGACCCGTAACGATTTATAGGATGTTGCAGGGTGCAGTCCTAGAATTTTACACAGTTTAATAGCGTGTGTCTCTGGACTGCCAGGACCACTCACTAGACTGTTCAGCCGTTCTCCAGGCTTCATTGACTAGGATGTGACTACAGCTACCCGCACCGTGAAGCACTGAATTCCGAAATGTCCCTGTTTTATCCATCAAAATATTGAACATGTACAAGAAATGACCAAGGAAATGTAGCCTAATTTGTGATGTATGTCTTAGGTTGCAAATCTAAACGACGAATAATAAAGTAATTATTGACGGTTTTAGGTTTTCGGTTGTTTATTTGTAGCAGTTTATCTAAGCTATAAATGTGAACTGTTACCTCCTGAATTAAAAACATTCCAGTTATTTAGGCCTTTTCAATCGTGAAATAACCAGCGTTTCGCTTCAGTGTAGCAGTGGGCTTTTCATTTGGATTGCCATACGGCTATTACACTATTGAGACACCACTGCAAGCTTCCTTTGTAGGACAACGCAGTGACAGTGCACTAGGGGAAGCATGTAGGGCCTACCTCTACTTGTACAAATGTCTACCTTTAACTTCTATGCCTATATCAAAAATAACAATTAAGATCCCAGAAGGACACCATGATAATTTAATATCTTCGATTGCAAATTTTAAAAACATTCAAACTATTCAGGCCTTTTCAACCGTGAACTGATATTATTATTATTATTATTATTATTATTATTATTATTATTATTATTATTATTATTATTATTATTATTATTAATGATTTCCTCTTGGCATTTTTGCGACTGCTTGGGGTCGGCATGACGTGACGATTATGATCAGATTTGCGAGCGGATGCCCTTCCCAACACCAACTCTATTTGAAGGAATGTATTCACTATTGAGATAATTAGGCCTACCCTCCTTACAGAAGACTTTTCTTCGATAATGCTTTGATTCTTTTTTCTTTTCCAATTTGCTTTACGTAGCACCGACCGACATAGATAGATCTTATAGCGATGATGGGATAGGAAAGGGCTAGGAGTGAGAGGGAACTAAGGTACAGCCCCAACCAGCATTTGCTTGGTGTGAAAATGGAAAACCACGGAAAACCATCTTCAGGGCTGCCGAGAGTGAGGTTCGAACCCAATATCTCCCGAATGCAAGCTCGATAGTGGTTTAACGTCGCCAAACACATCGAAGATTTTCGGCAGCGTAAGGATAGGAAAGGTAGCGGCCGTAGCTTTAATTAAAGTAGCCCACAGCCTCAGCATTTTCCCGGAGTGAAAATGGGAAACTACGGACAATTAATTTCAGGGATGCCAACGGTGAGATCCGAATCCACCATCTCCCGAATACAAGCTCAGAGATAGGCCTACGTGATCTAAACAGCACAACCAATTTGCTCGGTAGGCTACTACAGAATACACAAAATCTCTGGAGATAATACAGCTAGCGCTGTCTTAGAAGAATAAGCGTAAAATAAGAGGACTCTAAAACGAACATCAGTAGGCCTATCTTGGAACAGGCCAGTACCACAAGCACTGAGGCGATGATTTTATTATCAAATATCAACCTCAATGGGTCAGCTACGTCATCTACCTTCCAATGCAAGTGATTATTTCCGAACTGAAGGGCGGACAGCAAAGAAGGTAGCCTACAACGACATTCTGTGGTCTAATGATGAAAGAGTGAGCCTGATGTTATAGCAACTAGGAGGATGTGGCGTCTGATTGTTGGATGTGGCCATGTGTCGAAGAAATTGAGACGTCAAATTGAATGTGCACTCATAACTTTCCTGAGAATCAACCAATTTGAATAGTTAAGAGCTGAAATGAAAGAGCTTGATCCACTGGGTGTTGTTAGGTCAAAACAAACTCCGTACCTCAATTAGAACCAAAAATATGATTGCTTCAAAGAGACAAGAAATTGAAAAAATGAAATAATTTGAGGAAGGCGGAAGTTAAGTGATTTATAGTAGGCTACCTGATGATAAATCTGTGCATGAATTCCTTTCAGTTAAAAAAATGAAGGAAATCGACCGGATAGAATGGCCGGACTGACTGACTTTAGTTTTTATAATTGTTTAAATATATAGTCTAGGTAATAATAATAATAATAATAATAATAATAATAATAATAATAATAATAATAATAATAATAATAATAATAATAATAATAATAATAATAATAATAATAATAGACTAATAATGAAACGGCGTATGGCTTCTAGTGCCGGGAGATCCCAGGGCGGGTTCGGCTCGCCAGGTGCAGGTCTTTTGATTTGACACCTGTAGGCGACCTGCGCGTCGTGATGAGGATGAAATGATGATGAAGACAACACATACTCCCAGCCCCCGTGCCAGGGAAATTAATCAATGATGGTTAAAATTCCCGACCATGCCGGGAATCGAACACGGGACCCCTGTGACCAAAGGCCAGCACGCTAACCATTTAGCCACGGAGCCGCGGAAATAATAATAATAATAATAATAATAATAATAATAATAATAATAATAATAATAATAATAATAATAATAATAATAATAATAATAATAATAATAATAATCTACCTGAAAACATGTAAAATAATTAAATAATGAAATTAATATTGAATAAAATACTTTGACGGTTGATCCACTTGAATAAAGATTGAATTCACGGTTTAAATTGTCGATTTCGTTTCTTAATACAGTCCGTTGTTATTGGACAGGCATTTCCAAAATACACTGCATACCATCAGGCTAAGAATGTGGACCACGGCAAAGCCTAACCATTTGGAGAAACAAAGAGACGCTCATTTTGAGAGTCAATGCGCAGGTGGAGTTGAGTCGTGTTCATGTGGTGGGAGCGAACAAGGGGCGGGGCAAGTGGGAGGGGTGGGTGTGGAACACAGCACACGAGCCGCCCGGCTGAAACTTTCTTGTGTACAAGCAGGACCGACAAGGCAGAAGCGTAATCATAGCGTTATCATAGATGCTATAACGAGAGCTCCAGGTTGTATTAATAATTTCCCGAGCAATGTAGTTGCGAGTGAAATATTATCTAGAGGGAATCTGGTCCTCGAGTTGTATTTATTGTGACTACTTATATGAATAAATAGAAAATTAAATATTTATTACATAAGTGCGGTAATATAAAAGAAATCAAATAGCCGATATAGCTATTCATGACAGAGAGAGAGAATAAAACTTTCGACGCAGAAACGTAAATTTTTATTTTCACATGTTAACTCTTTGGACGGCAGTCTATAAATATGTCGGCTTCAAAAGAATAACACCGTTACTTAAATGTAGTACTGAAGGCAACTGAAGCACGATATTACAGTGAAGAAGATATACCTGAAGATGTTTTGACTGTTCTATTCTGATAAATTTACATATAAACGAGTGCACATAGGAGAGATAATCGAAATCGATAATTTTATCGCGAAATACAGCTGTTGACTTGTTAAAGTTCCTGATACTTTTTACACCAATAGAAGGGTGCATGTCTAGTGTCGTAGCGTTTCGTCCGAATTCCAGAAACAGGCCGCTTAGGATGAAGATGATGCTTGTTGTTTAAAGGGGCCTAACATCTAGGTCATCGGCCCTTAATGGTTCGAAATGAAACGGCATGCAATGACAATTTAAAAGTCCAAAATTCATCCACTGACTAGAATTTAAAACGTGATGATGAAGAATGAAATTATAAGTATGAATTTAAAATAATAAGTGGAGCCAACTCACAACACTGAAAATTAAAATATTTCCAAAATCGATTCACAGGCTAGAATTCAAGATGATGACGATAAACAATGATTATGATCTTAAGACAATCAGTGGATCCGACCCGCAATGCCTCACCTTCCGAGAAACTATATTGAAAAATTAGTATTACTGACCAAGGGGCTGCTTACAAAGCACCGGGCAAGTTGACCGTGCGGTTAGGGGAGTGAGGCTGTGAGCTTGCATCCTGGAGATAGTGGGTTCGAATCCCACTGTCGGCAGCCCTGAAGATGGTTTTCCGAGGTTTCCCATTTTCACCTAATTAAGGCCACGGCCGCTTCCTTCTAACTCCTAGGTCTTTCCTATTCCATTGTCGCCATAAGACATATCTGTATCGGTGCGACGTAAAGCCACTAGAAAAAAAAAAGCTTACAAATCAAAATTCAGAATCGATGATTCTTGTTGTCCTAAGGGGTCCAAAATCAAGATCATCGCCCCCCCCCCCCACCTCATAATGGTACTATCGCTAGTAAAATAGAACCATGGTATTTCTCAAGTGGCGGTACTAATCAAGAGTAGCGTACACTCGCGGTGTTCCAAACGTTAGGGTACTACTCACAAATATTGTACGTCGTACAGGTAACGCAGACCTATGGGGTCACGTAAGTTAATGACGCCACTCATAGGCAACGCAAACCCGTGGTTTTCCTCATCTAGGTGTACTAATAAATGGGCGCCGGTATTCCCGTGGTGTTCGTCATATTGTGGGTACTAATCACAGGCAACGCAGACCCACGGTGTCGCTCATATAGTGGTACTAATCACAGGCAACGCAGACCCACGGTGTCGCTCATATAGTGGCACTAATCACAGGCAACGCAGACCCACGGTGTCGCTCATATAGTGGCACTAATCACAGGCAACGCAGACCCACGGTGTCGCTCATATAGTGGCACTAATCACAGGCAACGCAGACCCACGGTGTCGCTCATATAGTGGTACTAATCACAGGCAACGCAGACCCACGGTGTCGCTCATATAGTGGCACTAATCACGGGTACCGGAAACCCACAGTGAACCACTCTCTGCTGCTACTAATCACAGACCTATTGTGTACCCAACATAGCGGTACTACTCGCAAGTAAAGGGGATCCATGGTGTTCCCCGCGCGATGGTGCTAATCACAAGGAGTTTCATGGTTCTAATACAAACATCCCTTGGTCGCCCCTTTCAGTCGGCTCTTACGTCAGACAGGGGATACCGTGGGTGTATTCTTCGTGTGCGTCCCCACCCACAGGGGGTAGACAGAGAGTAAAAAGAATAAAAAAGAAGGGATCCGTCACTTCGAAGAATGAAGTAATGAACGAAGAAAGGCAAGGGCCACGAAGGGCGTGAAAATGAAAGACTCCCTAGGCCTCGGATGCTCTAATACCATCGGGATCGGAAAAGAACAAGAGTTGACCAAGGGAGGTCAGACAGGATAGATGAAAGTGAGGAGCCTGGGCACAAGTAAATCGAAGCAATGCCAGGACTCAGCTAAAGGCCCCGTGGTCGGCAACCCACATTCCCAAGTTGAGAACCCCTGAGGCCCCTTTTAGTCGCCTCTTACGACAGGCAGGGGATATCGTGGGTGTATTCTTCGTCTGCATCCCCCCACCCACAGGCCGCTTGGGGTTCGACTTGCTACCTGACTGAGTCGCGTTTCGTCCCAGGCCTACCATCCTAATAGTGTTTAATGACGTTTTAAAATCCATTGTTTATCGCTTAAGTGTGATAGCGCCAGCCACAGCTGTGTGCCCTCTTTAAATGGCATTTCTATGAAAAGAGAGGTAGTAGATCTGCCGTATAGAACCACACTGGGCATACACGAAAGGGGGTCATAAGTGACCCACGGACGCCATGGACCCGTACGGATAATCCATGGATTTTTAAAGTGTATTTTTATAGAATTTTTAAAATGCTTAACAGCTCCATGGAAGTAGGTACCATACTCAGCCTTAATTTTCTCAATATATTTTAGAAATGGGCAGTGGCACAGTCTTTGGGGGAGGGGCAAGGCGTTTTCTTCCCCCCCCCCCCATTCAAAAAAAAGATCTTAGGGGCCAGAGTGCTATTTTTCCCCAAAAAATATTCTCCTCCTAGATGTTAAGTCCCCTTACAACGTGAAGTTTGATAGTCTTCGGAGGCTACTAAGCCATTAAATCTGGAGAAGGTGGTAGATGGTTTAATATCAAGAAATGAGGTGCGAAAGTGGGCATTTCTTCAGAGAACCACATTTCCCTATGGAGACTGTTCAGGCGATAAATCAGGTGGTAGACCTTTCCACATTTCGTATCATAAAATGCATAATATACAGTACCCTAATAGGATATTTGTTAAGAAAATGTATGAAGCAAGTTATGCTTTTTTGGTTGTTGCTGTAATTATTTTTGACAGCTTCATATGTACAATATTCCTTCAAAATATGTATTTATGAATCAAGTTCCCTTTTTATGTTTACTTGTGAATATTAGTGAAAACTCCGTACCTAAGACTGGTTCAAAAATATATTTGAGAAACATGCTCTATTATTGTTTTTTTTCTTTTTTGTGAAAATTGTTATTATATAGGAATGTTAGCATAAATATTTGTTCCTCATTTCACATGCCTGTGTTCATGTTCATCATTACTTGAGCCCAGGCTCCTCACTTCATCTATCCTGTCTGACCTCCCTTGGTCAACTCTTGTTCTTTTCCGACCCCGATGGTATTAGAGCATTCGAGGCCTACGGAGTCTTTAATTTTCACGCCCTTCGTGGCCCTTGCCTTTCTTCATCCACAATAATTACCCGAAGTCTGCGCGCCTGGAAATGATTTACATAACATTTATATTTAAAATTTGTATGTTACAGATGATGGAATTTAATTTCCGGAAACAGGTTTTAACAAAGTAATTGATTTATGCCGATATGGACTGTGTTTCTGTTCTTTTATTTTATTAAAAGTAGGTTTTCATGCAAATACAGCGCATGTTTTATATGAAAACACCTTATGCTTTAGAATTCCAAGAAAATGAGGCCCTCGCATTACTAAGAAAACATGTGAATACTTTTCATCAGGTACACAAGTAAAGGTTTTTTAATATTTGTCATTGGTAGCCTACTTCATTTCAATTACATTTCAGTTCATAAAAGAATTATTCTTGCTGAATCAGATGTATTTGTCAACTGTTGAAAATTATTTGAAACATATTTAGAGCCAGTGCCAGTCTACTATATGAAACCTTAGAAAACATTCCTGAAATCATGTGTCTGTCTCCTGGCGAGGTCACTTCTTGGCCTGCGACGTAGCTTTGTGCACAGCAATGCTGGCCGCATCAGGAACACACCCGCGGCTCTCTTCCTGTTGTTGGTAACAAGTAGTGTTCCACAACATGGTCGCGTAACACAACGCAACACAGATTAACCAGACCTAGTCTCCGGCTTCTTTGTGTACCGGTACCCATTAGATATCAAACTCGGCTGACATCTTTTGATTGCTGAAAACTCCATCTCACGAACAAATATGTTCTCCTTAAAAGCACTGATATAAATAATGTCAACAATATCTTGTGTCCTCCTACAAGATTGGTCAAGACGTGACTTCATCAGTAGGCCCATGTAGATGCTGAATAGAAGGATCACAAGTTAATTCAACCACTGTCCTCATTACTCCTCTGCCATGAAAGAGGTTATTGAAAATTCCATTCTAAACATTTTGATAGCAGTTTCTAACTTCTCGATGATCTTTGGAAAACGCCAATGTGGTGTCACTTTCCTTGGCTAAATGATCACCGTAGATGAGTTCGATTCCCAGCCCGGCCAGGGATTTTGGCCGCGTCTGATTAATTCCTCAGGCTGGGGGATTAGGTATTAGAGATTACCTTAAGTCTAAGTGTAATAAACGGAATATATCCCTTACTCTGCCAGGATAAATAAAATATCTTACACACTACAAGGAAATACGTAACTTAATACGTGAATACATCCCTGCGCCCGTGACCCCAGCGAGGAGTGCAGAAAAACGACAGAGAAAGACCCCATGATGGCACCACTACGACACTCTTCGGTGATATGTCTGGCAATAATGAGACAGTTTGTTTACACAGATGTCGACAGAGCGTCTTTATCCAGGATAGGGTGCCGTCAAATTCTAGATTCACGTCTACGAACTAGAATTCCTCAAACCTCCGACGAAGCATACATTCATGTGCTGTCATTCGCATTGTAGACGAATTCATACAACTTGCAGTAAATTAAGATCATAGGACTATCACTGGCCGGTTGCGCAAAACTTCATTTAAATAACGTAGAGATCGGATTGGTTTGGTAGATATCAGAATAAATAATATTGTGTCATATACAAAAGTAAGTTAGGGGTCTATAGTAGTCCTACTTATAAGGATGTACCAAGTTCTGTATGTCACGATTTATATGTGCTTTGGAGAGGTGCACGGGCATTTCTAGTAGTTTGAACTGATATGTATTTTAAGGCGCCAATAACCTCCCCACCCCACTGTTTTATAATAATATTATTTACTTTACGTCCCTCTAAATACTGTTACCGTCTTCGAAAACGCCAAGGTGCCGGATTTTAGTCCCGCAGGAGTTCTTTTACGTGCCAGTAAATCTACCGACACGAGGCTAACGTATTTGAGAACCTTCAAATACCACCGGACTGAGCCACGATCGAGCCTGCCAACTTGGGATCACAAGACCAGTGCCTCAACCGTCTGAGCCATTCAGATACCCCCCCCCCCCGTCCGTTTTAGAGATATTCACGATTATTGAAACTTGAATCGTGTCAATTAGCTGTTAGGAAACGCTGCGCTTGTGCGGAAAAAAAAAAAAAAAAAAAAAAAAAAAAAAAAAAAAAAAAAAAAAAAAAAAAAAAAAAAAAAAAAAGGGAATCACAATCTACGGATCCGGATTTGAAACCCACTGCACCCAAACATTTTGTCTTTGGTTATTGTAACATCTGCTCTTTATTGCGTTTATTTTTGTTTTTCAATTATTACTCTTGACGTTAATATCCTTTTTTTATAGTAGGCCTACCTTTCAACTTTTTTTAACAAAGCCATGGTCACAAAAATTGTTGGTAGGAATAAACGTGGATACAAATGATAGGCCTACAGGGATTTGTGTACATTTTATTAAATAAATACTACACTTTACTTTATCCTTAACAGTTTTCCATTATGGTAGGCCTGAGTATCATATAAATATACACTAGATATTTCCAGAGTAAAGTGTAGCTTCCACCGAAGTCCCAGTCAACATCCATGGCCGTGACATTATGGAAGCTGCTGGGGTATGGGTAGTGCTGAGTAATGGCATTCAGAGCACTAGTGCATCTGAGTGTTACGAAAGGTGTTGCTCACAGGGTCAGTCATGCTGCAATAGTACTTTCTGACCCAGTGAGGAAAGCAATGGCAAACTACCTCACTCCTCATCTTGCCTAGTACGCCTCATTTTGGTGCTGCCATTGGTTTTTGGGGTTTCCTTATAACCGCATAGCCTTTGGTGGTGCTATTTGAGTATCCAACCAGCCTCTGGGCTGATGACCTAACAGACAGACATTTCCTGGATCATGCGCCACAAGTGAAAGCTACTTTGAACAGTCACATACAACCTTTGTCAAAACTTTTGAAAAAAGTTAACTTGAAGGGCAATACAGAGAAACCATTATCATAATTCTTTCTTTCTTCTTCTTTCTTAATCCATTTACCCTCCAGGGTTGGTTTTTCCCTCGGACTCAGCGAGGGATCTCACCTCTACCGCCTCAAGGGCAGTGTCCTGGAGCGTAAGACATTGGGTCGGGGTATAAAACTGGGGAGGAGGACGAGTACTCCGCCCAGGTGGCCTCACCTGCTGTGCTGAACAGCTGCCTTGTGGGGGAATGGGAAGATTGGAAGGGATAGACAAGGAAGAGGGAAGGAAGCGGCCGTGGCCTTAAGTCAGGTACCATGCCGGCATTTGCCTGGGGGAGAAGTGGAAAACCACTTCGAAGATGGCGCAGGAGGGAATCGAGTCTTTCCCCCACCCCCCACCCCCCACCCCTACTCAGTTGACTGGGCGAGGCTGAGCGGAACCCGTTCCAGTCCTTGTACAACTTCTCAAACTTCGTGGCAGAGCCGGGAATTGAACCCGGGCCTCCGGGGTTGGCAGATAATCATACTAACGACTACACCACAGAGACAGACACATTATAATAATTAAAGACAAATTTGTTTGTGGGCAACTAGTTTCGAACCCGAACCCAGGCCTGTAAAATATGATTGCCGCGCCTTGGCACTGAGCTCCCGTATGACACAAGTGTAGGGTTTCGTAACAGCTATTTGACACAATGTTCAATATTTTATTTAAAATGGGCGATTATTGGCTCCCTAAACCATAACCACTTTAAACCATTACAGGTATCCTTTCATCAATCAATCAAGATTGATCTACGTTTGGGACTGTCACTCAGGTGGCAGATTTCAAGGAACTTGGAAATGTATCATTATTATTATCATCTCTCCAAATCGCAAATACATCGGTGCAACACAGAACGCGGTGCCTCCTCGTTAGTCAAAAGCCTGGTATACTCGAAACAGATCTAGCTGAAAATATTCTATTGATTCAGCCCTAGAATCCATACACCAGACACCTTAGCCATTGATGTGGAAATGAAATGAAATGCCGTATGGATTTTAGTGCCGGGAGTGTCCGAGTATAAGTTCGGCTCGCCAGGGGCAGGTCTTTTGATTTACACCCGTAGGTGACCTGCGCGTCGTGATGAGGATGAAATGATGATGAAGACAGCACATACACCCAACCCCCAACCCAGCGAAATTAACCAATTATGGTTAAATTTCCCGACCCTGCCGGGATTCGAACCCGGGACCCCTGTGACCAAAGGCCAGCACGCTAACCATTTAACCGTGGAGGCGGGTTGGAAATAAAGTCGAGATTCCACGTTTTGTATTACGTGTACTGTGTGTGTGTGTGTGTGTGTGTGTGTGTGTGTGTGTGTGTGTGTGTGTGTGTGTGTGTGTGTGTGTGTGTGTGTGTGTGTGTGTGTGTGTGTGTGTGTGTGTGTCCGTTGAAGGAAATAAAAAAGTGAGCCGGCCGCTAGGTGGTCATCTTCGAATTTCAAAACTAACTTTGGTAGGTAGGCTATGTTTACTTCGTTTCAGAAGTGAGTTCAATCTACTTCAGGTTATAATGGGTTTCAGATGCTAAGTAACTACAGCTTATGTTATGATAAAACTTCATGAAGATAAGTAGCCCTAGAATGCGGTATCAACGTGTTAACTAAAAAGCAACTAGCAAAAATAAATAAATAAATAAATAAATAAATAAATAAATAAATTCATACTGTACTTTTAATTTTAATTTTTTCGACTACTATTGGTTTTAAAAGACGGAGAATTTCCGGGTGATCACAATTTAAAGAAATGAATTAATCAATCACAGGAGCCCCTTCTATATCAGCTCTTGTACAACTGGCTTTACGTCGCACCGACACAGGTAGTTCTTATGGCGACGATGGGATAGGTAAGGGCTAGGAGTGGGAAGGAAGCGGCCGTGGTCTTATTTAAGGTACAGACTCAGAATTAGCTTGGTGTGAAAATGAGAAATGGTTTTGAACCCACTATCTTCCGAATGCAAGCTCAAGCTGCGCGCCTCTAACCGCACGGCCAACTTGCTCGGTATTTCAGCTCTCTCAAATGACATGCATCTGAACCGAGATTTGATACCGTATCTTTATCAGAGCCTAATCAAGTGTACCACTCAGCCAGTCAACAACATTTTAGGCTACTTTAGCTGTTGTACTGTATGTAAGGTACTTGATACAGTTGTAACTCCGTACGAATGACTAGTGGTGGTGGTGATAATTAAGTACAACTGAGAAACCATCCTCTATTCGCACTAATCAGGGAGTAAAAATGAAAAGGGGTCCGGCACTTCGAGAAATGAAGGTATCGGCTGAAGAAAGACAAGGGCAACAAAGGGCATGAAAATGAAAGACTCCCTAGGCCTCGTCGGGGTCGGAAAAGAAAAAAGAGTTGACCAAAGGAGATGGGAAAGGATTAATGAAGGCGACGAGCCCGGTGCAAGTAAGCCGTACGAATGAGTGGCTGAGTTAGCAATATCTAACATCTTCTTCTCCTACCACTTTTCCCACACCTGGTGGGGTCACGGGTGCGAACTATGTCACATATGTGGATTTGTCCCTGTTCTACAGCCGGATGCATTCCTGGCGCCAACCCTATGTGGAGGGATATAATCACTATTGCGTGTTCCTGTGGTGGTTGGTAGTGTGGTGTATTGTGTGAATATGTAGAGGAGAGTGTTGGAAAAAACACAAACAACCAGTCCCCAACCCAGGAGAATTAATCACACGTGATTAAAATCCCCAACCCAGCCGGGAAGCTAACCCGGGACCCTCTGAACCGAAGGCCTCAAGGCTGACCATTCAGCCAAGGAATCGGATTTACCAATATCTATAATACCTTACGTAATTATTATATTTGCGAAGGTGTTTAAATTAACAGTTTCAGTACCACGTATTTAGCATATGCTCTATAAAGCAGGGCCTCTCAGGGTGTGTGCGCCTGGTGCATGCATTGTGCACGGTGAAAAAGACGACTTCGCTTGGTTGACCAGAGTGCAGACCCTCACTCCTCGATTTGGAGCAATAGCGCTGTCTCTCTTCTTTCCCCACGCCTGTCTCGCTCGCTCCCCCTGTCTCCCTCCGTAGCGCTCCAAATCCGAGCCGAGCTGAGCCGAGGTGAGCCGAGCTTAGCCGAGCTTAGCCGAATAGCCCAGAGACGAAGCGTTGATCGGAGCAGAGCCGAGCGGGACTGATGCACAGTGCACGGAGCTGTTGCGCCTCGATTTGCACGCGTGAGATTTTGGGTGTTTGCGAGGCCCTGCTATCAAGTATCACAATCCACAGCTGCAGTAGGCCTACCAGACGTATTCCTTCACAACTCATTGGCTTAGCTAGTGACTTTCCAATCAGACGGACGAATCTCGATCAATCTTGGGTTGAATTTATTACCTGAAAAATTGCATGGCATCGAGAAGAGCAGCCGGCCTTAAACTCTGGGCCAAAATTCAAAACGAGCTCATTGGCTTAAACTGAAGAAAGTTATCAAGAAATATTTCTGTTTGCAGGTGAAGACGTGGTTCCAGAACAGGCGGATGAAGCACAAGAAACAGCTAAGAAAACTGAACGAGGACTCTAAACAAACATCTGGGAGCACTGATGGGACATCCACTGTTCATGGTGAGTACATTCAACACTGCATTTTATTTGATACAGCAAACAAAAGAGCGAAGTGAAGAGACAGGCTGGTACTCACTGCGCAAGGAACGCGTGAGTGAGTTAACTATGGTCTGTAACTTGCTGCACGATGTAAACCAAGTCAAAGTAGCCTATACCTCCAGTGAGAAAACTCTTTGATTGCTTAAATCTCGCTACGTCGAGAACTGTACAGTGAATTTAAGTGCAATAAATAGGCCTCCCAAACCAATAGGCCCTAAATGTTCGCTACCTGAAGTACAGTCTACCGAGTATGAGAAGACTGATACACGACGATATTTTTCGTGCGCTTGCACAATAAAAACAGATTAACTTCGTAAAAGCGACAATTACGTCTAGGTCTAATCTACAGTATTACATTCCTAAAGAGAAACCGCATGAGATTGAACTTACACTGAGAAATGACTCATAATTTAACTATCCACTCAAAGTAGTTGTACTTTCGTAGTCTCGTTAGTCGTCTGCCGAAAATAGTTCTATTCCCTCAATACGCGTGTTGGAGTACTCGCCTACACTCGACAATGAAGTATTCGTATTTAGGTTACACTTGAACTGGGCAATCATAGAGTCCGTAATCCCATCTAATTCCCATAGTTCACAACATGGTTAATAGACGTCTGTCACTAATTAGCTATTAAATTAAAAAGTCCTTCGTAAGTAGTGTTATTCGTTGAATACTGGCACTCCGGTAAATTCTAGCGTTAACGAATCGATTTCTAATGTCGGGTACTTCTCACAAAATTTGTGTAACACGTTTAAAACTAGTTCTTTTTCACCAATTTTCAGAAGCTTGCCAGACCGATGGTTCATAACTTCCACTACCTTCACACAATAACGCTATTCGTAATTATACATGACTGTATAATCAGACTTGTTTCAATATTTGCCATACGAAACAATCTCTCCCATTAAAATTTACCCATTAAAGTTACAATACAAATAACTTACAATATTCTGGAATGCATTTAGCTAAGTTAAAAGTTGCCTAAATATAATAAAATAAAAAATAATGGTTGATAAACGCTGCAGAGGCGGCAGCCAATCAGAACACGACCTTCCTATGTATACTATATTTGTTTACATCGGGTTTCAAGATCCATCGGACAACCTTTAACACATTTTTCGAAGAGGATTAAAAATAAGTTTGAGCATCCGGGACAAAGCCCATTCAGCCAGTGAATTATGTAAGTAAGAGATTTATTTATTTACTTTATTTGTTGCTTGGATATAGGAGAGATGGATTCATTTTCTCGTTATCAGGCCCCATATAACTTCCTTTGATACACATGAGTATGCCATGGAACAGAAGGAAGTAGGAGTGAAATAGTTTTGGTAGGGTAAGATAGATGCTAGGTGAAGGTTTTAAATCCGCAATCCAACGCCAGAAATAAATGCATATCAAGGTAGGCAGACTGGTCACATTTGTGGAGAATTGACGAAAGAATAGATCAGGGGCCCTCATTGCCCAAAATCTCACGCGTGCAAGCTGAGGCGCAGAGGTCCTGTGCACGGTGCATCGGTCCCACTCGGCTCGGCTCGGACCGGCGCGTCGTCTCGGGGTGACTCGGCTAAGCTCAGTTCAACTCGGCTCGGATTTGGAGCGATACGAAGCAAGTGAGGAAGAGGGAGACAGGCAGAGCGAGACAGGCGTGGGGAAAGAGGGAGACAGCGCTATTGCTCCAAATCGAGGAGTGGAGGTCTGCACTCTGGTCAACCAAGCGAAGTCGTATTTTGCACCGTGCACAGGGCAATAGACGGTAATTAGTATCCCAATGACAATAAGGCAAGTAGTGCAAACAAAGTGGTGTGGACATCCAAAGAATATGTAACTAAGATCCGAAAGTGTGTCAGCTGAACATGAACAGATGGGAGATCGTAGTACTTGGATTTTGTGGAGCTGCTGTGAGAAACAACTATGATGAAATTTCATTCGAAGAGGATTAAGCTACGTCTGGGGAGAGTCATCCATTGCATGACCCTGTAGCGTGGCGAGGATCGGCCGGGGGGGGGGGGGGTGGGGGGGGGGTAGGAGGAGGTTATAGTTACAAAACGATGACAGAACACAATGAAGGTGCGCGCATGCAAAACTTGTCATTATGACACTGGCAAGTGAATTATGTTGATATTCGGATTGCAGAACACTGCAAAATCTTACATTAAAGTACAAAACAAGAATAATACGATCAAAGTGAACAGTTTTATAGCGATCTACAATTTACGATCTAAAATCCAACTTTCGAGGCTTCTTAGAAAATAGATTCAACAGACCTCTTGGTTCTACAATAATGTCTCTATGGTTATTTAGTTTGTTTATTGCCAGTTTGTTTATTTTATATTTTGTAAAATTTCCATGGGGGGTGAGGTTCTACCCCCCTCCCGCCCCCCCTCCAGTACTTCCGTTGGCTACGCCCCTGACATGATCACACATTCCTTCAGTCAAGAATCATGTACAATAAAATGTTCTGGCAATACCATTACTGTATTGGACAGTACTCCAACAAATACAAGAAATCTGGAAGTGACGAGTCAACAAATCCATTTAGTCCTAACTAACAGAAACACAGAAATGGATCAATTGGAGATCTCTCAACTGGCTACGTGAATGATATTAAACAATGTCATCCGTTTAATGTTTCTTCAACTGTATGAGTTTTGGGAGTCGCTGAGATGTCAGGACTTGTTCCAGTTCGAGTTCTTTAAACGTGTTTCAAGAGAACGACACGGAGTTGTTAACATTAAATCACCCTCAAATTCCACCAACGTAAGCCGAAATAAAAATTAAAGTGACTAGGCGACGGAGCTACTGATGTCAGAATATGAAGATGCAGTCTCCAAAGATGTTGACTCCCAGCACACTTGACCAGCTATGACTAATTGTTCATTCAAATGCCGACTTTGACTTGTAATCTTCCCTCAAGATGGCCTCATACCGCAGGCTGTTCCAACTCTGCTCGACTAAGTACAGTACACTGCTCGAAGCCCGGCTAGAGGGTCTGTGATAGTCTTTTTTTTTGATAGGGGCTTTACGTCGCACAGACACAGAGAGGTCTTATGACGACGATGGGATAGGAAAGGCCTAGGAGTTGGAAGGAAGCGGCCGTGGCCTTAATTAAGGTACAGCCCCAGCATTTGCCTGGTGTGAAAATGGGAAACCACGGAAAACCATCTTCAGGGCTGCCGATAGTGGGATTCGAACCTACTATCTCCCGGATGCAAGCTCACAGCCGCGCGCCTCTACGCGCACGGTCAACTCGCCCGGTCTGTGATAGTCTATACATCACTGGGCGTAGGACATAGCACAAGTCCTTGCGCTTCATGCCAGTCTTGAGGTTGTGTCGTTTCTTATAACTAGGGAGCGGATGTTGTTGAAATGTCATAATTTTTCCCTTTACATTAGGACATTCTACGATAATTATAATAAACGGTAATGGGATGACCTATCATTATTTTAACTTTCAAGAAGGTGTTAGGTCAATATGTAGTATTTTGAAGAAGTTTTAGATCATTTTAAAACTTTTTTAAATTTATGCATGTGTTCCTTATTGTCAGGATGATAAAAGTCCACCTTTTTTTTTTTTTTTTTTGCTATTTGCTTTACGTCGCATCAACACAGATAGGTCTTATGGCGACGATGGGACAGGAAGGAGCTAGGAGTTGGAAGGAAGCGGCCGTGGCCTTAATTAGGTACAGGCCCCAACATTTACCTGGTGTGACAATGGGAAACCACGGAAAACCATATTCAGGACTGCCGACATTGGGGCTCGAACCCACTATCTTCCGAATACTGGATACTGGCCACAATTAAGCGACTGCAGCTATCGAGCTCGGTAAAGTCCACAAATGACAACACAGAAAAGTATATGTTTTCTTACATGTGGTTAAATTTGTTACTAAACATTTTTCATGACAGAGTAAACTGATCAGAAAATGATTTATACATGTGAGTATTGCATTCTGCATCTTTAATTTGTCTGTTGAATATCTCTTATACGCCCAATTCCTCAGCCTCAGCATCCCCTTTCAACGGTGTTGCCCAGTAGCCTATCCACCGCGCCGTGAGGACAGGTTGCTGCAGTGCCGAGCTGTATTGCATGCTGCAGCAGACTCCTGCGAGGTGTGAATACTCCGCTCCTCGCTGGCAAGCACAAGCAGGAACAGCCTGTACCTAGCGCTTTACAAGTTAGCTGTTGTTACTAGCTACACACCTCGACTTCGTACGGAAGCAGTTATGAATTCAATTCCATGGGCTATTTTTAACCAAGGGTTGACAAGATTTCCTTGTAACTATGGCATTAGTAGCTTTTCATCCAATAGTGAACACGAAAAGATTTCGTGAAGCTGTCCATAAGAAAAAAAAATCTCCATTGTGATAAACGCCAGCCACGCTAAAGCTCTGACCCTGTGTTTTGTTTATTGCCATGCCGAAGCAGCCTCTTACCGGGAACTGGACTTCGTTCAATGCCAGATCAATCCCTAAAAGAGCCCCTTCATCGGGTGAGTTGGCCGTGCAGTTAGGGTCGCGCAGCTGTGAGCTTGCATCCGGGAGATAGTGCGTTCGAGCCCCACTGTCGGCAGCCCTGAAGATGGTTTTCCGTGGTTTCCCACTTTCACACCAGGCAAATGCTGGGGCTGAGCCTTAATTAAGGGCACGGCCGCTTCCTTTTCACTCCTAGCCCTTTACTGTCCCATCGTCGCCAAAAGACCTACCTATATTGGTGTTACGTAAAGCCAATAGCAAAAAAAAATGGCCCTTAGGCAGTTGAATTTTTCGGGGCCCACTTGACGAATACCTCGTACAAAATGATTAATTTCACTCCTGAGTTAAAAATAAAAAAGGCAGTTTTGTTACATAGCCGAACGTTATTAAATCATTCACTTTAACTTCCAGTTACTTTTGAGAGTATTGACATGGATAAGAAATAGCCTATAATACAGCACTAAAATTCCGAAAAAATAACATGTTAAATCTAAACAAACCAACATCACTTTAAACAGGGTTAAAAGTCAGGTTGTGAGTTTTACAAATAGGAAAGGTCCTCTCAGTTTTAATTACTGCGTTGATGGGATGAAAGTTCCTTTTGGGGACCATAAGTACCTAGGTGTTAATATAAGGAAAGATCTTCATTGGGGCAATCACATAAGTGTGATTGTAAATAAAGGGTATAGATCTCTGCATATGATTATGAGGGTTTTTAGGGGTCGTAGTAAAGGAGAGGGCATATAAGTCTCTGGTAAGACCTCAACTAGAGTATTGTTTCAGTGTATGGGACTCTCAGCAGCATTACTTGATTCAAGAACTGGAAAAAATCCAAAGAAAAGCAGCTCAATTTGTTCTGGGCGACTTCCGACAAAAGAGTAGCGTTACAAAAATGTTGCAAAATTTGAGGTGGGAAGACTTGGGAGTAAGGAAACGAACTGCTCGATTAAGTGGTATGTTCCGAGCTGTCAGTGGAGAGATGGCGTGGAATGACATTAGTAGACGAATAAGTTTGACTGGTGTCTTCAAAACTAGGAAAGATCACAATATGAAGATAAAGTTGGAATTCAAGAGAACAAATTGGGGCAAATATTCGTTTATAGGAAGGGGAGTTAGGGTTTGGAATAACTTAAACGGAGATGTTCAACAAATTCCAATTTCTTTGCAGTCATTTAAGAAGAGGATAGGGAATCTGCCACCTGAGCGACTGCCCTAAATGCAGATCTTGATTGATTGATTGATTGATTGATTGATTGATTGATTGATTGATTGATTGATTGATTGATTGATTGATTGATTGATTGATTGATTGATTGATTGATTGATTGATTGATTGATCCTTCCGGATGTCTCGAAAGTCTACTTTTTTCAAGATGTCATATTCAGTAGACATATTGGCGAGGGCATTTAATCGCTCTTGTGCCATTGAAGATCAATGACAACCCTTAAGTAGTTTTCATTTGGAAAAAAAAAGTTCAGCAGTGGCATTTGTTGTCACGAGACTTCTATAAATCGTGAATGCTGTCACGACATTTGGGAAAGTAGATTGCATTTCTTCTAGGTCTTTCAGTTCTTCTAACTGTGACATGGAATACTTGAAATGAACTATCTCGTCCGGAAATTCTAACTACTCCTCTTTGAATCTTTCGGCAGATTCTTTAATCTCGGCATCTTTCTTCATTGGGAACTCAACCAAGAACCCAAACAAAATAAAAATCTGGCATATGCTTCCATGTGATGCGAAATCTCTACACATATTTAGCTTATTGGTAAGTACGTTTCAAACGAAATTTTCTCTTCCACAAAGTACAACCTCTTCTGCTGTACATTGCCATCTTCATGGTGTACGGATTTTAATGCGCATGCGCCTTCTTTCGTCTGTGTACTACGCATCTGTATTCTCACTTGCCTTCCTCTCATAATTAAAAAAAATTCTATGTGATGTTAAAAAATCGAGCAGGGATCTCAATAGATCTACAGCCGATTGAAGTTATATGCTATCCTTCTGCAGGGATTTGCTGGCTCTATTAATACGATCTAGGATTTCAGCCCAGGAGCCTGCCATAACAACATTTACTTTCTTTAGGAGCTCATATAGCAAACATCTGACGTCGTATACTTCTCTGATTTTTTATTCCCATCTTCAGTGGTGACCCGCAGAGCATTCTGGAAGCAGGTGTAGCCTTGGGAGAGAGCTTCTGTTGCGTTCTCTTATTCTGTTCTCTTGCACAGCATTTAATCACCCTTTCAAAAACTAGCGTCGAACCTTGATGGCACTCACCAGTGTTGTCCTGAAGACAGTCGAGCGAGCATTACCGCCCAGCGCTGGGCCAAGGCTGAGAAAAGTGCTGAGTAATGACATTCAGAGTACGACTACCACACCCAATTAAATATAAATATAAAATCAACAAATGCAGGCAGTCAAAAAGCAGTTTTAGGTAATTTAGCCAGACATTCTCATGAACTTCATAACAATCCCTATGATCACGCAGTAATGAAGGTTGTTTAACAAAATTCACAACAACCTTTTTAATAAATATCAGATGAAATTAAAACTTGGTGTACAGACCAACAATAAGTTACTTTAACACATATTAAAGTTTAGTAACAATCAGCCCAATACTTTCAAAGTTACGAAATTTCAAAGTGAGCGCTCCGCTGGAAATGGAAAGAATACCGGCGCTTTTCCGTTCAACCTGCGTTACAATTTTAACTGAGTACAATAAAAATTTCTACACCGCATAATTAAACGTAGAATAAAATGAACTAAATCTCGGTGTAGCTTGTTTCTATGTGGGACAAAGGATTAACTTTTTATTAACGTATTAACTCAGGTTTTCTATAATTTTCTCCACGACAGTAGTGTGTGCAAGTGTTAGGATACACCTTGCTGCAATAGCACTTTCTAACCCAGCGAATCACCTCTTTCCTCATCTTGCCTAGTATGCCTCATTTTGGCGCTGCCATCGGCTTTACCGAGCTCGATAGCTGCAGTCGCTTAAGTGCGGCCAGTATCCAGTATTCGGAAGATAGTGGGTTCGAACCCCACTGTCGGCAGCCCTGAAGATGGTTTTCCGTGGTTTCCCATTTTCACACCAGGCAAATGCTGGGGCTGTACCTCAATTAAGGCCACGGCCGATTCCTTCCTATTCCTAGCCCATCCCTATCCCATCGTCGTCATAAGACATATCTGTGTCGGTGCGACGTAAAGCAAAATTGCAAAAAAAAAAAAAGCCATCAGCTTTTGCAGGTTTCCCTATAACCACGTAACATTTGGTTGTACTATTTGAGTTTAAAAAATAATGTCGTTACAATGAAAATAAGAAAGCGATTGCAATCATGCAAAATGAAAGTGGACTCCTATGCGGCTCGAATCAGATTAATAATGCTATTTGCTTTACGTCCCACTAACTACTTTTTAAGGTCTTCGGAGACGCCGAGGTGCCGGAATTTAGTCCAGCAGGAGTTCTTTTACGTGCCAGTAAATCTACCGACACGGGGCTGTCGTATTTGAGCACCTTCAAATACCACCGGACTGAGCCAGGATCGAACCTGCCAAGTTGGGGTTAGAAGGCCAGCGCCTTAACCGTCTGAGCCACTCAGCCCGGCCTCGAATCAGATTATGCAGTTGCATGAGCATCCTCACTCTGCACCTTGACACATGACGGAATTCGTTAAACTTCGCCCATGCAACAGGACAACCCGGTAGAGAAAATTAGGACGCCGGTTGGGGCATACTCTCTTGACTTTGCTGCCGACAGAATCACTCATTGTATTATACGTATAGCCCGGTGCGGGGTACAAATAACATTATCCGCATCCGCGAGTGTCAATAAACATCCATGGATATTGAAATAACACAGCCTATATAATTTTCCAACCAAGCTGAGAGAAGCTACGATTTTTCAGTGCTGTTTAGTTAACAGATAAACTAACGTTTTTCAGTCAGTAGCACGTTTGAACGCCAGCACAATAAACCAATCAGTAAACAGAAATACGGTATAAGTAATAAACAGCACTCATTTCACAGTCACATAAGAAAAAATAATGATACAAACGAATGTTTAATAGTTTTTTTTTTGCTAGGGGCTTTACGTCGCACCGACACAGATAGGTCTTATGGCGACGATGGGATAGGAAAGGCCTAGGAGTTGGAAGGAAGCGTCCGTGGCCTTAATTAAGGTACAGCCCCAGCATTTTCCTGGTGTGAAAATGGGAAACCACGGAAAACCATTTTCAGGGCTGCCGATAGTGGGATCCGAACCTACTATCTCCCGGATGCAAGCACACAGCCGCGCGCCTCTACGCGCACGGCCAACTCGCCCGGTGTTTAATAGTAAAATACTGCGAGAGTTAGTTACTGCCTCATCCATTTACCATTAAATATCTAACCTAAGAAACGAATTTACAGTAAAAGAAACTGGCTGCGCAATTACCTAGGTACTTAGAATAATAATAATAATAATAATAATAATAATAATAATAATAATAATAATAATAATAATAATAATAATAACGTGTGGCCTCCGGTGAGGACTAGTGCAGGTCTTTTGAGTTGACGCCTTCTAGGCGACCTGCAAATCTGTGAGAATAGACCCCTACGTAGATTAATTCTGATGAGGAAGACAGCACAAACACCCAGCCCCCGAGCTAGAGGACTTAGCCAATGAAAGTTAACATCCCCAATCGACCGGGAATCGAACCCGGGACCCCGTGGACCAAATGCCAGCACGCTAATCATTTAGCCATAGAGCTAGACATAATAATAATTCGGAACAAGTGGCCGTTCGGCTTGGGTCATGTGGCTATCAGCTTGCATTCGGGAGACAGTGGGTTCAAACTCCACTGTCGGCAGCCCCGAAGATGGTTTTCCGTGGTTTCCCATTTTCATACCAGGCCACGGCCGCTTCCTTCCCAATCCCAGCCATTTTCCTTCCTCGTATCACCGAAGACCTTTAATAATAATAATAATAACAATAATAATAATAATAATAATAATAATAATAATAATAATGTGTGGCCTCCGAAGAGGACTAGTGCAGGTCTTTTGAGTTGACGCCTTTTAGGCGACCTGCTTATCTGTGAGAATGGACCCATACGTAGATTAATTCTAATGATGAAGACAGCACAAACACCCAGCCCCCGAGCTAGAGGACTTAGCCAATGAAAGTTAACATCCCCAATCGACCGGGAATCGAACCCGGGACCCCGTGGACCAAATGCCAGCACGCTAATCATTTAGCCATAGAGCTGGACATAATAATAATTCGGAACAAGTGGCCGTTCGGCTTGGGTCATGTGGCTATCAGCTTGCATTCGGGAGACAGTGGGTTCAAACTCCACTGTCGGCAGCCCCGAAGATGGTTTTCCGTGGTTTCCCATTTTCATACCAGGCCACGGCCGCTTCCTTCCCAATCCCAGCCATTTTCCTTCCTCGTATCACCGAAGACCTTTAATAATAATAATAATAATAATAATAATAATAATAATAATAATAATAATAATAATAATAATAATAATAATAATAATAATAATAATAATCTAGTAATAATCTAGTAATTGTATATGGACTCAGGTATTGTAGCCTACGTAGACATTTTAATGTGATGCCATTTAGGCTATCTCAGTGTCTATTTGGACATTCGGGTTTCCTCTACAGGTGGCAGAGAACCAGACGTCTGTCTGTTGGGCGATCCAATGTCGAGTTTTAATTAATTTTATCGGGTAAACACCGAAGGTGTCACCAGAAATCTTCAGTGCGTTGACATCGTACGACACAGTGTGGCGATCTGACTTCTTTCCGTCCTTGAAAAATCTGACTACCTCTGCTAGATTTGAACCAATGATCTTAGGCTTCGGAGTCCGACACTAGCACTGATCCAGAGTTAACCATTATGAATGGATAACAATTATCTCTCCTAATTTTAAGGGTAGCCTGCGTGGTATCGATAAAAATATGTCACTTCTACCGTCTAGTAGTCTCTCCATCCTACAGAAATGAGATTTTTTCCGGGGAGATTTCATCTCCTGCTCAGCGATCCATGTGCCAAGGATAGAACGAAACAGATTAAGGGGTAAAGGCTTTGGTTACGAGTGAACAGATTTTGCAATATCAGCTTAACGTACTTGATGGCTTTATAATGGATCAATTGCAACCATTTACGAACAATCATGATCTCTGGTTGCTGTCATTACCTAGTTCCAGAGAAGCGCTTAAATACCAGACGCCTAATTTACCCACGTTTACCGACATTCATCATTCTCCATTGTAATTCAGTCGAACATGAAGCGGTTTGCACCGTGTTTCCACTGAGAACAGAAGAGCTTTTTACAACATGCCAAAGAATAACCAACTTTCGTTGTTGTAGTGCTAAAAATAACTCTGGAATTTCTTAGTTGGAAATGAAACACGCTTTATAAATAATTTATATATATTTGCTATTTGCTTTACGTCGCACCGACACAGATAGGTCTTATGTCGACGACGGGGCAGAAAAGCCTAAGAATGGGAGGGAAGCGGCCGTGGTCTTAATTAAGACATAGTTCCAGCATTTGCCTGGTGTGAAAATGGGAAACCACGGAAAACCATCTTCAGGGCTGCTGACAGTAGGATTCGAACCCACTATCTCCTGGATGCGAACTCACAGCTGTGAGCCCCTAACCGCACGGCCAACTCGCCCGGTATGAATCAATAATTATTAGAACGTTACCACAGCACTTACCTGTCTTGGCCGTTACGGGATATTTCTGTAAGCTTGCATTCGGGAGTATATGGGTTCGATTCCCATTGGTTTTTCGTGGTTTCCTATTTTTTTACAATGTGCTTTTCGTCGCACCGACACAGATAGTTTTCATGACGACGATGTGATAGGAAAGGGCTAGAAATAGGAAGGAAGAGGCCGTGGCTTTAATTAAGGTCAGCCCCAACATTTACTTGGTGTGAAAATTGGAAACCACGGAAAACCATCTTCAGGGCTGCCGAAAGTCGGATTCGAACCCATCTCCCGGACGCGAGCTTATAGCTGCGTGGGTTCGAACTCTATTGTCGGCAGCCCTGAAGATGGTTTTCTGTGGTTCCCCATTATCCACACCGGGTAAATGCTGGGGCTGTATCTTAATTAAGGCCAAAGCCACTTCCTTCCCACCCCCAAACCCTTTCCTCTCCTACCGTTCCCATAAGACGGTGCGGTGTCGGTGCGACGTAAAGCAACTTGTAACAAAAACAAATACATATTTTGTCTGTTTTGCTTTGTCCATATTAAATAAGAAGTGCGCAAAACAAATACAAGTTGTATCATTACAAACACATTTACTCTCGTCCTGGGTTTAGATTAATTTGCCATCGCTCCAGTCTCACCTCCCCCGCCCCTCTCCCACTTTCCGTACGTTTTTTGGGGAATAAGGGAAAATTCGCGTATTCTGCACTGCACTCTCTGTTCCATCTCTGCAGTTTGCGAGTCGCTGACTTACGTCCCAAATGCAAACACACACAGTGCTGGGCTGAGTGGCTCAGACGGTTAAGGCGCTGGCCTTCTAACCCCAACTTGGCAGGTTCGATCCTGGCTCAGTCCGGTGGTATTTGAAGGTGCTCAAATACGACAGCCCCGTGTCGGTAGATTTCCTGGCACGTAAAAGAACTCTTGCGGGACTAAATTCCGGCACCTCAGCGTCTCCGAAGACCTTAAAAAAGTAGCTAGTGGGACGTAAAGCAAATAACATTATTATTATTATTATTATTATTATTATTATTATTATTATTATTATTATTATTATTATTATTATTATTATTATTATTAAAAATGTAAACACAGAGGTCTTATCATAAAGGCAGTAGTGGTCCTGCAAATAACGTAATTGTGAAGATTTTCAAGTCACGAGTGGCAAGGAAGGATATAAAACGATTTTAAGATGAAGCTTGTATTTACTTTGCGCATTTCCTAGTCCACATGGGCGAAGAGAAAGAAGTGAGGCGCTGGCACACTTCAAACGCGAGACGCCCACGTGTGAGTCTGGAAACAGTGATGCGCACTGATCGCCATACGCAAATTACCAAGAGGTATGCAGGCTGTTAAACTTAAAAGACCATTTTCTCGTTAAGTAAGGGTCAGTGACAAAATTACCTGTTTATTTCTGATCTCTCAAAATTCGAACGAAGTCGGTGACTCCATAGCTGACGCCTTCCCTTGTGAGAGTGGTGGTGGTGGTGGTGGTGGTGGTGGGGATTATTGTTTTAAGAGGAAGTACAACTAGGCAACCATCCTCTATATATCACTAATCGGAGAGAAAAATGGAAGGGGTCGGACACTTCGAAAAATGAAGGTATCGACCAAAGAAAGGCAAGGGCTACAAAGGGAGCGTAAATGAAAGACTCCGTAGACCTCGAGAGCTCTGATCCCGACTGGGTCTTAAAGGACAAGAGGTGACCAACGGAGGTCGGATAGGATAGATGAAAGTGAGGAGCCTGGCACAAGTAAGCGGAAGCAATGCCAGGACTCAGCTAAAGGCACCATGTTCGCCAACCCACGCTCCCAAGTTCAGAGCCGCTGGGGCCCCTTGTAGTCGCCTCTTACGACAGGCAGGGAATACCGTGTCTGTTATACTTCCGCCCCCACCCACAGGGGATATCCCTTGTGAGAGTGTCTAATTAACGGCCTCGTGGCGTAACTGATTAGACCATCAAAATCCAGGTGTGGATAAGGCATTAGATTTGCTCGCTAGTTTGTCTGCAACTCATTGGCTGAATGGTCAGTATTCAGGCCTTCGGTTCAGAGGGTCCCGGGTTCGATTCCAGGCCGGGTTGGGGATTTTAATCGCCTTTGATTAAGTCTTCTGGTCCGAGGACTGGGTGTTTGTGTTTGTCCCAACACAAACACAATACGCAATAGTGATTACATCCTTCCATATAGGGCTGGCGTCAGGAAGGGCATCCGTCCGTAAAATAGGGCCAAATCCACATGTGCGGTACAGTTCTCACCCGCGACCCCACAGGTGTGGGAAAAGCGGTAGAAAATGAAGAAAAGAAGAAGCTAGATTGTCTGCAGTAATAATAATGTTACGGTTTTACGTCTCACTAACTACTTTTATGGTCATGGAGACGCCGAGGTGTCGGAATTCTGTCCCGCAGGAATTCATTTCCGCCCCCCCATGGTGTAGGGGTAGCGTGCCTGCCTCTTACCTGGAGGCTCCAGGTTCGATTCCCAGCCAATCTAGATTTTAATTCTGGACTGAAAACTGGAAGGTAATTCACTTAGTGTCATGAGACCAATTGAGCAGCTGCCTCATAATGAAAGTTAACGTACCGATCACGTGCCATTCATTTGTGCCACGGAGTTTTTAAGTCTTCTTTTACGTACCAGTAAATCTATCGACACGAGGCTGTTGTATTTGAGCACCTTCAAATACTACCAGACCGAGGCGGTATCGGACCCATAAACTTACGCTCAGAAGCCCAGCATTTCTACCGTCCGAACGACTCATACCGTTTGTTTGAAGTAGTAGGCTATGAATCACTGTTATTATCTGGATCTAAGGAAGGCGATACGTGAAGCGAGGATCTGCAACAATAACAGGAAAGTCTTACATTACATACAACGAGAGTCTCCTCCATGGTCTGGGATCAGACCACGAATATACCTAACTACCTTAGGAAACAAGGCACACCATGCTATTGTGCTCTAACTGACACTGTTACGTTATCTACACTGGCTAGAATGTTTCAAATTTCATAATATCAGACTGATGATTAAGTGTGCTTCCTTGCGAATAGACAAATTGAGTCTCTAGCCCGATGGCATGTGAAATTCATGGCCCAAAGGCTTCAATCATGCGTTGTTATCGAAATTACCCCCCCTTCTCAATACTCGCTGAAATCATGATCCATAACCTACCCATCTCTTATGCAGCGGATATTTCTTCATTTCACTGCATACACCAACTTACACTGTAAGAAATGAATGGCTCAGTTTCTTTTTCGGAACATGAATAAAGGTTTGTTTAGACACCACAATATTCTCCGTTGCCCAGTTGAAAGTGAAATAACTTTATTTCCCAGCTAGACATCACATCATAAAAGTTACAAACACAATTCAATACAATGCAATACAATATAGTTTATTGACGTTAGAAACATACAGTTGCAATAGACAAAGTCAAATACAATATACTATATAAGTTAATGTTTAAAAGTATAAACAGATCTAATTGTCATTAAACAGAGCACTACATATATAAAAGCTTTATATACACTGAAAAGTAAAATGAAAGCTTATCATGACACTTTGGCCTATTAGTCTACTGATTAGTGGATCTGATCATAACTACCAGTGTCACCTACCTATTAGGAAGGCGTTGACTTACATATTCGCCCCTTGACAATAGCGTTACTTATTCTTCAAATTAAGATAGTGAATAAAAACTGTTTAATATCAGCCATTTTTAGATATGTTTTGAAGTTATTTAAGGGAAAATCTTTCCACTGGGTAGGTAGCTTATTGAATAATTTAATCCCAAAATATTTATAATTTTCTTGCGTCTTTTTCAGTCTAACGTGTGGTAAATCTAAATCATTCTTCCTCCATGTAGGCCCTATCGTATGAATGTACATTTCTACGAGATCATTCAGATTTTATTTGATATTAAGGATGCTATGGAATATGTATAGTGATGGAAGAGTCATAATAGCAAGTTCTTGAAACATAGGCCTGCATGACTCCCTATTAGCCTTGCCTTTTATATATCTTATTGCCTTCTTTTTCCACTTAAACACATCTTTTGCGCCTGTCGAATTCCCCCATAATTAGGGTGGATGAGTTAATTTTAAAAAATGTAACTACACTTACTAGAGAGGATAAATAAAACTTAAATAGATTTTTAAGAATAAAAGAAACTGAAATTAATAATAATAATAATAATAATAATAATAATAATAATAATAATAATAATAATAATAATAATAATAATACGAATAAGAAGAAGAAGAAGAAGAACAGGTATTTCTCGGTTCACTGGAACCACTCTGGCTTATTTCTAGGATTTAAGACAACGTTCCCTTGCTGAATCCACGTGATTGTTAAGGTGAATATTTAAACAGAAAATTGACCAGGATTCGAACTCAGGAGGTCTGGGTGGGGGGAATCCAATGAGCCAGTCACCCTTCTATATATATTCTTATGGGATATAGCTGGTGTAATCCACGAATGAATACTGTAGTAGCACGTATTTTAGCGTATGATAATAGTAATAATACATTCAACTCTCCGTTCTCTGGAGCGCGACTTGGACTGGACGTGTCCTTTACTCTCGCACATTGTGTTCTCTTCATATGACATGCTAACCTTTCTTTTATTTCATCTCTAGAAATAGAGCGACATTTCAAAGTTTACCCTGGTGGTATAATCCCAACAGGTCTCCTTCATCCACTAATGACAATGGACTGCAACAGGCTTTCACCACAAGAATAATGTATGTCAGACTACCAAGTTACACCCACTACTAATGTGTAATGAGCGCAATGCCTTCCTTCAGGTTGAGGGAGAGGGGGCACTAGGAAAAGTACTTTAGTTAGAATCCTCCATAGCTACAGTATATACTCGTATGCACGGTCGCGCTGCACTTCACATTTCCTTAATGCAGTTTCAGCTGCTGATCTTCATTTCAAGGATCCCGATTGACAATAGTCAAATGTGGCCCTACACACTAAAATGAAGACCTACAGTAAAATATACGGATAACTTGCAACAATGGCAGTGTGTCCGTAAGGACTGCAGAGCTGCAGCTCTCCCTCAAAAGTCTGGGGAAACAAGTTATGTAATTCATTTTTATATATTTAAATTATTTTATTCCTTAAAGGGGTACGTATGTATGACATATTATACCCGTTTAAAGCCATGACATTGCTCAGAGAGAAACTACCTACAGGGCGTTCAAGTTTCCTATGGGAGGCGGGTATATTTCTCGCAAGTTCGATTCTAACTCAACGCATATGACTCGTAAGAGAATTAATCTAATTTCCAAATCTATGAAATGACAACTATTGATTTATTAGGAGCTCATATATTTATTTAAGATTTATGAATCAAAGTACACAATTGACAATAACATGACAATAAAATTAATGGACACGTCTGTTCATTGAACTAATGACTCTTGGTCAAGGTAAAATTCGTGTTTTGGTCAATGACATGTGGACGATCACGTTTGGAGGTATCTTTATCAATGTTAAATGTTATAAAATTCTGATTGATATAAATGATTTAAATATGATCAAACATTGAAATTAAAAACATAGCCTACTGTAGTAAGTAACCGGTATTAATTAGTTAATTCCACGTGAAATATTTGAATGTACGAATCCCAAATGAAAATCCACAGCCTGTTTCCAGTCATTTGACCGGGTCGGGAATGGAACGAATGAAGCCCCTTTCTAGGGGCGAGGATGGGAACTGTGCCGGCTGCTGAAGCTTCTCGCACTCCTCTGGGGCAATGATTAATGAAATGAAATGATATTGGAGAGTGTTGCTGGAATTAAAGATGACAGGGAAAACCGGAGTACCTGGGGAAAAACCTGTCCCGCCTCCGCTTTGTCCAGCACAAATCTTACATAGAGTGACCGGGATTTGAATCACGGAACCCAGCGGCGAGAGGTCGGCCCGCTGCCACCTGACCCACGGAGGCTACACGATTCTCAGATTAAAATAAATATTTGTGCTTGTGATGACTGTATCGCATTTCTTCAAATATCTGAACATAAATCCCAAAATACATTTCAAATGGAAAAATTAACAATTTTAACAGTGTAGGCTTCCTTGTACAAATATTTCAGAAAACTAATATCCAGCATGACAGAATAATAAAAACTTAACAATAATTAACAAATTAGGCCGAATAATTTTATGTACAAGGTATAATTTGACAATTTTACAAGAGTGAATAATTCACTATAAATCTGAGGTCTACGTTACTGTTAACATTTTTCTCCTCTTAACATTAGAACTCTTCTTTATATCGTTCAGTTTCTTAACACAATTACTTAGAAACGCATTACATTCTGTTCTCACTGTGTACTTAAGAATTTTCTCATCAGTGCGGTCAACCTGAATACAGGCAAACTCTTCTTTCCAAATTGCAGCTATCGACAGTCCAACAACTAAATTCCTCGGGCACTGACCTCTCATGAAGGAATGTTCACACTTTTCTGATAACAAGATTTTAACAACTAAATAAGTAAAAATACCTACATTAATGACTTAAGTCTCCCTCCCTTTCCTGCAAAGTGTGTCCGCTCTCTCGCGGTGGTGGAGAAGCAGGAAGGAATAAAAAATTGACAGACATGTGGGGTACAGGTGGAAATGAAGGGGGTGTTATTACGCGAAGTAAAAAACATTAGAGTTTTGAATAGTGATGTCAGAAGCTGAAATTGGTTGTATAATGTGTAGTTTGTGGAGGGCTATTTATTGATGAAATATGTGAGTGTTGAGAGTGAGTAGAGTTGGCATTGTGGAGGTTGAAATGTGGTGATGGAGAAGTGATGTTGTAATTGGATGTATAATGAGGAGTGTGGAGAGGGAGCAGAGTCATGATTGTGGAGGTTGAAATGTGATGATGGAGAAGTGATGGTATAAGAGAGCTTGGTATGAGTGAGTGAAGATGGGAGTGTGAGAGTGATGAGTTAACGATGTGTGGGTGTTGAATTACGAGTAAATTGTTAGTAAGGAATGAAGTCATAAGTGGATGTTGGTAGAGTAATGGTAGATGTGTTGGTATGGAATTTAAGAGCAAGAGGTGGTATATGTATTGTTGTTGTAGGATTTATTGATGTGTAGGTGTTGGAAATAGGGGTAAGATGTTAATTTGTGGCGGAATTGTGGAGATGGAGTGTTGTGTGGTGTATTTATCGCTATAATGTGGAGATCGAGAATAGATGGTAGAGGTATATCTTTTAACTATATGGTATTTTAGAGAAGTAGTACATAGGGGTCTATATGTATTTGTGAGAGTTGGGAAATTGTGGTTTTGTGGACGAGATGGCAAATTTAATGTTGAGTATGGATTGGTATTTGAATTTATCAAGCATGATTAATCAAGGATGAAGCAAGGATGAAGTTGCAACAGGAGAGGAAAAATATAAACACAGACACGGCGGGGGAGGTAAGGTTGTCTGGGCTCAGCAATCCGGAGTAGGTCAAGCAGAAGAACAATAGCGGTGATGGAATGTGCCGTGTCGACAAGGACAGTTAGGTAGAAGGTGTAGTCTTGCTCCGGGATTGCATATGTGGTATTATATGTTTATTTTTAAGTATGCGCTGGTCTTTCTTTTTGTCTTTTTTTCTTCTTTCTAGGACTAACGGTTCCTCGAGGGAATTGACCGTGGGCCACTTGTTTGTTTATATGTCGTTTATTATGTAAGAGTGGTCGTAATGGTAAGGGCTGGGTATTTTTGAAGTGATTACTTAGGCTGAATTTTATGCTGGAAGGTGGTGCAGGAGAAGTATAGAGAAATGATGGTGTAGATGGCAAGGAAAGAGGGACAAGGGTGAGGAGGACGCACCCGTAAGAAGTCGGGGTGGGGAAGGCCCCAAGACAAATATACTTAGGCAGGACATGACATGAAAACACTGAGGATGAGTACTGGGTGACCCTATCAGAGGGAGTCACATATCCGGAGTATCCGACGGACTTCATGGCATGTCCAAGGGGTACATTTAGAAATGGAATGGTGAGAGGGAAAACATTGTCATCTGGTTAGATCTTGGGGCCTTCAGGTCTCCACGGGCAGGGCCGGTCGGGTCATCATCGGGAGGGCGGCCTTCTTCTCACCAGGGGTGATGACTCGGCCGGACAGTAGGTTTTCATGTGGTGTTCTTTTCTTTTTGTCTTTGCCTATAATCTGTGGTGTTCTTTTCTTTCTTTGTATGTATATTAACTATGACTGTTTGTTTTAAAGTTAGTAGAAGTTTGTGTGTGTGGCTAAAGTTGAACGCTGTTATTTTTCTCATTCAACGGATCAATTTGGTATTTGTTTACTGTGATCTAGAGAAAAATAATAATAAAGAATAAAGAATAAAGAATAAAGAATAAAGAATAAAGAATAAAGAATAAAGAATAAAGAATAAATACAGTGCTGGACGCCCGCGGGACGGAATGCCCAGCATGAGCACCTCTGTTCTACAGTAATCTAAGCATCGGATTTCAGCCAAACTTCTAAAAACAAGCTGGCGCGGTTCGATACGTACAGTCATCAGCATAGTTAAAACTGAAGATGTTCAACATTTCGTTCCTATATCATGTTACACACACACTTGCCTTTTACGAATATTAGTCATGACAAATTATCAACAAAATCTTATATTACCAGACTTGCTTAATACACAAGTTCGCCTTGAATAAGTATTTTGAACATTTACATTTACATTAACTTAGTGCTTTGAACAAGTAGTAATATTTCGGCAGATGGTATTTTATTTGTTTAAAGTGGCGAAGTTATGGCTCTTGGCCCCCCTCCTACACTTACATTTTTGAGCTTTCAACTGCATTATTTTATATATCATGGTAATCAACTAAGTACAATTAATGAAAAAACCTGTAGGTTAAGTTAAATAGGAAGTAAACAATAATAAAAAATATGTCTACATTCACAATTAACGAATACCTAAGATAATACTACAACTAGTAATAACAATAATGTTATTTGATTTACGTCCCACTACCTACTTTTATGGTTTCGGGAGACGTTGAGGTGCCGGAATTTAGTCCCGCAGAAGTTCTTTTACGTGCTAGTAGCCTAAATCTACCGAAGTATTTGAGCACCTTCAAATACCACCAGACTGAACCAGGATCGAACCTGCCAAGTTGGGATCAGAAGGCCAGCGCCTCAACCGTCTGAGCTACTCAGCTCGGCACAACAACTAGCAACTAGCTTAAAGTAAACGTGATTAACGAATGGGAGACACAATTTAACTGTGTGGTACCATCTTAGTCGTTACGAACGAAGAGGGCCTACATAGAATCTGAAATGAGAAAGTGAAACGTAGATAGGATAACTGAAGATAGCCATTAATTTATAGGTTAGGCCTAGTATATGATGTGGTATATCGTTCCGGCTCAACTAAAGCATAGCCTACCAGTATCCCGGATCCACTTCGAACCGTCGAAGAATATCCTAGAGAATATTGGATAATAAAGTCAAAAGCAGAAGTAGCATAGGACAAATTTTCTCTCAAAAGCCAATTCGACGGTCTTCGAAAGTCAGTGGGTCAACTACGGGAGCTCTAGTTTTACATGGAATCCGAACCATACGAAAGCTACCTTTGATTTCAAAAACCCCTCATGTATTGGCAGGGGATCGAACTTCATCCACCTTGGTAAGAAGTTTTTGAGTTGGTCACAGGACTCTGAGGGTATGTTATGATAGGAGAAGCCAGTAACAATACTCTTCGGCTAAGTTAGCCGCAGTGGAAGTCCCTTGGTATAATCGAGAGGCTGTAGTTCCAACAGGCAAACGTAAGTGCCCTTAATACTCACACAGAAGAAACTCTGACGAGCCAAAAAATATAGTACGCGACACGTAAGGCTGTATTCTGGAAAGCAAGTATCGCCGCCATATTGTCTTTTTATAATGGTTCATCACTGCTGCCAACTTGACTATCACGAGACATAACCATCAACAAACTAGCCTCAGTGTAAATAACAATAATGGAGATTCTCCTATCCAAGTAAATGGTCAATCAAGGTATTCATAATCATAATTAAGTCGTTTTCAAGCTCAATGAGGAATTATGGAAATAAACACTCCCCCCCCCCCCTCAATTTAATGTTATATTTTTCTGCCTTTATTTTGATATATGCATACCATAATCTTCGGACTTGCGTGGTGTAAATAATTCAAATCCTTTCTTGAAATTTGCGGTTACTTGTCGGACTGAATAGAAAACACGCTGTAAGGCTTCGATCACATTGGAGGCACGCTTGTGCAAGTAATTTGATGGCGCGCGCGTGCGCAAGCGTGCACATATAAACAAAATCTGCAGGAGAGCGACAGAAACAAGTGGTGACTTGTCCATTGCCGCTCACACTGCCCGCCACAAGCAAGTGCACGCTTGCGCAAGCTTGATCCGACCCAACTTCGAAACAAAAATACAGCATTTGTTTTGTAGTTGCAAGCGTGCGTGATCACAGTTGATTTCTGACCATCGAAGCAGTGACAGTGTAGTGTTTTGGAGCTCTTCAGGTGATACACACTTTCGGAAATTAGATTTTCTCCTTATTCTAGGTGTGATTTTGTCCAGTATATAGTAGAAAGTGTCTGGTATCATTCTGAAGTATTACAAAAACTTATCAGGCTGTCTAAGCAAATCGTTGAATATTCGTGCATACTCTCCATGTTCCTCTCTGTCCAAAAAATACTCGTTCACCCTCTCTTCCCTGATTTCCTGCTCATCCAAAAATAAAAACTTTAAAACACCATTTTCAAAAATAATGTCCTCATCGTCGGACATCTCCATTTCGCCTGACCTGTTCATAATAATTAATTGCATTTAGTGTGAGCACATTGCTGTTCATGCCAGTTTGCGCACGCGCGCGCCACCAAATTACTTGCACAAGCGTGCCTCCAATGTGATCAAAGCCTAAGAATACACGCAAATAAATATATTACATAGAGATATGCCGTAAGTCAATAAGAATACACAAAGGCTAAGTCTGCAAACCGTACCAAAGTCGAGACAAGACAAGGTTAGATCGATAACAAACTTTCCTTCCATTTGAACTGAACTGATCTTTATAGGAGGAGGTAATGTTGCTTTCCTTTTGGGAGGAGTTCTTTCAGATTTTTCTTGCTCCTTAGACATCCCAACTGAATTCTATACATTTGAACTGGACGAAATAAGACCGTATTAATGAAATGCTGCGTTCATCACTTAACACCAACTACGTTACTAAATACATTATTCGAACATGCCGCAATTTCTACTCACCTGGTATTACCCAAATAGATTTACAATATTACAGAAAATGAAAATATGCTTCACGTGTACCCGCAAATGTAACACTAGTGATTTTCATAATACTGCAGTGACAGTATGTATAATGTCCGACTCCATGGCTAAATGGTTAGCGTGCTGGCCTTTGATCACAGGGGTCACGGTTTCAATTCCCGGCAGGGTCGAGAATTTTAAACAATTGATTCATTTCTCTGACACGGGGACTGGGTTTGTGTGTCGTCTTCATAATCATTTCATCCTCGTCACGACGCGCAAGTCGCTTACCGGTGCCAAAACAAAAGACCTGCATCTGGCGAGCCCAACATGTCCTCGGACACTCCCGGCACTAAAAGCCACATGCCATTTCATTTTTTTCAGTACGTATAATCTCGCAAGTCACGATAAAATCATGATTACATAGTGCCAACCTGCAAGATTAAAGCTGATGGCACACGGAGCGGTTTTTGCCGAGTCGACCGCTGAGTATCAGATGGATGAAACAGACAGAGCGGTGCTCACCGACAGGCGGCAGATTTGCCGACGCAGCCTGTCGTTTGCTGGCGATGCAGCGAGCGTTTTGAAGACTTTGTGCGCGATCTAGCGCCATAGATTGAATACATACATTCAGCTAACTTTACGCGGCGTCATTGATAAGTATCAATTCATACATTATTATGCTACTTCTCGCTATGTCAGTTTTGGCGCGGTACGGCAACCATGGTTTTTTCTGTTCTGTGGTCTGAAAATTGTAGTTTGTCTCGCCTCATCTAACGTCGCACTCGCTCGTGTGTTTTGTCACAGTCGGCAAAAACCGCTCCGTGTGCCATCAGCCTAACAGTAACTGGAAGTCGTCATATCATCAAGTAGGGTCTCGAAACTGTATGGTTAGCGACTCTGAATCGAACCCAACAATGAGAAAATAACTATAAATCACTACTTTCAGTACTGACAGCGGAGAAAGAGTAGTGTATAAACTTATATGGCAGAGACTATAAACATTTAACCTTGTTATCATCCTTCACGTACGCTTCAATTGTGGAGGTGAGGAGACTTACAAACCTCATTGGGCGGTTGAGTTTCCGAGTAGATTAAAAGTTACCGCGCGAGTTGGCCGTGCGGTTAGGAGCGCACAGCTGTGAATTCACATCCGAGAGATAGTGGGTTCGAACCCCACTGTCGGCAGCCCTGAAGATGGTTTTCCGTGGTTTCCCATTTTCACACCAGGCAAACACTAGGGCTGTACCTTAATTAAGGCCACGGCCGCTTCCTTCCCATTCCTAGGCCTTTTCTCTCCCATCGTCGCCACAGGACCTATCTATGTCGGTGCGACGTAAAGCAACTAGCAAAAGATTAGAAGTCACCACTTACGGTACGTTCAAGGTTGGAGATAATGTGCGGGCATTTACAGTATATTACTACTACCATAATAATAATAATATGTAAATAGCCTTTAACAACAATCGGTTATCGGTTTTAAAACGCTAAAACAGCGGTGTTCTTTAATATCTTAGTAAATCTATTGAGTCATTTAGGTATCTTACTGACAGGGGCGGCCGTCCGTACCTTATATGCTGAAGTGTTGTAGCACATTGCCTTTTTGAAAAATAAATTACTTTAAAAATATTGTCTACAGTCAAATACAGTACATCGAAAGAGACGTCAGCCAAAGAATAGGACATTATTTAACTCCTCTCACAACCAGGTAACTAGTCGTGTGCTCCACGCCGGGTGGCTGTGCTAGGCTGTGCGATCACAGTTCAGCGAGAATTTCTAAGCTCTTAGCCAGAAAGCAGGAACTCTGCCTTTTGCGCATGCGTGCCCAACTTTTCCGATAGGCTGTGGAAACAACAGCCAAGACATCACTTCACAGCGATTCTTCGTTCGACCACAGAGAGACAGCACTTGCATTACGACTGATATGAGAACGTGGCAGCTGGCACCCTCTTGACTCAGCGGTAGTACTTAAGAGGGGATCGCTCAAAGCAAACAGGAAACCAAAATACTGTAGAGCTGTTCCCGCCAGCCCTATTCCATAGCCACATTTGTGAACTGATGAACTATAAGAATTGTACTTTTTATGTTGTCAAAATAAGGACATGATATTGTGATTTTCTTTAATAATGACTATTATCGCGGCCACCAAATTAGGCGGGTAAGGAAAACTGCGCTGTCGTCAGATATGGGAACGGCAAAGCGACAGATGGTTGAGAGTCGCTTATCTCCGAGCACGGATTGGCAACGCTGATCGTGCAGTGCTGTCTAGTTCAAGCCCATCCGCTCCAGGCCACCTTACCCATGTCATTCCCTGTCATGCAGCTCTACATACCTTGCAGCTATTGAGCTTGCACCGGTGCAGTTAAAATGGAGAGTGAATGTGAATTGATTTGGGCTCAAGCCAAGAGAGAAATGGCAGACAGGACCAAGACATTCAAAATAAAGGACGTAGAATAACTCACGTCAGAAGCCATCGACCGTGTGACTGCTGCAAATTGGGAAAAGTCTTCAATCGCGCGGAAAATCTTCATCAGACGATTGGGCTAAGGAAATAGTAAGGGACGAAAGAATGGAGCCATTCATCATCAGTGTAAATGCCGACTCGACAGATAGTGAGATGTGTGATGACAGTGACTAAGAAATCTTAGACTGCCTTGAAGCTAGAACCCGATTCTTAATTCATTGTAAATTAATGTTAACCTTGTATTCAAATATTTAAAGTTATAATGTAATAAAACTAAAACTGTGCTGGCGCGCGCGCCCCGAACTGCCTCAGCCAGCGACATTTACATGATCGCTTTCCGGGCCATTTTCCAGGAAAATTACAAGACTCGCGGAAATATGTTTCAGATAAAAAATGTAAGTCAGACATTTTTCCCGCAGACAAAATTTTATTGGCTGAAAAAATAAAAACTTAGCCGCTTACTGAAATGTTCAATACATGATTCTACGGATTTAAATTTACTCGCTCATGATTTTATTTTTAATAATTATTTGAAGTGGTTTATATGGAAAATAGTTATACCACTGAAATCAGCAATCTTTTCTGAAGCTTGTAGTATAATTTGTTTTCAAACATTGTATGAAGTAACATCGGGAGCTAGAGAGATAACAACTTGCCTCGCGCTCCGAAATAATGTGTTCAGTTAGACATTTCTTCGCCAGTTGCTACATAGCCTTGGCAACAGCGTAATTTCTCTGACCCGCCTAATTTGGTGGTCGCGACAATAGTTTATAAATGTCACTATAAAAACACAACATGTAACTTTACAATACGACGTTGCTGGTTGTATTTCAATGATGTTGGTAACATTGGGAAGTTGTGTATTTGCGCGCTCACACCAAGTGTTTGAGTTCGTGAATATTTTGCCACTGCATGTGTTATTGTGTGTTTAGTTACATAGTTTTTTTATGAGGAATGTGTATATGTGTTGGCGTTGTTTGCGTGTTTGTTCACTGTGGAAAACTCAATGGAGAGCCACTTGAAAACCACACACCGGTATGTTTCTAAATATTTTTATATTTTGGAGTGCGGATTGGTTACAGCACACAACTGATTTTCTGCACCAGCCGCCACTGCTTACTGAGACGGGTTTCATTGAGTGGCAGAAGCAAGCCTAACCAAATAAGTTACACATACGTTCCTCAACTATCTCCTCAAGCACTAAAGACCAAAGAAGACACAGCGCCCTCAAAAGAATAAACAATTACACCGATAGTCTCAACACTGACCTTCTAGGTCCTTTACGACACAGGACACGAATTTTGAACTTGGTCGACAAGTTCCCTAATTTTCACGACCTATAACGAGTCATGGTCTTGGGACTATTTTTACAAGACGTTCCGTCTTCAAAGTTGCTTGTTCTAATTGGGTTTGTGGTTGCGGTTCTCAAGACTGACTGGGCACCCCTGTTGCTCTCAAAGCTCATTATTAAACGTCTTGGCTCCCTCGTCTTCCCAACTTGGACTTAATTAAGTTATACTTGAGTGAACTTTACCTGTATTGATCTAACATGGCGGTATTCTTCCACGCTGCTAACTTCCACACCATGTCTGTCTCATCGCGCCGTGAATGAACATTATAAACAATCTGCTTAATTTGACTGCAGTGTTGACTATCATAAGTGTGAGCTCACAGATACTGGAAGGAAAGATGTGACATCGTCACCAAGACAACTGTGGTTCGAATTCCAGCCTATGCATGTTTAATTTTAAATCTCAACAAATAATCTCATATTTACAACCCTTGAAATATCACTAAGCCATGTCAACATCCCATAGTGAATGTTTACTTCATCTACTCTACAGACATTCATTAGTGAGGATTCAAACAACCTTCACTCAGAGCATATTCTAATAAAATCCAACATCAAAAAGAAACCCGCCTCTGTGGTGTAGTGGTTAGCGTGATTAGCTGCCACCCCCGGAGGCCCGGGTTCGATTCCCGGCTCTGCCACGAAAATTTGAAAAGTGGTACGAGGGCTGAAACGGGGTCCACTCAGCTTCGGGAGGTCAACTGAGTAGAGGTGGGTTCGATTCCCACCTCAGCCATCCTGGAAGTGGTTTTCCGTGGTTTCCCACTTCTCCTCTAGGCGAATGCCGGGATGGTACCTAACTTAAGGCCACGGCCGCCTCCTTCCCTCTTCCTTGCCTATCCCTTCCAATCTTCCCATCCCTCCAAAAGGCAGGTGAGGCCGCCTGGGCGAGGTACTGGTCATTCTCCCCAGTTGTATCCCCCGACCAAGAGTCTGAAACTCCAGGACACTGCCCTTGAGGCGGTAGAGGTGGGATCCCTCGCTACGTCCGAGGGAAAAACCGAACCTGGAGGGTAAACAGATGATGATAATGATCAAAAAGAAACTCTGTCCCAACCTTCCTAGAAATCTATTATCACTTCTGTCAAATAGGCCTACTTCAAAATGACACATTATTAAAACGAAACCATAAGTCGACATGATGTAGGACCCTGACTAAAATGAAACGGTAACTTAAAATAAAGTTCTAAGAAAATGTTTCCCTTATGAATTCTTGTATTCGAATATCATTGAGACCAACAAATTCATAAAACATACTGGGCTTTACTTGGACATGGTAGGAAATGTCTATACCACGAAACTTCAGGATTATACAGTCTCATGAAAAAAAAAAGGGAACTGTGGGATTATCCCTTCAGGCAGTGGCGTATACTGAGGGCTGCCAAGGCTATCGGTGAAGCCCAAACCTCAAATTGAGATTTCTTTCTAACCATTGGGTCCGGCTCCATGGCTAAATGGTTAGCGTGCTCGCCTTTAGTCATAGGGGTCCCGTGGTCGATTCCCGGCAGGGTCGGGAATTTTAACTATCATTGGTTAATTTTGCTGGCACGGGGGCTGGGTGTATGTGTCGTCTTCATCATCATTTCATCCTCATCACGACGCGCAGGTCGCCTACTGGCGTCAAATCAAAATACCTGCACCTAGTGAGCCGAACATGTCCTCGGACACTCCCGGCAAAAGCCACACGCTATTTCATATTTCAACCATTGGGTCTTACAACATGGTTTGATGTTCTAAAGAATCCTACAATTGCGGCCATTATAGAGATACTGTCTAATTAATTGATGGTCTACTATTAAAGGCGTATTTCCTAAAGAGCCATACGCACTTACTACTCTTTAAGAAGCATCACTAAAATGTTTAATATCATCCTAATACACAGACTTTCTAATTGTGGCTCTAAATATGCTGGAATTCCTTCGTTCTCCTTAAAATAGTTCCCGACCAGCGCAAAACTACGAAGAATCTACAGTTCTCATTGGTCGCATCCCGGACATGGAAAATGGCGTATCAAAGCGATCACATCCGTCCAAGGAGATCGAAATCATGTTTTATCTCTCGCAAACTGCTCTGGCAAGGAGAATCTGAGAAGTTTATGGTGTAGCGTGCTAGTCTTACGTAATTCAAGGCTAAGCGTGAACAATGGGCTTGTACAAGATCTCTTCTCACTGAAATCTGCGTGCAGACTGTTGATGAGTGTGCCTCGAGTAACGAGGTTTTCACTGGGCCGGAGGAGGAATAATGTCATAGGTTGCTCGAAGTGACTTCCGTCGACACGCTAGACAACGCAGCACGATGTGCGTTCTCTTCCAACTGTAATTAACAAACAGTGGTAGTAGCAGTGTATTTGAAGAGCCTCCGTGACTCAGGCGGCAGCGCGCCGGTCTCTCACTGCTGGTTTCAGTGGTTCAAATCCCATTCACTCCATGTGAGATTTCTGCTCGATAATGCGGAGGCGGGACTGATTTTTCTCCGGGTACTCCAGTTTTCTCTGTCATCTTTCATTCCAACAACACTCTCCAACATCATTTCATTTCATCTGTCAGTAATTTATCATTACCCCAGAGAAGTGCGGCAAGCTGCGGCAGCTTGCACAATTCCTAACCTCGCCATTCCTGACCCGGTTGAATGACTGAAAATAGGCTGTGGATTTTCAGTAGTATATTGGACCATATTTCTTAGCTTAATATACTCATTATTATCGGCCCAATCACCTCCCCATGGTTAGCCATGTAGAAGAGACTCTCCTTGTTTATATATAAAAGTATAATTTGACTGTACATTTCCAATTTTTGTACCTCGCTTTATTCTCGGATTAGATATACATCAGTCGATAGATTCAGTTCGTATGTTTTAGTTAGTCAGTCAGTCAGTCAGTCAGTCAGTCAGTCAGTCAGTCAGTCAGTCAGTCAGTCAGTCAGTCAGTCAGTCAGTCAGTCAGTCAGTCAGTCAGTCAGTCAGTCAGTTAGTTAGTTAGTTAGTTAGTTAGTTAGTTATGGGAAATGGGTTGAAAGTTATCGAAACCATAAGTTCACGGATAGCCGAGTTGTCTACTAGAATGTATCGTTGTTTTATTATAGAGGCAAAGCAGTATTAAGGGGTCTAAAGTAGGAAACATCACATTTCCTCGTCAGAATTAGCTGTATCGAAAAACTGCACGTAACAAGTGGTGTATAAAGTACAATTTTGGATCTTTGTCTCATACGTTTTAATCATACGACCTACAGTGATGTGCCTAATTATTACACTCAGATTGAAAATACATGGATTTGCTAACATTTTGGTAAAAATAAATATATTTCTGGTTATATTTCATGCATTTTCTTTATTTCATTTGTATTTCACATATTCTATTTACCATTTTCCACAGAAAAAACAGTTTCTTAACTACAATTGTCTTTATAATGATCAAACATTTAGTATTTTGTGAAACCAACCTTAGCTGCAATCAGCGCAGAGAGCCTTCTTGGCATACTTGTAATGCATTTTCTTGTCTGTTCCTCCATAAATGGGCTGTTCCAAACCTCATTAAATCTTTCTAGCAGCATATTCTTGCTTGTAATGACACCTTGTTTAGTAATTTATTTCTTCAGTGTATTCCAAATATTTTCTATTGGATTCATGTCAGGCGATTTGACTGGCCAGTCCACACTGACCTCTGTGGTATAAGTCAAGAGGTGTGCTTGTTTTCATTATTTTGGCGATCTCTCTCACCGATGAATGTGACACCCCCACAATTGATGAAATCTGTCGTTTGTTATAAATGCGGCCTTCTTACGAGGGCTTAAATCACAATGCTTCCCCATCTCAATTTGTAGGTTAGAATCCCTAAACGGAGAATAACAATGGATTTAATGCATTGTTCCACACGGCTTCTTATTACTAAGTACTCCGCATTCCTTACTGTAAAAGTAACTGTAAATACCAACCTTAAAAGAGAACAGATAGACCACAATAACCATAGGACATCTACAAATAATAGTTATACACAACTTGCCCGCCAATGGTGGTGAAATTCTAGGCTGACCAACAATGACATGACACTATTTCAGGACTTGCCAACTTCTTGATATATGTAGCGGCCTGCAAAAAATAAATAACTCATGAATGGACAATCTGTAGAACTAACAATGGAAAATATAACAGCTTTGCTCTTCAAAAAGGCATATACTTGTTTTGAGTATAATAATTTGGCAAACCACTGTATAGTAACGGAGATATTGAACAATTCAGAATTTTATTGCGAAATCTACGATGGCTGACGTAAATGTTGTACCGTCATCGAGGTAAGGAATTAATCTGAAGAGTGAGCGAGAAAACTGTGATCCTGAAAGGCTTGAAGGAATGAACTTACTAGGTCTCGGATACCCTAACCCACAAGAAAATAGTGTGATGACCTACAAGGTCCAAAGTCCATTAAATTGGTAACTTCTTCCATACGTGATGGCATCGATGGGTATAAGGCGCGAATGGAGTCCTGGGGTATAGCCATCCATGCTGCATTCACCTGGTTCCACAGTTCATCTTTGGTGGTTGGCACTGGATCACTGCATCGCACCCAGCGTTTCACCATATTTCACACATTTCGATTGGCGACAAGTCCGATGATCGGGCGGGCCAGTGCAACAGTCTGACATCCTGTGACAACAAGAAGGCACGTGTTCGTGCAGCAACATGTGATCGCGCTTTGTCCTGCTGAAATATGGCATCTGGGGTGTCGTACAGAAAGGGTACGGCTACGGGTCGCAGGATGTCATTCACGTAGGTCAAACTGGTCACAGTGCCCTGGGCTCGCACCAACTGTGATTTGTGGTTTATCCAATAGCACCCCACACCATAAGGCCTTGAGTTGGCGCTGTATGTCTTGTGCGAATTCAGTCAATGTGATGCCTCTCACCCCTGTCTGCGGCATAACCAAAATGCAGCCATCATTTTCAAACAAACAGAACCTGAATTCGTCCAAAAACACTCCTTGTAGAAAAAGAAAATGATAATGTCCGAATAATCTTCCTTCCCCGTCGTGTGTTCGCCAGTCATGCAATAACGTTACACACTCAGGGTATGTTACGGTACATCACTTTATGTGTACGATAGTTTACAATACATGCTTGGTATCCGTTTTGTGGCTGGAATCAATGTCAGGAAACAGCTTGCGTGCCAATACGTCCTTGGCCAACCGTACGCTGTCTGATGTGGTACGCAAAAGCCCAAATGCATTCTTACTGATATCTCAAAAGTAAATGTCCGATTTTGAAAATACTTAGATATTTGAACTTGTACGCAGTTGAACTTTTAGGCCAGATGTATGCATTCCTGCCGTTCCATTTAAGAATATGCAGTTAGTATCAATATCTCGGTTATTAATCTCCCCATGAGAATAAGTAGCACGTTATTTTACAAGACCCTGGGTACCATGTATGTTTATGAAAACTGAATGCGGATAACTTTAATGGTTTAGAAGTTATTTTAGTGTAACATGTTAGGCGAATAACCCTGTATATATAAAACACACTACTACATAATCACCAAAGAAACAAGTAATAGTGAATACATCCCTCCACATAGGGTTGGCGTCAGCTAATCTATAGATTAACTCCAAATCCCCTTTGAGTCTGAAGTAGTGAAGTATTATCAGTGTGATGAAAAGTTTCGTGGACTCTGTTTCAGGTGACGGCCCCGTGGACTTCTCTCGGCCAGCAGCCAGCGGCGGCTGCAAGTCCCAGAGCAGTCATCTCCCATCAGACAGCGAGGATGACGAGATAGACATCGTCGGAGAGCACCATGCTAGTACCAGTGCAGGGCTTATGTTGGTGTGACCGACACGGAGTTCGAGAACATCAGGACCTTGCGGAGTCACTCAAATTCTCTTCTAGAATTGAATAACAGTTCACGTCAAGACAGTAGGAGTAGCTGTTAACCAGAAAGAAACCAGTGCCTAGAACTATCAGCTATGGTTTCTGTAACATGTTGATCTAGTAAACGAGGAAGTGGACACATACCATATTGTGGAAAATATAGCGTTAATAATAATAATTTAATGCTAAGTACTGTCGTGAATAAAACTTAAAAGACCATCACTCAGACATTTATCTCGATCGTGATTGTAGTAGGGGTTCATTGCAACGTAATGGAAAATGACCTCAGGTAAACGTAGGAAGTTCTGTGTTTCGATAGGCAGGAATTCAGGAAGTGAATAACTTTCCATAGTAATCGTATGGACAGTTAGTTATGAGCCGTCTGGAATGCGGGAAAAAGTTATAAAGCCTCTGTCGCTAAAGTGAAGCAAATCTCTGCCTTCACTAACAAGAGACATCCGTTGTACTCTGATTATGCATATTGAATTAAAACCTTCAAAACAACAATACTTACAAATAAACTAAAGATTATCCAGTTCTTAGGTGGAAAACGTTTCCTCTGATAATGGAGAAGGCAGAAAAATTTGGGAATTTGAGCCTAGAATCGTCTCAGTTTGTTATGCAGCAAGACATACTAACGAGACAACAATAAAATAATCCTGAAAGTTTTCATTCTAATCGTAGTATTCCCTATGAAATATTGTGCTCATGGAAATTGGAATCACTGATTAAGAATGAACACTTTTTGTAAACGAATTCCAAATGCAAAACTGAAGAAAGATTACTTCACATTGTAAGCTATATTCATAACTCCATAAGTTCCATTCAGAAATTCAAAATTTACTCCTTAACTTTCAATGTTACTGTAAATTAGAAACATTTTAGAAATAATCATAATCTCAGAGATGAAATGTTAAGATTTCATTAGTTTCGTATTCTTTAGTATTGATCTGGAATCCGAATATGTGAATATGTTGGAAAAATAGTGCACCTGAAGGTAGACTATTTCCAACCATAAAATGAAACATACAAACTGTTAGAAATTTTAGTGTTCAAATTTTAATTTGCAATTATTTACAGCATGTTGAACTAAACCATAAAGGGTAATTTCCCTTTAAACACACAATGCACAGTACAAATTATGTTATATGTATTATTTTTTTATATTTAGAAAATACATTACTACCTTGACTATTATTTTGTGTGTGACATGTTAAAATTATAATTTTAAGATGTTGAGACATTATTTTATATTAAAGTATTCATGCTTTTCAGGCATTTTCAATCTTGAAATCTCCAGCGTTTCGCTCCAGTGTGGCAGCGGGCTCGTCAGTTAGATTGCCACACGTCTCCGAGACGCTGGCGGCCAAAAGTGGAGGTATATAACTCTCCTAGTGCGCTGTCAGTGTACTGTCTTACAGACGAGTCTAGCTGTGGTGTACCAACGGTGCAGCGTCAGCGTCTTAGAAAGGTGTATCAATCCAATTGACGAGCCCACTGCCACACTGGGGCGAGACGCTGGTAATTTCACGTTTGGAAAGGCCTAACGAGCTTGAATACTTCAGAATTTTATAGTTGATAAGATCACTGCGCAAATTGTTTATAATATTTTACATGCTATACACAGTTAAATATGTAAAACAATATTGAAATATTGATCTTAGAACTGTCAACAGGATAGTTTACCTTATATGAAGGTCGAAACATTAGACTTTAATTTTCATTTGGCATATGAACATTTCCTGCCACAGTTTGAGCGACTTTTGTGATACAGTGATCCTAAAAAGATTCAGTTCCTAAGCATAATTTCCTGGATATTTTTACCCCAAATTTTAGTTTTCGATCAGTTACTTTGCATGACGAATAACAGCCCTGAATCAATGGTCACAGCGACATTTACATAATTCGATAGTCTTAACATCTTATGACTTAGGCTAGGGGTATTTAACTGGACATGCTATTAAATTTTATGTACTCCTCTAGTACGATATATGATGTGATGTTATTACCACCGTTAGTGGCCGGCTCCATGGCTAAATAGTTAGCGTGCTGGCCTTTGGCCACAGGGGTCCCGGGTTTGATTCCCGGCAGGGTTGGGAATTTTAACCATCATTGGTAAATTTCGCTGGCACGGGGCTGGGTGTATGTGTCGTCTTCATCATCATTTCATTCTCATCACGACGCGCAGGTCGCCTACGGGAGTCAAATCAAAAGACCTGCACTTGGCGAGCCGAACATATCCTCGGACACTCCCGGCACTAAACGCCATACGCCATTTCCATTTACCATCGTTAGAGGTTATGACGCATTATATTAAAGTTGTAGTCTACCAGTTTTATAGTTGTTTAATTTTCTACCGCTCACAAAAAAAAAAAAAATCCCTCTTACGGACCCTGTCGCATATCGTACGAGACACTATGCTTTTCAGGGTCGACTTTGTTTGTTTTTCTGTTTTTACAATCGGCTTTACGTCGCACCGATACAGACAGGTCTTATGGCGACGATGGGATAGGAAAGGGATAGGAGTGGGAAGGAAGGGACCGTGGCCTTAATTAAGTTACAGCCCCAGCATTTGCCTGGTGTGAAAATGGGGAAACCACAGAGAACATCTTCAGGGTCCAAACCCACTATCTCCCGAATGCAAACTCACAGCTGCGGACCCTAACCGCACGGCAACTTCATCGGTAATTTAGGAGTTGTACTGGGAATCATACCGGGGCTTTTCAGTTTTGCAAAGGCCTGGAACCAAGGACTATAATTGTGGTCATAAACCACGGGTTTCAATTTCGCGCTACCCGCTTCAACCTACAAGGTTCTATTCGGGCCCGCTTGCAGTTGCACCGTGGCCTCGGCCACGCCCCGCATGCTTACCACCATTCCAGTTCCTTCGACAGGGCGCTTCTCCACTTTCTTGTACTCGGCTAACCTTCCATTCCGAGCTTATCACTTACCGTTATCCGTTAGTGGGCGAGTGAGCTTTCTATGCCCGTGGGACTGCCATATGAAGTAAGAAAGGAATTGTTATATTCTAGAGGTGGAATATAAATTATAAATAAAAGGATTGTTTGGCTTTCATATTTTTCTTCGTTACGAAACACACTGTAATCCGTGTTGCAACTCTTCTATTTTTTCTCTTGCACACGAACAACTGAACAGCGCCGCAGGCTTGCTGTTGAGCGAAACAGTGCCAGTAGGATTATGCCAGAAATCAAATGCTGATATCACTATCTTGTATCTTCCAGCGGAGTGAAAAGCAAATGAATTTCGAGCCACGCTCGTGCATTAGTTTTTAAAACTAATATTGGCATTGTGGGTATCATACTACGATACGGTACATCAAGATAGAACAAAATGCAGAGGATTGAATAATAAAAGTGTAAGCTAAAGTCTCCGACATTCATCGAAAGTCACACAACGAAATGAATGAAAATGAACACCTACAACCTGTTTTCCAGTCATTGACCGGATCAGGGATGTAATGAATGAATCAGATATAGGCTGTTAGTACGAGGGTCGCCACTCCCAAAGTGATTTATTAATGACTGATAGATGCTATGAAATGAGAATGGAGAGTGTTGCTGGAATGAAAGATGGGAGGGAAAACCGGAGTACCCGGAGAAAAACCTGTCCCGCCTCCGCTTTGTCCAGCACAAATTTGAACCACGGTATCCAGCGGTGAGAGGCCGAGAGCCACAGAGGCTCCCACAACGAAATAAAGTGTAAGAATAAACCGTGCCGACTTCCCTAACACACTTTTCCACTACAATATGCCGGCCCTCGCATTATCACACTACCGTGTCCATCATCCCATGGATCGAGTGAAAACCGGTCTGTTCCCATGCCATCTGGACTTCTACCATCCTTGAGGGAGTTAAAGGTGCTATTTATTGTTGGCCAGGGTCGAACAGCTTCTCTCTCAAGCTAACCTCGTCAGGCACGAACTATTATAGTGCTTCTGCTCTATAAGTACCGGCATCTCAAAAGGCTGAGTGGGATGAGAGAAGAGAAAGTGGGAGTTGTCAGTTTGCTTTCTGCAGTGCAATGTTTGTTTGTTTCAACTTTGCTGCTCACTTCATATTTATTGTATGGTTTGATCAATTGTCTTGCACGTGAAATATGTAGTAACGATACGAGAGAATAACCTATAAATGGGTTACAAATACTAGCGCAACCAAGCGAGTCATTCCACGAGGAGTTGACAAACTGTCATCCAGCATCCTAATATTTTCATTGGATACAGCAGAGCTCTCACTGGTGCGGCTTGAGTCAAAGAATATTTCCCTCTAGTCTTCTGAAGCTGTCATTGGCGCGACAAAGGCAAGGAACATCAAAGCCGCACCACATGGTAACGTTCAGAGAAGTACAATAATATCTGCTCTGTGATCATAAGGATCCTTCCAGAATCCTGAGTAGTGGTCTTTGATGTTTCACGAACGTCCTGCGCACCGACTAACAAGGCAAAATATATTTCTCAAATATACAGGCGTGGCAAACTGAGTCATAGGTGGAAGTTAATAATTGTATTCCTCACTCTTTAGTATACAATAAAACAAACCATTCTTCTTGACTCAAAACTTCTCTTCAGCCGACGTAAGTACTAAAAACGTTCATAATAATCAGGAAAACAGGCACCAATTTAAAATATCTAATATACAAAAATGTAAATTTTAATTCTTTCAGAATGAGTTCAGTACTACTCGATCACGTCTTTGGCGTTTAGGTATTGCGAACGAAGAGATCGGAGTTGCTTCTGACTCTCCTGCTTTCCTGCCACACAGAGCAGATTTATGCAGTATTTCACAGCTTCTACATGCTGCGAAATAAGACTCTTCTTTTACACAGTTCATTGACGTTCCACACACTTTACAAAATAGGGTTCACTACTCAATCGAAAACACATCACCACCGAATTCGTTAGCATGGAATTAAAAACGCCTGCAAGCAATAAATCATCGAGGTCCTACAAATCACTATAAAAATTACAATGTCGAAGACCTCACCGTTGCTGAAAAATAGGTAGCCTACATCAATATGATCAAGGTTCAAATTTGAATTTTTCAAAAACATTTTTTATCTAATTTAACTGATTAATGTTTGCAGCTAAGAACAATGTATTTTAAATCAGTGTGCAAAGTTTCATGATTCTAACTCAAATAGTGTCCTTAATTTTTGTACACGTCTCCCTTAAAACAGACAAAATCTTCTAAGCTCTTCATAACTCTAAGATCCTGAAATGAACGTATGTTAAATAGTTCTACTGTTTTTATAAAAATAAGTGAAAGGCATTTTTTCTAAGAGCCGGTGTCTAGTAATAACCATTTCAGTGAAACATGCACTTAATTTCCCCGTACTAAATTTTAAAGTTATTTTTATTTTTGCAGTATTCTACAAAAAAATCGATATTGAACAAAGAACAAGATACAAAGAGGAACTGAATGTCTTCATACTTTAACTTCACTGAACTATTTTATTGGTTGATTATAGTTGACAAATCTAAGTACAGTATCATGTTAGGATGCTTCTTCTGATACATGACAAATCAGTCAAACTAACAGTGAGGATGGAACAGAGACTGAAGGTTATTTGTCTTCTTATGAGACAGACAGACTAAAACTAGTTTACTATATGGTGTATCAACACGTAAATTGACTAAACAATCGAGCTTAGTTTAATCTACGAGAAGACCTAATGGCCGTAACGACACCAATAAAGACATTTATCTAACTTAACGGACTAATACAAAAAAATGATCAATCCGGACGAGATCCGCAGCTGGTTAGGTACTCGTATCTTTGTGCTCAAGGTTACAGGATCGAATCTCAACATAATTTGACATCTCTTATGCTGGATACCAAACAATAGGAATGTTGAAGACACTAACACTAATATGTTATGAGACAGGATGTATCAAACTTAGAGCAGGTCATCCGGTCTCAAAATATTCGAACCTCGAATTTATATTTGAAATGAAGAATGCAACCGTAAGATATGTAGATATTTAAAAGCGGAAACCAGGGTAAGGTTTGGATGGCAGTTACGATGCTTTCAAAGTAAAACTGCATTGAGTTAAAAAATGAAAAACTTATCTCCTCCATTAGTTGAGTACCATAATTTATTTTAATGATATTGTAATATAATATAAAATGATATAGATAGGCTATCGATGTATTATTTGTAGAAAAATAAACTACTGTACTTGATTTTGAAACTGCTGTCTGAAATTCTCATTTGCACATTTAGAAACCTGTCCTATAATCCCCAATACCACCGTGAAGAGCTCCTACGAGTGGACATTATCTTACAATATCAGTCATATATTGGTGGACTCCAAAAAATTATTTGATTATTGTTGATTGCATCTATTATCATCATTCCTCATGCGTCCAAAATATTATTGCACATTATAACGAGAAGACTGGAAAAAAAGTCGATAACCATATCATACATAACTCCGTTGGGCTTCCGTTGGGGTAGGCCTACAGGCACTCCAGATGGGATAGGTGTCTGAGAATCCTTGCTGAACACTTACTCGACAGAAAAAGAAGTATTTATGTTGCTCACTGGCAACTTATATGACATAAAATCAAACGTTAATCACGTCAGGTATATCTGGGTGTGAAATAATTCATCATAATCATCAAGTACGTCAGTCAAGAAGTGATTCCACGATGACTAATAAATATCTTCAGTTCTACATGGTTGCTGGCTTGTCAGATATGTCTGGGGAATAAAAACCTTGGTCTTTCGTGAGGCCGTTTGCCGGCAATACAACCCTCAGCAACAGTTGTCATTATCTGGGAATGACGTAAAGTGTGACCCCACCACGAAAAATATCTTCCGCGTATTAATTTCACCAGAGATCTACAGTACTTTGTTTTACTCGACGTAGACAGAGCTCAAAATCTAACATTTGCTATAACGATACTTATGAAGCTGAAACGTACAAGAAAATAGATGTAGCATGAAGCAAAGAGGAAGAAGGGTGTCTGTTAATGGCATTAAATTGGATCGTGCCTAAAAAGAACCTCCACCAATTGCTATTAGTAGAAATAAAAATACTTGATTTCATTATGCCAGTTGTGCCACGGTTATTATCGATGAGCGTTTGTATGCTTCATAGATTATGTGAAGGCGTTTGACAGAGTATCCTGGCATAAATTATTTCCTCTACTACTTAGTACTGGAGGTGTACAGCAACTCACTACACCTATATGATTTGTAGAACGGTCGAGAAGCAGTAATATCTTTCCAAGCAGGACTTTCAGACCAAGTGCCCATCAAGAAAAGAAGAAGAGAGCTGTGTCCTTTCTCTGCAGCCCTCCTCAAAGCTTTCGGAGTTCTGATAATGGAAGAAGTACTGGACGGTACAAAGATTGGAGAGAAATTCAATTGAAAATTACTCGGGATAATAAAGTTTGCCGATGATGCAGGCAATACTAGCAGAAAGTCCATCTTCCCTGCAGTCCATGATTAGCATAATGCAAATACTGTAGAAATATGGTATTTTAGCGACAAAATGCAGACAACAAAGAATTTATGTTTGAAGGTAAATGATGTCACAATGAAACCTTCTGCGACAGCAGGAAAATAACTAAGGATGAAAGATGTACTACTAAAATAAGTAAGATTGCACAAGCTAGCATTGCTTTAATGCAGAATAGCACATTACTGAACACTAACAAGCCTAGTCTTATCCCCCGTATGAGAATTACACACCTGTCGTACGCCTCAGAAACAAGACTGATGTCAAACACCTTGAGGCTTTCCAAATGTGGTGTTTCCGTAAAATAATTAAAGTGACCTGGAGGGATAAGGAGGTCTACGTCGAGTAAAACAGAGTAGATCTCTGGTTAAATTAATACGCAGAAGACTTCTTACTTGGTGGGGCCACACTTTACGTCATTCCCAGATAATAACAATTGTTGCTGAGGGGCCACACTTTACGTCATCCCCAGATAATAACAATTGTTGCTGAGGGGCCACACTTTACGTCATTCCCAGATAATAACAATTGCTGCTGAGGGTTGTATTGACTGCAAACGGCCGCACAGAAGACCAAGGTTATCATTCATCAGACAGGTCTGACAAGCAAGCATCCATGTAGAAATGAAGAGGTTATCAGTAATCGTGGAATCGCTTCGTGACTGACGTATTTGATGATGATGATGATTATTATTATTATTATTATTATTATTATTATTATTATTATTATTATTATTTCACACCCAGATATACCTGACAGGATAACCGTCTGATTTTATATCACATAACATAAACTCACTTCTCAAATTATTCACGCCCGACAAAGGCTATGCTTTGACTCGTAAGAATTTGAAGTATGAAGGTGAGTTTCAATTAAAAAATTGACCACAGTGCGAGCTTCAGTCAAGTTGCGGGTTATTCTCTGTGCCATGTCTGAACGAGTGGATGATGCAGTAGTCACCCGGTCCGAGTGATGTCATGATCTCAGCTAATCTGCGATCTTCCATACAGCGTACAGCTTGAATGCTTCTTATTAAGCAGTAATTGATCGATTTAGTACACTTCGTGGTTTTTGAATTAAGTGTTGAACAGCGTATTTTTGTGTGCTGTAGATTTTTAAAGCTTCAATCTGCTGGGAGAGTGAAAAGAGGATTCCGCGAACAATTTCCTGGAGAGCGAGAGTCAACGCATTACGGAATTATGAAAATTGTGAATAAATTCAAAACTGGAGGTTCCCTGTTAAACAAAAAAATAGTTAAACAAACGACTGTTTTAAATGATGAAAAATTCAGGATATTTGTGAAAGGAGTATTTGATGATGAAGATTATTATTATTATTATTATTATTATTATTATTATTATTATTATTATTATTATTATTATTATTATTATTATTATTATTATTATTATTATTTCACACCCAGATATACCTGACAGGATAACCGTCTGATTTTATGTCACATAACATAAACTCACTCAAATTATTCACTATGCTTTGACTCTTAAGAATTTGAAGTATGAAGGTGAGTTTCAATTAAAAAATCTTTAAGGAAACTGGCTCAGCAAAATGATATATTTTTTTTCTTCTTCTGCAAGGTTACTGGTAAGAAAATTGAAATCTAAGCCTTAAAAAATCATAAAAGTACAAAGTTGAAGCCCAAGAGGTCCGGCCGCAAGATTATATTACTGCAATTGTTTCTTCAGTCTGTCAACAGTGGTGAATTAAATTCTGAATTAGTGCTGTTTTCTGATGAGGCGTGGTGTTATTTGCATGGTCGTGTAATTTCGCAAAGTAACTAATATCGGCCACGTGGGTATCCAAGAATAATGCATGAAACTCCGCTTCGTGATCTTAAAACAGGAGTTTGATGTACTATTGTTACTAAAGGAATTATAGAACCCATTTTTAACGACACCAAGAATTCTGACCTATGCAAAGAATTAATACTGAACAAGTCTTTTTCCTCAACTGACTGAACGGAAAAAGTCACTGGAATATTTCCAGTAAAACTACAAGCACATGAAAACGCAAATCCACAGCCTGTTTCCAGTCATTTGATTGGATCAGGAATGGAATGAATGAAGCCCTCATCTAGCGGCGAGGAAAGGAATTGTGCCGGTTGCCGAAGCCAGTAGCACTCCTCTGGGACAATGATTAATGACTGACAGATGAAATGAAATGATATTGGAGAGTGTTTCTGGAATGGAAGATGACAGGGAAAACCGGAGTACCCGGAAAATAAAACTGTCCCGCCTTCGCTTTGTACAGCACAAATCTTAAATGGAGTGACCGGGATCTGAACCATGGAAACCAGCAGTGAGAGGCCGGCGCGCTGCCACCTGAGCCACGGAGGCGCCAGTAAAAATACAGCACATACCACTCACAACTCAATTAATGCACAGCGTGATGTTATCGGGAACAGAATGATTAGTGCACGTTTATGGTCAGATTACTCTCCCGATTTAACGCCATGCGACTTCTATTTATGTGATAATTTGAAAGATAAAGTGTATAGAAATAATCTCCCACTTTAGAAGAACTGAAAAATGCAATTCGCGCAGAAATGTTGAAAATTTATGTGGCAGAATTTCAGGAGCGGTACCGGAATATCATCACACAATTTAATGCTTGTCTACAGGCTGAAGGAGAGAGCACTTGCTGTAATGGGGTAAGTTTTATTGTTTCTATCTGTTTTGCAATCTGATTATCCATTCATTGAAGTCGATGATGATGATTGTTGTTTAAAGGGGCCTAACATCTAGGTCATCGGCCCCTAATGGTACGAAATGAGACGAAATGTAATGACAATTTAAAAGTCCAAAATCCTCCACTGACCAGAATTCAAAAGGTGAGGACGAAGAATGAATGGATGGATGGATATGAATTTAAAACAATCAGTGGATCCGAGCCGCAATGCCCCACATTCCCAGAAACTACCGTTAAAGAGTAGCATTACTGACCAAGAGACTGCTTCTAAAGCACAATACTGAATCGAGGATGCTTGTAGTATAAAGAGGTCCAAAATCCAGGTCATCGGCCCCTCATGATGGTAGGCCTACTTATCGCTAGGAAAGTAGAACCATGGTATTTGTTATGTTGCGGTACTAATCAAAATAGCGTAGACTCGGTATTCCACACATTATTGTACTACCCACACATGTAACACAGACCTATGGTGTTTCTCTCATTGCGGCGCCATTTACAGGCTACGCAAACCCATGGTGTTCCGCACTTAAGCGTACTAACCACAGGGATTCGTACTATCCTGTGGTGTTCCTCACATAGTGGTATCGCTCATACAGTGGTACTAATCACAGGTACTGTAAAACCCAGCCGGAAGCACACACTGTCGCTGCTAATCACAAACCTATTGTGTAGCCTACCTAACATAGTGGTACTACGCGCAAGTAAAAGCGACCCATGGTGTTCCCTGCGTGATGGTACTATTTACAAGTAGTCTCATAGTTCTAATTCGATCATCCCTTTGTCGGCCGTTTTAGTCGCCTCTTACGACAGGCAGGAGATACCGTGGGTGTATAATTCGTCTGCGTCTCCCACCCACAGGTGGTTCGTTGAAGTTGATGGGTTTTCTGCGTGTAACGGTGACTGCGCTCTCATTAACTGGCATGCGAGAAGCAAGAAGGACGGCAACCCTAGCGGGACTCTCCCTGTAGTAGTTTGTGCAGCAATATTGCAGAAAAAGGAATTTCTGGTTCGAAGATACCTTTCGGATGGGGAACTGCAGTTGGTTTTTGCGAGCTATTTGTTGCTTTTGAATTTCTGTAGTCCCAATTTCTCTCAGATGAGTCTTTGTAAGATTAACTGCGTTTACGGCGGTAGAGGTGACAGTAGAATGATTGGCATGTTATATATCTAGAGGAAGGTCGGAACAACGTGAATCGGGTATGTGGGCGTTAGACGGTTGGTTATACTGATAAATAATTGGAAAAAAGTTAAATTAATATCTCGCACCGTTCTCATTCAACTGCTGAAGTTAGCCGATCGGAGCGCTGCGCGGGTGAATTCAAATGGGCTATAGGATGCGGGTGGCCTAAAGGCTAGTACACACCTAGCGACAAAGTTGCGGGACATTGTATGGGGACAGTTGCGAGACACTGTCCCTAGACTGTTGCGATACAATGTCCCGCGACCACATCTATAGAGCCAGTTGCACCACAGGAATCGGCGCGAAATGGCGCAAGAAATTGCTTTATGTGCTTTTAATGTTGTGAATCTTTTTCTCCATCTCGTGAATGGACATAGTGAACTTTTTAGCCAGAGACTCCATTGCTTCCCTTCTTTCGTCCCGGTTTTTATACTCGGTAGACATAACGTCCCAAATACAAAGGAGGGTGTGTAAATCCTCAATGATTTTTAGAGTGGTTTCTATCGCAAAACAACAGAACACGAAACACAACACCAACACGCGGTGACTATCTGCACACTGGCATCGGCGAGTCCCGGGACTTTGTCTCGCGACACGTCCAGACTACATCATGTTGCGCAACACTTGTATCATGTATCCCATTTCGAATGGGAGACCTGCGACATGCAACTTTTGTATCGCGACAGTCCCAAACACGGTAAAAATGTCGCAGGACATCCCTGGAACTTGTCGCGATACACGTGTTCCGCAACTTTGTCGCTTGGTGTGTACTAGCCTTAACATTCACCGCCATCTAGAACCACGCTTGATGTCACGCATAGCCGAACATAGCCGACACGATTGAATCAATCTATATATTAATTTCAAAAAAAGCAATCGCCACGTAAGGCTTGAATGATTCTGATTTGAAGACACAAAACTAACATTACAGTTACGAAAAAACAATTTATGATATATTCCTATCCCGCTGAAGTTCAACATGTTTCTCACAAAGTGATATTTAATACGAAATGTATTGTATACTTTGTATTTATATTTCTGAAAAAAATCTTCGAATTTTCAAAACTATACTTCAAGTTACTTTTAATAATGACTATTGGGGATGATAAGTGAAAGTGTATATTTCATTATTTCCATAAATGATTACATTAATGCGAGTCCCAGTGAGCACGCAGCCGCTGGCCCCTGTCGGGTGCTACATCAAGAGACTGTTTCGGGTCGGAGCGGAGTCGGCTATGTTCGGCTTTGCGTGACGTCACGCGTGGTGCTAAATGGCGGTGAATCTTAGGCCTCCCATGTGATGCGGTATTACTAAAACTGCACGTGGCTTAAGATCGAACTTAGAGCACCCACCGAAGGAAAAGAAATTCTCCAGGGGAGTGATATGAACTCGAACCTCCGTGCTGAGAGGATCGCGCACTTGCGCTGCAGTGACACCGGCAGAAACCCACAGTCTGTTCATCCCTCGGCATGTCTCTCAAGCAAATTGAGCAACACCGCCTCGCAAAGCTCATTTGTATTCGCCCACGGAGCGATTTAATTGGCTAACTTCAACTCCCAATAAAATGACAAAGGCACAACATATCGAATTAGTTTTCTTAAATGATTTATTAATATGACCAACCTCCTAACGCTCATATAGGCCTACACGGTTCACATTACACGACGGATCGTATTGCTAAAATCTTACGTAGGTACCATGTACGAATTGTTTTTGGAACGTCAATTAAGATCAGGTAACTTCTGTGACCAACTAAGGATAGTTCGCCTAAATTGCACCAACCTGGTATCTACAGAGTTCCCTGTACTTGTGGCAAGGTTTATATTGGGCACACTTCGAGAACGGTGTGTACTCGCAGCAAAGAACATACCAGATGTATAAGACTCAACCAACCTGATAAATCAGCTATTGCTGATCATGCCTTAACACCTGGTCATGATGTCTTGTTCCAAGAAGTGGATGTTCTCGCCCGTAAAAAGCAATATCGCCCAAGAATTATCAGGGAGGCGATTGAAATACGTAAACACCTAGATAATTTCAACCGCGATATAGGCCACAACCTCAATGAATCATGGATACCTATTATCACAAGCATTAGAGAATGATGCTTTACTGTTGCCATTCGTTGTCTCTAGCATGGGGCTAAAATGGCGTCCCTTTTAAATCTTAGGCCACCATTTCAAATTCCTTGTTGCTTTCTCCTAATAACCTTTCATAGATCGTTTCATTTCTCTGTTGTCTCCTGATGAAGAAAGATACAACAGGTGCGTTTAAATGAATATATTATAGGGAGTGTTAACGGACGCAGACGAAAAAGCAGATTTGAATCATTTAATTGTATAATGTTCTAGATACGACCAGAACAGCTTTCATTTTACAGATGACAGATGACTTCGAAACGCGTAGAGTGTGTTTATAATTAATTACACGGCATAAGCCCAAAAAGATACCTCACGAATAGTTACATGGGCCGTGAAAGTCTAAATGATAATAGTAATAATGTCATTTGCTTTAAGTCTCAATAACTACTTTTACGATTTTCGGATACGCCGAGGTGCCGGAATTTAGTCCCACAGGAGTTCTTTTACCTGCCAGCAAATCTGCCGACACGAGGCTGACGTATTAGAGCACCTTCCAATACCACCGGACCGAGCCAGGATCGAACCTGCCAAGTTGGGATCAAAAGGCCAGTGATTCAACCGTCTGAGCCACTCAGCCCGGCGCAACGATGTTTCAACCGACAGCTCGTAGTTACTTCACACTACCGTCTTAACAGCAGGCTAACATGCTTTCCTCGCACTATAGTGCTAGTAGCGATGATACCAGCTGCAATGTGGTACGTGGCGGAGGGCCCAAAAATTACGTCACTTGCCACACCGTACCTAGCCGCACACCACGGTACCTAGCGGAAAGTCTTAGAAATACATGAAGAAAATAAGAAAATGTAAAATTATACCCGAAAGTCGGCAATTCTATAAAAATGTCTATCTTTCCGATGACCTTCGGGTTATACGCTTTAAAATGAGGGATTTTCCATTAAAGTTTGTGTTTAGATATATTCGTTCGTTCGTAATTTGTTTACCCTCCAGGGTCGGTTTTTCCCTCGGACTCAGCGAGGGATCCCACCTCTACCGCCTCAAGGGCAGTGTCCTGGATCTTCAGACTCTGGGTCGGGGGATATAACTGGGAGGTTGACCAGTACCTCGCCCAGGCGGTCTCACCTGCTATGCTGAACAGTGGCCTTGGTGGGGGATGGGAAGATTGGAAGGGATAGACAAGGAAGAGGGAAGGAAGCGGCCGTGGCCTTAAGTTAGGTACCATCCGGGCATTTGCCTGGAGGAGAAGTGGGAAACCACCGAAAACCACTTCCAGAATGGCAGAGGTGGAAATTGAACCCACCTCTATTCAGTTGACCTCCCGAGGCTGAGTGGACCCCATTCCAGCCATCATACCACTTTTCAAATTTCGTGGCAGAGTCGGGAATCGAACCCGAACCTCCGGGGGTGGCAGCTAATCACACTAACCACTACACCACAGAGGCGGACTATTTAATTTATTCATTTATGTATTTGTCGTCATGTATTAACGTATTTGATCATCACATTGTGGAGGTTTTCTTACCGCACCGACAGAGTTAGGTCTTACGACGACGAGGGGTTACAAAAATAACTTACTTAGCCTATATAGATTTCTTTCAAATACAATAATAATATATGAATTACAGCTAACTTGAACACGCATAACGTAATTATATATAACCAAACTAATGAAAATCGGATCAGTTTTGGGATAAACTCTAAAACATTCAGTCCTAAAGTATCATGTCCTATCACTCCCAGTATAAGAAGGATGCTGTAGGAATGACAATGGTATCTGTAAGAACACTGGAAATTTGTATAGCAATATCTGCTTCACGCAGGAACTGGATAAAGGTGGGATAAATGTCTTCGTTTCGTCTTCGTAATATGCTGATTATACTCACGGGAAAAAGGCAAGGAGAATTTTTGTAGTCATCTGTAAAATGAAAGCTGTTCTGCTCATATCTAGAACATGATAGAATTAAATGGTTCAAATCAGCTTTTTCGTGTGGGTCCGGTAACACTCCCTATAATATATTCATTTAAATGCACATGTTGTGTTCCCTAAAACGCACATGACTTCCATTCTCAACATTCATTAGATTTAAGTTCCTAGATTAACCTTGAGCCTAGAATTCAGCTCCTTGACTGAATTATCTCCGTTGAGGTTTTCGGTTCAAAGGTCCTAATTTCGATGCCCGGCCAGGTCGAGTTTTGTTGCTAGGTCTCCTTAATTCCTTTAGCTCAAGGACTGAGAGTTTGTGTTTGTCTTAATATACACCTCATAATTCGTCCCTAATTCATAGCACTACCAACCACCACAGGAACACGCAATAGTGAAAACGTATCTTCACAAAGAGCTGGCGTCAGAAAGGGCATCCAGCTGTAAAAGTGCGCCAAAACCCCATTTGCAACACAGTTCACACCCGTGATGCCACCAATGTGTGGGGAAATATAGGAGAAGGAGAAGAAGAAGAAGAAATTAAATATGAATCTTGAGTTTGCGAGTTATATAGGCGTAGTTTTTTTTTTTTTTTTTGCTAGTTGTTTTACGTCGCACCGACACAGATAGGTCTTATGGCGACGATGGGACAGGGAAGGGCTAGGAGTGGGAAGGAAGCGGCCGTAGCCTTAATTAAGGTACGGCCCCAGCATTTGCCTGGTGTGAAAATGGGAAACCACGGAAAACCATCTTCAGGTCTGGCGACAGTGGGATTCGAACCTACTGTCTCCCGAATACTGGATACTGGCCGCACTTAAGCGACTGCAGCTATCGAGCTCGGTTTTATTTATTTATTTATTTATTTATTTATTTATTTATTTATTTATTTATTTATTTATTTATTTATTTATTTTAAGGACTTCTGTTTTGAAAGCTGACTATTAACTAACAAACTAATGAACGGTGGGCCAATAATCTGGATGTATGGATCCTTAGAAAATAGCAATAATGATGATCATCATTGTTTTAGATTTCTTCCCTAAGCCTATTAAAACATGCTAATTCCTTCTTCGCTTTAATAAAGTCCAAGAACGGAAGAATAAACACAATATTAAAATATAAATATTTCACCGGGAGAGTTGGCCATGCGGTCAGGGGCACGCGGCTGTGAGCTTGCATCAGGGAGATAGTAGGTTCGAACCCCACTGTCGGCAGCCCTGGAAGATGGTTTTCCGTGGTTTCCCATTTTCACACCAGGCAAATGCTGGGGCTGTACCTTAAGTAAGGCCACGGCCACTTCCTTCCAACTCCTACGCCTTTCCTATCCCATCGTCGCCATAAGACCTATCTGTGTCGGCGCGACGTAAAGCAATTAGCAAGAAAAAAAAAGAGATTAATTTACTTGCTGATCTGCAAGTGATTGTTCACATAAAAGGCTATTATTCTTTCTAGTGGTTTAACATCCTACTACCGAGCTCGATAGCCGTAGCCATTTATGTGCGGCCAGTATTAAGGAGATAGTGGGTTCGAACCCCACTGTCGGCAGCCCTGAAGATGGTTTTCCGTGCTTTCCCATTTTCACACCAGGCAAATGCTGGTACTGTACTTTAATTAAGGCCACGGCCGCTTCCTTCTCACTCCTAGCCCCTATCCCATCGTCACTATATGACTTGTGTGTGTGTAAAGCAAGTTGTAAATAAACCATCCTACTAACACAGGTAGGTTATCGGCAGCGGTCGGTCGTACAGAAAAGAGCTAGGATTGAGAAGGTAGCGTCCTTAACATCAATTTTATTAAGGTAATTTACCAAATTGGAAACCACGGCAAAACATTTTCAAGGTTGCTGACAATGGGGACGAACGCACGATATCCGGAATACAAGTTGAGAACCAGACGAGAAGTAATCAGCTCGTTCGGTGGATTGCTTTCTATTCACCTACTTGCATAGTTCTGCACGTTGATACTCGTACCATGAGACGATAGAAAAAATAATGCAGAGTCTTGTCGAAACTTAGACAATGATGACAGTTCAGTCTTTAGTGTTTCCACCTTACTCAGCGGACCACTGAGCAGGCACACTAAGCCGGAGTGTACTTGTACCGTTCTTTTCTGTTCGTCTTCCAGTCAACAATGTCTATGTCTCAACTGAACTTCTCATTCAAATTCATCATCCTCGTAGGTCACACATTTTGTGAATGAATACCACGATGGATATACTACTTTCTTTTTTTCTTTACGTCGCACCGACACAGACAGGTCTTATGGTGACGATGGGACAGGAAAGGAGGGAGAAGGAAGCGGCCGTGGCCTTAATTAAGGTGAAAATGGGGAACCTCGTGGCTGCCGATAGTGGGGTTCGAACCCACTATCTCCACGATGCAAGCTCACAGCTGCGTCTCCCTAGCCGCACGGCCAACTCGCTCGGTGGATATACTACTGAAACTGGACTCCTCTATCTACTCCTCAATCATCTGTTGTAATTTTAACAGGTGAACGAGAAACGCGTTTTGAACCACAAATAAATATAGGGCTACTTTCCTCTTGAACCTGTTGTAAAGTTATTGGGTATGTACCAAACAGTAGAATGATATGGTACTGCCACATTTCTTGCCTAGAAAACAAGGTTAATAAAACTGTCAATATTTTCGGAGCTGTACCCCGTACGTAGTGGGGCGCAGACATCATATAGATCTATGATACTCCCAGTAAATGACTAAGCATTTTCTTAGGAAATGTGCCCAAATTTATGTTTTAGAAACTGAATAGTGTACGACGGATATCATCGAGCAATCCGACTATGCCTTTCAGCAATGGGATCCACGCTCACCAATGCACTCCTAGTAAAAGAAACTAATGCTACTTTTTGCCAGTTATCAGATATTTTTCTATTGAAACACCAGGCAATGAAGAATCATAAGGTAATTCTGAAGATACAACAGTTGAAAAGTACTCCAGAACACCTAAAAAATGTTCAAGAAAACCTAGTCATTAGTTAATGGAGATCGCTACATGCAGTGAATCAATATATGTGAATCAGAAAAAAAAAAACCAAACCCCATGGCACTACAGCCCTTGAAGGGCCTTGGCCTACCAAGCGACCGCTGCTCAGCCCGAAGGCCTGCAGATTACGAGGTGTCGTGTGGTCAGCACGATGATTCCTCTCGGCCGTTATTCTTGGCTTTCTAGACCGGGGAAATAAAAGACACAATATAATAAATATGGAACTTCACAGGAGAGTGAAAATAATTTACTCTCTATGTTTCTTTCAATTTCAGCCTGTTTAATGAAAAGCTACACACATTTCTTTTACATAATAATGACAGCATATTATGCCTTTCCACCAAGGTCTCAAATTTTCGCTTTTGAGACTTAAGGCAGTTCAATGCCTTTACGAGTATAATATAAAACAAAAATTTAAAATCTTGTAAACAGATTCGAACTCTGAATCCTTGGAACACATCACATGCCGGCTGCAATTAGTACCATGCAGCCACTACAGGCGACAAACAGTAGCTATCGTAACTCTGTACAAATGGAATAATCTAGGCTATAGCTTCGAAACTCGTCTTGTATGTTACAAGTTCTGAACGCGAATGTGCAGACGGGTTTATCTTGCTGCAAACACCACAGTGTGCTAAATAATCATGTCTCTCTTAAGCTCAGATAGTCGCATCCATTCCCTACGCATAGAGTAAACTTATGTACCTATTACTTCGTTGAATGAGTCCAGCATAATGTTTCAGGTGGTATTCACAATGCATTTGTCCATAATCGGTACTTACGTGGCAATATTTATTATAACTTCCCTAGAAGAATACTGTATCTGAGACTTGTCTGAGTCGTTGGATGAATGGTCAGCGTACTGGCCTTCGGTTCAGAGGGACTGAGTTCGATTCCCGGCCAGTTAAGGGATTTTAATCGCTTCTGGTTAATTATTCTGGCTGGGGTATTGGTGTTTTGTGTCCGTACCAACACTCTCCTCTTCATATTCACACAACACACTACACTTCCAACCACCACAGAAACACGCAATAGTGATTACATCCCTCCATATAGGGTTAGCGTCAGGAAGGGCATCCGGCCGTAAAACAGGGCGAAATCCACATGTGCTACGCAGTTCGCACCCGCGATCCCACAGGTGTAGAAAAAAAAGCGGAAGGAAAGAAGAAGAATATCTGAGACTTCACAAAAATCCAGTTTTCGTAAAGGATGCCTAGGCGAGTACGAAATGATTTTTTTAAGGCACGATTCAAGAAGGTTTTGAACCCTCACTGCCCCAAGTAGCCTATCCAAGTACATCTACCATGCGTAGTTCCGCGCATCTATCTCCAGCGTGTATGTTCAATCCTTATAACTCTGTATTCACGAGCAAAGCGAAAGTTCTCGCTTCGAAAAGTTACTGATGTGTTACAACCTTATGGCGCGGTTTTATGCCTTTATTGAACGATCTAAAGGTAGTAATTACATGGCGTAAGCTATCACACAGTCCGCCTCTGTGGTGTTATGGTTAGTGTGATTAGCTACCACCCCCGCAGGCCCGGGTTCGATTCCCGGCTCTGCCACGAAATTTGAAAAGTGGTACGAGAGCTGGAACGAGGTCCACTCAGCCTCGGGAGGTCAACTGAGTAGAGGTGGGTTCGATTCCCACCTCAGCCATCTTGGAAGTGGTTTTCCGTGGTTTCCCACTTCTCCTCCAGGCAAATGCCGGGATGGTACCTAACTTAAGGCCACGGCCGCTTCCTTCCATCTTCCTTGTCTATCACTTCCAATCTTCCCATCCCGACCAAGGCCCCTGTTCAGCATAGCAGGTGAGGCCACCTGGGCAAGGTACTGGTCATTCTCCCCAGTTGTATCCCCCGACCCAGAGTCTGAAGCTCCAGGACACTGCCCTTGAGGTGGCAGAGGTGGGGATCCCTCGCTGAGTCCGAGGGAAAAACCGAACCTGGAGGGTAAACAGATGGAGAAGAAGAAATAAAACGCGTTTCTATCAATTTCGATGTGTTGAGACTATACAAAATGGCGGTGAATTGACATGTCTCTAATTGATGCTAACCTATTACGATCTCTATGATAGCGCGACCGCCTTCTTTCCATCTTTGACCAATCAGCTGCGCAGTTCTCTACCGACGGCTATAGGAGTGACTATGGTTTGTACAGTAGAGTAACATTTCGTAAAAATGACTAGAGTATTAGACTCCGCTCTACATAAAATGGTACAGTGTTCTTGAGATGGGCCTCATTTACTGTCCCTTGTACCGTTTTTGCATTGTGCGGAGAAGTCTATATCGGGCTAACTACACATAAAATAGCTGTAAGACGTTGCATAAGATAGGACTAAGAGGCATTTAATTCCTAGCTGGTTGCATATTTTGGGGGGGAAATAAGGGCAGCTGTACCACGCGGTAGAGTAATAATCATGTAAATATTGATATGAGCTCTGTAAATTTTAAAAATACTGATCCAAAGGTCAACAGAATCCAATAGGCTAATGCTTGAAAATGAAACTATAACATCTTTGCCATTCGATTATTTCTTATGTTAATGCTTTACTAGCAGTTTCCCGCTGGCTCCGCCCGCAATGTACAAAGTATGGTGTTGTTCGTTACTATCCTCACGAATGTATTTGCAAAGTTTCGAGTTAATGAAATAAAGCACATGATCTGCTGTGGTAATAGAATGTAATATTATGTCAACAAAACACTTGAAAATACGTCACACAAAGAAATTGAATTAAACGTTCCTTGGAACAACACTACGCACCGAACTGTTAAAAAGTCCTTCAAAGATCTTCGTCATGGAGACAAATCTACTCATAACTTTTCTCAGAATCTACCAATTTAAGTTGTTATTACCTCAAAAGAAATCGCTTGATCCACTGAGTGTTTTTAGACCAAAACGAACTGCGTACCTCAATTACAACGAAAGATATGATTGCTTCAATGAGAAAAAGTGTTGAAGAAATGAGACGTCAAATTGAATGTGGACTCATAACTTTTCTCATAATCAACCAATTTGAATAGTTAAGAGCTGAAATGAAAGAGCTTGATCCACTGGGTGTTCTTAGGCCAAAATTAACTCCGTACCTCAATTAGAACCAAAGATATGATTGCTTCAAGGAGACAAGAAATTGAAAAAATGAAATAATTTGAGGAAGGCGGAAGTTAGGTGATTTATAGTACCTGATGACAAATCTGTGCATGAATACCTTTCAGTTAAAAAATGAAGAAAATCGACTGGATAGAATGGCCGGACTGACTGACTTAAGTTTTCATATATTTTTTTAAATATATAGATGACACATTAAACAAAATGCACTTTCAATTTTCATCATCTTCAGCAGGAAATTCTGTCATAATATTTGTGTATAGTAGGCTTCTGTGAACGGATGGCATTCCCTAGGCAAAAGCTTGAAAAAATATGCAAGTTCCATATAGTGTTTACCTCGATACTACGATGGCACATGGTGCCGTTTCCTATTGGCTAAATCACTTACTATTACATGTAGGAGATAGTATTTTGCATTTAAAAAAAGAGCACGAAAAGTACAATAATACAATATCAAAAATTCAGTTTATAAAAGATGGGCATATTGTCTTTTATCTCCGATGCACAGATGTGAAGTTTCATTTTTCCGTTCGTTCGTATTGTTTCTGTCCTCTTCAAAACTAGACAAAAGAGATCAACAAATACACGCCCAGTATTTATACTGAAAATAAAAATCAACGGCCTGTTTCCAGTCATTTGACCGGGTCAGGAATGGAATGAACGAAACCCCCATCAAGCGGCGAGGATAGGAATTGTGCCGGCTGCCGAAGCCTGTCACACTTCTCTGGGGCAAAGTATTTATATTAATTGGCCTAACTTGGTACAGAGTTTTACAGATGTATCAAAACCTTCTGAGGGCATAGGATACGCATAGGCCCTACTGCTCACACAATACTTTGAAAAATCAGTGCTACTCAAACAAACATCTATTGACACTGCAGAGATGCCAGCCATCCGGGCAGCTATTCAATCTGGACTTAACTTTAGAATATACTGATAATAACAAATTCCAAACACTACAACGACTGCAACATCTACATGCTCACATCAGTATATTTATAAAATATTAAGCCTAATTAACTACGTCAACAAGACAGATAAAATAATAGGCGTGTACTTTATGTGCGTAAAATGGCACGCCGGTACTCTATACAACGAAATGATAAGACACATTAATATAAGAAAATATATCTAATGGACTATTTAGACCCATTAAACTACCGTATATTGAGTTTCTTTCAACACTTCATCAGCAAGCGCTTCAGGAATGGCAGAAAGATTGCACCGAAGCTCAGAAGATTAAACGACGTCACTACACTCGGATACAGCCACTACTGTAATTCCAGTGAAGCAAAGGTAAAAAACAAGTTCAATAAAAGACGCCTTACACCAACACCAGAATGAGACTCGGACATGGCTGCTACCCCTGATCACCTGTTTTTTTTTTTTTGTTTTTTTTTTTTCGAATAAGGATAATACACTCGCCCTTGTGCTTAAACGAAGTGGCAGATATCAAATACATATTTCCCTCACGTTGCTAATTTAAACAGCCCCAACTACACTTTACAACCAACTCACAAAGTTTCACGTTCCTTTACCAACCAGTACATCAATATTATTGGTAGCTGGTTAGTGTCCAGCGGGTCCTGGGTTCAATTCTAGGCCGGGTCGGACATTCCAACCTTCAATGGTTAATTCCTCTGGCTCAGGGACTGGTGTGTGCACCGTCTCCAACTTTTTATTGCATCCTACTGTAGGTTAAAGCTCATCCTCACAGACGCACAAGTCGTCCACGGGTGTCAAATCGAAAGACCTGCGCCAGGCCTCTCCGGAGGCCATAAGCAGTATATAATCTACGGATCTACCTAAGAATAGTGCAACATCTGCAGGAAATAGGCATTCAATTATAACATCGTAACATTGTACAAAGCAATATACGCTGCAGTTTTATATGTAGTGGATTATATATGTAAGTTATAGTGTGTATTCGTGTGTGTGCGTGTGCGTGTGTGCGCGCGCGCGCGCGCGCGCGTGTGTGTGTGTGAAATTGTAGCTGGCTAAATGGTCAATCAATGGCCAAAATCCAAATATATAAAACAGAATGAATTAATATGCAAAATATAACTGATCTTCTCAGGATAAATTGTTTCGACGTAGTTACACCGCTGATACGAGAATAATAGTAATAATAATAATAATAATAATAATAATAATAATAATAATAATAATGTTTTTACGTCCCACTAACTACCTTTTCGTGGTTTTCGGTGATGCCGAGGTGCCGGGATTTTTGTCCCGCAAGAGTTCTTTTACGTGCCAGTAAATCTACCAACATGAGCCTGACGTATTTGAGTACCCTACATTTCCACCGGACTGAACCTGGATCGAACCTCCCAAGTTGGGATCAGAAAGCCAGCATCCCAGCCGTCTGAGCCACTCAGTCCAGCGATATGAGAATGTATAGAAGTCCAAAAGGAGTGGTTTAAAATCTTGACCTACAGCTACTTTCCGTAATTATTCTGATGGGTGAATTACTTCTAATTTTCCTTCACTAATTTCAGGTAACTGTCAGTATTGTACATTCATGACATGTCCTGCATGAGTTTATCTTCTAGTGCAGTGGTATTCAAAGTGCGAAACGCGTACCATTAGGGGTACTTTGCTATTTGCTTTACGTCGCACCGACATAGATAGGTCTTATGGCGCAAAGGGATAGGAAAGGGAGTAGGAAGGAAGGTACAGCCCCAGCATTTGCCTGGTGTGAAAATGGGAAACCATGGAAAACCATCTTCAGGGCTGCCGATAGTGGGGTTCGAAGCCACTATCTCCCGGATGCAAGCTCACAGCCGCGCGACCCTAACCGCACGGCCAACTCGCCCGGTACTAGGGGTACGTAAATTTATCGTAGCTTCTAACTGTTTTCAGTGAGAGCAGTTCAGAAAAGATTTCAGCCTGCTCGTTTTCAATAAAATCTTGTTTTGAATGAGTGTTTTTGTCTACCACTACACAGAGACCCCTTTACCAAACATTCATTTTAAAATATGCGTCACTTTGTGCATCCCGTTCACTAGGTATGTAAAAATGCTTACTTATGCTCTTTTACATTTTTTGTTTCGAAATCCACTCATTCACTTCAAAGTATTTCAGTAGCAGTGTTTATAGTGCAATAGTAATTGTTGCATTAATAATTATACTCGTGTGTATATATCGTTGCTTCTTCTTCTTCTTCTTCTTCTTCTTCTTCATCTGTTTACCCTCCAGGGTTGGTTTTTCCCTCAGACTCAGCAAGGGATCCCACCTCTACCTCCTCAAGGGCAGTGTCCTGGAACTTCAGACTCTGGGTCGGGGGTTACAAATGGGGAGGATGACCAGTACCTCGCCCAGGCGGCCTCATCTGCTATGTTGAATAGGGGCCTTGCGGGTGGATGGGAAGATTGGAAGGGATAGATAAGGAAGAGAGAAGGAAGCGACTGTGGCCTTAAGTTAGGTACCATCCCGGCATTTGCCTAGAGGAGAAGTGGGAAACCGCGGAAAAGCACTTGGAGGAGGGAATCGAACCCCGTTCACTCAGTTGACCTCCCGAGGCTGAGTGGACCCCGTTCCAGCCCTCGTACCACTTCTCAAATTTCGTGGCAGAGCCGAGAATCGAACCCGGGCCTCTGCGGGTGGCAGCTAATCACACTAACCACTACATCACAGAGGCGGACATGTATCGTTGCTAGGCAATGAAAACCTCGTAATTGGGAACATGCATCATTTTCAAAAATATTTTTTTTGAAAAGTACACCAATGAAATAGTATGTAAACGTATTACATTGTGGTATGCTGCCTTGTTTTCTACCATTAAAAAAAATATTTAATAGTGCCTTTCCGCAAGGCGAGTGAAACGGCCTCTGACGTAAGCGGCGCGCTGTGACGTCACGATCCAGTACCGCATGGAGCTCAACCAGCCGTTATGCATCAGCCGTTGCTAAAAGCCGATTGTTTATTATTCATGATCGCGAATGACAGAAAGAAGGTTCAAAACAGCACAATCAGACAATCTATCATGTGTAGATGTCGTCATTCTTGAAAAATAGTGACTTTTGTGGCCGCAGAATTTCGCGGATAAAAAACAAGTTTGTAAGTGGCATCTTTTATATACGTGCAATGTACTGTAACCCATAGTATTAGGATAACAACTGAACCTGGATAGATATCACATCACTTTCAACATTTCCTTCTAGACTGATTCCCCTATTAAAGAATAACATTACATTTTCGGGCTTTCAGCATTAGTAAAGTAAGAAATCGGATTTCAGCACTAACATAAACATATAGGTAGCATTGTAGTACTAGTCCGCTTCTGTGGTGTAGTGGTTAATGTGTGCCACTCCTGGAGGCCCGGTTTCGATTCCCGGCTCTGCCATGAAAGTTGAAAACAAATAGTACGAGGGCTGGAACGGGGTCTACTCAGCCTCGGGAGGTCAACTGAGTAGAAGGGTTTCAAATCCCACCTCAGCCATCCTCGAAGTGGTTTTTCGTATTTTCCTACTTCTCCTCCAGGCACCTAAGGCCACGGCCGTTTCCTTCCCTCTTCCTTGTCTATCCCTTCCGATCCTCCCATCCTCCAACAAGGCCCCTGTTGAGCATAACAGGTGAGGCCTCCTGGGCGAGGTAATGGCCCTCCTCACCAGTTTCATCACCATACTCAAAGTCTCACGTTCCAGGACACTGCCCTTGAAGTGGTAGAGGTGAAATCCCTCGCTGAGTCCGAGAGAAAACCAACCCTGAAGGATAAACTGATTAAGAAAGAAAGAAAGAAAGAAGGAAGGAAAGAAAGAAAGATCATAGTACTATAGGGCTATAATCTATCATTCCCCAAAAAATATATATTTATGGTTGGGACAACTGGCCTACCCACTACCGGGGCCCATGAAAGAGAATTAAATATCTTTGTGGAGGGAAAAAGTTAAACATGATAAAGGTAAATATGACTTCATCTAGTTTTCACAAGTCGGGCTGAGTGGTTCAGACTGTTGAAATGCTGGCCTTCTGACCCCAAGTTGGCAGGTTCGATCCTGGTTCAGTCCGGTGGTAGTTGAAGGTGCTCAAATACGTCAGCCTCGTGTCGGTAGATTTACTGGCACGTAAACTTAACTCCTGCAGGACTAAATTCCTGCACATCGGCGTCTCCGAAAATCGTAGAAGTAGTTAGCGGGGCGTGAAGCCAGTAACATTAATTACATTTGGCTTTTAACAAGCTGAGCATATCAGGAAAGAAAAGTGTCCTGGTGACATTTTAGTCGCTCAATACAGGAATGTCTTTGGGTGCTGTGACTTTAATTTTTTTCTGTTTGCTTTACGTCACACCGTCACATAATGGCGACGATGGGACAGGAAAGGCCTAGGAATGGGAACAAAGCGGCCGTGGCCTTAGGTACAGCCTCAGCATTTGCCTGGTGTGAAAATGGGGAAACCACGTAAAACCATCTTCAGGGCTGCCGGCAGTGGGGTTCAAAACCCACTATCTCCCGGATGCGAGCTCGCAGCTGCGCGCTCCTAACCGCACGGCCAACTCGCGCGGTATTTTTACCCTTTGTTTTTACCAATTAAGCTCTTCAATAAAGACATACATAACTGCCCCATGCCAAGATATATTGGTAGAATTAGAGCTGTCAAAATGGTTCATAACCCCTTTGATTTATTATCTTGACATGGATCACCCAAAACATAGGTTAGGTTTGGAGAATACTTTAATAATCAGCATTATTTAATGCACCATTTATTACTTTCATATTCCAAGATGTAATTGAAGCATTTAAATAAACCATCATACATTAAAATTTAAAGTTTTACCACTAGAACAGCTGACATGGAAAAGTTATTTGAAAATTCAAACAAATTCATCTTACGTTAAAATCTTCAAAAAATAAACTGTAGACTTTTCCGATATATCACCAGCATTTCTCCAGCTCGCCAAAATCCATTTCTCCCTAGTTTTAGCGTCTTTGGAACGTTTATAAACAATTTGTTTGGGATGGTATGCGATGTGCTATTGCACATCGGAACTCTACACCATTTATAAGTTTTCTGCCTCACTGTCTGCGCAGTATTCATTTTAAGTCTAAAATATACCACTCAGATTATTATCCAATGTATAGACCTCGAATTTAACCATACTAGACACTAACGTAAAGTAGAAATACGCGAAGTGTATCCTGCTTCTCACAGCACACTACGTGTTATTTCGTCTGCTAATTCAGTCAACCTGTACGATGACGTCAGGCCAATGAGATCGCGTACTTGCGTGACATGACATTTTCGTAGATTTTTATCATGTTTGGAGTTATTATTTGTACATTCTGATCACATTTTTGAATTCTGCATGTAATTTTGTATCAGATTAGCGTATTTTTAATTAAAACCCCGGATCATGCATGTTCCCTATTGCACTCACAAGAAAACCACGTTTCTCAATCTGTCTTGTGAAGGCTTGCCGCATTGCCTGAGAAGGCAACAGAAGACTCAAACAACTGGGCTATCATTAGGCAACGAAAATTCCAGGAACAGTTCTCCGGCCATTGATCACTGCTCAGCTTTTGGGCTTCTTCCGTAACCTTTATTCCGATAGGAACTGCGAGGTTTCCAGCGACGATATGTATATATTTTAAATTGTATTTGTTCGGGGCGTCGACCTATACAGATCTTTTGCCCCTACTTGCACCATTTGATATGAACCTGCTTGTAATTGGAATTGCGGAAGTGTTGAATGTGTGGAAGGGATATTAATCATTTACAATTGAAAACCCCTAACCCGGTCGGGAATCGAACCCGGGGCCGCCGGGTGACAGGCGGACGCGTTGCCCCCGACACCGCGGGGCCGGACAACGATATATATACAATACATTATTGTTGTTATTGGGGAACAGGATGATGTAACGGCTTAGTTGCTTGCCTGTCATCCCGTAGACCGTGGTTTGATTCCTAGTGTTGCTGGGGTGGGATTTTCAGTTGAAAATTACGTGCTGTCAGGAAGGCTATGAGACGTTAAATCCCCGGCCACAACTCTCAGTGCGTGCAGGGACCCTGAGCAAGCGCGATAAACTGCGGAAAATGATGATGATGATGATTGTATTTAATATTATTTAGCATCCAGCAAAAATCATTTGTTATTTCTGGTATAGTCGTAATATACTTGTACATCGGAGGTACGAAGATTTTTAAAATTGTATTTTGGGGGTACGCCCAACCAAGACGTTTGAATACCACTGTTCTAGTCCATGCGAACATTGGCCGGTCACTACTTTCCAGACCTTGATATCATTAATTATAAATTATTCTCCAGTGCAGACACGACAAGCACACGAGTTATTTGCCTCCACACACACATGAATCGAGAACAAAGGTGGAGACAACTTGACTTGCAAGTGCTAAGCTGATAACAACTAACATTTTGTTTGTTACGGAGCATTGTGATCGTGAATAGAGCTGAAGAAGCTCATTAGGGGCTCCCCCCCTCAAGTGGCACGGCACGGTCTAATCTTGTTTCATCTGACGGATAATCGCGTTTAATAACCAGCGTGTCGAACGACAGGTAATAAAGCGCCACGTGCCACCCGGCCAGCGAATTAATTTGGCCGTGTGCTAAACGCGGCTCGGCTGCAATCAGTTGCAACAGACGAGGACTGGGAGTGGAAATATGAGTAGAGCTCATTACCACTACCAATTGCTACCACACTATGTTTATTTAGTCATTCACTTATTATTATTATTATTATTATTATTATTATTATTATTATTATTATTATTATTATTATTTACAAGCGAATGGACCACTAAGGATCACGATAAAACATTTCTTTCTCTTCGTGCGGAGTTTTCTCTGTGTCTAATACTCCTCCAAGCGTTCGCTGGCCTGCTTCCGTTGTTCATCTGTCAAGGCTATTAGGCCTATTATTGTTATTATTATTATTAGTCTATTATTATTATTATTATTATTATTATTATTATTATTATTATTATTATTATTATTATTATTATTATTGTACAGACCTTCCAACTTTTAGAAATCAAAAATAGAAAGATTTTTTAATTCTTGGACTTCATCATGTATGTTGCGCCAGGTCTGGATGGAAAAAGGACAACATAAAAGGCATCCATATCTACAGTTACAAGGCGAATTGACCATTTAATTTGAAATCTTATACTAAGAAATTGCCTTTGCTGGTAGGACCTAGTTTTTACAGTGCACTATGTCTTCTGGTATGGGCTAGAGTAATTTTGTTACTTTCATTGATCTGTCTCTGTCTTATCCTTGGCTTTGACAATATGAAAGTGACTGAGGTATGAGCGATGCTAGTAATGCCATTCCTTTTGCAGCCAGTCCCACCGAGCTCGATAGCTGCAGTCGCTTAAGTGCGGCCAGTATCCAGTATTCGGGAGGTAGTAGGTTCGAATCCCACTGTCGGCAGCCCTGAAAATGGTTTTCCGTGGTTTCCCATTTTCACACCAGGCAAATGCTGGGGCTGTACCTTAATTAAGGCCACGGCCGCTTCCTTCCCACTCCTAGCCCTGTCCTGTCCCGTCGTCGCCATAAGACCTATCTGTGTCGGTGCGACGTAAAGCAACTAGCAGCCAGTCCCTGCTATGAATGATGTGAAAATGTTGCTCATAGAGTCGGTCGGTGCATGCATTTCAGTGTGATTGGCAGACTGATATGTAATAGCAACTTGTGGCTCGGTGAGGAAAGCAACGGGAAACTACCTCACTCTTCATTTCCCTAGTACGCCTCTTCAGTGATGCCTAGGCTATCTATGACAGCTGATGGCGGAGCTGTTGATGATCCAACCAGCTTCAGGGCTGAAGACTGAACATACATAGACTATTAAGAAAAAATGGTTACAAGAAAATGTAACAAACGAAGAACAAAATGCGTTAATAGTTTCCTTTATTTGTAACATGAAAATTCAAAATTCAATTTTATAGGTATCTCTGAACACATGGAGATAACGTGTGTTATGTTTTTTGGCCATAATATGAAGAGAAAATACCAGAAACTGTCACCGACACAACTCTCTGAAATACATTCAACTCATTAAAATTATGAACTAAGAATGAACACAAATGCACTGAAATACGCGGAACGACCACATACAAAACAGATCACTATGTCTCATACATTATTAACATGCGACTTCGGCAGGGGGAAAAACACAGAACCACAAAAAAAAAAAAAAAAACACGCTCGTGGTCTACAACTCCAACGAAACTACGCACAGAAACGATGTTAACAGCGCGGGAACCACACAGTAAGAAACTCAATCTTTCATCCCGATTAACGGAGTCGCTAGCGCGCGCTACTCTCTCTGTCTTGTAGGACGACTGCCGTCCCGAATTCCCGGCTGTAAAACACACAATGCTGCAGTGAGTGCGAAATACGATGCACGAAGGCGCCGGACGATACACTCGCCAAATAAAGCATCAGATAAGTACGCTAGAAAATGAGGTTACGTAAATTACACAAGCACACAATAATTTATACTAGTGGAAGAGTTTTGACTGTACTGGAGGTTATATTGCTCAAAAATAGGTAAGGTAAGGATGTATTCTGCCCGAAGGCAGGTTCGAACCTCCGCAGAGGTGTGCCCGAGCCGGAGTTTACGTGCAGTAGGGTGGCCAGTTCCTTTCTGCTCCTCCATTCCTTTACCCCCACCAACAGCGCGTGGCAACCCATGCAAATCTTGACCACGCCCAATGTTGCTTAACTTCGGAGATCTCACGGGATCCGGTGTTTCAACACGGCTACGGCCGTTGGCTCAAAAATAAGAAGAAGTAAAAATAAATCGGAAAATCGGAAGGCGAGTTAAAAAACAGAAACTTTTCGGGTAAATCGGTAGGTTTAGCAGGTATGTGTTGTTGTTCTGAAAATCAGTTGGTGTTGATGTTCGTTCCCAGACGGTAGAAAACGTTCCAATAAGATCATTTATTACCGTCAACAACAGTAGTGCTTTCATTATAATTTGCTATAAATGTTGTCAATAATAGTCTACGTTAAGTTCAGGTAGATAAGGGTTCAACTGAATCATCAAGTTATCGATGCTGATAATCCCTAATCAAAGCAACAACAATATACTATATTTTGGCGCCGGGAGAGAGAAGAGCACACCACCGCCAGTAGCCATGGTTACGGCAGATCTAGTACAATGGGGAGCACGCGACGTGTCGTAAGCTATTAGCATCAACAAACAAGAGAGGGGACCACACAAAACATTCCTCTGGGCCACCGGCAGCCCTTTGTGCCTGCGTTATTGTATTTTATAAGGCGAGTGATTCACTACGGAGATAATCGCACTACAACGAACTCTGTATTCCTTGTTCACTCCACAACATTCAAGTCAGAATTAAAAATCAGATTTGAACAACTGCTGGTAACTGTCCAAAATTAGGCTCTCTGTCACGTCTCATCTTCCTCCTCGGCCTCTACATCAACTAGCATGCCTACGGTCGTAGGCGGGAAACAATGCTTGTACTTCCAACAGATCAGTCAGTGTATTTCCTTTAGCTTGCTCCACGATTTTCTTCCTTGCCGTCCGTCTTTCACCTTAATAAGTCAAAAACTATACCAATACACCAATAACGAGTTACACCCATTAATCTCTCGATGTGCGTGGCAACCGGGCCGTATCTTCGAAACGCTCCCACAACACACACACACACACAAAAAACTAATTATCTACCAAATTGTTAGAATTACGGAAGAAAATGCGAATGAATATTTTATATTTTATATTTAATTTTTATTTAATTTATATTTATATTTAATTTTAAATCCCGCACGTATCCTCCTTTCTCGACACGAATAACAAGTTACCGTGTTCTTTTCCGAATAGAGCACACGCCATAGTACAGCAAGGTTTTTCCTGAAAAACCACTGGAGTTAGAAAGAGAGTTTTTTCTTGAAGAAAACTCAATTCTGTGTAGACTTGGTGGGCTGTATTCTTATTAGTCCAGGAAGCGTAATCACTTTTAAGGGCCCCAGACGCACACATTTTTTGACTTGCTCTGCTTCTTTTAAAACTAAGTATCTGTTCATCTTATAAGCTAGCATAACTACTGAACATTATAGCCTATTATAAAGGCATGATTGTTTCGCATAAATGTATCTATGATTTCGCGAAAACAAAACAATTCATAGTTTTATTTCGCAAATTGCCGGTCCCGTGGTGTAGGGGTAGCGTACCTGCCTCTTACCCGGAGGCCCCGGGTTCGATTCCCGGCCAGGTCAGGGATTTTACCTGGACCTGAGGGCTGGTTCGAGGTCCACTCAGCCTACGTGATTAGAATTGAGGAGCTATCTGACGGTGAGATAGCGGCTCCGGTCTAGAAAGCCAAGAATAACGGCCGAGAGGATTCGTCATGCTGACCACACGACACCTTGTAATCTGCAGGCCTTCGGGCTGAGCAGCGGTCGCTTGGTAGGCCAAGGCCCTTCAAGGGCTGTAGTGCCATGGGGTTTGGTTTTGATTGGTATTTCGCAAATTAGATCTTGCCACTTCGCTTAAATTTCGCTTTAATAATGTTCTAAAATTATTCATAAAAAGCTTCATTAGTGATTTTTGAATGAAAATGAAATGTCGTATGGCTTTTAGTGCCGGGATATCCCAGGACGGGTTCGGCTCGCCAGGTGCAGGTCTTTCTAGTTGATATCCGTAGGCGACCTGATGACGAAGACAACACATACATCCAGCCCCCGCCCCATTGAAATTAACCAATTAAGGTTAAAATCCCCGACCCGGCCGGGAATCGAACCCGGGAACCTCTGAACTGAAGGCCAGTACGCTGACCGTTCAGCCAATGAGTCGGACATTTTTGAATTATTTATGTGAAGGGGAGATATATAAGTAGCAACATTATTGATAATCATCCATTATTCCTTTATTATAGTCCTAGCTGGGATTACATAATAAATTACTTGATGATGATTAAGCCATCGCATTCATTTTACTTTGTGAAAGATAAAATAGCACGGTGAAAGTCGTCCTTCACCCCATCATTTTTTAAAAATTTGCTTTACATCGCACCGACACATGTAGGCCCTAAGTCTTATGGCGACGATGGAATAGGAAAGGGCTAGGAGTGGGAAGGAAGCGGCCGTGATCTTAAGGTAAAGCCCCAACATTAGTCTGGTGTGAAAATGAGCAACCAAGGAAAACCATCTTCAGGGCTGTCGACAGTGGGGTTCGAACCCACTATCTTCCGAACGCAAGTTCACAGCTGCGCGACCGTAACCGCACGGCCAACTCGCTCGGTTGCAACTGATCGTATGGCTACTTCTTCTTCTTATTATTATTATTATTCGCAAATGGGTCACCTAGGACCACGCGGAATCAACATTTTTCGGCCCTCCTTTTTTTTGCCAAATAGTTCTTCATCTTCAATGATTGTGCACGTCTCTGGTCCTCCGGCCATGCCGATCGTGTGGGTTTCCTTTCTCGTACCTCAAATCCCCGTGTTTGAATTATGTTTTGTATTTCCATTCGATCTTGTAGATTTGGCGATCTTAATTCAGTGAGGTTTTCTCTAATAATTTGTACCACTTTGGTCTAGTGGCCTTGTTTTGTAGAAATTTGCAAATTTGATGTGAAAGTCTGTTAGGGTTCATTCGTTCCAAATGCCCCGCAAACTGGATTCGTCGCATTCGAACTGCATCTGTAATTTTGGAAATGTGCTTATATATTTCACTATTAGGTTTAGGGTAATGAGTTCCGTTTATGATCCTTGGTCCTAAGATTTTTCTCATGATATTATATTATTTAATTTCTAATCGTTCATTTAATCTATTTTGTTGTAGGTTGAGAGTTTACGCAGCGTAGAGTGCTTCTGGTTTAACTACTGTATTGTAATGTCTTATCTTATTGTTCCATGAAAGACATTGTTTAGGCTATTGTAAACGGTTATTGTTAGTTGGCAAGCAGTCTCCATCTTTTGAATTCTTGAAGCTATGGATTTCCTTTCATTACAATTTTCTGTAATCCATTCACCAAGGTATTTGAATTACTTCACCCTTGAGATTATTAGTGCCAATGATAAGTTCTTGTGGTGCATTTTTATGTCAGTCATATATTTAGTTTTTTCGTATGACATTTGAAGTCCGATTTTTGCTGCTTGTTCTTGTAGAATATCAAGTTGCATTTGTGCATCTGGTATGTTTTTGCTATAAGTGCCATATCATCAGCAAAGGCTAGAACAGTCAATTTTTATTCCTTTATTCTTAGGTCCTAAATGGTGAGATGGTGCACCTGCTTTCCTCCATTCTCTGACAACCTTTTCAAGAGATGGAGATACCCCACCCACTTGTCGCACTCCTGTGTTTATTTGAAATTCCTGACAATATTCACCCATAAACTTTACTTTAGCTGTAGTTTCGATAAGCGTTTCCTTGATAATATTTCTTGTTATTTGATCTAGTCTAAATTATGATAAAACATCGATCTATACTGTCATGCGCCTTTTTGAAATCAACGAATATGATCACATAGTTTTTGTTTGCTGTGATACGGAAGTATGTTATTGTATTCTTTAAATTAAGAATTTGCTCAGCGCACGACCTTCCTTTTCTAAATCCTGCTTGGTATTCACATAATTCTTGCTCCAATTGATGCTCTGCAGTGTTCAGGATGATGATTGAAAGGATTTTATAGGTAACCTGAAGGAGAGAGATTCCACGATAATTATGTGGATCAGTCTTACTTTCTTTTTTTATGTATTGTTTTTCAATTTGTACGGATTTTTTGGGTTTGCCATATTGTCAGCATAATTTCATGAAGTTTCATGATAAAATTTTATATTGCATTTTTCCATAGTTTTGCCACTGTTTGGTCTTACCCTGAAGCCTTGTTGTTTTTCAATGATTTAATTACTTCCTTAATTTAACTGGACACTCGGTGGGGTTGAACTTTGGGGAAAGTTAAACATAAACTTTTCTTGGGGTGTTTCACATTCAAGTAATTTAGAAAAGTATGTTGCCAGGATTTCACAATTAGCACTGTTAATGTAGGCGATTTCTCCATGTTCATTGGCAAAATGGAGTGATGATGGCGGATATTTGGTTAACTTCTGTTTAAAAGTTCTGTAATAATTTCGTGAATTGTGTTTCTTAAAGTCTTCTTCAATAGTTTGCAGTTTTATATCTTCATTTTGTTTTCGAATTTTTCTTATAGATTTTGTTTCTGTCTTTCTAACATTTTTAAGATTTTAAAATGTGGTTGGATTGTTGTTGCCTGACGAATTATTCCAAGCTTGTTGTCTTAGTTGTATGAGCTTTTTTTTTTTTTTTTTTTTTTGAAGTCCTGCTTGGAGTTGTGATCACTATGATCACTTTATTTTTACCTGAACCAGAATTTCGTTATAAATCCATCGACCCTCAGTATACAGACAATGGAACAAAATCAAAAGACAGGAGAATAGCCTACATCTGGTAATACTCGTAGATGCCATTAAGGATTTCCCAGAATTTTAGTTTTTGTGGTCAGGGGTAACAGCTATGACGAGGACAGCATCAAAAACACTTCACTTGACAAGAGACCAAGAGCATACCGTGGACAATATTTCTATCAGGATACTTAGAAAGGACTCACTCTAGCCCTTTCATCCTGTATGGTAATCCCATTAGGATTTCCTAGATTACTAAAGTCAGCAGGCATTTCTGTCGAACTGAGAAATACGTTTCTAAGCTAGTTATTTTCTATGAATTTCGCTGCAATTTCGCTCAGAGAAATAAATAAATAAATAAATAAATAAATGCTCTTCTCTCCCTGTCACAGGTGACCACCTGGGGATAGAGTATTCGTTTACTGTAATCCAAAATATTACATGGAGTTAGTTTTGATAGTACAGTACTGCAAAGTACCAAAGATATTCCTATTCGTGAAATGTTACAATAATTTTTGAAAGATATGTTACATACATATTATACAACCTTATTTATACTAATGTATGAATGTATGAAGACAATAAACAGAATCCCGCCCCCCAGTCACAGATGTCCACCAATCGTGTGAAAGAGCATCCGACCACAGCAATCATTGCAATCACATGCAACTAGTGTTGTTAATTTTAAGAAATACCAAACATCCTCTTACATATGAATGAATAAAGAAAACGAACACACCCCAGCCCCCCCCCCCCCTCCCTCCAGTCACGGGTGACCGAAAGAACATCCGTCCATCGCAATCATTGCAAAGTGAATTAATATAACAGAACGCAGAGACTGTATCAACAAAGCATATAGAAGAGAAAGTGCGCTCACTTCATCATCTATAAAAAAAGAAGTTACAGTTTTTTGGAAGCTTTTTTTTTTTTTTTTGCAAACACGTGGTCTTTCCTATACAGCACCTTAGATAATTTCCTTACAAAGGTAATATATACAGTGTACACATAAGCAAATTCCAAGATGTTAAATTCAGCTCTAGACACAAAATTCACAAATTTATCAGCCAGTGCACTAGCCATGAAAATGAACATCATACACAGAAATATGCAGTCAGATTTCTGTCTTTCCGGTTAATAGCTTTTGTCCACTTCAAAAACATGTCGCTCCTTTTTAGGCGGCGTAAAGAAATGTTGTCCTTCTAACCCGACGTACAACCAGTAGTTATCAAAATACAAATAATGTATAGGCAACTGTCATTCCATAGCAACCAGACTAATGATAGAGAGACCATGGAGTGACAGTTGCCATTACACGCCTTGTTATTGCTCTGAAGACGATCCTGGTCGCAGGATTCGAAACGCGTCAGCAGATTATTAACATTAGCCTACGCGTCCTAATATCCCCAAATTATTATTATTATTATTATTATTATTATTATTATTATTATTATTATTATTATTATTAGTTAGAAATTGCTCTAAACTCAGCTTGTCACTTTACTGACGTAGGTACGTGGCAGCAAAGGAACGGAGCTCGCTTGTATCTGATAGTTTGTAGTCACATCGATGAATTGTGCACAGGTGCTAGAATCATGGCACAGTGGCCGTTGAGGATTGTTAAGTTCAGTGACAAAACGTAAGTTCAAGTCGAAGGTATTTATAATTGAATTATCTTCTTCTTCTTAATCTGTTTACCCTCCAGGGTCGGTTTTTTCCTCGGACTCAGCGAGCAATCCAACCTCCACCGCCTCAAGGGCAGTGTCCTGGAGCTTCAGACTTTGGGTCGGGGATACAACTGGGGAGAATGACCAGTACCTCGCCCAGGCGGCCTCACCTGCTATGCTCAACAGGGGCCTTGTGGAGGGATGGGAAGATTGGATGGGACAGGCAAGGAAGAGGAAAGGAAGCGGCCGTGGCCGTAAGGTAGGTACCATCCCGGTATTTGTCTGGAGGAGAAGTGGGAAACCACGGAAAACCACTTCGAGGATGGCTGAGGTGGGAATCGAACCCACCTCTACTCAGTTGACCTCCCGAGGCCCTCGTACCACTTTTCAAATTTCGTGGCAGAGCCGGGAATCGAACCCGGACCTCTGGGAGTGGCAGCTAATCACACTAACCACTACACCACAGAGGTGGACTAATTGAATTATACTAATTTATATGTATGCAAATTATAATATTACTAGACATGATATTGTATAGGCTTTTGGGCTTGTGTCGTGTCAAGAAAATAAGGTGAATGGAAAGTGTCATTGTTTAAGAAGCCTTTCTCGTGGACAGTCGAGAATTCTCCTGAGGACGCAGAGCACAGTTTTCTGCGAAACGTTAAGAATTTCACCTTATTTTCTTGACACGGCACAAGCCCAAAAGCCTATACAATATCGTGTCTATAAGTACGGGCCGTGAAAGCATTAATGGCAACATAATATTACTATCTACCCGCCCCGGCTTCGCACGGGACCATTTAAGAATTTAAGGCGATAAGCTACTTTTAACTGAGGACTTATAAGATTTCCTTGTATACGTTAGTCGTTTTTCTTCCAGTAATGAACCACGCAAAGATTTCGTTTTGATGTAACTCGCGAAAGGGGGCACGTAAAGCTGTACATGAGAAAAATATTCTTCACCGAGATCAACTACAGCCACACTATAGCCCGGGTGCGTCAACCTCGGTTACGACCTAACCGTGGTAGAATGGATAACTTACCATGGTTAAGTTGAATTTCTGTTGCATCAAGCCAGATTTTGTAAATTTATGATGTTTTACCGCGGTTAAAAGTTAACCGATCGTGAGCGAGCGGTTAAGCAGCTATTCGATGCTTTTTTTCCTGCTAGGGGCTTTACGTCGCACCGACACAGATACGTCTTATGGCGACGATGGGATAGGAAAGGCCTAGGAGTTGGAAGGAAGCGGCCGTGGCCTTAATTAAGGTACAGCCCCAGCATTTGCCTGGTGTGAAAATGGGAAACCACGGAAAACCATCTTCAGGGCTGCCAATAATTCGATGCTATAAGGCCTACATACGCTACATAACCTCACGAGTAAGTTGTATATTACGTGCTTCAAAAGTGTCATGATCCGATTTAAAAGTTTACCGGTCGTGAGTGAGTGATATAACCTCACATTGCGCACATCCAAAATGCCTTGATGTTACCGTTAAAATGGATTTGGCACCACAGATCGTAAACTTATATCTACAATATCTTGAGAAGGGCACGTGAACGAATCATATCCATGAAATTTCATTATCATTTTTGTCGTAAATGGTAGATAATAATTGCTTTTATGCAAATTAAGATTAAAATTAGCGGTTAATTAATAAATACCAACATTACTATAGAAATATAAAATACATACATACTTTACTACATTACTACTATGAATTCTATTACATCACTACGCTTCAGTATGCATTTTGTTCATTTAACACTTTTGTGCGTTCAGTCTTTGCTCACTTAACTTCTTTGAACTTCTTTGCTTTACTTCATGTTACTTGGTGGGGCGACTTGTTGACTTGTGCCCGGTGCAACGAACTAGAATAACATAGAGAGGCGGAAGCGCTGCCTGGGTGAAGCTAATAGAACGAACGTCCGCCATGTTTCCTGTGGTCACACAAGCAAAGGAGCGTTGCTCTTGAATGAAGAAAAGTGTAGAAAATACGCATTTCAGAATCAATGGGACGGAGCTCGATAGCTGCAGTTGCTTAAGTGTGGCCAGTATCCGGTATTCGGGAGATAGTGGGTTCGAACCCCACTGTCGGCAGCCCTGAAGATGGTTTTCCGTGGTTTCACATTTTCACACCAGGCAAATGCCGGGGCTGTACCTTAATTAAGGCCACGGCCGCTTCCTTCCCACTCCTAGCACTTTTCTGACCCATCGCCGCCATAAGACATATCTGTGCCGGTGCGACATAAAGCAACTTGCCACAAAAAAAAAAAAAAAAAAAAAAAAAAAGCCAGAATCACTGGGGCAGAATTAAAGGCCGCTAGCCGAAACATTAACGCATTAAAATAATGAAATGGCGTATGGCTTTTAGTGCCGGGAGTGTCCGAGGACATGTTCGGCTCGCCAGATGCAAGTCTTTCGATTTGACGCCCGTAGGCGTCCTACGCGTCGTGATGAGGATGAAATGATGATGAAGACGACACATACACCCAGCCCCCATGCCAGAGAAATTAACCAATGATGGTTAAATTTCCCGACCCTGCCGGGAATCGAACCCGGTACCCCTGTAACCAAAGGCCAGCACGCTAACCATTTAGCCATGGAGCCGGACTAAAGCATTAAAAATTATATATACGAATACTGCCACTTCATCATGTAGCGGCACGAGGCCAACATCACGTTAGCTGATTGTAGAGTAGTTCGAAATCTTCGCACTGTGACATTCAAGTAGGCCTCGAAATCGGAACAAGAGCTTTACACTGCTTGGCTGTTGTGGTTAAGTGTAAATTACAATAAAAACCGTAGACATAATTATTTATGAGATAAATCCTTAAAATTATATGGACCTACAATAGGTTACAATCTCATTCTGATCATCTTTGTAAAAGTATTGTATCCCCATGAGTACAGTACCACTACAGTATAATTGTTTAATGTAATTATTTATTATAATATAGGGGAGATATAATTTTCCCATTGCCATATCCTACTGGGATTACTAGCTGAAAGGTAACCTTGAAAGTTATTCATTATGATGTGTAGCCTAGTTTTAAATACCAATGCAACTGACATCTACAATAAAGGCTGCATAATTTTCACAAACACCATGGTTGGTGTACGTTTGACCGAAATAGGCCTACATAAAACCAGTGCCCAAGCACAAGAAGAGAGTAACACACAATGGAGGGGGGAGAAAGAACCTGAATATCAAACTTCAGTGATTCATACAACGCCAATGATACAGTATATGGCAACAAAAATGAACTTTCAAGGTCGAAATATAAACAGATAGCAAGAAATCATCACTTATCACAAGTCTGTAAAAGGGGAGCATTATCAAGCACCAGCGCAACAACTTGGTGACAACATAATAATCATCTTAATAATAATAAATGAATGGTTGCATAAAAAGCAACAAAGGTAACATTTCACTATACTGCCATCTACTAAATTAGACTTAGTCTGAAGCACATCACAAAATGCACATATCACATGTGAGGTAGGCCTACAAATAATAGGAGGCAACATCTGCACAGGAGGTTCCTCATCAGTCACCTCAGGTGACCTTTTGTGGTTACGTTTCCTTGAAGGTGGGCGCTCCATTTTCTTTGTTTGTAAATGTGAAGGAAAATTAAATAGGGTTAGAACGGCTTTTGACAGTAATCGCCGTTGGCCATTTGTTTCATACATGTACTTATCTTCGAAATGTACAGAGCATAAGCGACTGTATTGGGTGGGATACCATTCACCTCTTTTCGTTCTCACAACCCACTGTTGAGTTAATTCCTTGTTCTTTAAAGGAAATCTGAAATATAATCCGACAAACAATTGCCGTGGCTATCAGTACTTTAGCCGTGTACGCATTAAATAGGTTTAATTACAAACAGAAATGACAAAAAATACGATATATCCTTGGTTTTGATTAGTACAACCGTACGCTGAGTGCATGAGCGCCCATATGGCAGTTTGTAGGGGGGAGGTGGGGGCCAGACCTGGGGATCCATAGTAGTTTTAATATTTTGGAAGATAAATGGCTACTTGTATTCTGTGATAGAATAATTCAAGATATCCCCTGCCCATTGGTGGGGGACGGTACTACCGTTTTTACGTAATACTGACTTTTAAATCATTTTCTTGAAAGGAAAACGCATGACTACACTAGATTTTTGCCTTTCCCTGAGAGCTAGGGGGGGGGGGGGCACCTTGCCCCCGGGTATGGGCGCCCCTGGCTGAGTGTACGGCTGGTATTCTTAAAAGCGAAAATCTATCTTTTCACTTCTTAAAACTTACGAAAACTTACGAAACTAAATTGCCATGCACAGTCTCCCTGTCACCTCATCACATGTTCTCGCGCCAACTCGCTTTGTTTTGACAACCGTTAACATGACTGCCCTTTATCAACTTGCTTCCGCGGGGAGCGCTGATGTCAGGCATACAGCCCCTCTATGTTATTCTAGCTCGTTGGCCCCGTGCTAGTCATGATGGACAAAGATATTGAGAATTCACAGACATAGCACTTCCTTTCGTCGGTGCTAGCCCTGGACAAATACAGTAGAGACAATACGTGACACTCTACGAGATATCGAGGGACAGCGATTAGAGCTCTCTCTCTAGCGGAGTGACCTGAGAGTTACTGATTCTGTCATAAGAGCTCGTGTATTTGTTTGTGAAGTTTTTGGCGTTATTTATGCGTTTGCATTAGGTTGATATAAGTACATAGTAGCGTGTGTCATAACTTTATATCTCCTCTCAGTATGAGTGGAAAGACATGTGCTGTGTTTGGCTGTAATAACTATTAAGTGCAGAAGGATTCGCGGTCTTTCTTCAGTTTCCCTCGTGACAAGAAAATGTAAGTAAATATTGTGTTTGCATATATATTCTTCCAGTTACAAAGAGGTTTTTATAGTACTTCCTAAACTTCTGACCTGCGCGACCCACATTTTAACTGGCTTAAAATATAATAAGCTTATTTTATTGTATAGTGCAGCAGTTAACCTTCAATACCGATGTGTTGTTGTAGGTGTGATCTGTGAGTTTAATTTAATTCAGGAAAATACATATGCATATGTGTGTGGCTGGTTGTGTTCCAAGTTACCCCATTTTGAATGCCGTAATGCGTTGTCAAGCACTGAAGAAAATATGGGTGATTTAAGAAATATACATAATTTGTTGCAACAATATGATGATATACATTTTTTTCACCCTAATGTAATGGCAATATGGCGAGTATTGCTTATAGGAAAAGTTCCAGTCTTGCCTAAGCCACGGACGAAGGAGGTCGCAGTGAGCTGTGGGTCCCGGGAGGGGAGTGGAGTTCGAGAGTGTGGAGTGTTGGAAGGTCGCCGAGAAGTGGGTCGACAATGATTGGGATAGAACAGTACAGAGTGACGATAGGAAGATGGCAGAGGAAAATGAAGAAAGAAGAAAAGAAGCCAGGTGGGTGTAAAATGGATATGGAGAGGAAAGGAGAACTATTGTTATCGGCAGCAGTGATTATAATTTTACTATGTATTGGGGAGGTCGAGTTGAACCCAGGCCCGTCATCTAGTAGAGGTGAGGAAAGGGAAAATATGGACGCTATCAAAAGAGCTGTAAGAGAGGTGCTGACAGAAGTTTGCCCTTTCGGGCAAATAAAGGAGATGATAGAAGAACAAACCAGTAAGATTGAAAAAATGGAAGTATGGATAAGAGAAAAAACGGACGACATGGATGCACAGGCAAGAAATAACACCGAGGAAGTGGTAGCATTAAGGGAAAAAGTAGGACGACTTGAAGAGGAGAATTGCAGGCTGAAAGCAGAAGTGGAAACAAATACTTTATACAGAAGGAAGAAGTGCTTGTTTATTTATGGAGTGCCTGAGGAGTCGAGAGAAAGCAAAGTACTTACTACTTATAAAGTAGTGGATCTAATACAGGGAAAAATGAAAATAAACTTTAGTGAAGTAGATATTGATGATGTGCAGAGAGTGGGGAGAACTAGAGGCAACAGGCCTATAAAGCTACAATTGTTTTCAACGTTGATGGCGGATGTTGTGTTAACAAATGCGGGAAACGTACAGAGGGAGAAAATATGGATAAAGAGAGACGTAGGAAGTGACGCGATCAAAAACGAGAGGATACTCAGAAAACACAGGATACTGGCTGTAAAACAGGGGCTGAAGGCAACTATTAGAGGTCAAAATCTAGTGGTGTCAGACAGAAGCTGGAAGAGGATCTGGTCTGTGGATAGATTGATGGATTTAGAATTGAAGTTAAAACAAGATGAGGAAAAGGAGAGTAGTGCAATAAACTGTAGGCAAATGAGGAGAAATACAAATAACAGTGTGCTGAGGATGGACGTAGGGATGAAGTCAAAGCAGGCCGAAGAAAAAGAGAGTAGTGCAGCGATTAGTGGAGATGATAGGCAAAATACCAGAAATATCAGTGTACCGTGTGAAGAGAGGCAGGGAGAAGTGCCAAGTGCTAAAGTGACCAATAGCAGTGTTCGGAGTGAAGAAGTGCTGGTAGAGAGGCGAAGTGAGAATATGGCTATTTGCAGTGAAGAGGGAAGTAAAGGAAGTGTATGCAGTGAAGTAAGGGAAACGCAAGGTAAAAAGGTAACGGCAAGGTTAAACTTGGGGAGCCTAGAGCAGAGTAGGGCCAGATACAGGAACAGAGATCTGACAGAAATGTGGGGTACAAGTGGATATGAGAGGGGGGTAGTTACTAGAAGTAAAAAACAGTAGTAGGTGGTTTGGTTACTGAAAGTAGAGATGAGAAGCGAGAATGGTTGGTAAGGTCTGGACATTGGTATATAGAGTACTTGTGTAGGGCAAGATGTCTTTTAATTATAGTGTATTTCAGAGAAGGAGTGCATAGGGACCTATATGTACATGGGAGAGTGGAATAGGTATTATGGGGTGCTCCGGGATCGCATATGGGATATTTTAAGTTTATTATTTACTGTAAGTAAGGCAAACGGTTCATAGAGGGAATCTACCGTTGGCCAGTTGATTATTAATATTATTATTATTACTATTATTATTATGAGTATTACCATTATTTTATTATTATTATTATTGTTATTATTATTATTGTTGTTGATATCATTATTATTTTATATGTGGGTAGGGGGTATTGTATATTTAGTTATTTATTTATTTATTCATCTAATTATTTATTTGACGTGATAGTGTGAGAGAGATGAGTTTATTATCATTTTGTAAATTTTGGTTTGTTTGTATGGAGAGGAGAAAGAAATATGAGGTTGGAGAGGTGTTGGTATATGCGTGATTGGTATTTGTGTTGTTTGCAGTATTGATTAGGTGTAGGTCAGTAACAATAAAGTGACGAAAGCGCAGAACGAAATAAGGACACTTGATGAGCAAGCTTGAATATTGAGTAAGAGACTGCTACAGCAAATGACTGTTACGAATAATACTCTTATACATAGATTATTATTACTATTATTATTACTTTCATTATTATTATTACTATGTTTCTCTTTTTTAGTTTTACTCTACGATAATTTTCGCTTCTTTTTCTTTTTTTGGTGAACTGAGTGGTTTATTATTATTATTATTATTATTATTATTATTATTATTATTATTATTATTATTATTATTATTATTATTATTATTATTATGGTATTTACGTGTGGAGGCTGGTGTCTGGTATGAGTATTTAATTTTTGGAGCTGGAGAGAGGTGAGTTTACTAACATTTTGTAAATTTTGGTTTGTTTGTATGGAGAGGAGGAAGAAATAATACTCTGATATATAGATTATTATTATTATTACTTTCATTATTATTATTAATATGATTCTCTTTTTTTTTAGTTCTACTCTATTGATTCTGGGGGGTTAATTCTACGGTAGGAGGGGCATGGCACGAGGCTATGAGGATGACTGCTGTGGTGGCTCTACTTTAGGGGTTTCACGTTTCCGGAGTGTCCAAACGAGCCTTATGACATGCCCAGGGGATACGAATTTTGTTTCTTCTTCTCTTCTTTTTTTTTGGTGATCTGAGTGGTTTATTATTATTATTATTATTATTATTATTATTATTATTATTATTATTATTATTATTATTATTATTAATATTATTATTATTATTATTATTAGGGTATTTATTTGTGGAGGCTGAAATGTTGTGATGATGGGGTTGTCATTGTTAAAATGTGGTGAGAGTAGAAGTATGTCTGTTAACTAGATGGTAATTAGAGAAGTGGCATAGCGGTCTATGTGTATGTGTGAGAGTAAGCAAAATCTGAAAGATGGCTGGTTTGGTATGCAATAGTGTAATGTTGCTGTTGTAGCTTATTTTGGAGTAGGTCAGGGAACAATAAAGGTGATGAAAATGCTGAAGCATGAAGGTTTGCGTGATGTGTGGGTACGTGTGAATGATAACAAGCAGAGAGTTGCAACACCAGCAATAGAATGTAAATATAGGCCCGGCGGAGGAGGTCTGGTCTATAACTGTAGCGTTAGGTCTTTTTGTTTTATTGTTCCTTTTATTTTGTATATGGTGGAGAGGAGTGGCTTAGGTTGGACTTCGTTTATTAATTTTAATAGTTATTGATGTTTTATGTGTGAATTTAGAATTAGACAGGGGAGTAGCTGGACGTGGCATGAAGAGACGGAAGATGACTACCGTGGTGACCTAACTTTTGAGGTCACGTTTCCGGAGTATTTTACAGGCTTCATGGCACGGCCAAGGTGTACAGTAGCAGTAGACAGGAACCAAGTGGGTAGTTGAACTCCGGAAAGATTGGTCAGAATTGGGGATCAAGGTGGAAGAAAAGGAAAATTGGAAAAGCAAGTACATACCGACTAATATGCCAGAGATCAATGATAGGGATGGATACAGGAAAAGGATTGAGAGTCACCAGTGGAGTAGACAAGAGAAGAGGATACTGAATATCTCGGAAGAAGAGCGGGAGAGAAGAAGAGAAAGGATGAAGAGGTTCTGGGAGGAGAAGAAGAAAATGCAATCCATGAAGGAGCTGTCCGTGGTCCTACAGAGGCCGTAACGCAAGAAGAAGAAGAAGAAGAAGAAGAAGAAGAAGAAGATATTATTATTGTGAACATGTACTCGGGGCTGAACGCCTGTTTTGTTCATTAATAAACATACATACATTATAGGAAAAGTTTGAATGTTTTTGAGGCTAAATTTATAGATTTTCTTTCCGTTAGTAGGTTTCAAGTTAAAAGGAAAATTGTCCAGCTCTTAAATGTAAATTGATTGAATCATGTGTGTAAGGAATGTGCCGATTATTTTGTTGACAAGTGTTTTAATGCGATGATACAATGCCTTTAAATGAGAAAAAAGATAAATCTAGCCGTGAACGTTCAGTCAGGAATGCTAAAGCTAGAAAAGTAATGCATAAATGCATAAATTAAAGCCCTTTCACAGCAGTCCATTTCACATCTTGATTATGTGTCTCAGTCTTTAAATAATTACCTGTTAAATAATTCTTCATTCATTTATCCAGAATTGCTTTAACAACTTTGAAGTTAATATCTTAGTAACACTTTCTTTCTAGACGTGATTTCTTTATCCATTTCCGTATATACATTTCCATTGATATTTGAATTTAGCGCAAATTTTCAGGTCACGCCACTAGGAGCGCCACTTGCGACTTGTCTCCCATTTTAACAAGGCTAAATCCGGAAGCGTCGCGTATTGTCTCTACAGTATTTGCCCTGGACGTTGAGAAGGAAACAAAAGACGGCACGATGAAGCGGAATGCCACAGAAGAGTCGCCGTAGTTACGTATCTACAGTATATGTCTCTAGTAATAATGGTATTTATTAATTTACCGCAAATTTTACTGTTGATTTGTGTGAAAGCAATTACAGTAATCCCGTTTCGCCAAGAAGTGTCTAAGTCAGTGCGCATTTCAGTTTCAAATGCACTAAAATTTGGCGCATTCTCGTTCGCCCGTCCTTTTCCGTATCGGATGATAGGGCCTACTGATAACGTAACCTAAACTAACCTAGAGAACAACATTGATTCACCTTAGATATAAAAGGCAAGATATGATAAAAATGACTACAATGATGATGACAAGAAGAAAAATGATTATAAAACATTTTTTATACAAGTATAAAATAATACTCATCCTAGAAATAAAGACAGCTGACGATTCCAGACAAATCGTAAACAACTGGGAACTGGATAAATTAGAGACACATGACTGTCGAAAATACCATTGCCTTCTGGATAAATTTAAGACCAGTGACTGTCTAACTCATCACTGCCTTCTGAATAGCCTACTACTTTGAATTACTTCCGAGGTGAATAATAGCGAGAAAAACGAGCGTCAAGAAACCACGGTTTCGAAACCAAGGATTAGCAACGGTGCAACAGGTAAACGGCAATACCACGGTAAGAGTTTAAGCACGGTTTCGTAACGTCTGATATCTACCGAGAATGGTGCACCCGGGCATAAGTGTCTGACCTTGTGCTTTGTTTATTGTCACACCAAAGCAGGCTCTTACCGGAATTTGGAATCGTTTAAAACCAAAAGGCAAATTTGAAGGTATCATAGGGATTGTCGGTATTATGACCGCTTTTCCTGTGCCAAAGCCAGTTAAATTATTAGCTTCAATCAAACAGTTTTTAAAAACTTTCTCTACCAATCGCGTCCCATTTCATAACTTTGGCGGGTGTAGATTACGTAACAATATAATAGGCACCCCCCCCCCTTCCAACCCCCACTTTCAAATTCAGTTTGTGTGGTGGCAAGTCGGAAAGATGTAAAGAATTTCGAAATTCTGCAGGGTATTGAATGGAGCCTTCGTGGCTCAGACGGCAGCGCGCCGGCCTCTCACCGCTGGGCTCCATGGTTCAAATCCCTGTCACTCCAAGTGAGATTTGTGATGGACAAAGTTGAGGCGGGACATGTTTTACTCCGGGTACTCCGGTTTCCCTGTCATAATTCATTCCAGCATTTCATTTCATCTGTCATTCATTAATCATTGCCCCAGAGGAGTGCGACAGGCTTCGGTAGCCGGCACAATTCTTATCCTCGCCGCTAGATGGGGCTTCATTCATTCCGTTTCAGACCCGGTCGAATTACTGGAAACAGGCTGTAGATATTTTTTATTTTTATTTTTATTATTATTATTATTTTTTTTTTTTTGTAGGGTAATGAACAGCTTCTTCGCTACCGACTGCTGTGAAATATACGTGAACCTGTGCAGTGAATTTGGAGAGAGATGACTCCTTTTGTCTTTGTGAAGTCATTCTTTCTCTATCCCGTGAAATTCTAGAATCTATTTGTTGGTCAGTATCATTGTTACGTGATAAACGCAATTTTCCAAATGCAGTGTACTACGACCATTACGAATATAAGACCAGGTGTGAGGACTCAGCCATTATAGCATGGTAGTTTGTGGTCCCGCCACTGCAAGCACTGCAAGTGATTATATCCAACACGTGCTCCAGTAGTTCCGGTAGGCCGGGTATAGAAAAGTGCGGAAGATGTTACTGTGCGAGATATTTCACAGAATAAGTTGAATTTTCTTTGCTTTCAGTTCCTAAACTCAGTTCACTGTGTGTTGTGTACTTCATGCAAGTATGATTAATAGTTCAGCATGCCGTACTGTTTTTGTGCCTGGCTGTAAGTCAAGCTATGGTAGAATAGTTGATGATATGCGACGTTTTTCACCAGTGAAGGAAAGGAAACAATTTGAAAATGGGCCAGAGCTATTTCACGCGTAATAGCAGAATTTGTCATGTTCATTTCTCTGATGATTTGATAGCAAAATCAGATAATTTTATAGTGAATGTTGATAAAGTGGATATCTCTCGCGCGAGATGGAAATTACGCCCAAATTTGCCGAAATTTGCCGATGAAGTCCCGTGAAACTCCTAACAGGAAAAATAACGTAGACACCATCAGGAAAAGAAGAAAGAAATTGAAGATGGGAGTGCACACTTGAGAATAATCAAAGTAAATTTTCTGTTCTCACCGAAATAAAAGACTATGGTTCAAGCAACAATGAAGTGTTTTTAACACGTCCTTCTAAAAGTGCATGAGACATTCTTTTCCAGGCCGAGAAACTAATTAATGGAAAACTGAACTCAAAATCGATATGAGGCGAAATATTTTTTGATTGTATTGATTCTATAGAAGAAATTCAGTTGATCCCTCAGGAGCTGGCTGTTGTCTTTAACATGTTATGGATATAATCCCTAGACTTCTTTATCATTATCTGAAGTGCCGATTTTTCTTCAGAACGAAGGAAATCCGGCGAGATAAACAACCTTGATCATCCGCCAAATATTCAACAAGCTTTCGAAAGTTCAGTAACCGACAAATTGAGTTGGTAAGTAGAGCATTACCTTCAAATAGTTCATAAGTGTATGCTTTGATATGCTGGGAGTTATGTGCTATTTATCTGTATATGTAAACTCCAGTTAACCTGTGCTTTCCGCAACATGTAGTGAAGGCCGTAGGTCTTATTTCCATGTATGATTTCTTCCATTGTACCCAGTCGTGGTAGTATTGTTTTTAAAAGCTAGATATATACTTACCAGTTACGGAGTAATAAGTTTCCTCTAGCATCATTCCTAAGACCATCTGATCGGTACTGTGGTGCTTGCCCACTCTAGCGCTGCCTGGCGCGGCGCACTTGAATTCCAGGAGTCCTCACACTTCTATATTCGTCATGCTATGACCTATATTCGCTCTCCCTATCGGCAGGACGGGTTATCACAGATTGTATATCGATAACGAAAAATCACCGAAAACTATTGATTATTGCATCGTAGCATGTTCAACGAATGCTCGCCGTAGCCGTTAATAGTTCGCGCGCTGGCTCGCAATCTAGGCCTACTCAGTCACTTTGAAGCTGGTCATTTACATTTCCATGTTTCAGAATGGAGATTGCGCGTAAAATGAAAACAACGATATCTCCGAAAGTATAGATGAGTAAATTACTGATATGGTGCACCCGCCCACCTCCTGAGTCCCAGACTAGCATTTATCTCAGGGGTGATCAGTTCGAAAACGATAAAAAAATTATATAAAGAAAATCAAAAAAATATATATCGGCGCATCAAATGAACACAGGGATGAACGGGGCATGAAAATTTAAGGTTACGGGGGACGACTCATTCATGGATACAAATTTTTGACTCCACAATAGGACTGGGAAGTGACAACTTAAATTCCATGGGCATACTGGACTAACTACAATGAAAAGATATGGAAACTGTTTCCTATTGAAACTGCAATGAAGAGCAATTTATTCACTTATTTTGCATACTACACATGATGACAATTTTACATTGGGACACTTTCATCCTGAAAAATAAATGACATAATACTTGGATTTTACCTCACTACTCTGGTAGTGTAAAACATCTGGTGAATTCGCCCCAATTGGTTACTGGGGATCGAATTCATATCCGTATGATTGGACGTTTCACCGCTGGAGATCTTCTTTCGGAGACGAAGGCACGACAGTAACTTTTTACTGTCGTCTCCTCGTTCCGTTTGGACATGAGACACTTCCGGTATGTACATTCTGGTGAGCCGGACACCCACCGTAGAAAATGTTATCGCCTCGAAAAAACGGGAATTTAAACTCTAGCCTATTATTTCCAGATTCACAAACACACCAGGTAGAGTTCATTAACTCAAAAGCTACTTTAATATTTACACTTGTCAATACGACAAGACGTACGGAAAGGTTCATTACTCTGCTCTGACCATGAAAACATGTGCCGTCCGTGGGTTATTTACGTATCTACTGCTAACAATCTCCCCGTGAAAACCCAACATCTGGTTCGGAGTAGTTCGACACAGGATGACTGTCCCTAGCATATCCTCCTATTATTATTAGATAATATCATTACCATTCTTTATCTGATCATTATCATATACTTTGACTACCATCAATTAATTTTATTATTATCATTAATTTCAATTATAATCCGGTATTTGATTATTATCATTTGTCATCCGGGATGATTATATGCCAACCCTTGCCGACGTTTCAAACGAAGGGTCGTTCTTCCTCCTAATTTATCCGCACAATATAATGATCAGCTTCCTCATAAATATTTTTATTATTATTATTATTATTATTATTATTATTATTATTATTATTATTATTATTATTAGTATTATTATTAATATTATTATTAATAGTGGAAATCGTGATTATCGTAACCCGTAATCATCCTCGCTATAATACTTCAACTTCTCGCTCTTATTATTTTCATCAAAAAAATAAAATAAAAAAAGTACCTTCATTGGTTATTCTTCTTCTCCTTCTTCAAATATTTTATTTATTATTATTATTATTAGTTAAAAATCTCAAATCTTTCATTTCATCTCCCAACATCGTTATTATGTCCAAAATATAAAAAAATTAATTCTTCAAAAAAAAAAGTAGCTTAGTTTTATTATTATTATTATTTTTTTTTAAAAAAAAACTTAATTTCGCCTGTTACACGGTAGTTCACTCTTAATATGTTTAACGCATAACCCCTTTTACAATTCCGATTTATCTTGGCACTAAGCACTCGATTTAAGACAAGATTCACTTGGAGTATGATTATTGTTATTATTATTATTAAAAATGGAAAGATGATATTTTAATTTCCACTCTTTAGAATTTAGTCACATATGTTAAATCCCGTTATGAACCACTAAGATCTGCTTTATATTAGTCGGGACAACACGGTATCCGGGACCGTACCTTCAATTTCGTACTGCCGTTAATTTTATATGGGGACACCTGTCCTCCCAAGACACATCTCACAACCTACGGCACATCGCGGCTGGGCAAATACCTCCAATGCCGGCGATTGCTAAACTATTCCTTCAAATTTGAAGTCCATTTCCTTTCATCGGAACTCTTCAAACATTTAATTCATAAAATAATCCTCGGTGCGTGGATTCTACCACTAATAACACCGGCATATGCATTTATATCATCTTAGGCCTTGAGATTCATCTATTTCATCATTACAAACAATACGGCTCAATTTATTTCACGCCGGATATTCGTCCCTCATGACTTCCAACTCTAAATATGGGCTCAAATCATTCTGGGCTTTTAACATATCGTGACCATTCTAATTCACGTGCCTATATCGCTTTTAAACAAAATTTTAATGGTTAAATTAAAGTCCAAAAACGTAAAATCAAAAATTTACGTAAAATCAAACTGACTACGCGAATGAAAGTCTTTAACGCTACATGTCATCTCCACTTTGATTATTATATTTGCACTGGCTAACTCGCGAAGCACCGTCATTATTATTATTATACTTTAACTTGCACACGCCCAAATATTATTATTATTATTATTATTATTTTACTTTCCTTTGTCGACTCACAAACATGATTATTATTAGTATTTTAATGACCTTCCATACGCAACACAAATCTTCCATACTCTGGCTCTTTCATAATCTGGCTGTCTAATAGAAATTATTCCTAATTAAAATACAAACGATCACCGCAGTGAATGAAATTCAAATAAATGGGTTAGCACAAAAAAAGAATTTAACACTTGAAATGAACTTAATTCAAAGTATTACAAACAGCATGCATTAATTGAAAGAAATATATCCCATATTTACATTATATACAACAAACAAATACTCAAATTAATTAATCTAACCCATTATTACGTTAATATAAATTAATTCGTCCGTCTAACAAAAAAAATCATGGACTCGGGAAGCGGACCATGTTAAGTAACCATAATTAATTTACACTGAACCCCGTTTAGTCGCGATAACATTCCCCAATATCAAAATTGTGTACTCATTCCTATGTAGAATTCCATTGTCTCGTAGCGGAGGAGATATAGGCCTTACGGCCCCATGGTGATCTACTCGTCCATCATGCCGCACAATACAAATTTAACACCATAAAACACTTCTGGGTGACTACCCATGATTAATACCTTATTACACTATTTTACACAGGAATACTAATAACAAAAAAAACACTTATAGGTGCTCCTAGACCCCTGACACTCGCACAATATAATCTTCATATACGCCCGAAACACACGTCGTGATACATTACGACGAAATGTCGTTCATTTGAACCGGCGCGTATCGCGTCTTCAACCGGCACTTCCTGGTTTATTTCTAAGCCGTCTTGATAATCGCCTAGCTCCTATAATTCCCTGCTCGGATAGTTATTCACCGTCTATCTTGAGGTGTTTACTTCAGGCTCCGCACACTGCCTTCCAAAGGTACTATCGGCGTTCCGTTAGTTATTTATTATTTAAACACATGACATTCATTAAATTCAACATACAGTTGTACTGATTATACACACTCGGTACTATGGATAATTTCACTGTTCGTATTCATTCTCCTAATAATTCACGTACTTTCAGCTCTAACTGACTTCGAATGCGTCCCGAGGTACTGACTTACAGAGTCAACGTGTCAGAGTCTCAACTACTTCATACGACTGACACGACTGGTGACCGATAACGACTGGTGACTGGTAAGAACTGAGTGATGTGAGGTCCGCTCCTGGACTTTTATGGACGATATGATTTCCCGCCGGGGTCATCCGCGGTCAACTCCTGGAGAGGGGTGTTGGTTATACTAAATCGGCATAAGCAGGCGGATTTGGATCTCTTGCTTTATCCTACTTAATACACTGGCGATACACATTCATGTGTCGTATTCTGAACTCCTATCGTTCGGTGATCATGGAAATATCACTTAATTTCTGTCCTCCACCTTTCGCGCGCTAACTCGGCGTCCCTGATGGCGTGCTCATCTCGACCAATGGCGAGATAGCGTGGGTCATTTCCACGAATTCATTACTTTAATTTATTACGATTACAATTTTGTCAACATGGGAACGATATCACAAAAATCCCCTCTATTCAATTATGTGGTTGGAATAATTTAATTATTGTTATCGGAGAAGCTAACTGGAGTTCACTCTGAGTTTTTCTTATGTTGGTTTATCTGCGGGCCTGTGATATATTTTCTCATTGGTCAACACCGCTTCGGTTAGTTTGAAATCTCTTCCTTGTAACGTTGACAACACCAAATGCCTCGGGCGTGGAAAAACTGGCACGTCACATTCTCGGTATTGGTGATACATCTACTCGCCCTTGGTCCGAAATATATACTCTTTCACTTCCTCGAAGTCATTATTCTGTTGTTGTGAGCTCTAGATTTAATCCTCTTATCTTCTGGCCAAGAAACATTTTCCCCTTAATGACAAGCTTACTGTGGCGACTGGGAGTCGCGATATGTCTAGCTATGTTGAAATTATCCCATCCACACAAAACTGACACTGTATTTCATTTAATATTTCTATATATCTGTATTTCTCATATCAAAATCAAATCATGAAACTAGGGCCTATCTGATCAGGGTACATTGAGTTGGTAAGTAGAGCATTACCTTCAAATAGTTCATAAGTGTATGCTTTGATATGCTGGGAGTTATGTGCTATTTATCTGTATATGTAAACTCCAGTTAACCTGTGCTTTCCGCAACATGTAGTGAAGGCCGTAGGTCTTATTTCCATGTATGATTTCTTCCATTGTACCCAGTCGTGGTAGTATTGTTTTTAAAAGCTAGATATATACTTACCAGTTACGGAGTAATAAGTTTCCTCTAGCATCATTCCTAAGACCATCTGATCGGTACTGTGGTGCTTGCCCACTCTAGCGCTGCCTGGCGCGGCGCACTTGAATTCCAGGAGTCCTCACACTTCTACATTCGTCATGCTATGACCTATATTCGCTCTCCCTATCGGCAGGACGGGTTATCACAGATTGTATATCGATAACGAAAAATCACCGAAAACTATTGATTATTGCATCGTAGCATGTTCAACGAATGCTCGCCGTAGCCGTTAATAGTTCGCGCGCTGGCTCGCAATCTAGGCCTACTCAGTCACTTTGAAGCTGGTCATTTACATTTCCATGTTTCAGAATGGAGATTGCGCGTAAAATGAAAACAACGATATCTCCGAAAGTATAGATGAGTAAATGAAATGAAATGAAATGTCGTATGGCTTTTAGTGCCGGGATATCCCAGGAAGGGTTCGGCTCGCCAGGTGCAGGTCTTTCTATTTGACACCCGTAGGTGACCTGCGCGTCGTGATGAGGATGAAATGATGATGAAGACAACACATACACCCAGCCCCCGTGCCATTGGAATTAACCAATTAAGGTTAAAATCCCCGACCCGGCCGGGAATCGAACCCGGGACCGTCTGAACCGAAGGCCAGTACGCTGACCGTTCAGCCAACGAGTCGGGCGATGAGTAAATTACTGATATGGATGCTTCGTTAACTGTTTAGTCAGTGTAAGTTAAAAGGGCGCACGGACGATCGTTGTTTTCTTCGACTTGCTTCACTGAAATCGTTAATGCTCAACCTCATATGGTCATAGGTTGTTCCATATAAGTATAAACCTTTCTGTAGAAATAGAATGGTGAAAACCGCATCAAAATCAATCCAGTGGTTCTTGAGATTAGCCGTCACGGACAGACAGGATCAAGGACATCACGTTAGACTAAGTAGAGACAATTAAAATAACTTATTGCAATTTAATATATTTTAATGTTGTATTGATACAATAAAATAAGTTTTTTAAGACAATATTCAAAACTTACCAAATTATTTATAAGTGAAATCCAGCCGCCACCCTTTTTTCACGAATTCTTCAATGAAACAGGCTGAAGGTGAGTTTATTTTCATGGCTTTTAACATATCTTTCTCAATGTCTGAGCACATTTCGTTGCGATCACTCATTACCGCAATGTTACATACATACATACATACTTACATACATACATACATCATTATAGACCGTTATGCCTTCCAGCGTTCAGTCTGCAAACCTCTGTGAATTTACTAAACGTCGCCACAATCCTCTATTTGCAACTAGTGCTGTGGCCTCATTTAGTTCTACACCTCTCATCTTCAAATCGTTAGAAACCGAGTCGAACCATCGTCGTCTTGGTCTCCCTCTACTTCTCTTACCCTCCATAACAGAGTCTATTATTCTCCTAGGTAACCTATCCTTATCCATTCGCCTCACATGGCCCCACCAGCGAAGCCGGTTTATGCGCACAGCTTCATCCATCGAGTTCATTCCTAACTTAGCCTTTATCTCCTCATTCCGAATACCCTACAGCCATTGTTTCCACCCGTTTGTACCAGCAATCACTCTCGCTACGTTCATGTCTGATACTTCTAACTTATGAATAATATATCTTGAGTCCACCCAGATTTCGCTCCCGTAAAGCAAAGTTGGTCTGAAAACAGGCCGATGTAAAGATAGTTTGATGATGATGCTTCTTGTTTAAAAGGGCCTAACATCTAGGTCATCGGCCCCTAATGGTACAAAATGAGACAAAATGTAATGACAATTTAAAAGTCCAAAATCGTCCACTGACCAGAATGCAAAACGTGAGGACGAAGAATGAATGGAGGGATACGAATTTAAAACAATCAATGGATCCTACCCGCAATGCCCCACATTCCCAGAAACTACCGTTAAACAATAGTATTACTGACCAAGGGACTGCTTCTAAAGCACAATACTGAATCTATGTTACTTGTAGTCTAAAGCGGTCCAAACAGAGCTCGATAGCTGCAGTCGCTTAAGTGCGGCCAGTATCCAGTAATCGGGAGATAGTGGATTCGAGCCCCACTGTCGGCAGCCCTGAAGATGGTTTCCCGTGGTTTCCCATTTTCACACCAGGCAAATGCCGGGGCTGTACCTTAATTAAGGCTACGGTCGCTTCCTTCCACTTCATAGGCATTTCCTATCCCATCGTCGCCATAAGACATATCTGTGTCGGTGCGACGTAAAGCAAATAGCAAAAAAAAAAAAAAAAAGTGGGGGGGTTCCAAAATCCAGTCATCGACCACTCACAGTGGTACTTATCGCTAGGAAAGTAAAACCATTGTATTTGTCATGTTGCGGTACTAATCAAAAGCGGCGTAGACTCGCGGTATTCCACACATTATGGCACTACTCACAGGTAATGTAATGCGCACATGTAACACAGACCTGTGGTGTTTCTCACACTGCGGCGCCATTTACAGTCAACGCAACCCTATGGTATTCCTCACATAAGTGTACTAACCACAGGGACTCGTCCTATTCCGTGGTGTTGCTCACATAGTGTGTACTAGGCAAGGCAGACTCATGGTGTCACTCATATGGTGTTACTAATCACAAACCTATTGTGTACCTAACATAGTGGTACTACGCGCAAGTAAAAGCGACCCATACCGGGCGAGATGGTCGTGCGGTTAAAGGCGCGCGGCTGTGAGCTTGCATCCGGGAGACAGTGGGTCGGTGCGTAAAGCCACTAGCAAAAGAAAAGCGACCCATGGTGTTCCCTGCGTGATGGTACTAATTACAAGTAGTCTCATGGTTCTAATTCCATCATCCCTTGGTCGCCCCTTTTACTCGCCTCTTAGGACAGGCAGGGGATACCGTGGGCGTATTCTTCGTCTGCGTTCCCCCACCGTAAAGACAGTTTCGTCCGGGAGCTGACTTCCTTCTTACAGAATACTGTTGCCCGCAAAGTCCGAGTTCACTGCATTAGCTTTACTGCACCTTGATTCAATCTCACTATATTACCATCCTGGGAGAGCACACATCCTAAATACTTGAAATTACCTACCTGTTCCAGCTTTGTTTCACCAATCTGACATTCAGTTCTGTTGAATTTCTGACTTGTTGACATCAATTTAGTCTTCGAAAAGGCTCATTTTCATAACATACTCATTGCACTATTTTCAAGTTCCAAGATATTAGATTGCAGGCTTTCGGCATAATCTGCCATCTGCAATCCGTCGTCAGCATAGGCCAGACTGCTTACTACATTTCCACCTAACTGAATCCCTCCCTGCCATTTTATACCTTTCAACAGATAATCCACGTAAACTACGAACAACAAAGGTAAAAGATTACAGCCTTGTCTAAACCCTGTTTTTTTTGTTTTTTTGTTTTTTAAATACTACTTGTTCGGGGCGTCGACCCATGTGGATCTTTTGCCCCTACTGGCACCATTTTGTATGAACCTGCGTGTAATTGGAATGGCGGTAGTATGGAATGTAGTGTGTGAGGAAACTATGATTAAGGACATCACAAACACCCAGTCCCCAGGCCAGGGATATTAATCATTACAATTAAGAACCCCTGACCCGGCCGGGAATCGAACCCTGGGCCGCCGGGTGACAGGCGGACGCGTTGCCCTCCACACCGCGGGGCCGGACAACCCTGTAAGTACCTTGAACCAAGAACTCATTCTACCATCAATTCTCACTGCAGCCCAATTGTCAACATAAATGCCACTGATTGATTTTCATAATCTACCGTTAACCCCATAGTCCCCCAACACGGCGAACATCTTTTGCCTCAATACCCTGCCATATGCTTTCTCTAGATGTACGAAACATAACCACAACTATTTCTCTCGTGGGCCGATGACCTTCGATGTTAGGCCCCTTTAAACAACAAGCATCATCATCATCATCATCATCATTCCTCTCGTAGCATTTTTCAATTACCTCGCACATACTGAAAATCTGATCCTGACAGCCTCTCTGTGGTCTGAAACCACACTAGTTTTCATCCAACTACCTCTCAACGACTGATCGCACCCTCCCTTCCAAGATGCCGGTGAATAGGTATACTAATCAATGAGATACCTCGATAGTTTTTGCAATCTTTTCTGTTCCCTGCTTACAGATAGGTGCAACATTTTGAAGATTGTACTGCAATATTTTAAACAGAGAGAAAGAAATATGGGTTCTCGAAAGGAGAATAAGGGTGTCTCGGATAACAGACCACTGTATGTAGAGAGGATCGGCCCTTTTGCAAAGGCTTGTTCCTGACACTGATAGCAAGGTGTTGACGGCTTCCAGAAGCACTACCTTGGTCAGCTGCATAAGGTCCATATACTAAGTTGAAGTCTAACAGTTCTGCCTTACGTATACTTGCTTGCAGCCCAACCTAAAATCTCTGGATATATTTATAAAATTATATAACAAAAAAATTAAATAACTGAGGTCACCTTAGAGCATGCAGTATGCTTTGTATGCTCTACATAATTGCCATGGGCTAAGTTACTAAGTTATGAACGAGAGATAACGGTATGAGGTCCGTACAATGATCAGTTTGCTGTGGGTGAGGGACGCAGACGAAGAATACACCCACGGTATCCCCTGCCTGTTGCAAGAGGCGTTTATCTAAGTATTAAACTAAGTAAGGACATAATAATAATAATAGTAATAATAATAATAATAATAATAATAATAATAATAATAATAATAATATTGGTTTTACATAACGCGAAATACTTTTACGATTTTAAGAGACGTCTATCCGAGATCTTGGAATTTGGTCCCGCCGGAGTTCTGTTACGTGTCAGTAAATCTACCACACGATGCTGGCACATTTGAACACCTCTAAATACGCTGTTTGAGCTACTCATCTCGACACTAAATAAATAAATAAATAAATAAATAAATAAATAAATACATAATAAATAAATAAATAAATAAATAAATAAATAAATAAATAAATAAATAAATAAATAAATAAATAAACATTAGAAATTAGCATATTCTGCACAGAATATCCACGCGGTAGGTGTATAATTAAAGAAATGAAGCTGAAGAAAGTAGGCTACGTAAATTTTTCGGTACTTCGGCTTCTCCAAAGACCGTCTCCATACGATTTAAATGGATCGGTGCAGTGTAAAGCAAATTATAAAAACGTATGTATGTATGTATGTATGTATGTATGTATGTATGTATGTATGTATGTATGTATGTATGTATGTATGTATGTATGTATGTATGTATGTATGTATGTATGTATGTATGTACCCTATGTATTTCATCTTACAGTGCATCATGATACGACGTATAACTGTGTTGCTTAATTATCTACACCTTCAAAGTATTTAGTTGGGCGTATATCCTTTAATGTTAGATTTACGGTAGTACAGGAAAAGGCTAGAACTACGGAAAACTGTCTTCAGCGTTTATTTATTTATTTATTTATTTATTTATTTATTTATTTATTTATTTATTTATTTATTTATTTATTTATTTATTTATTTATTTATTTATTAGAGGACAGTAATTACTGTTGAATGGTATCTCGTCTTCCATTAGGACAATATCAAACAGTAATTAGTTCGTGTTCAATTACATGAACTTGAATGAAAGCGTTAGGAAGATATTGCATGGACGACACCTGTAGACAACTTACCTCTCCCCGTCTCCCTCCTCGCCAAACTGAAGGAGAGATGAGTGCAATAAGCAAGGACTCGGCAGGAGGCGTTCATATTGTCATGGCCTGCTGTGACGAAGAAAGAAGGGCCCCCCCCCCCCACCAAGAGTGTCCACCTGGGTGTACGAAACTATTCTATTATCGTTCTCAAAGCGAATTACTTTCATTTTTTATGCTCAAGGATGTTGGGTATTATTTGACGAAATATACAGAGGACGAGGACTCGTGCCCTGTGATTGCGACAACAGCCACTAGTATTAGAAGCCTAAAACTGTTTGATGCTCACATTTGGGTGCTATCTGGGTACAAGAACACTTTCTTTAGCAACAGAATCCATAAAATTTGCCTCTATTACATAACAAGGTAGATTCTTTCAGTATTAGTCTTGTCACATTGCAGATACCTTTGGAGGGTAGTATATTTATTAGTGGCATGATTATAAAACCTTTTTCTCAGTTGGTGTGAAGGCATCTCGGTTTTCTGTTCGAGAATTAAGAAATTCTTCAGCGTAAACGAGATCTTCGCCATGGTCACTCATGACACTGTCTGCGATTTCGTAGACTGCCTCATCCCCAGGTAAATCTTCAAGGATGCGATTTTAAGAGTAAGAATCATTCTTCTTTTAAAATACTCAGTGGTAACAGTAGTGAAGTCAATTACTATACAGTTGTTGAAATGGACCTTGTATTTATGGGTAGTACTTTGAAGAAGTAATCATTTCAGTCTTCTCTTTTCCTACTTCCAAAAGCCATTGAAAATTATCCTCCAGAATTCAGAGCGGCCATGTTCTGGGTATTTCAGTATATCGTTGTTAAAAAAATCAAACCTCGTATTTTACAATGTTCTTCTTGACCGTTATTTTCCTTAAGACTTGTCACGCCTCCCAGCCAGAACAATTTTCTTTTCTTAACATTTTCCTTTAAATTAATGAACTTCTATCTTTCCTACCTCATTTCTTAAGCCCAGAAACCGATGGGCCACCATCTTTGCCTGGTGGGCTACCTCAGTTAAATGAATAAACTTCTATCTTCTACCTTAATTCTTACGCCCAAAAATCGATGGGCCACTATCTTTGCCTGGTGGGCTTCCTCAGTTAAATTAATAAACTTCTTTCCTACCTTAATTCTTAAACCCAAATACCGATGGGCCACCATCTTTGCCCGGTGGGCTTCCTCAGTTAAATGAATGAACTTCTATCTTTCCTACCTTTCCTACCTTAACTGTACTGTAGGACTGAATGTTTGCGCGACGAATGTACTCGCTCCTCCAGTACACTGTCTTTAAGTTTCATTTTCCTTTACACTTTCGCATAGAAAAATGAGCACAACGAATATTGCTCTGAGGAACTGCACATCCATATGTGGCTGGGAGGCGCGACGAGTGTTAAGGAACAAAATGGGTAGGAAGATCATTATGACACTGAAGAGGTTTGGGTACTTCACCGACGATATGGAACATATTCCCAAGTTGATGCCGCTTCAAATTGCTGATAACAGTCAAATAATGTGCATCTCTCATTATTACAAACAGAATTTAACAGAAATTGCCAGTTAGCATGAATACTTTACCACTAAATGTTTCGGCATATTTGGTTGGATCTTTGAAAAGTCTATCTACTGCTAAAAATCCGTGGACCTGCATACATCATTGGAGATTCATCCATCACTATTTTTTATTATTTTTTATTAAGAGGGCTTTTGCTTCAGATGTGCTTGGCTTTACGTTACAGTCAAAACTGGCATTCAGAATGAATAGTATTTTGAAAACAATGAGTAATGCTTTCGCCATGTAAATATATAGCTCTTATTGCGGTAGGCTCTATTCGAGTAGCTTGATTCCTTTCCTCTGATTATCCGGTATGCAAGAAGTAAGAATAAATAACCACCTAATCGATTAGGTGGTTATTTATTCTTACTTCTTGATTAAACATCGATACGGTCATGAAATGGACAACTTGTAATATCCGGTATGCGGTAAAACAAACGACACTGGAATTATTGTTCATCTGCTGTCCACGCTCCCCTAGCGACAAAGTATTTATTTATTGTATAATATATTGTAAATTCAGTGTCGTGTTGATTTCTCCAATTATGGTTGTCAAAACAGAGAAGGCGTTTATTGTGGTACTTTTGTTCAGTCATAAGAAATGGGGCGTCAGAATTGGCCGAGTTTGTTTCACGTTAAAGAGCATTACGATGAGCGATTTAATCAAGAGGAACCGAATAATAGACCAATGTTAGCTACCGTTAACAAGTTCCTTCATGCGGGATCAGTCTTACGTCGAAGAAAGAGCGCTCAAAAACTGTCACCACGAATGGGAATCATGGACGACTTCTCCAGCAGGCGTTATAGTCCCCATAGTGTAGAATACGACGAACACTAAAACTCGGTGTGAGTGAGAGGTCTGCTCGGCGTGTTTAAAGAGTTGAGTGGATCTCCATAACGCTACAAGTTGTTCAGCGTCGAACAGAAAGGGATGAGTGAATCCGATTACAGTATTGCAGCCCAGTGTTGAGCATAACGAATGAGGATCCGGACTTCTTCTGCAACATATGGTTTTCAGATGAAAGCCATATTAACCTTACAGCAACCTTTGTTCATGAACAAGCTCAATAATAATCTTCAGAAACGTTATGAACAATGTATAGCACGTGAACACCTAAGCTACTGTACCAACGCAACTAAATAACATTTCCGTCTCCTTTGTTTTGCCACATGCGGTATGATACAGTGTTAAGTAGACAGACATTTTATCTGAACTTGACGGTCAGTCTAAAACTGGAACACCTCTATTTCAATGTACGTGCTGCATGAACATGTAAATTTAGTGTCGTGTTGATTTCTCCAATTATGGTTGTCAAAACGGAGAAGGCGTTTATTGTGGTACTTTTGTTCAGTCATACGAAATGGGGCATCGAAGTCCCATCCTCTCTTCTTTTATTCAGAGCAACGGCTACGCTCGAGAGCATATGGGTCATGGTTCTGTCCGGTAAAAATAAAGTGGGCATGTAACAAATATCTTGAAAGCAGGGCACTATAGTAAGAGGAATACATTAATCTAAGAAATTATAAGAATTGATTTTTACCAAATTCAAAACACAACTTTATTCACTGAGAGATCATCAGGGAAAACTTCTATACACACACGAAGTGCCAAATGATTGCCTGCGTGGCAATTTTTAAGCTCTACTACACTTAACTTATCGCATGGGTAATAATATTTAATGTCTTTACGAATTCATTATGCACTCTTGAATTGCATTCTGACATTCATTAGCCAAAAACCACTCAACACTGCATATATTAAAAACTCATTGCCACATGTTAGGGACTTTTCCCTTTCACTTTAATAATGATATCATTTGGATATCCACTGTATTCTGAAAGAACACATAAATTACATGAAGACGGTGGCATCTTGAGTGTTTTCTTTTCTTAAGTCGTGGATTTGAGAGTATCGGACCAATACATTCTTTATTACATGAACAAATTTCTTAGTCATGAAAATCCCGCCGTCGCCTATCATTAATGGTTCATATATCACATTAAACATTAACACGCCACTGAATAAACTTGTCTCTCCGGGTAAGAAACTTATTAATATTTGCAATGCGGACATTACAACGCTGGTAAGCCGGTAACACCAAAATGAATCATCATGCAATTACGCAAAGCACAAACAATAAAATGCATAATATAGTAGACAAGAAAATAAATACACTCCAATGCTCTCCAGAATCAGTGATCCCACATAGGTCTTCTGGTATCGATCCAAGGACTTTGATACCGCTCTGGTATCGAATCACGCCTTCTTGACTTCAAGGTGCTAGCTGAAATTCCCTAATTACGACTTTATTTTGATACCCTAGTTGGAGGATAGCATCAACTACAGGCTTATTAAACAAAACCTTTTGATGGTAAAGATAAATTACTACACAAGCGAATATTTAAATACTGTGCTTTGAAATGGGCGATATTATCCCTGCAGGTCAGAAGCACCACATGTTTGAGGACAAAGCCCTTAAGAAAAAACAAATGAGAGGTCTGGAGCCTCATCTCCCTTTCATCCCTCTACTCAGAAGCCATATATCACTTCGCCTAGAGACACGCCCTGGCCACAAACAGCTGAGCGGATAAACACAATTCCATCCGGAATAAACAATTAAGTATTATTTCATCTCCCACATGTTTTCTGGACATACTACCCTCCTTGGGCATCATTAACATCCTTCCAGTGCCTCAGCAAATTATACTACTGGCTTATAATATTATTATTATTATTATTATTATTATTATTATTATTATTATTAATTTTATCTTATGTCCTAAATATCTTCACATATTTTCTCTATCGCCCTCAATTTTAAACACATATACTTAACATCCACACTATTCAAATACCTTCTAGAATATATTAAAATGATGTTTACCGACAGGGAAATACAGTATAACATCTCACACAATTGCGTATCTGTCTAGGTCATTAGTTCGCACTTCGAGTCGTCGTTTTCCTTCACTTATCAGTATCCTCAAACTGAGGGAGGATGTCTATAACCATGCAATATGTTAATTTGTGAAGCACCTGGACAATTAATAATCGGAAATTTAGAAGATCCTACCAGCTGATTTAGAATGGAAATACTCAGAAGCCTGCCGAATTATTTAAATCCACCCATGTACGAGTATTTCACTAAAAACGCATAACAACTTATAGGGCAATAAACAGTCATTCATGCATATAACCGGGGATAACTTTGATGATTAACCACTAATTACCCAGAAGACAAGAAAAATAAAGGTAATAAAAGAACTGTACCCCAGTAGAATCACATATCTCGCTATCTACACACTATACATGAAATCAAAAGGCATGCTGCTGAATTTATCTACAAAAAATTATCATATTAATGCGATCTTTGACTGATTTTCATGCTAAGGTATCAGTGGAATATAGCTGTAGGTACTGGGTTCACGGGGCACTCACATACATGTGAACACAGATGTGAGTCAAGTTACTTGAAGTACTGTTTATCTGACTTCGAGATAAATTCTATAATAGTAGTGACCACTCATAGGCTCGAGAGGGACTACCACAAGTAGCTATTATCGCACTCCGTTCATTAAAGTTAGCGATACGTGAGAATTTACCTATCCTCCAAAGTGAGCGTCACTCTTCAATTACTCATTCCTGGCTAATACGACTACATTTATTTTATAGCATTTAACATCTGATAATTTCACACGGGCTAACTATAGCACAATGATCTTCAACTCTCCGTACTCACTGTCTTACTACACTAACGATTACAAATAGCTTGACCCGGTTTCTAAATGAAAATCATTTACTTAGCCTGTATAGAATGTCACAACAATATCTTGTATTCATTCTATCACAAGAGTAATACTGATCACCCTAAGTTTCAAACACACCTATCACACAACGACTGTAGAAAGAAACACTTATTCTGCACTGTGACGTGAACCACACGAAGAACGATATAGAGTCAGATTAAATGTGCAGGGTGAAACGCCTTATATAGTCGACTAGTGAATTTTGCTATGGAGAGGGAACGTCCCTCCCACTTTGACATAATCGCTCCACTAATAATCATCTTCCGTAGTCGAATGGGTGCTCAATTTGTAGCTCTTTACACTCTCTGTCTACTGAACTATTTTTCATTCAAATCGGATCGCAGGCTTCGTATTTACGAATGCGTCCTTTGGATTTTTACCCGCGCTTAGTGTGGATAATGGGGATTCCCCGCTCTACGTTAAGAAAAACCCCAAAGGCCATCTGTTCTTCGTCACTGGGATGATGACTCAAGTGGCGTCATTTAGAATACGTCGAGAAGTAAATCAGATTTTTACACCATTAAATACTGCAAACTATGCGGAGTTCGTTGATCCTTTTATACAGTTTTCCTGTGCTTGTGACGAATTATTATTATTATTATTATTATTATTATTATTATTATTATTATTATTATTATTATTATTATTATTATTATTATTATTATTATTATTATTATTATTATTATTATTATTATTATTATTATTAAGCCCGTGAAATCTGTGGGATGGTATCCAGGAAATAGGCAGGGAAGTGATGGTAATACACAGATCTTAAGTTGAAACCCTCTCAATTAACCACGCCTTCTGACACAGGCAGCATTTTATGTATAGCGTCATATCGCTAGCTCTCTTGCACTATAGAGATGGCAATACCAAGGTCACGCGGTACTCCGAGCTTCTCACTCTCCTTACGCGTAATTAGGGCTCCTGCCTCCGAACTCGCGCGGCGTCGTTCGTATCCCGGACAGGGCAAAAATGTTATTTACACTCAAATATTCGATAAATTGATGTGAAAAACGGAACATATATCTTACTGTACTTCCCGACATGTCTAATAACGTGGTACTGAACGGTTTCATCAGGTGGTGCTTGCTTAGTTCAATGCCCGTGCATATAGTATACCTTTTATCCAGAACAACATTTATTTCGTTGACTTCTTAATAAATTTGGGATTGCTATGTAACTACTTTATCATTAATGACTGTCTGATGCTCGCCTTGAATGTTCGAGCACGCGCAGAGGCCAAATGTCAATGAAAACGACCATCTATGTTCACGGAGAACATTTATAGCCAAACTAATTAACGGGATATTGGCGGAATATCGTTGAGGTTATAACCGTCCTCCAATAGCTCATGTAATAATACCGTTACTCATCTTCTTATCTGTTTACCTAAGAATCCCTACGCCTAAATTTCTCGTCTGTTACCGCTTTCTTATTTCCACAACTCACACCAGCATAATTTATTGAGGGGCATTTGATTTTCCAATACATTCACTTGGTATTTACATAATTGTCGTCATCCAGCTATCCTCAGTTATAATCCATTTTCTATTAATGTCAGCTTTCTTAACTGTATTATATTACTCCTTAATTAATCCGTATGTATGCGAGTGTTAATCCGGAAAGTTGGACACTCTTTTCTTTGAGGAAATATTCTAAGCTATGTAAATGTATAACTTTTGGCCTCGAAAAATATCGAAATATGGATGCAATTTTAACGACAGTACAGAACTTCGTTTCGGGATAATTAGCGGCCAATCGGTAATGCGCCGTTCCCGCGTCCAGGTAAGGACGCATAAGATCCAGACTAGCTCTTATTGTAAAATAGTATTCGCTGATCAAAGTTTATGGGCTACGCGTCCCGCTAGAGAAAGTGTGCCGGTTAATTTTATGGTAAACCCTAACTCACGCCGAACGACGTCTCCTACACGCTATCAGTTAGATACCATAAACATCGCCAGAGAAATCGCAAATAAAATAAAAGAATACAGGCTTACAACTAATGCTTATCCTAAGAAGACATTGAAAGAAGTGTGAGGTTTCACAATGCATCATTTATTAATCACACCCTGTGAACAACGAAGAAATATTTCTCTGATACTTCATTAACTCAGGTAACATTGGTCAGTGAACCTCGTTGTGTTCTTATAATTCATTTACCTATTCAAATTACTTGAAATTAAAGTCGTTTCGACCTCTGTCAAATAGCTAATTCAAAGTACAGTAGATTCGTACTAAACTAAATTGTAGTAAAAGAAAAGTTCGGTTCATGGAGTTAATAAAAAGTACTAAAGTCCTAGGCCATAAGTATGTTGGTCCATTAAATTATTGGCCTCATGAAAATATTGGAAAATTAAGTAAAATATTGGAAAATATTCAGAAAATCAACCTAAAATTAAATTTATTTGAATGAGAAAAATATATTAAATAACAACAAAAACATTAGATGCATCTAACCAAATAAAGATGAAAATAAAATTATGTTAATTGCTATATACAATATTTCAGATCGAGGTTGTCTTGAGAATGTAGAACGCAGTTAAGAATGTTCGATACATATTTCTTTAAGGGTTGGAATCTCTTCCTCTTGAGCGAAATTGCTCCTCAAATTAACTTAAAAGTTCAGTCAGCTAACATTTAATCCATTCTTGCTTAACGAAAAACGTTATCCTGGGCTGCACTAAATATTTTGTGTCCATACACACAAAAAAAGGAATATGGAAAATCGATCTCACATTTCTTGTAACTTTAAATAGTTAATGTAAGCTTTCATGTTATCTGCATCATCTTGTTTCTTGGAGTTTACTTCAATATAAGCAAATCTATCTCCGCTCTAAGTCGACATTTAACATGAAATAGCATAATCATATGGAATATGTGGTGAATTCTAGCAAACTATCACCTTATTCCAAGGTTACTAATTTATTAAAGTGCGTACTTGAGCTAGAAGTTGCATTAATGAGTGTATCTTGCTAAACATCTACAAAAAAATACCACAAGTAGAAAATCTGTTTGGTCAGAAGACACTATCTTCAACTAATGATCCTTATATATGTAACTAAGTCACCAGTGATGTGTCGAATTGCTTAAATAAAATCTGTAATTGACTTATTATATGTGGGAGTTCTCTATAATCATTAGAAATATTTCAGTGAAGGCTAGCTTATCAGGCTAACATCATGGCTCGTTTGATGATCATAAATGTAAATAATTACCCCACTCTGATATCGCTGAGATCGTATCCTAAGCTACCTCGAGTATATTTCGGGTTAATATCTTCGAATGAAAGTAGCACATTTCCAAAATCTATCTCAGAATGTATAACTTGACAATAACATCATCTCACTAAACTACTATGACCAACCTCTCAAAGAATAATAAATATCACCATCACTAACCGTCACCATCCTATATCATTACTCCAAATCCTCAATTATCATTCCATAATTCACGTAGAAAACACATCCTTACATTATAAGCACATATTTCATTAAACACGACGTATAACATCATAATCTCCTCATATTACCAAAAATTATTACTACTGTCATAGTGTTAAAAACATATCATAATTCTGAGAAGTATTATTTCACATTTTTACCGTAAACATATCCTATATACGATCTCTTATTATCTCAGCTTGGTAATATTTTCACATAATAACATCTATCTCACACTCTATGCACTTCACTGATAAGGATAGAAATAGAAATTACCTTCTCTCACATCGCATTGATAACATTACGAACGGTTATCACTGGCTGACTACGCCTACATGTGGACTTGATATTAAATGTAGAAGAATACCTACATCCTGTAACCTCACTTTGATAATCGTTTACGCACATATTCACACTGTCACCAAGTTATGACAACACATAGCCAATAAACAAAAAGATTCTTACTTACAATTGCGACTTATAGTGGAGTTTACTTATGGAACCGTGCTGCCGTCTCGCATCTAGGTGGGATGTGCGGACATCGCTCCATGGCTCTCCTTTAGGAATTAGGGTACATAGTTGCTTCTCTCAGCTGATTCCTAGCCATCATGGATCATCAACATCGCTCCGCGCCGCCATCATCTGAGCAGTATCGCCTTTTCCTTTTACAGCATCATGGTGGTGGTTCGTGCATGTGGAATAGAATAATAAAACATATTACTCAATGCCGTCATCTTACAGTCGATATCTGTTTTAGAATGACTACGATATGCAGGTTTTGTTATGGGACAGTTTATCTCAATAAGATCGTCTTAAATAGAATGGGATAGGTAATGGTTATTTATCTTGCTTAGAAAGCAAAAATGGTTCTCTATGTTTTCTTCTCTTTAAGGGGATCGGTACAGTAAACAACCTTCAAAAATTTGATTTTTCAAAGTATTTTTTTAATGTTTAACTACACTCTTCTAGTCCATTTTGGTGAAATAATTATTTAAATATCTGCACTAGTTTAGGAGTTATGATTTAAAATGCTAGACATTGCATAGGATATTTAGAGAAGTCTGAACGTTCTGGAGATAAGGTATGGCGTGTGTAAGATATGCAACAGTATGGTCCTAGTGTATCAATCACCAAAGCTGAATGTGTTGAACATGTTCAGATACGTATGGGCACACGACTGAGAAATCTGAAGAAAGAATTCAAGGGGAAAAAACTTTCAGATGGCATATTACTGTCTGGAAAGAAGATACTCACAGATTCTGCAATAAAAACACTGACGACCTACAGCGGAAATGGTATAAGAAGTAACTCAACATCAGTAAATGATATGAGAACTGCTATGTGGGCTATTTGGTACTTTAAAAACTCATTTGATGAAAATCCACTTCATTACTTCTGCCCAGAAGGAGATAATTCCTGGTGCCCATACCAGCGCGCTGTCACTGCAGGTAGAGTTCAAGAATACAAACACAAAAACACATTACAATCAGCCGTTATGGATGGGATTAAGCCTGTTTTCAAGGATTTAGTTGCTACTAAACTGTTGAAAATGTGTTTAGGTTATACACAATATGCTAAAGAGTCTCACAATGCTAGGATTTGGAAAATGTACCCAAAAACTGAAGATTGCCACAAATGATGCAGTTATGACATTTAGTGATGGAGTGAAGAGTAGGTTGGCTGTGCTGCAAAAAATGGGCTTGAATCCTTGTGTCTTTTGTGAACTTTCAATGCTACAAGAGTACGTGATGCGTATGAAGTCTGCTGAAAAAAGGGTATGAGAAGCCATAAAAGGGACCAGACAAAGCAGAAGAAAATTAATACTGGAATATGAAGCTGAGAAAACGGTTTTAGAGGGAACATACTATGCCCCAGCAGCAATTTTGCACACACTGGAAGGCTACTGTGTCTTTACAGGCGTCATATAACTTTGGAGCTCATTTTCTCAAAACTATATTTTTCAAAACCATTTCCCTTGTAACTCCTAAATTATATGGTGTATTGCAATGCAATTTTTCTCACATGATCTTAGTGACATTGTCCACAAAACTGACCTAACTCATATGCCTAGGGTTGATTGTTTGTAAAAAAATGTATTTACATCCAAAAGAAGACCAAAATATGCAATATTTAAGTAATACAAAATTAAAGATATTAATTTGGAAAGTATAGTTCTGGAAGTGGTCAGTTTTGTAGCTGTCACTTCAATCAGTACACTGAAGCAAGCAGAACACTAATATATTGATAAATTGCCCAGCTATGAAGGAAACGGTGAGTACAGACACAAGGAGCCACCATTTTGAATAATTAATTGGCGAATTTGATAATGCCAAAATCAATTCTGAGATATGGGCTTGCATAGTAAACATGTAGTATGCTTCATTTAGAAAGTTTCATTGTCATACATACAGTAGAAGCTGATATATAAATTATTTAAAATGTCCAAATTTTGAAGGTTGTTTACTGTACCCATCCCCTTAAATGCACTGGTCAGCTGGTCAGTCTCACAGCTGTTTGTAATAGGGAGTATCAGATAAATATATATCGTCCAAGTCCAGTTGTGACGTATCGCAGTAGCAATCTTAATAGCTCTTTTCACAGGACGTTTAATTTCGCGCAGCGATTTAACTTCTGCAGCTACTGTCATGCGTGTTGCCGCGAATTATACTTTCCGTTAATACTTGATGTTTAATTCCGATAAGCTGATCTATGTTCTCGTACTCGATTATGTCTTACTTCCTGAAGGTCAGTTGAAAGAATGCTATCAACACCTCCTAGATATAAGGCCTCACAACCGTTCTGGGAATATACTGTGACGTCAACATCGGCAGGCAAGCTTGAACATTTTCAGTAATAACACAGCAATGAGTTTGGCCATGTAATGCTGAAATTAAAAGAGTTTTAATTCGTTTAATGGTGCCAATTGCTAATACCGTTGTACATAATGGTACTGATGTGTTGCGTACTCAACTGTAAGGAGAAATGCGACAGTGATAACGAAGTGCATGCATTAAGTTTCCGAAAGACGAGGTTATGCTGCAGATTTGTTTACGTGCAATTCCAAGACAAGACTACTGCTTTACTAATAACTCAGTGGTGAGTAACTATTATTATTACATTCTCACACAATCATAATGAGCATAGGCCTATGACGTATTTAACTACACGCAACAGCTGGTGATATGTAGGCATATTTACTCTTCAATGATATAAGGTTATGTTAGCTCACAATCATGGAACGGTATAATTTTCAACGGTATAATTTTATTATTATTATTATTGTTATTATTATTATTATTATTATTATATTATTATACGCATTAAAACATACCACCTACAAGAGCTGCTAGTGTAGGCCGATTCACTCCGTAAATGCATTAATTTCGCTCACGGTGATACATTATTTTAAGGTATGCCACAGACATTTCAAAGTCGGTGATATTTTATGGGAAATAACTGGTACTGATCGTCAGGAAAAACGTTTAACTACTCCTCTTCCAAGACCATGACTGCCCATCATATTTATCGTCACATTCTGGCTGGTGAAGAGAAGAAGCAGGCAAAAAAGTAGAACAGAAAGAGAAGTAATAAACAGAGCCGTGAAGATAGTACATATCTCATACACAGAATTCCAGTCCACAATCTTACACAGCCGAAAAGTACAATAAACACGTAAGTAATTTTTCTGTAAGTCGATACATCAAGGCAACCATACTACATAGCATATGTAATCATCTAATAGGACATGGCCTTTATTCTAAACGGGTTTTATTAAACTATAAAATATTTTAAATGTACATGTGAACAAAATTACTAATACAAATGCGGTATATTCTTTAGTTACAAAACATCATAGCTGCATTACAAGGAATGAGTGTAACAATGTGTAGAAAGATTCAAGAATAAGTTAATTCTCGTCCTAGTTGGTGAATTGAACACCGAGGATGATGTCCCCACAGTTATTTTAATAATCGCAGTTAAAACATTTCTTACTTCATAAAGGAGTATGTGTATGATTTTCTTGTTATTTGTTCAACCTTCTGCCTGATATCTCCTCATGTTTACAAATTTACGGCCGACCCCGTGGTGAAAGGATATAATGCCTGCCTCTTACTCGGAGGCCCCGAGTTCGATTCGCGGCCAAGTCAGGGATTGTTACCTAGATCTGATGCCTGGTTCGAGGTCGACTCAGCCTACGTGATTACATTTGCGAGCTATCGTACGGTGAGATAGCGGCCCTGGTCTAGAAAGCCAAGAATAACTGCCGAGAGGATTCGTCCTGCCGAACACAAAACACCTCGTAATCTGCAGGCCTTCGGGCTGGGCAGGGCCAAGGCCAAGCATTTCAGGGATGTTGCGCCGTGCGATTTTTACAAATTTATGAGACATAGTAGGAATTTAATGTTGCCACATGTCAGTACTTTTAAAAGAGTAGGCTCCGGTCTGAACGGTAGTCCAATATTAGGACAGAAACTTACATTCTTTCTGGAATACATTAAACATAAAGTTCAAGGTTTCGAACAGAATGACAAATTGGTAACATCGATGGTAGGTGAAATTATCATTAAACCATACATGAACTTCAAGGGAGGAAACATTGTAGGCTCATGTGCAAATACTGCCAGTGATGCTACGTCAGCTTAGATGTTAGGCCTATGCTAATATTATACGTGCTAGTTTTCTTTTAAGATCATGTAATGCCTATTTAAATCGAAATATATTTGTAACATCCTGTTGTGCTGTTAGCGATTCGGCCTAAGTGTTTTACAACTGTTTGCTGTTTATCTTTAATGGTAGAGTCACTAAAATACGGTAATAACGACAATATAATTCAGTATACTTTAAAATTTAAACGCTATTTGTTAGTAAACAAATAATTCCGTTGGTAAAACATATTAAAATCATGTCTGTGTTTAACTATGTTCCCCGTTTCTCTGCATTGCCATCGCCTCCGTAGCGTGACGTCACCACGCTGTTGTTAGGCCTTATTATCTAGGAGGTGTTGATGCTATTCAGATGAAAGTCTTCATTTTCTTCTTCTTCTTCTTGAAAGGTGTGGTTGGACTCATGTGTTATCGTCCAGTCACGAAAAAGTCTTCATTTTAATAATAGGTTAAAATAATCTCCATTTGTCATTCTTTTTCCACCGCCTTCTATGTGTGGTTCCTTCGGTAAATGCCTGATGAAAAGATCATCATTTCAGCTCGTATTTACGCTAGATGTTTTAACTTTGACATTTTAGTAACTTGGACTCCATTTTTGTTCCGATCAGTTCATATAAAGAACTGTGAAATGGCACAGTAAGTCGTATCACAAATCAGAAAGCACAATCGCCTTTCATTTTGGAGAGATCTACAACTTTGGTCCTATGACTTTTTGTCGTATTTCTATGCCTTATACGTTAAATAGAGGTGTATTTCTCGATTTCAAGTTAATTTTGTACTTTTACACGTATATTTTATAATTTGGCACACTTATAGAAAAGATAGAATCATGACATTTGGCGCGCACATTGACATGACCAGTGGCCATGTGATAGACACATTTTATGATTTAAGCTGTTACATGAGTATAAAAAATATAAAGAAAAAATGAAAACTGTACAAAATTTCACCCCATTCAATGACTCTAACTCAATCTAACCTATAAATATAAGAGATACGAGAAGGTGTCATGGGACCAGCCATGTAGAACACTAAACGAGGCGTCTGATGGTGAAGTCCGTTTGTAGATATGTCGTACAGTTTCAAAGCAGTAATTCTCGAAATAAAGGTCTGCACTTCTAGAGTGTCTCTATACATTGACTATTTTGGCGATAGTTCCGTACAGTTATCCGTTTCAGGTGTAATAATGACCATCTGCATATTTTTAGCTTTGGTGTCTGTGTGTCTGTCTGTTTGTCCGTTTGTTTATTTGTTTGTTTGTTTTCTTGTTTGTTTGTTT